>NC_044322.1:294500768-295125768 GCF_007399415.2 Gopherus evgoodei | reverse complement strand
CATCTTTACTCATTTATTCCCTGTCTGACCACTGCTCTTCTGGTTTCTCCTGTGCTCACCTATAGCTCCGTCTCTTCCAGCTTACCTTATCCTTTTCCTGGCTTTACTTCTTGGCAAATTCATTGAGACAGAGCCAATACAATGGCAGGCTATTAGCATAGTGCAAGATCTGACTCCACACCACAGGATGGACTCTTGAATGCTCTCAGCTCAGTACAGCTAGTAGACTTAAGTACTCTGCACTGTGCCCTTGTAGACAGAAAACTAGGCAAGTAACACAAGCATTTTGGAAAGTAAGGACCTTATCACAGAATCATAAAATCATAGGACTGGAAGGGACCTCGCGAGGTCCTCTAGTCCAGTCCCTTGCACTCATGGTAGGACTAAGTATTATCTAAAACATGACTTATGAGGGAAGATTGAAAAAATTGGCTTTGTTTAGTCTGGAAAAAGAAGACTGAGAGGGGACATGATAAATTGCCTAGTCACCAACCTTTTTTGTCTGGTGGGTGCTGGACGATGAGCCACCGAGGACTGTGGCTGGCAGACGAGCATCCACCGAAATGCTGAGAAGCGGCAACGTCAATAGGCATTACTGCCAAAATGCTGCCGACAAACAGCGTCATCCAGAGGCGTCACTGCCGAAACGCTGCCAAAAATCAGCGGCATTTCGGCTGTGACGCCTCTGGATGACGCTGCTTCTTGGTGGTATTTAGATGGATGCTCGTCCACCAAACAGTACGTGGGTGCACATAGATGCCCCGGCGGGCACCCATGGGCACTGCACTGGGGACCACTGAAATAGACCATTCCTGAAAAGTGTTTGTCTAACCTGCTCTTAAAAACCTCCAATGATGGAGATTCTACAACCTCCCTAGGCAATTTATCCTAGTACTTAATCTCCCTGACAGTTAGGAAGTTTTTCCTAATTTCCAACCTAAACGTCCCTTGCTGAAATTTAAGCCCATTGCACCTTGTCCTATTCTCAGCGGTTAAGAAAAACAATTTTTCTCCTTCCTTCTTGTAACAATCTTTTACATACTTGAAAACTGTTATCATGTCCCCTCTCAGTCTTCTTTTTCCAGACTAAACAAAGCCAATTTTTTCAATCTTCCCTCATAGGTCATGTTTTCTATACCTTTAATAATTTTTGTTGCTCTTCTCTGGACTCTCTCTAATTTGTCCACATCCTTCCTGAAATGTGGCAACTACAACTGGACACAATACTCCAGTTGAGGTGTAATCACCTTGAGAATGTTCTCCTTCCCTCCCTTCCCCCAACCTGTTCAGAATCAGTCTTACACCATCATAGCTCTTAAGGTTGTAATTATTTATTAGTGTCTAATATATTAAGCACAGATACCTAATAATGGTATTCCACTGGAGTGGGAGGGGCAATAGGCAGCAGGTTCTGATCTCAGTACACCAATGTGAATCTGGAATAACTTCATTCATGCCAAGGGAGTCTCATTGGATTTGTAGTCCATCGTCATGTGGAATATTGGTGTAAAGAGCTTCTACATCCATGGAGGCCAGGATGGTGTTTTCTGGAAGATCACCAATGCATTGTAGTTTCCTCAGGAAGTCGGTGGTGTCTCAAAGATAGCTAGAAGTTCTGGTAGTGTAGGGTCTGAGGAGAGAGTCCAAATAACCAGACAATTCTGCTGTAAGAGTGCCAATGCCTGACATGATGGGGCATCCAGGGTTTCCAGACTTATGGATCTTGGGTAGCAGATAGAATACCCCTGTTCGGGACTCTAGGGGTGTGTCTGAGTAGATTTGTTCCTGTGCTATAGCAGGGAGTTTCTTGAGCAGATGGTGTAGTTTCTTTTGGTACTCCTCAGTGGGATCGTAGGATAGTGGCCTGTAGAATGTGGTCTTGGAGAGTTGCCTGGCAGCCTCCTGATCATAATCCGACCTGCTCATTATGACTACAACACCTCCTTTGTCAGCCCCTTTGATTATAATGTCAGAGTTGTTTCTGGGGCTGTGGATAGCATTACGTTCTGTACAGCTGAGGTTATGCGGCAAGTGATGCTGTTTGTTCACAACTTCAGCCTGTGCATGTCTGTGGAAGCACTTTACGTAGAAGTCTGTAGCAGAGTAGATCTCTGGGGTTAAAACAGCCCTGGCAAGGGGCCGTAGCTGGAGCCAGAAGCCTGGGCTGATGGCGGGAGTGGCTGCAGCTGGGGGCCATGCCCCAAACTGAGCCACAGGGCCTAATAAGAAGGCCAGGGAGCCAGAAGCAAAAAAGAGTCTCTCTCTGACTGGAGAGAGAGACAGGCCTGGCTGCTCGGGGACTCACCCAGGGGACCTAAAGGAAGGCAGGGCTGAGGGAAAAGCCTTAGGAGCTGGGAGGCCCTAAGCCAGCAACTCCCCAGGCTGCAGGTCCTAATTCTAGGCCTCCAAGGTACTGGGCTTGCAGAGGGGCAGCCGGAGGGTGGGTAAAGGCAGCCAGGCCAAACCCCCTTTGCCTATGATGAGTGGCTGATACTGCAGTCTGCCCCAGGGTGTGGCGGCTAGACAATGACTGGGCAGTAGCCAATACGGAGGCAAAGTGGGGATAGTGGGGTGGGGTTCCCCTGGGAGAGGGGAGACCCAGTTAAAGGGGAACTGAGGTCCAGGGAGGGGCCCATGGCCAGCAGAGGACAGGTGGATCACCGGCCTGCAGAGGGCGCTCCGTAGCTGGAATCGAGCTAATTCCCTGAAGTAACCAGCAGGAGGCACCCCGGGGGTGAGTCCACACATTTACAAAGTCCAGTCTGTTATTTGAACTGTCAGGAGGAGTCCATGCAGAATTCTTCTTCTTGTAGTGTTGGTAGGGGGGTTCCTGTGGGTCAGTGCACTGTTCAGTGGTATGTTGAAAATATTCCTTGAGTCGCAGATGATGAAAGTAGGCTTCCAGATCACTGCAGAACCGTATCATGTTTGTGGGGATGGTGGGGTTGAAAGAGAGTCCCCAAGATAGAACAGACTCTTCCGCTGGGCTAAGCGTGTGGTTGGATAGATTAACAATATTGTTGGGTGAGTTAAGGGTACCACTGTTGTAGCCCACTGTGGCATGTAGAAGTTTAGATAGTTTACTGTCCTTTTTCCCTCTTTAGAGAAGTGAAGTAACAGAAACACTAACCCAGGAAACAATCCCTGTAACAAACCTCGATGCCTACTCTGTCCCTATATCTATTCTAGCTACACCATCAGAGGACCCAGCCACATCAGTCACACCATCAGGGACTCATTCACCTGCACACCTACTGATACAATATATGCCATCATGTGCCAGCAATGCCCCTCTGCCATGTTGTAACGAGGCGGTGTGGCTCCCCTCTTCATCCGGGAGGGTCGAGCCCCGTCAATCATCCCTAGGGGCGGGGCCTCTAAGTGGAAGTCCCGCCCCCCAGAGAGTCAAGCTGCGACCGGGAAGAATAAAAGTCGGCCCTCAGCCCTCAGTTGGAGCCCAGCCACCGTCAGGAGCAGACCTGTCCGCGGGAGCTCCTGACTGGGAAGCTGCTGAGGCTGCAGGCCGGTGTCCGGACTGGCCAGAACCTCCCCGCTATGACGAGGAGCTGCCGGAGCTGCCCCGTGCCCGCTACGACGAGGAGTTGCCGGAGCCGCCCCGCCTCTGTTGCGGCCCCGAGGACCCCCTGGAACAGGCCTGGCTGGACTTCCCAGAAGAGCTGCCGGACCTGCCGCCCAGCCCTGGCCGTGAGAAGCCGATGTGGTGGGATGTCCCTGAAGCTGATCCCACGAACCAGGTAGGTTTGGAGGGGGATACAGGAAGTAGCCCGGGGGAGCCTGACGCCAGTCAGGCTGTAGAGCTAACCTTGCCAATGTCGGTGTGTTTCGGTCAGGATCCCCACTCACCACCGGTAGCGGTGACGGCCGCTACCAGGGCCCCGGGCTGGAACGCAGAGGAGTGGGTGGGCCTGCGTTTCCCCTGCCACCCGTAACCAGGTGGCAGATTCCCCCTCTTCCCAGCCGAAGAGGCTAGAGCTGTTATCACTGTGTTTGGTGCCCCACCCGAACCAAGGGCTGGGCCCCCTCTGACTTTGCCACTGCTCTGCCCTGCTCCAAAGGGCCAGAGCTGTTATAACTGTGTTTGGTGCCCCGCCCGAACCAAGGGTCGGGCCCCCTTTGCCTGTGCCACTGCTCGGCCCTGTCCCAAAGGGCCCGAGCAACCCGCACTCCTGCCAGCCCGCCCTGAACCAAAGGAGCTGGGATAACTGTGTATTGTTACTCAGCCCCACAGCAAAGGATCTGAGCCCCGAACTGACTGTATATTATTGCTCAGCCTTGCAGCAGGCGACCTGAGCTCCTAATTAACTGTGTGTTGGTGCCCGCCCGAACCAAGGGCCGGGCTCCCGTTGACTGTGCCACTGCCCGGTCCTATCCACAGGGACCGACTACCTGCACGGTGGGCGACAGTCCCGAGAACCGAGACCCGCAGATGACAAGTCGAGGCCGGTGTGGCTCCCCTCCTCATCCAGGAGGGTCGAGCCCCGGCGAGTCTCGCTTACACATGTACATTGGCCAAATGGGACAGTTTCTACATAAAAGAATAAATGGATACAAGTCAGATATCGGGAATGGTAACATACAAAAGCCAGTAGGAGAAAACTTCAGTCGTCTTGGCCATTTTATAACACATTTCAAAGTAGGCATACTTGAACAAAAATACTTCAAGAAACAGACTTCAAAGAGAAACTGCAGAATTAAAATTCATTTGCAAATTTAACACCATTAATTTGGGCTTGAATAGGGACTGAGAGTGGCTGACTCACTACAAAAGCAACTTTACCTCTCCTGGAATTGACACCTCCTCATCTATTATTGGGAGTGAACTACACCCACTCTGATTGTATTGACCCTGTCAACACTGGTTCTCCAATTCTGAGGTAACTCCCTTCTCTTCATGTGTCAGTATATTTATGCCTGCATCTGTAATTTTCACTCCATGGATCTGAAGTGGGTTTTTTACCCACGAAAACTTATGCCCAAATAGATCTGTTAGTCTTTAAGGTGCCACTGGACTCCTTGTTGTTTAAGTCACTTAGCTGCTTTTGAAAATTGTATCCTATATCTACAACGGTATTATAACAGCATTATTATTAATACTTGAAAGTTTGGTTCTAATGTGAACTTGTCAGCATCACTCAATGGTGCAGCTAAGCAGCCAAGCAACTTTGCTTTGCTTTAGGGAAAATGGCATCTTTAGAATGGTTTATGGTTATTTTATTCAAGAGATATAGATTATTCTAAAATAAACTGAATTGCAGTTTATTTTTTTCTCAATTTAACTTTGGGTAACTTAAACATAACTGAATATTTTCCATGCACTTTGAAGAAGAAAAGTGGAGCATCAAGTGGACCCTGCAATATCCAGTCAGACTCATCAAGCCTGTCTGTTCATTTGCCAAGCAAGAAGAGAAGCTACAAGATTTAGGAACTGAAGATTCTAGTCATAGGGAGACTGAGATTATAGAGGAAAATGAAGATATTTCTAAGATCTAAGAACTTGAATAACATGGGACAGATGTTGGCCTTTCCTGAGATGGACATTGAAATTCTTCATACTGAGTATGTTTCATGGGGGAGTTTGTATCTGTATGAGACCTGTGTCATGGATGACACTGGCCCTTTTAAGAGGCAACAGGGTCAATGCACCTGTGCCTAGTTAGCTGACTGCAATTAAGTTTAAAAGAGAGCACCTGGGCTTGGAAGAAAAGGGAAATCCAGTGAGTCAGAGATAGGAAGTTGGAGCACCAGAATTCCCTGGGAAGAGCTATCCTGAAAAGGGCCCTTACTGGAGAAAAGCAGGGAGTGCTGTTGCCATAAGAACACAGCATAGAAGCAGGATTACCAGAGTTGCCTGGGAGGGGAAGTAATGAGAGCCTGAGAGGTAAAGGGGTAATATCCTTTGGGGTTTGTAGCTTAGCTTAAACTGGTTTTGTTTAAATTTGGACAATAAAACTGCTCAAAAGAGACTCTGGGCATGGCAGTGGGTTATTGGAAGCTGGAGAGAAGGCTGACCTTGTTACAACCTGGAGCATTTTAAATATGTTGATCTGCAGCTTTGTAAATGTCACTGATTGTTTTTGCTGTCAACCGTCTTCTCATTAACATTCAATTTTCCAGTGCAGCTTTCCTTGCAGACATTTTTGAAAGCATATGTATAAGCTACCAGAAATTGCTAAGCCTAAGATAAATAGGGAACAAACTAACAGCAGCAGGCTATGGCAGAAAATAATTGCACTGGTAGTTTATTATATTACTACACTATATATCCATTTGTAACAGCTAAAAGTGCAATTATACTTTCCTCTGTTCAATGCTTGTGCTCTGTTCATTCAGCATGCTAAACCTTCCAGTTACACTATATGAAAGCTTCAGTGGGGGAAGCAAGGCACAGGCTAAAAATAAAAGATTTAAAAGGTACCTACAACACAAAATGAGCGAGGGCCTGATCCTGCAAGATTGAGTGTTGTGAACTCCTATATCTACACTGCATTCTTCCTTCAGTGGCATGTAGAATACATACATGTCTAGCCCCCTTAGCCATGTAGACCATGAGGCATGGTTTAGGTGAGTAAAGAGATGCCTGAAGGGTGCAGGTATGAATTCAAGTACATACCCTACATGGCTTTTTACTCACTCACAGTGTGGCTCCCCATCTACACTGCTATTTTTAGCAGCATAATGTCCTGCTGCCTCCCTGCTTCTGGAGCCTTTCCCTGTCACCAGGTAAGACTCTCTGGTAGCGAGGAATCCAATGCCTTTCCCCACTGCCTTCCCCCCAACAGCCTTTCCTCACTGCAGTGAAAGGCTCCACAGCAGGGTACTGCTGAAGCCTTTGCCTGCTGCCTCCCCTCTGCCAAAGCCTTTCAGTGACACATGTAGCGACACATGCTGCTGCCAGTGGTGTGTAGTGTAGACATAGCCTTTGTGATCTGAGAACAGCTAGCACATCTCAGGGGGTGTTGCCTTACAGCATTGGAACCTAAGAATATTAAACTTGCCAGTGGTGCAGATTCACTATTGAATAAAATCTTTATTTCAAAATATTTTGTTATAGTAGAATACAGAAATAGTACAAGACAGACACTTTATTCTAAGCATATTGTTGTAACACATAGGCACACTTTCAGAAAAGCAGTGAAAGATAAGACAATTTAAACAACTGGTATTTGTTTCTGGGATCCAATATTTTTTCTGCATAGCTTTTAATGTTTCTGATCATAGATATTGTCTTGTTATAATTTGAAACTTCAGTGATCCAGTCTTGGAACATGAAGTTTATGGATTTCCATCATCTTGTAGCACTGATCTTTGCCCTAAAGATTAGAATGTGGATATGTATTGTCAGCTGTAAAGTGATAGTCGAGTTTTCTTGTGTAATTCCAAAATATGAGCCTGACGCAAAAGGTTCATTTTCTGCCATTTCTAGTATGGAGTTGATTATCCTATGTGCCAGCTAAACTTAACATTTTAGTGAATTCAGTCTTTAGAATCCAGAATACATCATATGCACACTGTACTATTTTTGTTTGTTTTACAGATGACATATAGAAGTTGCATCATGCAAATATGCCATTTTGTATCATATGTTAATGGTAATTGATTATGTTAAAGAGCTTGGACTGAAGCATATGCTCTAACTGGAGATGACTTTTAAAATAAGTTGTTTTTTTTTATTTATTTTTTTTCTTAATTTAGCATTTTATGCACTCTCCAAAGGGCAAAAAGATCATTTAGCTACCAACCTTCCCTGTTGAAGCACAGCCCCGCTGACTGTGTTAGGGCCTACACATATTGTACTTGCCTGCATGCAAACATTTTAAATAAACTGGGAATCTATGCGACACTTGGCTGCCCGTTCTTGAAAGGGTTTTGTAAGTAGTGTTGGCTTATTTTCTTTTTGTCCAGCAATCTAAATAATCCAGAAGTTTTAATATAACAAATGCTCAACATAGCCAGCCCATCACTTCTTCCAAAACTTAGGACATCTGAATGTAGGACATACTAATGGATGTACAAAATAAAAAGAAGAAACGTAGCTATTTTAGTATATAATCTAAACTAAATTTTTTCTAATCCTTTTTTCCATTTCTTTATTTTTTTTTTCCCTTTCCATGTGTGGTGCATTCTATCCATGTTAATACTATTTTATATTTTTTCACGTTTATTTTTCACACTTATTTCCTTCATCTCCTCTTCTCTGTGAAGCACACAGGAATTTCCATTCCCTGTCAGACCAGTGGTCCATCTTCTCCAGTAGCTGAGAGTCCATGGGACATTTCATAGCAAGCCATTCCTTTTGTCATGGTGTTTGCCTGCTTGTGAGGAAACAGTACGCAACCCAAATATAGGGTGTTCCTCTTGATTTGGTTTCTTGGACAACACTGTGTCTACTCCCACTTCTAAGGTGTTGCTTTGCTAAATGAATTCTTTATACAAGTGGTCTTTCAACTTCTGAAACTCCTTTTTGCAGCCTCAGATCAGTAAACCTTGGGGCCACTATCCTTAATTAGGTCTGCAAGGCAGGAGCTGCTATCATTGAAAACCGTCGCACAAATTGGCAATGGTAACTTTTGAGTCCCAAAACATTTTGGATTTCGTGGTTGGTGTAAGACACACTTGGAGAGCCTGGACTTCATACAGGAGGGGCTGGATTTGGTCCTTCCCCAAAGTATATCCCAGGTAAGTGATCTCTTCTTTTCCAAACCTACACTTTGTGGATTTGCAGTTATTCCAGCTCCCTCCCCGGTAGGGCCTGAAGTAACTTGTGCTAGATGTTTCTCCCACTCTCAACTGTAGATGACCACTGTGATCCATACTGAAAGCAGAATGTTTAATTTCGTGCACATCTTGTTTTTTGATACCTTCAGACATCTCACATATTCTGGGTTTCACAGTATTCTTAGATATGGAAAGTTTATTCAGTTTTTTGGTAGTATCATTGCCAACCATAAGTGTCACAATATCTTTGCATGCTGGCTGAATAAGCTCCTTACCTACTGTATGTGGCATTTTGATACAGGCAATTTGTAGTGACACAACATAAGATGCATCCACAACTGAGGATGTTTGCTGTTAGAAACTTCCATCAAGTTCCATTCCAAAATCCATGTTTCAGTTTTTATGCTCAGGATGTTTAGTTTCAAGATGTTGCTGCAGACTGCATGGTTTCGTTGATTCAGCAGACAAAACTTCACAGCAAATGACACATCGCAGTTTTTCAATACCAGAGGTGATGATACTGGTAAAACCAAGTTTAATGTATCAGAGGGGTAGCCGTGTTAGTCTGGATCTGTAAAAAGCGACAAAGAGTCCTATGGCACCTTTATAGACTAGCAGATGTATTGGAGCATAAGCTTTTGTGGGTGAATACCCACTTCGTCAGACACAATTCATTTTTAGCGGTTTTAGCAGTACAAGTGGCCATTATTTTCAGGAGAAAGTTTGCACTTGTGTATCTGACTGTTAATTAATAAAGTATTTGTTCGGCGGTGAATCAAGCCCTCTAATGTTGTCTCAGTACCAGGGCCAGCCATAGGAAAAATGGCACCCTGGGCAAACTTCTGTTTGGGGTGCCTTTTCTTTGGAGGTAGAGTGGAGTTGGGGTGGAGCTGGGCTGGAAGAGCTTGAGGCTCTGAGGTCGGCACATGGTGATGATGGTGGCTCACAACCAAGTGCTTGGCTGGGCTCACAGCGGGTGGCGGGGCTTGGGGCTGACAACCCAGTATGTAACAGGCCTGGGGGTTAACAACCTTGTGCCCGGCGGAGCTCCCAGCTGCTAGCCCTCAACATGGCCGGGCTCTGCCTGACAACCCCAGTACAAGGGTTGGGTTCACAGCATCCTGGATGCCCCAGCTCAGGGCTCACAGCCCCTCTCCTGGTTGAGGTCAGGACTCACAACCCCACATGGTGGTTGGACTTGGGGATCGCAGTCCCGGGCCTGGCCAGAGCTCGCAGCCCCGCTCCTGGCCATGGTTGGGGTCTGGGCTCGCAGCCCCATTGGGGGTCGGAGTCGGGGCTCACCGCCCTGCACCTAGCTGGAGCTCGCCGCCCCATGCCTGGCTGGAGCTCACAGCCCTGCTCCTGGCCAGGGTTGGGGTCAGGCTCGCAGCCCCACATGGTGGTTGGGGCTCGCAGACACTCTTCCTTGTTGGGGTCGGGGCTTACAGCCATGCACCAGGATCGGGGCTCACAGCCCAGCATCAGGGTTGGGGATCGCAGCTCACAGCCACGCGCCTGGGTTGGGGCTTGTAGCCCTGCAGCTCCACACAAGAATTGGGACTTGCAGCTGTGCATCGCAGTTGGGGCTCGCAACCCCCCACATAACTGGGTCACAACCCCCAGTTTGAGAACCAATGTGATGAGGAACTTCTCGAAGAGCAAATAACTCAGGAGGGATCAGCTGACTCAATGACAGAGTGTGACCCAATGTGCCTGAGGCAGCCCTCACTGAAAATTCCAAGGTCAGGGCAGGCTGCAAAAGGGAGAGCAGATACGCCCCAAATTGGTTAACACTGAAGTTAAACTCACCAACCGGTCACAAACTGTGCTTCTGATCTCCCACACCGGTTATCAAGAAGCTAAAAAGGAAAGCAAATAGCCCCTTTTATTGCATTCCAGTTCTCTGGCTCCCGCTCAGCACCTAGGTCCAGGAGAGTGAGAAGTAATGTAAAAAACTCTGCTCACTATACAAAATGTTCCTTTAAACCCCAAAGGACCAGCCATGTTGATAGGCTAATATTAGGTTGGCTCTTACCCAAAATATCATACTGCTAGCCAGTCATTTTGCATGTAAAACTAAAGGTTTATTATAAAGAAAGAACAAGAAGAGAGTTGTTAAATGGTAAAGCAGTTGGATATATACAGAGACTTCAAAGTCCATATATCAGTTTCTTAGCAGTTTTGGTGAGTTTGCTGGCTTGAAAGTCCCTCTGGAACATACCCAAAGCTTAGATAGATCATTCAGTCCTTTGTCCAGAGCTTCAGTTTGTAGAAAAGTTACTCCAGAGGTAAGAGGCAGGATTTCTCTGTCCCTATGCTTGCCCCTACAAGTCTTGTTGACTCATAAAGTGTAGTCCCTGGCCTTTCAGTGAGTTCATTGTACAGCTCATGACCCTTGATGTGCTATCGAACAGGCTAGGCTGTGCTGATGCCAATCTGTCTGGGTGTGTCACCCAGAAACACAGCACAAATTTGGAAATATGAGTGTTATGTATGATCTATCTATAATACAAAGGTGATACAAAGATTATCATATTTGGCAAATTATAACACTTTTGCAGATATCTCACACGGCATATCTGGTCAGGTTTCTTCCAATTTTATAATATTGGTATTAACATTATCATTAAGTATCCCAAGTATTCCATACAGCATCACGTGGGGGTCCTCAGCAATAAACTTTAATATTCTTTTCTGGGTCTGGTTGAATAAGTCAACCATCTGTTTGTGGATGATGGACAGATGTATGTAAAGTCTTTATCTTAGTAGATCATATATCTCCTTCAGCAGCTGTGATGTAAATCCAGTGCCTTGATCAGTGAGGCTCTCCTTAGGTACCCATAATCTGACAGACTTCTAGCAGTTCTGCTGCAATTGCCTTTGCATTGGTATTGCACAGAGGGATTGCCTCAGAATAGTGAGTGGTATAATCAGCTATAACTAATACGTTTGTACCCAGCTGCACATTTTTCCAAGGGCCTCCAACAGGTGGTTGACTGTGGGGAATGGGACCAGAGGAGTGTTTGTCACTCATTTAGGTGCTACAAATTGACATTCAGGCCAGGAGCTACAATTGTCCTTAACTTCTTGGTGAATGCTAGGCCAAAAGAAGTGATCCAAAATCCTGGCCAGGGTCTTCTCATGACTGAGGTGATCTGCAGAGGGGATAGTGTGAGCTAGTTTCATGACTTCACATGCAGCTGGGGAATGACGAGCCATGACCAAAATTCCCCCATCAGTTGATCTTTCTCCAGCCAGTACAGTGCTCTAGCTGGAGCTTAAACCTGGTGTACTGCTCTGCTCATCGTGGGTCTCTCATCTCCCTGTTAACCACTGGAAGTTGGTCATAAGTTTTGCTCAAGGTTTCATCCTCCCTCTGGTCCTCTTCTAGAGTCTGTCTCTCTAGTTAGGATGTCCCTCTCCTGTAGAGATGTGTGACGTTATTGACATAAACTGTGACCATATAGATCATTGTTGCAACCAAGGTCATATAGTGGCACCAAATCTTGTACATAGGAGGTTAAGTAAGGTGTCTATGACAAGGCTATGATTTGCTGGTTATGATTATGCTATCTGTATGCACGTGTCATTTTTGTATTTAAAGTTATAAGTATTGGCTCTATACTGTCTGTATTTCAAACTTGTGCTATGCTTCTGGGTGCCACCCCAGACAATTCAGCATCAGCACTGCCTAGCCTGCTTGATGGCCCATTCAGGACCATCAGCTATACAACTGACCCATTGAGAGAAAGCAGATACACCTGGTGACTCAGCAAGGCATGCAGGGACATGCCTATTGGCAGAACTCTAAGGTTTTTCCATGCCATGTGCTGGGTAGCTTGTCTCTGGAACAAAGGAAGCACAGGTTGCATGGCAAGAGACTATAAATGGCAGCTGCATCGCCTCCATTTTGTCTTCAATCCTGCTTCTTACCGCTGAAGGAACTTTGCTACAAATTGAAGCTCTGAACTAAGGACTGAATGATCCATCCCCGTTGTGGATGTACTCCAGAGACTTGATTTGAACCTGCAGTTTATTCCATCACTGCTACAAGCCCGAACCAAGAACGTTGCCATTACTATATGTAATTGATTCCATTTAACCAATTTTAACTCTCATCTATATTTCTTTCTTTTATGAATAAACCTTTAGATTTTAGATTCTAAAAGATTGGGAACAGTGTGATTTGTGGGTAAGATCTGACTTGGATATTAATCTGGGTCTAGGGGTTGCTCCTTTGTGATTGGGAGAACCTTTTTTCTTTTATTGGGGTATTGGTTTTCATTTGTCTCCATAACAAGTGGCACAGGTGGTGATACTGGAAAACTGGAGTGTCTAAGGGAACCGCTTGTATGACTTGTGGTTAACCAGTAGGGTCCTCTCTGTTTGGCTGGTTTGGTGTGCCTTAATAGTAAAGAAAACCCAGCCTTGGGTTGTAACTGCCCTTCTCTAAGCAATTTGTCCTGAATTGATACTCTCAGTTGTGTCCTGCTAAAGGCAGCATCATTACAGAGGGGGGCAATACTGCTTTCTTAGGTGGCCCTTCTGGAAGAGCTTCCCTTTGGCTGGATCCCCCCTCTTCAGAGTCTGGTTCCTTACCTACACCTGCCAGCGTTGCAGGTTTTGAGATCTTGTTTCCTAGGTCTCCTTAGTTACTCCCTCAGGAGCTGGTTTAAACCTCTTAGAAATATTCCCAATCCCGACCCAAGATAATGGTGTAGGCTAATGGCAAAGCCAGTCCCACTTCAAGCTATTTTGTTATTTCACTATAGTCCACTACACATGTGGATAGTTTCCCTGGGGGCCTCAGGATTTGGGACCAAGTGCTCCCAGAGCAGGGTCTGACTACCTCCGCAATCAACCAGCCCTGTTACTTCAGTTCTATTTATCTGAACAAGGACTATTACTTTAGGTGGGATTTGCTTATGGGCATGGTTTTCTTATGTCCATACCCACACTCCATATATGTGAACTCATGGATAATGATGACCCAAGTGCCCTCATAAAAAGCAGGCCCCCACTGTAGGCCCAGTGACTGCTGGCCCTGAGCCTAATGTCTGTCGTATCCCTTCCATATGTGGCTTTTCTTCTCCCACCTCCTGACTTTCCACTGGAGAAGCCTGCAGGGATCACAGGGGCTTTTGGCCAGCCTGTGGCCTGAGATGCTGGGATTTCCCAGTGGCAGCCAGTTCAGGGCCTGGTGGCCTCCTGGGCCCCTTAGAGGCTGGCACTTCATAGACCATACGTGTGATTGCTGATTCCCTTGGTTGGGCTCTCCTTTGTGACATGACCAGAGCTGTTAGGCAGATAAATACTTTTTCAATGATCTGGACATCACCTAGGGACTCTGGCTGGTGTTTGAACACCCGGTCCCTACCCCAAGCCGGAAGCATGGAGGTGTAACCCTTCTGCCCCTCTGAGTTGACAGCAACAGGGGCTGGGATCAGTATCCAAGGGTTCCGTTTCAATAACACAATGCATAACTGGCTCGAGCCCCCACCCAGTGACCTGGGACACTTACTTACCACCCCCACCGGGCACCTCTAGGAGGCAATACTTTCCCTCTTTTTAATTCCTGCTATCCTCAGCACCTCCTTTAGAAGGTGACTCTCAAAGTCTTGTCCCTGATCCAAGTGTATCCAGACTGGGAATCCATAAACTGAGAAATATTTTTCCCACAGTACTCGAGCGACAGTGGTGGCCCTCTGATCACGTGTGGGATATGCCTGCGTATATCATGTATAATGGTCGGTCACTACCAGAATGTTCCCAATATTCCTCTTATCCACTTCTAAAGACAAGAAATCAATGTAAACCAGCTCCAGAGGTTTGTTGCTGGTGATGTTCTTCAGATATGCAGCCCTCATGGGCAGAGTTTTCCTTTGAACATATCAAGCACAGGTCTCACATTTCCTGCGAACATCTTCAGCCATCTGGGGCCAATAGAACCTACTGTGGATAAGTTCCAGGGTCCTCTCCATCCCTAAATGTCCAAAGTCATCATGCAGGGCCCTCATGGCCAGGGTTCTGTTCTCTTTCGACGGCACTAGTTGATTCCGTTGCTTTTGTAGAGAGTCTGTGGTCATGCGGTGTAGCACTCCCTGAATCAGTTTTAGTTTGGTCCATTCTCTCAATAGTAGTTTGCCCTCTGGGGTAGGTGGGAAAATCGCAGCTGGGCCTCGCCCCTCCATTTTGGCAAGTAGTGTATCACGAATGTCAATATCTTGCAGCTGGGCTTTCTGCCAGTCAGCCGCATTGAGCATTGGCAAGGGAGATTGGTCCAAAGCAATATAGTTCACTGAAGCAGAAGGCACGCATTCAGGTGGCAGGCCCAAAGCTTCAGCAACACATCCATGAAGGCTCTCATGGGCCTCCGGCTCTCGGCGACTCACACTGCAAATCGCTCTCACTCCATCCGTGGTTATCACAGCAACTCCTGGTGCCTGTGGACGCCTGGACAATGCATCTGCATCTACATTGCTTCTCCCTGATTGGTATTGAATGCTGAAGTCATAGCTAGCCAAAGCGGCCACCCATCTTTCCCCTGTAGCATCCAGTTTAGCACTTGTTAACACATAAGTCAGTGGGTTGTTGTTTGTCCACACCTGGAACTGAGCCCCATACAAGTAGTCTCGAAATTTCTCAGTGATGGCCCATTTCAAGGTCAAGAACTCCAGCTTGTGGGTGGGATAGCAGGTTTCACTATCAGACAGTCCTCGGCTGGCAAAGGCTACGGGTTTACACTTGCCTTCCACCTCCTGGTACAGTACTGCTCGCAGACCCTCCAAACTGGCATCAGTATGCACGATAAATGGCTTGCTTGGGTCAGCAAAGACGAGGACTGGGGCATGAGTTAGGAAAGTAATGATTTCTCAAAAAGCCCTTTCACATTTCTCATTCCACCGTGGCTCAAAGGGTTCGAACGGGCCATAGTGTCTCTGCACAGAAGACCCCTTATTCTTGGTCTTAGATTTGTTCTCGCTGGACTGATATCCCCTGGTAAGATCATTGAGGGATTTTACAATTGTAGCATAGTTTGTCACAAATCTGCGGCAGTAGCCACTAAACCCAAGGAAGGTCTTGAGTTCTCTGTAGTTGCTTGGACGTGGCCATGTAGTGAGTGCTTCTATTTTATCAGGATCAGTACTTGCACCCTCTCGGGACATGATGTGACCCACATACTTCACCGAGGTCCTGCAGAACTGGCATTTGTCAATTGAAAGCTTCAAACCATAATCCTCCAACCTATCAAGCATTTTAAGAAGTCTTTCTTCATGCTCCTCCAAAGTTCTTCCAAACACAATCAGGTCATCCAAATAAACTACCACTTGCAGTAAATTCATGTCTCCCACAACTTTCTCCATAAGATGCTGAAATGTGGCAGGTGCTCCAGAAATCCCCTGGGGCATGCATTCGAACTGATAAAACCCTAATGGGCAGATGAAGGCTGTCTTCTCCTTATCTTCTTCACCCAGAGGGATCTGGTAGTATTCACTCCAAAGATCCAACACAGAGAACCACTGGCTTCCCAGCAAACAGTCTAAGGTATTTTGGACTCGAGGCATTGTGTACTGGTCAACCACAGTACAGCGGTTTAGGGTGCAGTAGTCAATAAACATCCGGATTTTCCCATTCTTTTTACGGACCACCACAATGGGTGAGGCATATGAGCTGCGGGACTCTGTAATGATGCCATTTGCAGTCAGCTCTTGAAGATGTTGTTGCACATCTTCCATCTCAGAGACAGCAAGCCTCCTAGATCTCTCTGAAAGGTTGAGAGTCATGTAGTCTGATGTTGTGCTCTACTCCTTTTGCACATCCCACTCATGCAATGAGAACACCTTGGATCTTTCAAAAAGTTTCCTCCACAGGCAATCTTTCCACTCCTGGACAATGGTGAATCTCCGAAGTCAAACTTTGCTGGCTCTATTGTTGGAACTTGAGTCTCACACTGGGGTTTTACAGTTGATTCAGGCTTGAAGAGGTCTGCTATCTTTTGTCCTTGCTTCACAACAACATCTCTACTTGTTTCATTAGCAATCAGTACAGTCACCTTTTCCTGGGCTTCAGCAGGTAGGATTATGACTCCACTAGGGACCAGCACTCCTTCTGGGAGCTCTCCTTCAACCGGCTGCTCTATCATTGCTAAATGCCCCTTTACTGCCTTTCAGCCTGGTACTCATGACAAGTACTTCTTGCTCCGTCCTTGCAGGTACTACTAAGGGGGTTGTACCCATGTACTTCAGTGCCCCAATCGATAGCTCAGATGTCTCCTTTTTAGCGCTCTCAATCTTCCTATAGGCTTCAGCACAAAGCATATGGATCATCAGGGTACTCAGGTACTGGTCCCCAGCCCGTCGTCTGCAGTAATCCGCGAGCACCTTGAAGAGACTGGAGTTGGTCCCTATCAGCATAGACACATCAGAGGTCCCTTTAGGTTCAGGACATATTAAGGCAGCTGTGTCTACCTCTTCCCTTACCCCAGCAACCTCCTCTGGAAATTCCAGGTGCACTATGACATACCCTTGATAGGGGTATTCATCCATGCTGAGGCCACACAGACCAATGTGTCAGAGGCTGTATAGGCAGGTGCCGAAGCATCTGTTGGTAGAATGACTGAAATATAATAGTCACTTGAGATCCAGTGTCAAGCATGGCTTTACACTCCGCCCCTTCAAGCCTCACCATGACCTCTGCTCGAGGCCCTATCAGTCCTGCAGGGATCCCAGCTGGATGGTCTCTTCTGGGGAAATCTTCAAATCCTGTAGGCCTAGGTGGGCTCCATCCCTGGACCTTCTGGCAGTTACTGGATCTCTCCCAACTGATCCTCAGCTTTTCATACACTAAGGAGGGCGTCTCTTCCTTACTGCAGTTAGCAGCACTGTGCCCATCCTGACCACACCGGTAGCAAAAGAATTGTCCTTTCCCCCTTTGCCAGGGTGGGACGGTGGCTCTAGATACTGACTTCTCCATCATCACAGTCTGAGGCTCCTTATTCCTGGAAATCTTAGGTCAGTCAATGGTGCTTTGCAGCTCAGCTATCCATTCCGTCAGGACCTGCATTTGTTGGGCAAGTTCCTCTGTGGTGCTCACCATCAGTACACTGGCCATTTGCAGTGGCGTTGTGCTGGCTGTTTCCAATGATTGGGCGTCCCAACACTCGATGGCAGCCTGCCTTTCTTCCTCTTCCCTGACCTCCTTTATCAGCTGGGAGTAACTTCGGGGATGTTCCTGCTATTCTCTTAGTCGGAGATGAAGTAGGATCGGGTTCTGATACTGAGTTCCTCTTACAACTTGAGCCAGTCTGGTCTGATCCATCTGCTCAGCAGTCACTGCTCCCCTCATAACAGCTCTCTGAAGCAGTCTCTCCAGCCTCTGTATATAGGCTAAAATTTTCTCACCCCTTTGCTGTCAGGAATTAAGGAATTTACAGTAACTGTCTTCAGGGCCCTCTACGCTCCCAAAGGTAATATCAAGGGCCTCTAGGCAGTCCTCCACACTTACCCCAGGATCAATGAGCTTCAGGGGGCGAATTACATCTAGTGCTGGGCCACTAAGGCTCTCTATTAGACATCTTCACTTTTCTACATCGGGTACGGCCCACTCCCGCAGCATTTCAGTGGTATGCTCCAAACAGGGTTCAAACTCCTTTTCCCCAGCAAATAACTTTAACTTACGACAAGAATTTGACGTAGTATAGGCCAACACAGTCTTTTCCAATATACGTCCCAGTGCTTTTGCCCAATCATAGCCTGCGGCTGCCGCCCCTGAGCTAGAGGCTACAGGACTGAGGCCCAACAAACCGGACATATTAGCCATTATACAAACAGTAATTTCCTCAAAATATAGACACAATTATTTCCCAGTACAGTGGAACACTCAACAGGTGCTTGCGAGGGGTACTGACCCAGGGATCCCGGACGAGCCCCCAAAAATGTAACCCTTCTGCCCCTCTGAGTTGGCAACAACAAGGGCCGGATTCAGTATCCAAGGGTTCTGTTTCAATAACACAATGCATAACCGGCTTGAGCCCTCACCCAGTGACCTGGGACACTTACTTACCACCCCCCTGGGCACCTCTAGGAGGCAATACTTCCCCTCTCGCAAGCACGGAGTCTGAGTGTAGCAAAATCCTTTTAATAAAGGAGGGAAACAATGCGGCATCACATTGGAGAAACACCACAAACAGGATTATAACACAAACCATAAGCAAAAAACCCCACCTCTAAGTACGTTTGGCAATGTCCTTTCCCCCTTAGGGTCTTAAGTCCAATCACCCCAAAGTCCAACATCCCAAAAGTCTCTGGTCAGTGCCACCCCAGAGTTCAAACGTTTATCTGCAGAGTTTTACCCCCCTTAGCCTGGGTGGAAATGGGGGGGGCCCACACAAGGTGGTGGAGCCCACAAAGAGTGGTAAGGGGCACCTTAAGTGGGCCAAGGCCAACAGCTCCGCCTCTCCGTGGAGTTCTGCTGCAGCCTTCACCCCGACCAGCTCCACTTCACCAGCTGTGCCGCTCCTCCAGCCAACCCGCAAGCCGCTCCGCTCCGCTCACTGTTCCGTGGGCTGCTCCAACATGCTGCAAACTGCTCTGCTCTGCCAGCCACTTAGCGATAGGTCTTCAGGCTCCCCCACTAGTTAGCACAGCACTCAGTACTTTCAGCTCAGTAATTCCAGCTCTTTAGTGATTTCAACTCTTAGCGATTTCAGCTCATAGTAGGGGAGCCCCAGTGCTGGTGCACCATTGGCCCAACATGAACTCAGCTCAGCAGCCTTTAGATGGACTCCTAATGGAATCAAAATTAGCTCTACTCTTTAACAGTGGAGAGAAGAGGATGTGCAATTGGTGTTCCAGGCCCTCAAAAAGGGCCCATACCATCAGATACACACACCAGTCCCCAACCTCTCTCAGTTCACTGGGTTTTGGAACCCATGTCCCTTGTCTAGCAAGTGCTACTTAATTGAGGTTGAGTCATTTCTGTCATAAAGCAATCTCATAGTTCCTCATTCACATAGTCAGGGTAACACCACTTTATTCTTCCTGCCCCAATAACAAAGAAATTGGGGATCCCAGAGCTGTCAAAATAACCATCCCAGGCTGCCATGGGCTATGCTAGGTGAGGTGGGTGTGCCAATGCAAATACTTGAAACTCCTTTCCACTCTCCCCATAATTCACCACCAGATGTCAGGGGAGAGCTCATCCTGATTCTGCTTACAGGGGTGAACTGCTCCACCACTGTGAACTTAGCCACCGCGACTCCACTCCAAACCTCTGGCTTTAGCCACTTCCAGCATAGGTTTGTATACTCCATCAAAGCCCTGATTCAGCAAAGCACTAAAGCACATGCCTAACTTTGAGTATGTGCTTAAATCCATCTCTTCTCAGCAAAGTACAGAAAATATAATATATAAATCCAATATATAAATCCATGGCAGCGCTCTAACATGGCTGTGCAGTCATGGCACCAGTGCTGGGAGACAGCTCTCCCAGCATTGTAAAAAGAGCACCCCCACGAGGGGAGTAGCTACTAGCACTGGGAGCATGGCTCCCAGCACTGGTACACTGTTTACATTGCATGACCAAGACAGTTTCAGCACTGTAAAATGGCAGTGTAGACAAGGCCTAAGAGAACATCAAGTTTTCATAGTGAAACACTCTAAAGGCAGGAGTTTAATCCTTCACCCCTGTGTATTCACAGTACAGTAATAATTAATTACATATCAGAACAGGAGTACTTGTGGCACCTTAGGGCTGGTCTACATTGGGTGGGGAATTGATCTAAGATATGGAACTTCAGCTATGCTATTCACGTAGCTGAAGTCGAAGTATCTTAGTTCGACTTACCTGGCTGTCCTCATGGCGGCAAGTTGACCATCGTGGCTGCCCCGTTGACTCCACTTACACCTCCTGCTGAGGTGGAGTATGGGTGTAGATTCAGGGATTGATTTATTGTGTCTAGACATGATAAATCGATCCCTGATAGATTGATTACTACCCGCTGATCTGGCGGGTAGTGTAGACATGGCCTTAGAGACTAACAACTTTATTTGAGCATAAGCTCCTGTGGGCTACAGTCCACTTCATCGGATGCATAGAATGGAACATATAGTAAGGAGATATATATGCATGTACAGAGAACATGAAAAGGTAGGAGTTGCCCTACCAACTCTTAGAGGCTAATTAATTAAGATGAGCAATTATTAGCAGGAGAAAAAACCTTTTGTAGTGATAATCAAGATGGCCCATTTCAGACAGTTTGAAAAGAAGGTGTGAGGATACTTAACATGGGGAAATAGGTTCAATGTGTGTAATGGCTCAGCCCCGGCCCAAGACTCCTGCTACATGGAGAAGGCTGGCAGCCCCAGCCCCGACTCCGCCGTGCTGGGTGGAAGGACATCACAAACCCTTCCGTGCTGGGCAGCCGGAAACCTGGTGGACCCTGGCACATGGACCAGCCTTTAGCACACAGCTGAGCTGGTCCACAGCTGTGTGCTAATTGGGCCTCATGCGACATGTGATCCTGTGGGCTGTGGGTTGAGAACCACTGTATTAGATGGATGCTTCAAAGGATGAATTTCAACTATGCATAATCGGAGACAGATGGTTGCATGCTGCTGTATGTGTCCACCGTAGTTCAGCCGCTTGAGCAGAGCAGCATTATCTGTGAATAGGTGAGTTGACACTGCTCCCACCTAAGTCAAAGTTCCAAGAACTGAAATGCAATTAGGAAAAAACTGTATATATAATATATACTGATATGTACAAATGCATAGACAAAGTATGAAACAATAAAACCTTGAGAACTGATATTGGTTTAATCATAAAGATAAAAGAACAAGGCCCATAGTTTTATTCAAATTCAGGGGTTTTGAGGATTTCATTCATATAGTATGTAACTTTCCTCACATTCAATACTGCACTCATTCTGCTTTAGAGCCCTTTCACATCACACAGTGGGTTCATAAGGCTGTATGAAATATTTAAACCACTGGCAGTAAAGATGGGTTTGTCTGCTTCATGTTTACTGAGGGATGCAAAGCAGCCAGAACATAGAACATATGGGTGAATCTGTCCTGTGATAATTTAATTTGAATGGTATTAAAGAGAGTTACATGTGCAAAATAAGAGAAGAAACACTATGCGATTTGAAAATAATATATTTGCTCTTGTATACATTTTAATCTTAGCACCTATTTTTTATTCGTTTGCATTAACATCCATTGTCATTTTAAGCTTTTTGACTGCTGAGACAGCAGAGCACTGACACTTAGCTTTAATTGCAGATTTTAATTGCAGGGTAAACAGTTTAATTGCACTTTTAGTTGTTCTGTGCTAATAAAAATATTGCAGTGACATTATAGATGTTAAAATTAGTATAAGCAGATCATGGACATGATTATTATTTCACTGTCAAATTTCACAGCTCAAAAGATATGAGCTGGAATTATCAAGGAGGCATTATTCATACTATACTCTTTGCTTCAGTATGCATAATCTAAGTAAACTAGATCTTGTTACCTCTGCAAAAGTTACTTTCATCTTAATAGTTTAACCTATTAATTAAGAGTATATATTAATCATTTAATAATTAATATTTAATATATTAATCTATTTAACGTCAGCACAAATTAGTTATCTAATAATATTGATTAATTAATAGTTTGATTTATTAACTATTTTAATAATCAGCACAAAGCTTGTGCACCTCTTAAATTCCAGTCATGGTCTATTTTGAAATTTTAAGTGGGAATCAAATAATGTAAATCTTTTGTGTCCTTCTGCATAGGAGTGTATTTAATCCAAAAGGAGGAACAAATGGAAGACAATACTGTGAGTTCTTGATATTCATGAATAGTATCACTGGCTTTATCAGACTGCAATCTAACTTCATTTTGCAGTGGATGGCATGATTTGCCAATATTATAGACTTGCCCTACTTCGTCCTTAGTACATGCAAAACAAATAACATTTGATAAAATCTCTTATGCTTAGCTACCATGAATGATCAATAGCTGATGTGTGAAAGGTTTTCCATATTGACCAAAGAGATTTTATCTGATCCAAGAGGTGAATACAGCTGCACAGCTCAGTAATAGTGAACATAATATAATTATATTTAACATCTTTGTAGGGAGAAAGTTCAAAAGAAACTGACCATAGTAGCATTTAACTTCAAAAAGGGAAACTACACAAAAATGAGGAGGGTAGTTAAATAGAAAGTAAAAAGAACAGTCACAAGAGTGAAACGTCTGCAAATTGCCTGGACACTTTTTAAAAACATCATAATACAGGTTCAGACTGTATGTATACTGTTACCAGATTTGCCCATTACTTTGGGGTATGCTCATTTATTAGGTTTACTCTTCTGGGGGAGGGTCTGTAATTCTATCAATGTACTGCTTGTATCACTTGTGTTCTCATACGGAGCTCTACTTCTCCCTTCTGCAGGACCTAGGTTTTCCCTCCCAGTGGAGCTATCCTGCAGGAGCTAGGTTCCCTAGGGCTGGGTCCTTCCAGCCCCAGAATCAGATGAACACACGCACATTAACAGAGCGCGTCTGAGAGGGCCAGGTTAATCAGCACTCCCAAGTGGATCCCTTATATGCCCCTGGACCCAGCAAGCTGGGTGGAACAGCACTTTCAAGCTGCCACCCTCATATGCCCCAGGTTCAGCATGTCTGTATCCCCACTTTCACGTTACAATTGTTCTGGTAGTAACTCACTTGATGAGCAAACCCCACAGGATTTTTGGGCGCTACAGGGATCTTTATCTTGGGTTGTTAGGGGGAAGCAACCAGCTTAACCATGAAAGTTATTTATTGCCAGGTAATAACTATTCATGGAGAGCCAAACAAACAAAACAATTATAATATTACATCTAATTTAAATTTGATTACAAAGGTCAGGTTTAGAAAACTATAACTGATCACACAAGTCAGGGTCACTATTCTGACTCAATCACTTAAGATGGTTGAGTCACAAAAGGAACTAAGTAAAATAAAAGAGGAGTAGGAGAAGCTACTAGTAGAATTTGAAGAATGGAAATAGGCAATCAATAGAGAAAATGTAATGAAATTGATTGTCTCAGATACAAAAAGGGAGAGAAAATTAAAACATGAAGCATGTAGAAGGAAAATTAGAGGAAGAATTGAAAACCAACAAGGGAGCAATAGGAGCAATAAAGTTCCTACATGATGAAGAGGAGGAATCAGATGCAGAAGACATGGGTCCTCCTTTTTATAATGAGTATCCCAAATAATCTATTCCAGAATTTTACAGCTCATCCAGAGAAGCGATGGAAGAATATCAAAGGCCACCTCCCATAGCTCCAATTATTACCTCCACAGTAACCAAAACTACCGCACAAGGTACAGAAGAGAGGGTAGAAGAAAACCCTATACCCCTGAGCAAATTAGAGTGCTAGGAAACTCCATGGGTCCTTTGAACAAGAACGTAGTGATTGATTGGATGGTTAGCTAAGACCAGGGATACCTGGATTAACAGTAAGTGATCTTTCTGCATTAATAAAAGAATGCATGAAATCAGATGAATTTGCTGGACTTCCTTATGACATCCAGGGTGGAACAGAAGGTGATACTGATTTAGTAGAAAGTGAAATTTTGAAGTTTTTCTTTCCTGGAGAAGAACCAGTGGTATGCTTTCATCAAGAGAAGCAAAAACCAAAAGAAAGACCTGAAGTATATATAGCCAGGAAGAAATTAATGTATAAACATGCAGGAATAATTCCATTAGGATATCAACTAATATATGATTCCCCACAGTTTAAAAGAGCATTAATGCTAGGCTTTGATCCAACCATCAGAATGGCAATGGTCTCTGATGATCCTGCACAAACCCCTCTGCATATTATAGAAGATAAAGTAAGAAGACTGTATGAGTTACAGAGGGAGACCATGCCACCTTCAAAACCACCTCAGAAAGGAAAACTTGAAAATGTATCAGTAATAACTTTCTCTAATAATTGTCCCAAAGGACAAGGAAATCAGCAGAACCAACGAAAAAAATAAGGGTTAAAGCAAGAAGAGGTTAGGAACAAAAAGTTTGTTCCTTATGAAAGGAAAGGTGATTCAAGAAGAAACTGGATATGGAGAAAATTGCTGCAGTATGAACCTTACAAACAAATTGATGGGTTACCTACAGAAGAACTATATCAGAGATTGGCGGACCATGAAAATAGCCCATCTATGGCTCCATCACACCCTAGAAATCAGGCATAGGGAGGCCAACACCTCCTATCTCCCCAATATTGGTAAAAGAAGATCAAGTTAATTTTGTGGCGCATTTACAAACAGATGACTGTATATATGGAATTTAATAGGAGAGCGTTAGGACAAAACATGTTGGTAGACACAGGTGCCACATTTTCTTTAGTTAGTACAAAGAATGGGGATTTATTTGGACCTCCTGTGATAGTCAGAAAGTTGTAGGATTTAATGAAACAAGAAGTGGAGTACCATTTAGTGCTCCAATTCATTTTCAGTTAGGGAGAAAACAAGGTTTGATGAATTTAGATAGTGATGGAATAACTGGTATTGATGTATTAGGTAAACTTGAAGTGACAGTGGATTTGGTAAATAAGGTATTATGGGAAATACCTTTTAATAAGATCAGAACAGAAGATCAACCAATTGTTATCAAGGCAGGATATAAGTTAGCTGCTATCAAGGCTGCTGAAGAAATAAAATGACCTGATTGGCTGACAGAGGTTCTGGAAACAGCACAAAAGTATAAGGAAATCTGGACAACCAATAAGGCTGAATGTGGAAAAATAGAAGCAGACGTCTTGATCACTGGACCAGATCCCCCACCTCAAAGACAGTATAAGTATCCCAAGAAAGCAGAACCTAGTTTAATGAAAACTCTCCAAGGCTTTTTGGATCAAGGAGTTATTGTAGAGCAACAAAGCACAAATAATGCTGCTATTCACCAGTTTTAAAGGCAGATGGTAAAACTTGGAGAGTTACCATGGACCTGAGGCCATTGAATAAAGTAACTCCAATGACTGCTACTGTGGTAGCAAAGTATCCTGAGGTAATTGCTTCTATTATGGGAGGAGCATGATGGTTCGCTGTCCTCGATTTAGCTAATGCATTCTTTGCAATCCCTTTGCACCCAGACTCTTGGTACAAATTTACCTTTACAGTTTTGTTTCACCAGAACCCCAAAGGGTTTCTATAACAGTCCTGCTATCTGCCACATGCACATGAACAAAATGTGGGATAACATGCTTAATAAGGGTAGCATAATATCACATGTAGATGATATCCTTATAAGCACAAAAACTAAGGAAGAAAATTTAGAAATATTTGATCAAGTGTTACAGAAAATAAAAGAAACAGGGTTTAAGGTAAGCCCAGAAAAGGCTTAAATATGCCCACAGAAAGTAAACTCCGCCGCCCAGTGGAATTCTGGGTTAAGCTCCCAATGCCTGATGGGGCAAAAACATTGTCGCGGGTGGTTTTGGGTACGTGTTGTCACTCTTCCCTCCCTCCCTTCCTTCCTCCTTCCACGAAAGCAAGGGCAGACAATCAATTTGTGCCAGACACCGGAGTGATTAGAAGAGCACAGCAAGGTGCGCTACGCATCAGAGAGACTTTGAAAACCAGTTTCATGACTGGCTAGGCTTTGGTGTGACAGTTGTGTGTGTTTCTCCTTGATGCAACCCCCCCGCCCTTTGTTGATTTTAGTTCTCTGTAAGCCAGCCACTCTCCCCTATTTGAAATAAAGTAACTATTGTTTTGTAACCATGCATTCTTTCTTAATTAATTTAAAAAATGAGATAGCGGACAAGGTAGCTCGGGCAGGGTGGGGGAGGAGGGAAGGACAAGGCTACCTAGCCACACTAACAATCAAACTGCTTGAATGACAGCCTTCTATTGCTTAAGCCATCCTCTGCAGTGGAGTGGCTGGGTGCCCAGAGCTTCCCCCTCCTCTTCTTGGGCATCTGGGTGAGGAGGTTCTGGAACATGGGGAGGAGGGTAGGTGGTTATACAGTGGATGCACTGGGAGTCTGTGCCCTTGTTGGCTTTCCTGCAGCTCCAACAGATGCTTCATCATGTCTGTTTGCTCCCCCAACAGATGCTTCATCATATCCATTTGCTCCCCCATTTGCCTCAGCATCGCATCCTGCCTCCACTCTTCGCGCTCACTTAATTCTTTCCTGGCCTCTGCCACTGAATGCCTCCATGCATTAAGCTGTGCCTTATCAGTGCAGGAGGACTGCATGAGCTCAGAAAACATGTCATCGCCTTTTAATCTGCACTAACCTCAGGGACAGAGATGATAGGGGGAGCATAGAAACATTCTAAGCTCTACGATTCTGGGGGGAATGCATGGTCACCTGTGCTGATGAGTTCGCCAAGCTGACCAAACAGGAAATGAAATTCAAAAGTTCCTGGGGATTTTCCTGTGTACCTGGCTAGTGCATCAGAGTTCAAAGTGCTGTCCAGAATGGTCACAATGGAGCACTCTGGGATAGCTCCCGGAGGTCAATACCATCGATTTGCATCTGCACTACTCCAAATTTGACCCAGCAAAGTCAATTTTTAGCTCTACTCCCTTTGCCGGGGAGGAATACAGAAATTGATTTTAAGAGCCCTTTAGGTCGACAGAATGGGGTTGGTTGTGTGGACGTATTCATTTTTAAATTAACCTAACATGACTAAATTCGACCTAATCCCATAGTATTAGCCTTGGTTTGGGCTGTGCAGCATTGGGAGTATTTTGTAGGACTATCCCCAGTGCTTCTTAAAACATCCCATTTTACCATAAAATATCTCTTAGCAGGAAAAATTAGTGATGGACATGTATCTAGTCCTAGATTCACAAAATGGACATTAGCCTTGCTGAATAAAAATGTAACAGTGGAAAAGGTTCCCAAGTCTATCACCAGTTCCTTATGGCCTCATAATTGAAGGGGGACAACATGAATGTCCCTTACCAGAAATTCCCTCTGAAGGACCTATATTATTCCAGGGTGGAGCAATTCTAAGTGAAATCATGGATAGAGTAAATGTAATTTGGTTCGTGGACAGGTCGAAAGTTACGAGGAAGGCAAGATGTACAAGGGGTATGCAGCTGTAAGGATATTTGATGAGAAGATCTTCAAGGGACAATGTTTACATCATTCGGCATAGGCTGCTGAAACTGTAGCTGTAACCATTGCATTGGAAAAATACGCCAACAGATTAAACTGGCTATTTTCACAGTTTCTGAATGGGTCGTTAGGGCTATCGTAAATTGGATGCCTCAATGGCAAAAGAGGAGCATGAAATCAGCAGATGGTAAATACATTGCTCATACTGAAAAACTGATATACTTGTGGAAATTGGCACAGCAAAGGACACCACCAGTATTAATAGGAAAAGTAAAAGCCCATAAAAAAATGTTGAAGGAGCTCAGTGAAATAAGAAGGCAGATGAACAAGCTAAAGAAGGACCCAAGGAGGGGATAGTATGGCAGCACAATTCCAATCGACCTCAGTAGCTAAGATAGAAGGAGAAAGGATAGAACAGATTGATTTAGTAGCTTTACAAAGAAAAGACCCTAAGGTACAAAAATTGGTGTCAAAAGAAAGACACCAAGGATGGAAAATCTGGCAACATGAAACAGGATTAGTATTAGCAACCAAAACAGAAGAGGATATGTCTGTATGGATAGTTCCAAAAGAAATTAGAACTGAAATGATCTCACTGGTACATGATAATGGACATATGGGAAGAGATAAAACCCTTGATAGACTGCAAATGGTAGGTTGGTGACCAAATATGAGGGCAGATGTAGAATAATATGTAAATAATTGTTTATCCTGTGCAGCAAATAACACAGATACGAAAATAACAAAAGGACCACTATGACATCAGAGAATAGACAGTCCATGGGGTAGGTTGCAAATTGACTTTACTGGTCCATTAGCAAAAACTGCAAAAGGAAACCAGTATTGTTTGGGAATAGTAGATACTTTTACTAAATGGGTGGAGGCAATCCCCACAAGAAATAATACTGCATTAACTACAGCTAGAGTGCTGATGGGTCAAGTTATTACTAGATGAGGTATCCCTAAAGAAATAGATTCAGATCAGGGACCTCACTTTATAGGAGAAATTACAAAAGGATTGTGCCAGGCTTTTGGCGTTAAACAAAGTTTGCATATAGCTGGACATCCTGAGAGTTCAGGACAGGTAGAAAGGACCAACAGAACAATAAAAACTGCTCTAAGGAAAGTGATAAATCAACAGGGTAAAGATTGGGATCAGAAACTACCACTAATATTGATGGCCATTAGGGTAAACCATAGCGTCACATGGTGTAATTCCATTTAAAGCTATGACAGGAAGAGATATGAAGTTGTCTAACCAATGGTGGGTAATGGGTTCACCCCCAAATGGATTACAACCTAGAATATTAACAGACTATTGGATACAGAAATTACTAGAATCTGTTGCTGAAACACATAAACAATTAGCGATAGCATTTAGAGCAAAGTTTCAGCAAATGGATAGGAAAATGGGACCAATCCTGCACCCTCAGGAATGGCAGATCCATGATATGTTTATGTATAAACACATAAAAGAAAAAGGCCATGTTCTAAGCTCTATTTGGGAAGGACCAGTTAGAATAGTCAATAAGGCAAGCCCTAAAATATATCATCTGGATATTTGACAAGGAAAAAGAAAAGTGTCAAAATGCTTTCACTCAGGACAGTTGAAAAAGTAGAAGGGAGAACAAAATTAATTATAATATTTCCCTTATTATAGGTTCAGAAAAAGATAAGATAGGAAAAATGCAGAAAGAAGGAGTCAAGTATCAGAGCCTGGACCAATCTACATGGGAGGTCCATTTCCTAGACACCACGGTGCAAATAAGTGATGGCACATTAACATCATCCTATACCAAAAACCTACCGACTGCTATGCCTACCTTCATGCCTCCAGCTTCCATCCTGTGCACATCACACGATCCATTGTCTACAGCCAAGCACTGAGGTACAACCGCATCTGCTCTAACCCCTCAGACAGAGACCAACACCTACAAAATCTCCACCAAGCATTCTCAAAACTACAATACCTGCACGAGGAAATAAGGAAACAGATCAACAGAGCCAGACATATACCCAGAAGCCTCCTACTGCAAGACAAACCCAAGAAAGAAACCAACAGGACTCCACTGGCCATCACATACAGTCCCCAGCTAAAACCCCTCCAATGCATCATCAGGGATCTACAACCCATCCTGGACAATGATCCCACACTTTTACAGGCTTTGGGTGGCAGGCCAGTCCTTGCCCACAGACAACCTGCCAACCTGAAACATATTCTCACCAGTAACTGTGCATCGCACCATAGTAACTCTAGCTCAGGAACCAATCCATGCAACAAACCTCGATGCTAACTCTGCCCACATATCTACACCAACGACACCATCGCAGGACCTAACCAGATCAGCCACACCATCACCGGTTCATTCACCTGCATGTCCACCAATGTAATATACGCCATCCATATGCCAGCAATGCCCCTCTGCTACGTACATCGGCCAAACTGGACAGTCTCTACGGAAAAGGATAAATGGACACAAATCAGATATTAGGAATGGCAATATACAAAAACCTGTAGGAGAACACTGCAACCTCCCTGGCCACGCTATAGCAGATCTTAAGGTGGCCATCCTGCAGCAAAAAAACTTGAGGAGCAGACTTCAAAGAGAAACTGCTGAGCTTCAGCTCATCTGCAAATTTGACACCATCAGCTCAGGATTAAACAAAGACTGTGAATGGCTTGCCAACTACAAAACCAGTTTCTCCTCCCTTGGTTTTCATACCTTAACTGCTAAAACAGGGCCTCCCTGATTGAACTAACCTCGTTATCTCTAGCTTGCTTGCATATATATACCTGCCCCTGGAAACTTCCACTACATGTATCTGACGAAGTGGGTATTCACCCACGAAAGCTCATGCTCCAAAACATCTGTTAATCTACAAGGTGCCATAGGATTCTTTGCTGCTTTGAAAGAAGGAGTGTTGAACGAGATGTGGGGTGAGGAAGATTGGTACCCATCTGCAGCTTCCACTACCTGGACAAAGCAAGAGTTAGATGAGTTTCTGGAAAAATTGCTCATTCTTGAACCAGCTAGAAAGAAAGATAATCAGACAGAAAGGAGAACATCAAGTCAAGAATAGAAAGAGATAGGAAATGGCAGGAGAATGGCTTCATGATTTACCAGATTTAATTGAAATGATGGACCTAATAAACATGTCTGAGAAGTTAGAAGAGATAATCGTGGCTCTAGAAGGCATAAACAACATAGAAGAAGATAGTGATGAATTCAGTCCATGGATAGTGGCAGAAACAACTGAGGATGAGGAAGAAGCAGCTCACCCATTAATGATAACGAAATTAATAGTAGACGCTCAAAGGAGATTTTGGTCATAGTACTGTTAAATGACCCAGAGGTTAGAGTAGGGATACTCTACAGGGTCATCAATGTCCATACTCAATTTAGACCTGAATGTAGATCCCTTATACTCACGAGACACTATGAGGTTAATGGAGTAGGGGGACAAATCCACATCCATATTAGCCAGCCCATGTCGATCAGCATAGGAAATCAGCTGATTTTGACTCACTTTGGGTTGATGCACAGGGACATGGGAAGGATTATTGGTGTAGACGTGATCAGAATTTTAAATGGTCTTGTAGATTTAAATCATTGAACTTTATAGATCCCAGTATAATTTTATTGAATGTGTTTTACTAAAGATTTAAATATTAAAATAAGTTATGGTTGATATAGTTGTGTTATTGTTAGAATCAATTTTTTAAAAAACAATATACTGTTAGTGATTTAGGGAAAGTAAAGTTAATGTTATTTAAAAGTTTTTGTTAAAATAAATTATAAAATTGTTTTAAAAAGAAAAGAGTCTTTCATTCTTTATATCTTTCAGAAGGGGAAGTCATATGCGGTTCTATTAATCTTGGCTCTTCTGAGTATTTGTGTCTATGGGATTCTACTATGGTGGTGTGAATTCAGACACAACACCAGTGATCCAATGGGCCAAGTCTCATCCCAATCATAAGGTTTTGGCTAATAGTATAGAGGAATGTGTTTTCACAATTCCTAAATTAAGAAATACAGTAATAAAAGTAGTATTGGGACCAGTTTGAATTATAGAATTTATGGCACAAAATTATAGGGATAAGGTACTCATCACAGATGATGACCTCAAATTTAGTATTTTATTCAGAGATCAGGAAAAGGGAGTATTGGCAAAGATCTGATGAGAAATCACCACAACCTTCAAATCGTACATAGAAATCAGATGAAGGAATAGGAACCATACATGGTAAAGTAGTTAATGTAGGACCAGGGTAGTGTGCCCTATTAAAAGGATTAAAAATAATTGAATCCTCACCAAATTTATTGGTAAGTGTGGAAGAGAGGGTGAATTCAGGTATAGAACTGACAATTAAACCCAAGAAGATAGCTAAATAAAGAACAATGAAGGCAATCACAGAAACAGCAATACAGTGGATTAAACCAAAGACAGCAACTATTGTCAACAGTATTCAAGGATGCGAGTTCACAGTTTGAAAGAATGATAGGGCAAAAGCAATAACCATTATCATGGATCCTATAAAAGCCATATAAAAAAGTGTGGGAGATAGGAGATGGAAGTTTGTTACAACCTATTATGATGCTCATAAGTGTTCCATTGTGTATGCCTCTCAAGGATGGGGACACTTACTGACCCATCTGGATTATCATATCGTACCAAAGCCATCAAATTGTGATTGTGATGCTACTGATAATACAGGTAAAATATATGGGAAAGTAGCAAGAGTGGGACAATGGCAATGTGCCATAATAGAGGGACCAAATGTAATGGCATGATAAGATAATTTAATCATATATCCAAATAAGAATTCTTCCTATGCTGTCATAGCATTGTATGTTCCTACATGGAGTAAGGAGAGTACAAAAACAATACTCATATAATGCTATCGTAATTTTGTTAATTTGATAGAAACTCAATTTCAGATTATAGACCTGCAAAGAGGGGTCAGCAGAATAGATGTTCGGTATGAATTACAAATTGAAATTATATATAAAAATCAAATGAAATTACAGATATCATGGTATGCACAGATGATAGAAAGTGTGAATGAGGAAATTTGGGTCAAGTTTTATTTCATTATTGGTGTGAAGGTATTGTAAATATAACTAGAAGATGAGGAAGTGGGACCTGGAGAATTAATGGTCCTCACTTTAGTTATCCTTTCTCTTTTACATGGATATAAAAACCAGAGTCAATGAGCATTGGTCCTTATGTTAGGAAAGAGGATATCAAGAAACAGTTGATAATAGATCCCACCTATTCTCTAAAGAAAATAATAATACATCTACACCATATGAATATTTCCCATCAAAATCCAGAATGCAAAAAAAGTACACTAACTCATTATTTGAAGGCTGGAAAAAGTGGATGGCACCTCAACTTCGTCTGAGAACTCCAACCAATAGAACGAAAAGAGATTTGATGGGTACAACAATACTAGCAGGAACAGGTACAGGCTTAGGTGTGTTGAACAGCCTAGATACCGAGGTATTGGCCAATAAATTAAATTCAGTGTGGAAACATTTGGCTGCAATCTCAAAACCTTTAACAACATTTCTGAATGATATGAGTGTTAGTCACCATTTTATCATGAATTTGCTTCCCAACTGGGAAAAATTACAAAAAAAAAAAGGATCATTTGACTATTCTAAAGACGATAGAGGTATTACAAGACAATGTATCCTTAGCGTTAGCATGTATAAAGGTGAAAACTTGGACAAATGATGTGGTAAAGAATATTATAAGTCATGGAATGAGTGGTATTTTCCCTCTTGAAATAATTATTATGTGGCAATGTGCCTCAGAAGCTGAGAAGAGATTGTACTCTTGGTGGAGACTAGTAAACTTCACATACAATCCTCAGTTAAGCCGAGCAACTACGTTCATAATTATGTCTAAAGCCCATATTGAATGGATATTTCCGGTTCTATCACTTTGGTTAAATATTAATGCAAGTGTAATGCAACCAATTGAACATAAACTTTGGGCAATAAAGCAGAATCAGACATGGAAAACTGTGGAACTTGAGGCTTGTATGAAAGAATGAGGTATTGGCGATATCTGCAGTAATGATGCGATTCAACCTTATGATGTGTTTAAATGAAGAAAGAGGAAAATGCCATTACCAATTTGATCCTTTTCCATTTAATGGTTCAGTTGTATATGTTGGGGAAAATGTGTATGTTTAGAAGTTGGTGCACATTATTTGAAGTAAATTACATATACAATGTAACCCATAACCCTTTTGAAAACAAGTGCTTGTGTAATGTTACCTTGGTGATTGGTTGCAGTTTCCAGTTTGCATTACTCGAAATTGAGAATGAGGAAATTAAAGATCAATATCAAATATGAGAGAATTAACCCAGTCCCCTTTAGGACTGAACATAAGTTTAGTTAGGCAATTAATGAATCATCCTGAATCACAATGACAATTCAAAAAGGCACAGGAGAATACATAGAAAGTTATGATCACTGTCCGCCATTCCACTAAGAAAACTGAGCAAGTAATTGAGCGTATAAGAACTGATACTAAAAATAGATGGTGGTATGTATTTTTAGGATGGTCCCCCACAGCAATGGGATTCTTTAGTGTAGTTTTACATCCCATTGTGATAGTTTTTAGAATTCCAAGTTCTAATGATAATTATGTTTAAATAAAATAATAATAATAGGAGATAGACCCATCTCCTAGAACTGGAAGGGACCTTGAAAGGTCATTGAGTCCAGCCCCCTGCCTTCACTAGCAGGACTAAGTACTGATTTTTGCCCCAGATCTCTAACTGGCCCCCTCAAGGATTGAACTCACAGCCCTGGGTTTAAGTAAGCCAATGCTCAAACCACTGAGCTATCCCTCCCTCCTGATATACTGGAACAAGATAAAATTCAAACAACTAAAGTACATGCAGATCCCCTACCTGGAAAGGATATATTATGACATACCAAGGAGTGTAACCAAAGTGAGAATCGAGAGTGATAGGGATTGTGCCAGTATGAAGATACGATGGCTTGGTTTCTGGCAAAGGAAAGCCTTGAGTCTGCTCGGGACAAGACTCCATGCCCATTGAACTCACTGGATTATGAAAATGCTGGATAGATAAATGAGTCTATCATACCACCAAGAAGGGGAGTGTTATAAGAGGCTTTCTTTTTCACTTGCTTAACTTCTGTGTAGTTTGCAGCACCCTGGAGAGAGAGACCGATAACCAGAGAAGGGGGTGAGAGGTGGTGAAGTGAGAAACATTGTAACAATTCACCTCTCCCAATTAGCATTTCAAAGGTAGTGTTAGCATCAGAGTGCTTTAGAGTGCAAGAAATAGTTTTAAGCTAGATGCTTTAGGGAAATGATAATTAATGATAGCTTATAGTTAAAAATCCAACATGGCCACCGCTATTTTCTATTAGGATGGAGGACACAAACTAAATTGATGAACAGCAAATCAGAAACAAGGGTCGAAGAAAGTTCAGGAAGATGATTCAAAACACCTGCAGGGAGGGGGCAGAAGGAGGAGTAGCTATGAGGTAAGGGTAAAGCTGATTGGTTGACCTTTCAAGCCGCCTGCTCCCTGAATGGGTGGCAACTCATTCATCCAGTCAGAAAAGGTCAGGGAATTAAATATAAGGAGACAGCTGGCAAGCCTAAAGGTGAGCTGTAGGAGAAGACAATCATTGAGCAGCAGCAGCAGCAGCAGCAGCAGCAGCAGCAGCAGCAGCAGCTGCTGCCCCCCCCCCCACCTAGAGAGATAAGAGGAAGAGGAAGGAGAGTGTGACAGAGCAGAAGGACCTTAAAATGAATCAGAGAGATTGAGACAAGGAGTATAAATCTGATTTTTGCTTAATTCAAAAGGACCACTTGTGTGTATGCATGTCAATAAAGCTGGATGCCTGCTGCTGAGTGAGAACTGCCCTACCCCATTTTGTAGGTAGCCATCCACTGCTTGCAGAATGGTAATTGTTTCTTGTTTGTTTAATGCTGTATTCTAACACTGTTTTATGCACAGGGCCGTGCAACCACTAGGCAAACGAGGCGGCTACCGCCAATCAAGACCCTGGCTGCAGATTGCAGACTGTAGGGAGGACATATATGATAAGAACCATACTCCTAATGAATTGCTCTCCTGCCATTTAGAAAGCCAGCAAAGTCCACCTAAACCTGGTCTGCTTCGCTTCCCTTCCCCTTCCCAGCCAAATCCGATCCTCCCAGTGACCGAATCCAGTCTGCTCCCTGTGCACTCCCCAGCCGAACCCCCACTGACCAAACCCAGTCTGCTTCCCTTCTCTACCTAACCTGATACCCCACTGACCCGAAGCCAGTCTGCTTCCTTCTCCTCCCAGCCAACTCAAACCATCACTGACCAAATCCAGTCTGCTTCCCTTCACCTCCCCAGCTAAACCTGATCCTCCCAGTGACCAAATCTGTTCTGCTCCCCTTTCAATCCCCAGCCAACCCAAATCCCCACTGACTAAACCTAGTCTGCTTCCCTTCCCCACCAAACCTGATCCTCCAGTATCTGCCATTCTAATTTTATAAAAACAACAAGGAGTACGGTGGCACATTAAAGACTAACAGATTTATTTAGGCATTAGCTTTCGTGGGTAAAAAACTTCACTTCTTCAGATGCATGGAGTGAAAGTTACAGATGCAGGCATTATATACTGACACATGAAGAGATGGGTATTACCTCACAAGTGGAAAACCAGTGTTGACAGGGCCATTTGAGTCAGGGTGGATGTAGTCCATTCCCAATAACAGATGAGGAGGTGTCAATTCCAGAAAAGGCAAAACTGCTTTTATAATGAGCCAGCCACTCCCAGTCCCTCTTCAAGCCCAAATTAATGGTGTTAAATTTGCAAATGAATTTTAGTTCTGCTGTTTCTCTTTGAAGTGTTTCTGAATTTTTTGTTGTTGTTCAAGAACAGTGACTTTTAAATCTGTTATAGAATGACCAGGGAGGTTGAAGTGTTCGTCTACTGGCTTTTGTCTGTTACCATTCCTGATGTCTGATTTGTGTCCATTTATTCTTTTGCATAGGGACTGTCCGGTTTGGCCAATGTACATGGCAGAGGGGCATTGCTGGCATATATCAGGTTGGTAGATGTGCAGGTGAATGAACCCTTGACAATGTGGCTCATGTGGTTGGGTCCTGGTGTCTCCAGAGTAGATGGGAGTCAATAACGTGTATTAATGCTAATGCCCAATGCCATATTATGCACTAGTCATTTCTGAAAGTGTCTAATAAGCGATGCTCTGGAGATGCACCAGACGGAACTTTCACAGGCACAAAATATCCTTGCACGGGTCCTGCCCGGGGCCCCTCCCACAGCGCAGCATCCCCGCCGCGGCCACCCTCTCGGGGCTGCCCCCTCCCCAGCGCGCTACCCAGCATGCAGCGGGCGGCGGGCTCGCACCAAGATGGCGGCGCCTCTGGATGAGTACGAGAAAGAAGCGGGCTGCGTCCCCATCCTGCACCCCGAGGTGAGGCCGCGGCGCCCCGGGCTCCCGCCACCCGCGGGGTGGGCTGTGGGTGGCGCGGCCGCCGCCCGTTCTCCGCTCCCAGCCGGCTGCTGTGCGGGTGGCGCGGCCGCCGGGGCGGGGGTGGAGGGCGCTGGCTGCGGCTGCCTTGGCCTGGGGGCCGGGCCGGGAGCAGGAGCGGGGGCGGCTGCGCCGACGGGAGAGGCCCGTTTCCCTTACCGCGAGGCCAAGGGTTGGCGGGGCTGCGCCCTGTCACCGCCTCGGGACGCAGAGGGGGTGGGTCCCGCCGGGGTGCAGCGCGGGGACCCGCCCCAGCTGCCTCCGGGGTGGCGAGCGGCCCTGCGAGCCGGGTGCGGGGACAGGTGCAGGCTGTGGCATCCCTGCCCGCTCCACAGGTGAACGCTCCGCTGTTCGGGCACAGCCCTGCCGGAGACTTCGCAATGCACATGGCTCCGTACAGCATCGCTCACTGCCTGCCGGAGCTGCACCCTCCTCCCCACCATCCGTGGCACCGCAGGGCTTGTTTATACAGCACAGGAGGGTTACAACTAAGCTACTGGTGTCAAATGGTTCAGACCTGGAATAAATGCTTCCTGCTGTTCTTGAGCTGCAGGTTGCTGTAAGAAATTGGACCTGGTCCAACTCAGTCCAGAACTTGCTGGGCTGTATGTGTTTGTCTTTACTCCCCCCACCCTCCTCAGTATACTAGATAAATGCTGGAGTATTTGTGTAGACACTCTTTTCTTAACCTGTGTACTATCTAATTTTTTAACATTCGCTTTAATAAATTTGTAACATTACTTAATAACAGGTCACCTTTATTAATGTTTCACACCGAAACAGAGTCCTTGTTTGTGTGTCAACCATTTATAAACATTATCCAGATGCCCTCTGATGGTTTTGAAGAACACTGTAAATAGTATACACAAAAGTTTTGTGTGTGAACTTTTACCGATCTAATATGGCGAGGATTGTAAGAAAAGGTACCAGGTTTTGTCAAACAGATGGTATTACTTTTCCATAACACGTTTTAAAGATGCTTTTAGGTTTCTGGATATCTAAAGACTTTACATACCTAGCGTGGACAAAAACAAGCAACATGCAGCATATTTACTTGCACTCCATCCAAGCTACAATCAAAGGACCTGTTGGCAGAGCACTGCTTGTCTGATTTTGGAGTCTAGATCTCATTTCTAAGTGATATTTAGGCATTTAGGAACATACTCCTGTTGACTATAAGTGGTTCCTAAGTGTCAAAAGCCTGTATGAAAATGAGAAGGACAGTCACATTTAGCACTACAGTGTCTCTTTAGTGCTAAATGTGACTGTCCTTCTCATTTTCATACAGGCTTTTGACACTTAGGAACCACTTATAGTCAACAGGAGTATGTTCCTAAATGCCTAAATATCACTTAGAAATGAGATCTAGACTCCAAAATCAGACAAGCAGTGCTCTGCCAACAGGTCCTTTGATTGTAGCTTGGATGGAGTGCAAGTAAATATGCTGCATGTTGCTTGTTTTTGTCCACGCTAGGTGATCACCTCCTTTCTAACTTCAAATAAATACTCTTGGTATCTGAAGTTCTATATCATCTCTTTTTATGAATGGAGTTTTCAGAATTGGCCTAAGGTATTTGTCTAACCTGTAGCAGATACTTTCTCCTTTGGAGTGAGATACAAGGGAAAATATTGGTCAAATATTCTAAAACTGCAGAAGACATTAAGTCCCCAGAGAATTGCAAAGGTGCTGATCTCATTGCAAGGTCAGAACCCTAATTTACAGTTTGACAAATTATAAAGGAATAAAACAATAAAGCATATACAAACTGTTAGGAGAATCATTGTGAGCTGAAGATATATTACTGAAAATTGTTTGCTAATTTGGAATAATTATATTTGCAGAGTTCATAGTAAACAAAGGTATTCTCAGCATCGCTTCCATGTTTGTTTTATATGCCAAGGTTATGGTGATAAGGCAGTAAAATCAGATATTATTTCTTTGATATCTGAACTGAATACAGTAGTTTACAAAGTAATGCTAGAATAAGTAGTGTAAATAATAACTATGCTCTTCCTCCTAGCCTCTAGCCCTGTGGCTTTCATACTTTTTTTTCTGGTGACCCCTTTCACATAGCAAGCCTCTGAGTGTGACTCTCCCTTATAAATTAAAAACACTTTTTAAATATATTTAATACCATTATAAATGCTGGAGGTAAAGCGAGGTTTGGGGTGGAAGCTGACAGCTCGCGACCCCCCTGTAATAACCTCATGAGCCCCTGTGGGGTCCAGACCTCCAGCTTAAGAACCACTGCTCTACCAAACCAAACTTAAAAATGTTACTGAAGGAGACTTCTTTTTACATCCAAAGAAGAAAATGACAGTCCGGTATTACTTTGTACAGTTAGATTTCAACCAGGCAACTTAGGCAGGGACCATCTTTTTGTTCTGTGTTTATACAGTGCATAGCACAATAGAATCCAGGTTTATGACTGAAGCTCCTTGGGGCTATAATACTAAAATAAAATCTGCATTTACGCTGCTACACTGTGTTTGATAGGATATGTTAATCACATTCTTCTGTTACGCTTTTAGAGTTGACAGCATGCTCTGTTCTGCCCAAGACCACATAAAGTAAAGGCAGTTCCTGCCTCAAGGAGCTTACAGTATATGCAGTATAATAGATTTGTGTTTATTTACAGGATAGTATGTACTGCTTGACTGTAGAAATGTTGGGACTTCCCACTGGTGTGTTGCCACATCATTAGTGATGCAGCAGCAAATGGCAAAAAAAATGCCTTCAAATATTGAAGTACTGTTGTTTCTAACAATAAATACTTCCCCTCCGCACATACACCTTAAATTAGCTGAAGTTAGCAGTTGGATTTTTTTTATTTCTAAATGGTTTTTCAGTATTTGGCATTTTTAAAGAGTGGAATTTGTTGCCATTGCCTGTTACTTGAAACAATTCTTAATGGATTAGGTAACAAAATTACTTGAAGTACGGCAGTGATTTAATGACTGTCCAGAATTGCATTGTTTCCAAAGGCTCCTGCTAGCCTCCTGAGTACATTCCCAGGAGGTCAGCATTTGAGCTGCTAGCTGAAGCTGCTGCCTTTGCTACCCTGGCTATAGCAGTATTTTTAACATGTTAGCTCAAGGAGAGCTATCATGGGTATGTCTGCATGAGCTGGGAATTGCACCTCCCAGCACATATGTAGAGGTTCACTGTGGTTGATTGTGATCTTTCTTGCAAATAAAACGAAATGCAAAAGCAAAATACATGGTATATGAGAGAAATTCTCATGAGATAAAGAGTAAGATGTCTTGATTTTGAATTTTTTTGTAAAATGTGTAATATTTATATAGTGTTCCTCTGTCTTCCCAACAAAATAACATTACAGTACAAAATTTGACACAAATAAGTTTTAACAAGAGGTAGCCTTAAAGGGTAGGGATAGTACAGTGTTTTAAAAATTGCTGTTGGTTGAAAACTAGACACTGTTCTGTCATTGAAGTTGACAGATGTGAGAAGTAAACCTTGATGATGGATAATTTCATCATTGACATTTGCAGTGTCTTGGTCTACTTTTCAAACCCTAAAAGAAACAGGATATGATAAAATTACTTTTCTTCTCACACATTCCCTTCAACTACCCTCTGGCCTGAGGGGGGAGTTGCACAAGTCTGTTACAGATGAGTGTCTGAAGAACAGAAGGATAATTGTCCAAACACCTAAGGAAGTTTATGGAGGAGCTCTGAACAAACCTACACGTCTAATGCCCAAAAAACTTGGCTTAACCATTATGCTACAGTGCTTCTCATGCAGTTTTGAGATCAAACTAATAATGCTTATGCACACTTGTAAAATGCCCTGAGCTTTTCAGATGTACTATGTATATGCAGAGTTGCTAAAACTTTTAGCCCTTTAAATCCGGCCCCAGCCTGGCCACCGGAGCTGCGGGCGGGATTCAAAGGGCTCTGGGCTGCCTGCAGCGTCGGGGAGCTCTGAGCCCTTTAAATCCCGGTCTCAGCCCGGCCGCCGGAGCTGCTGGCGAGATTTAAAGGGCTCTGGGCTGCCCGCAGCGTCGGGGAGCTCTGAGACCTTTAAATCCCGGCCCCAGCCCTTTAAATCCCTGCCGCGGACGCCGGTGCGGTCCGTCACGGCGCACTGGCTCTTAGTACTGGCTTACTTTCACCTCTGGCTGTAGCCCACAAAAGCTTATGCTCAAATAAATTTTAGTTTCTACGGTGCCACAAGCACTCTTGTTCTTTTTGCAGATACAGACTAACATGGCTGCTACTCTGAAACCAGTGATATATATATTTTTGTCCTTAACTATTTATATCCTTGCTTTTAAGTGTTTGGGTTTTCTGTAAATCATAAGAAACTAAGTTGTTGTCACTTAGCAAGCTTTAAGGTTTGTGCATGGCTATTTTTTTGGGAGAGCGGAGGGAGTGTTGAATATACATATGTACCCTGCAGACATAAGTGTTGAAGAGTGAAGTCTTTAAATGGAGGATGTCAACAAAATTAATCTCAGTACTCTAGTCAAGCTAATTGAAAAAGCTGCATTGGTGTTGGCACTTGTGAAAAATGTTGTAAGTTGTTGCTATTGTAAAAGAAAATGCTGGGTTAGAATGGAATAGTCAGTTCATTTGCAGTATTTTTTGGTGCTGAGCAGATGATGCCTGCCATTTGTATAATTTAGTTTCAGTCCCAGGAGGGAAAGGGGAGAAATCAGGTAGGTGTACTGGGGGAATTTCTACAATTGTTCTCAGAACCTGTACAACCTGGCACAGCTTCACCATAGTATTTTGTTGTTTGCTAAAATTAACACACTGGTCACACTACCAATATCTTTCTGAAGAAGCTTCTACCTCTAGTTGACAAAGTTTTTAGCACTGTGTGTTTTGTGTCAAGTACCATACATTGTAGAAGGGCACAGTATTTTAATAACTTAAACTAAAGTTTGGAGACATGTTGATATGAAATATTGCGTTACTTACTGCCATGGCAAAGGATTGATTCAGTTGCTAAGTATTGCTGTATAAGTAGATTCATGGTAAGTGAGGATTTGTGCATTGTTAAAATGATTTTAATAAAGTAGTAAATAGCATACAAAATACTTTTATTCAAACTCATTGGGAGTTATTTTTGTTTAAACATTTGAAAATGAATATATAAAGAACTGTTGGAAAAGAATTTTCAATCTTTTATATAGTTTATAAAACTCAATCCTAATTTATTATAAAATACTATTTTAACCTTTTTGTCTTTATTCTTTAGCTTACTTCCTAATTTAAATAACTCAAACTTTGTACTCAATTTTTTAAAAAAATTGCCTTACCTATGTTTATAAAACTTCGATGTATGTATGTTTGTCTTAAATAATACCTCACAATTATAGTGTGTGCTCAAATATAGGATATTTTGGAAATGCCTTTTTAAAATGTCATTTAACTTTTTTATGTATTAAAATGAATATTATCCTTTAATTTTGAGGTGCTTTTAAAAGCACTGAATGACTAAAAGTCAGCTCTCACTGCCTCTCACTGTGGTGGAGTAATTTTGCCGACGGAAGAGCATTCTCCCATGGTCATAGCCCATCTTCGCTAGATGCGCCACAGCAATATAGTACCATAATGTAGACTAGCCCTCAGACCTGGTCCACACTACAAACCTATATCGATATAACTGTGTTGCTCCGGGGTGTGGAAAATCCACACTCCTGAGTGATGAAAATATACCAACCTAACTCCCGGTGTAGGTAGAGCTCTCTTGTTGGCATAGGTAGTGTTTTCACTAGGTGCTACAACAGCACAGCTGCGCCAGTGTAAGTGTAGACAAGCCCTCACTTGTGAACAAGCATAACTTACTCCTCCTCATCTGTGCATGAAATCCCATAATTTTTCTGACCTCCAAATACAATGGTTGGATTAATGTCTCTAGTTGAGAATCTTTGTCCACCCTTTTGTAATGTAAAAATTTGCATCCGCATTGGGAAATGTGCAGGATTAATCATTGCGTTTGGTAGTTGACTTTGCTAAGAAGAATTCTTCCACTTTCAGTTTTTGCCTTCAGTGAAAGGATTATCTTGGAATGCTTGAAATTAAAATAACAAGGCTTTTTGAAATATGTTTTTCTGAGTTCTTTTGACTTTTTTGTTAAGGCTACACTATCCACTTGAACTTTTGCCAATTTCCAAAAAAAGTTAAATCTTGTTTTGGGTACAAAACTTTCCCTTCAATTTTTTACAATCACACTTTCCAGCTTTTTATAAGTATTCTCCCTTATGCTGTGTGGAAGACCCCCCCCCACAATTAAGAGAAACTGATGTACAGGGGAAGTAGGTTATACCCAAGTGTTTTCAAATGCACAAAGTAAACAAACTGAATAATGACAATTGGAGAACAGAGGACTTATTTTTTGTCATTTTTGCTACTCATCTTGTAGCAATAAAAATATTGTGATACAGTAGGGAAAAATTCACAGTGAAAGTAAGTGTCTCTGTGTGTGTATGTGTGTGCGCGCGCGTGCACATGCAAGTTCATGGTATCTCTTTAAACCAGAGTTTTATCTGTTTGAGTTTTAGCCGAGGCTACTCCATGACCAGCTAAAATCGTGCTAAATGTGTTATCTATGCTAGGAAAAAGGTTATGTTTAGCTCAGGCTTAGTTAATATGTGTTAGCTAAACCTGACCTATACTCAACCACTTTTCATAGACAAGATAGACCCTCAGTAGCTCGTAAGTACCTGTTATCCTGGCACATACTTGGTTTAATTCTTCATGGAGGCATCTAAGCTCTTTTATTGACAACAGCAATCTCATGGAGGTGGGTTGGCTTCTCTTCCTTCTGACATCAGCAGGTGTTTCTAGAGGCATTATGTGATTCTTTGGAGCTTTGCATTCCACAGTTTGAACTATAGTTTTAAACAATTAGGACATGATCATTTAATTGTACAGGAGCTTTGTTTCTCTAAAGGAAAAACAAAGGTCTACTGAGTTATGAAGTGACTAGGAATAGATTGGACATCATAGACCTTGGCTAACCATGGGCAATGTCCTGAGTCTGGGATAGAATTAGAATGACTAATGGTTCAGGCCTGGATTCACAAGGGATTTAGCATGCATCCGACGAAGTGGGTATTCACCCATGAAAGCTCGTGCTCCAAAACATCTGTTAGTCTATAAGGTGCCACAGGATTCTTTGCTGCTTTTACAGATCCAGACTAACACGGCCACCCCTCTGATACTTGACAAGGGATTTAGGCAGCTAAGTCCCAGTTTCAGGCTCCACTACAATTCACAAAACTCCCACCGAACCCTGTAGGTGCCTAAACTCATTTAGCACTTCAGTTTTCAGAGTGAAAGGTCTCAAAACACCTAAGTTTCTGCGTCTGAGCACGTGCACTGCTGCCTCACTTTAGGCTGGAGATACTTGTTCAGTCTCCTAAACTCCAGAACTGTTTGCTAACCAGGGAAGATCAGTGTTTGGCTGCTTACTGGATTGGATCACATTCGAAATCTAGCTGGTGGAAGTGGTGTTGCCCACCTTATAACTTTTAACCCAGTGGGTAAAGCACTTGCCTGGGATGTTGAAGCCCCAGGTTCAATTTCCCTCATCTGCTGGAGAGGGAGAGAGGCTTTGAACACAAGTCTCAGGAAGGTGCTCTAACCACTGAGCTATGGGATATTCTGATATGAGGCTCATTAAGGATATGTCTACATGGCAATAAAACACCTGTGACTAGCTCAGGTCAGCTGACTCAGGCTGCAGTGTAGCCATTCAGGCTCTAGCTGGAGCCTGGGCTCTGAGACCCGTGAGGGAGGAAGGTCCCAGAACCTGGGCTTCACCTGGAGCCCTACCATTTACATTTCAGTTTTATAGTCTGCAGCCTGAGTTCCGTAAGCCCAGTCAGCTGACCTTTGCCACCCACGGCTGTTTCTATTGTAGTGTAGACAGACTCTTAATTTCTCCTGCTGCAGGTGTTTCACTCTCTGCAAATAGACTCATCAGAGGAGGGGCAATGGCTCCTGGGTCTCCTGGGTGGATGCCCTAACCACTGGACTATAGAGTTGTTCTCTCTCGCCTCTTCCCCCCCAAGTATTTATAGACTGTGGAACATTTATTGGGCTAGAGAGTGGGATGGGTCAGGAAAGGATGAAAGATAAGATAAAAGGAATGGCTAATCAAAGCAAGCTGCAACATTAGGTGTGTCCTAAGTTTTCCTAAATTCTACCAAATTTGAGAGGAGGAACTCTTGTTTTTCAGAAGAAGATTGCAAGAGCTCCAATAGTTCACTCTACAATGCAGTTATTTGCTTTATGTACCCATTTTAGAGAGACTTTTACTGTGAGCATTCTTACCAGTAGCACTGGTCCATGATAAGCAAGTAAATTGAGAATTTGTAGAGTCTTAGCTCCGTCATTTGTTCTCATAGAACATATGATCTCCCCTCTGCCCCCGCCTCCTCTTTTGGTAAAATCACTGCATCCAGGTTCTCTGTACTTCAGTGGTCCCTTAGCTTTGAGGATTTCTCCCTGGTGTATGGTAAAATTGGGCACACTCCATATTAGGTAATGATCCACATTTTATGTTTTTTACTCTTTAGTCCTCTGAGATAACAATTTTGAAAAAGATTGATTGTAACAAACTAAACTACACTTATTATCATTACTAGTTCTATTATTTAATTAAGTGGTTTTATATTTTATAATGGTTGTACCCAGAGAATCGGGTCATACCACGTTGTTGTATAAAACACATGTGTAGGCATAGTCCCTTCCCTGAAGAGCTGATAGTCTAAGCGTTACCACAATCTCTCCTGATTTCCTGGATTTCTTAAAGCTAATCTTCATCTGGTTACTGCATATCATGCCTTTATATGCAATTCTGCATTTTCACAGAAACTTTTAGTTCGTTCATTCATCCTTTCTGTCTAGCTGTACAAGTTTGATCGCATTACCCCTTGGCAACACTCTTACTTAACATTTTCAAGGAACAAGAGTCCTAGCCATCTGTTTTTTGTCCTCCACAATCATATGTAATAGCTGTAAACAACAGTATTTCACTTCACTCCTTATGTCCAAGCAGACATGTTGACCTGCTTGTTGCCTCTTCCTGTATATAATTTGGAGTTGCTACTGCTTCAGCACTCTGTTCTTAAACCACTTATTCACACAACCTTAAAACTTCTCTTTAAAAAAAACCATTTTCTATAGATCCTCTTCTATGTGTGCTTAGCAGACTTCTCCCCTTTCCTCGTCTTCTTATTGGAAATTTGCATTTGTTGTTGGATGGAAGATGGGCAGGCAGGATTGTTTGTGCATTGTGTATTTTGTGGGAAAGGTTGATTTATTTTTTTTAAATGCCAGTCACTTTTTTCTGTTTCCAAAACAAGAAAATGTGTTTACAAAACATTAATTCAAAGTTAAGATTGAAAACTTAAACCCACAGATGTCAGTAAATCTCCATTTTAGGCTACGTCTACACTTGCCATTTAAAGCGCAAAATATCCCTTTTTTTGCACTAGAACCATGAGAGTGTCTACACTTGTTAATGACTTTTTGTGGTGAAATTCAGAAGTTTCACTGCGAAAGAAAACCACCTTCACGAGAAGCATACAGCTCTTACCACTGTTCTTTTTGCACTGTTGTGAAAGTGAAGACACGTTCTACCAGTGTAAACACCTTTTGGCCTCCGAAGGATATCCCACAGTTTCAAAAGTGACCACTCTGGCCAGCATCTCTGCTGCCAGGTAAAGGGACGTCTGCCCCTCCCCTGCAAACCTCAGGAAGTTTGAAACTCCCTTTCCCTTTGCTTGTAGATGTGGCAGGGTAAGCAGCCAGACAGCAGGGGGTGTTAACCTCTCCCCCCCCCCGGGTCCCTGAGCCTGAATTTCTGTATCGCTACTGAAGAGCACTTTAGCCGGAAGCCTGCAAGCCCAAGTCAGCTGAGATGGGCCAACTGTGGGTAGCTGCACTGTAGACATACCCTTAGAGGCTTAGACTAAGAATGAGACAGTTCACCTGAAGAAATTTTGTTATAAGGCACTTGGATAAGCTCTTGCAACTTGTTAATCCTAAGAGACTAATAAATTTATTGAAATAAATTTGTTAGTCTCTAAGGTGCCACAAGTACTCCTGTTCTTTTTACGGATACAGACTAACATGGCTGCTACTCTGAAACTTGTTAATCCTAGTTTGCTCTGATCAAAGCTGAAATATTAAGTTACATCTATTTACTACCTCCTTCCTTCTTTGCTTGTACTTCCTCGCTATTTCTGTCTTAATTGCAGTTTTTCTTTTTTCCTATATTATTAGATCATGTTGTATATATTCCTTTTGTCTTTCTACGCTCTTACTTATCCCTTTCTCTGCCTTGTGTGCTCACTTCTCTCATATGGTTTTTGCTTTTCCTCCTGGTATCTGTTTATACCATACTTCTTTTTCCCACTTTATCCCAAAAATCTTTTCCATCCACAGTCACCCATGCATCCACACATGAAGCTTACAAATTTTATGAGACAATAAATGGTCAGAGTATAAAATCTGTTAGCCACAGATGGATGTGAATGATTGACATTGCGTCCGCTGCCTGGAGAATCCATCTCCAGGTCCCTAGCGGCTCAGAAAGTGTTTGTACTGGGATTTCTAACACTATGCTATCCCTAAACAGTGCTCATGGCTCCATGTTTCATATCTGTGTCTGACTAATAAGTGTCTGATAAACTGGAAGCTCTCACCCCCACTTGTGTGGAAGGAAGGAGCTTCCTCCTCCCTTCTTCCCCCCTTTTCCCACCGAAGTTCAGAGCCACCTGGCTGGTACAAATTTGAGTGAGGTTCTCGATTTCTCTACCCTTCCTCCACATTTTTGAGTACTCTGTAGGTCTAGATCTTGCACTAGTGAAGTCAGTGTGAGAATTTTGTCACTAATTCAGAGGGAGCAGGGTGCTGCTGAGTAGCAGCAATCCTTGCCTCTTCTTCTGCATCGTGGTCTTCCCAGTCTGCAGCAGAGTTCAGTTTTGCTCCTTTTGACAGTTTCACTGCTGCCCTTCTGACTGTTAGAAATGAAAACAGACAAGAATCTGGTCAGTTTTAACTGTTGAAATTAGGAAAAGCTTTGAGCAGCAACGGATGGACTGGAGTTCTTCTGAGTTAGGAAGGCAATCCTGCATTGGTTGATGAATGTTTGGTGCTTTTTCTTTGCAGCCACAGGGTTAGAAATTGTTGGTTTCTTAATGGGTTTATGTTTCAAAGATGATTCTCAGAGAGAATATCTTTCTCACTAGATGTGGAAAAATACTGAGAATATCTCTTCTATTTAGGTTGGAAACCCCATCTGTGAAGAGAGAGTGACAAAATTTTGGGGTCAAAATTTACCATAAATATTGACTCACCATCAGTTTGAAATTAATTCAATTAAAAAAATAAGTCAAAAGTAGCTTCTGGTGATAAACCTGAACTGGCCAGTTCTGGCCGTTGCAGCCATATTTTCCGTTTTTTAAAAATGTTTTTCTTTCCCATGCTATTGAGTAAGAGCCCACATAAAGCTGGAAAATGGTGACAATGAAATAATGAAACCAACTATATAAAGAGCTGTCCAGTGCACAAAGTAAGCCAAGCAGGGGAGATGGGGGAATGAGAAGCTGTTTTTTTGTTAATCTGTGTTACTGTTGTCTTTGTTACTTTAATAATGGTTGCTAAAACATTCTCAGAGTAGGATTTGTAATTTGATAGTTTCCTTTTAAATTAACTAGGCAGAAAGGAATCTATATTTTCACATGCTCTAATCTTCCATTCTATCAGAAAATAGAAACAGCCAAACTCAACCCTCCTATAACTCCATTTAACTCAGCGACACCTGGGATGAATTTGGTTTATTATTCCCAAATCAGATTGACAGACCTCTTCATTTGGGTAGCCTCCTACTAACTTCCCTGGGGCTCCAGGCAGGTTGAGGGATCTGTCTGCATGGAGTGCTTGCAGGGTCAAGGTCATAATCCATCATGATGGTGCACAGTATTGTGTTTTGACATCCAGTGCTTTTAAAATTGGGGTAATTTAAAAAGCCATATTAAATTAATTTCTCAAAGTATAAGAAAATGGGAAATGAAAAAGGGCTGTACTGACAGGGAAACAAATTTTCTGGCTTCTATGACTTTATTACCAAACCAAAAAAGAAAAAAAACCCCTAAAAAGTAAATGTAAGTGACAATTAATTTTTATGTGATTTAATGGGTTTATAGTTTAAAACAGGGGTGGTCAACCTGAGCGTAAGAAGGAGCCAGAATTTACCAATGTACATTGCCAAAGACCCACAGTATTACGTCCACATCCTGCATCAGCTCACACCCCCACCCCCAGGCTCCCAGCGCCTCCTGTCCACCGGCAGCCCAGCCGATCAGTGTCTCCCCCTCCCTCCCTGCACCTCCCGATCAGCTGTTTTGTGGCATGCAGGAGGCTCGAGGTGAGGGGAAAGAGGGGAGGAGCAAGGGTTCTGCAGGGGTGGGAAAGGGTGGAGTGGGTGTAGGGCCTGTGGCAGAGGCAAGAGTTGAACAGTGAGCACTGCCCGGTACATTGGAAAGTTGGCGCCTGTAGCTCCAGCCCCAGAGTCCGTGCCTGTACAAGGAGATGTATATTAACTTCTGAAGAGCTGCATGTGGCTTCGGAGCCACAGGTTGGCCACCCCTGGTTTAAAACAAGCCATTACAATGCCTTTTATTTAAGTAAACTTCTTTTTTTAGAGAGAGTGGGCGAGTTATGTCTGTACAGAATCCTCTCCTTTCCCTAAAATCTTAGAGGGGGTCAGTGAGAAGTCTCTGTTGTACATATTTTTATATACTTTATGCTAGAGAGATCTGTTTTTGAAGTATCATTAGTGTTCAGCAAAAATTTACTCATTTGGATATATAATTTGTTAATCCAATTAACTTTTTTTTTTAAACACAAAGAAAGTAGCTTTAAAAATTGCCTGCAAATGAAATAAAACTTTAAAGTAAGAGGGTCCTCAAGTACTTCTCTACTCCTCTTCTCTTACACATTTCTCCTCAGATTGTGTTCCAACTATTTTGACATCAGAAGCAGGACCTAGCACAGATCCAGTTCAGAAAATGGTTACAGGGGTAGAGGCATCTTAATGTTAGTGGCACTAGGTGCTGTACTGTACTGTAAGTGAAATATCTGTAATTGTAACTATAAAACGGGTAGGACTGTATACTTGAATGTGTGTGCTTTCTTATTACAGTTTTTTGGCTTGACATTTTTGGTGAAAATCTTCACCAGTATGTCCTTTCAGCATGCCTTTTGACAGAAGTATTAACATTTCAGGTAGGGCTGTCGATTAATCGCAGTTAACTGTTGCAGTTACCTGAAAAAATTAATTGCAATTAATAGCAATTTTAATCGCACAATAGAATACCCATTGACATTTAGTATTTTTGGATGTTTTTCTGCATTTTCAAATATATTGATTTAAATTACAACACAGAATACAAAGTGTACAGCACTCACTTTATATTATTTTTATTATAAGTAAAATGTAAAAATGATGAAAGAAATCGTATTTTTCAATTCACCTTATACAAGTATCATAATGCAGTCTCTTTATCGTGAAAGTGCAACTTACAAATGTAGATTTTTTTTTTGTTACAAAACTGCACTCAGAAACAAAACAATGTAAAACTTTAGAGCCTACAAGTCCACTCAGTCCTACTTCTTATTCAGCCAATCAAACAAGTTTGTTTACATTTATGGGAGATAATGCTGCCCGTTGCTTATTTACAATGTCATCCAAAAGTGAGAACAGACATTCACATGGCACTTTTGTAGCTGGCATTGCAAGGTATTTACGTGCCACATTTGTAAGCCCCTTCAGGCTTTGGCCACCATTCCAGAGAACATGCTTCCATGCTGATGATGCTTGGTAAAAAAATAATGCGTTAATTAAATTTGTGACTGAACAAGTTGGAGGAGAATAGTATGTCTCCTGCTCTGTTTACCCGCATTCTGCCATATATTTCATGTTATAGCAGTCTCAGATGGTGACCCAGCACATGTTGTTCATTTTGAGAACACTTCAACTGCAGATTTGACAAAACACAAAGAAGGTACCAATGTGAGATTTCTAAAGATAGCTATAGCACTAGACCCAAGGTTTAAGAATCTGAAGTGCCTTCCAAAATCTGAGGCGGAAGAGATGTGGAACATGCTTTCAGAAGTCTTAAAAGAGCAGCACACTGACACAGAAACTGCAGAACCCAAACCTCCAAAAAATAAATTCAACCTTCTGCTGGTGGAATGTGATGAATGTGAACATGTGTCGGTTTGCACTGCTTTGGATCATTATCGAGCAGAGCCTGTCATCAGCATGGACGCATGTCCTCTGGAAAGGTGGTTGAAGCATGAAGGGACATATGAATCTACCGCGCATCTGGCATGTAAACATCTTGCAACACCGACCACAACAGTGCCATATGAATGTCTGTTCTCACTTTCAGGTGACGTAAACAAGAAGTGGGCAGCATTATCTCCTCCAAATGTAAACAAACTTGTTTATCTGAGTGACTGGATGAACAAGAAGTAGGATTGAATGGATTTGTAGGCTCTGAAGTTTTTCATTGTTTTATTTTTGAATACAGGTTTTTTTTTGTACATAATTCTACATTTGTAAGTCCAACTTTCATGATAAAGAGATTGCATTACAGTACTTGTAAGAGGTGAATTGAGAAATATTTCTTTTTTTGTAATCAAAAATATAAAGTGAGCACTGTACACTTTGTGTTCTCTGTTTTAATTGAAATCAATATATTTTAAAATGTAGAAAACATCTAAAAATGTTTAAATTCCATTCTATTGTTGTTTAACCGTGTGATTAATCACAATTAATATTTTTATTGCACAATTAATTACAATTAATATTTTTAATTGCTTGACAGCCCTAATCTCAGGCATCTGAGAATCTAGCTGCCAATTCTATATATGTGTAATAGGTCAAAACACTTTCAAGTCATGATGATCAATGACATGCACTTCCTTCCGCTTTTAGGATTGAGGAAGGTTCTGGAGTAGTAACGCTCAGTGGGAGAATGTTGTTATAGAATATCCTATATAAAAAAGGGCTTGAAAAATTTACTAGACATCTAATAAGGACTCACCAGCAGAAGGTGGATATAAACAATGGTGTACTTATATATAACTTGTGAAGCATTTTCAGATCCCTTGGAATAAAATATACTTTTATATAGTGCCTTTTATTTCCATGACTGAATTTGAATCTTGGGATGATTATGCCATCTTTGTCGTAATTTCAGATTAATTTTAATGTCATCAGTCCTTGACTACTGAATGCTTGTTTCTGACTCTGCAGTAAGCTTATGTATGCTGGAGTCCTTGAGACCAATGGAGAGTTATTTTATGGTCATCATATTTGTGGTTCTTATTCATGTGCAAGTTTTAGTTGTGATAATCCAGTATATTCAGGTTAAAAGTAGACACTTCTGCAGCTTTCAGTTTTTTCTTTGAAATAGCTGTAGTACATACCAATATAACTCAGCTGCTGGCTAAATATTTACAGAAAAAGGAAATAATGTCTCAGTTAACTAGCTGAGTTATGCTGCAACATATTATGCGTTAGGAAAGAGACATTTGTGGTTTTTGTTTCCTTTTGGACAACAGATGTTTCAAAAAGCACCTACTTTGTTCAAAAGTATTTGTGTTTATATTGCAATATGAACACTACACACCATTTTAAATTAAAGCATACAAAAAAAGGCTATTTTTTACAAAGGTGATTTAGGAATCTTCAGCAAAACACAGCATTAGCTGTTGGATTCAAGTACTGCACCTTGGGTAGATCTGAAGAAATATTTCCACTCCAGTTTTAGAATGATTGCAGTAATGGAGCCAAATTCATAAATGGGCACAAATCCGTTGAAGTCAGTACAGAGATTTATTTTGGCATTGGTGTGTAGACTGTTTTCACAAAGTTGTTCGGAGATGAGGCTGCAACCAGTGTGGGCCTTGGATGTGTTCCTTCTTAGCTGTCACTTAGCAGACATCAAATTTTAAAAAAAGGCTTTTGTGTTCTTTCCTCCTTTCTGTCTCCTGGGCATCAGCTCTCCAGTTTCTGGTTGAGATAATGACAAGTGTCTCTGGATGTGATGAGCATTATGCCCAAATTTTCATGCCCTACATTTAGTAATTTGGAGAGGTCCACTGGGTGGAAAGATGCAACTTTTTTAATCAGTCCCACATTTTGGAGTCTCTGTATATAGTGCCTCAGACCATCACATCTCCTGCATGTTGCAGCCTCTCTGCAGTCAGCTGTAGTTGGAGTTGAGTTGCTTAAGACTTCAGCACATAGTGGACCAGGAGAGGAGGACCTGCAGGACAAGGTTGAAGAAGCAATTTCTGTGATGAGGTATGGGTCTCTAGATTCTTTCACAGACATTTTCACACACACCTGAGAGGTGAAACGCTCTGCTTAGGGGCTAGCAATTAAATAAGTAAGGCCTGTGGTGAACAAGAAGAGCTCCTTGAACCCTTCTCAGAGCATCACCTATCTGTGAGCTGACTGACACCTGGACAGTGGATTCTCCATGTTTTTTGAAAGGATTGAAACAAAAAAATTCATCATATAATCTTTCCAAAAACATCAAGGCTTGTTCTGCCAAGGCCCTGAGCTTCACAACAGCCTAGTTGTGCACTGTCCAAGCCAAATATCCTTTCCCATAACTGCAGAGTTCCTTTAGGAGGGGATTCAAGAAGGCCTCAGAGTGAACATTATTGGGTGGGGGTTCAAAGGCTCCTGAGGCAGATACCCTCTTAGCAGCTCATGATTTAGTGGTTAGGTTCATCAAGGTGGTCTCCTACCTCAGGCCATCAGTGAAATCTTCAGTCCATATTAACTGCAGATCTTTCTCCATCCATCCATCCATCCATCAAGAATATCCATTGTTTGTAAGACCTTAATAGAGTGACTAGCTATGAAGAGATTCATTTTGGATGGATAGCCATGAACACTTTCTCTGTTCTGTCTAACAGCTGACGAACACACACAGTCTGCACTGCCCTGTCTGTGTCCTGGAAAATGATAGAGAAATTTATTTTTTTTCATACCTAGTTAATGCCTTGCTATGCTAAGATCCTGCGAATCTGAGGATCACCTATTTTTTTTTAATGGCATAGCTTATCTGTATTTAGGGTGGATTGATTAAATCACTGGTTTTAAGCATCATTATAAAATAAAATCAAATTAAAAATTTAATCATTTAAAACTGCAAGCAGGAAACTTTTTTTTGACGTAGTAGGTAGAGCATTAGACCTGCATTCTATTCTTGATTTTTTTCCCACGAACCTGTTTGGTGACTTAGGGCAAGTCACTTCATCTCTCTGTACCTCAGTTTCCCCATCTGTAAACGTGGGGTTAAGGATGCTTGCCTCTTGTAAAGCAATTTGAGATCTACTGATAAAAAGTGATGTAGGACCGCAAAGTATTGTTGTTTTTTTATTTTAAATTATTTTCCTAGAGAAGGCTTGATTCTCTCTAGTTGGCAACCATTAAAAGTGTATTTGTAAAAAATATAGCCTTTACAGTACACTAAATTTTGTACTACTGTTTGGTAATCAGGATGATTGACACTCTCTCTCTCTGTATATCTATCTATCTATCTGTCTACACACACACACACACACACACACACACACACACACACACACACACACACACACACACACACACACACACACACACACACACACACTTTTAAGCTATTATATAGGTAAACATATTTAGATTTTTAACTTTTACATTTTCTTATGTTACATTTACTAACATTTACAGGATGATGATGGTGAATTACTTGTGAAATTGTGTCAAGCTGCATTTCTATGGAAATTGGAATTCAGTTAATGCATAAAAACAGCTTTTTAAAATTTTACTAGTTAAATAAAACTTCTTTAAATGTGTTGGATATATAAGAAAAGCTGAGTTTATCAAAACATATTTTGCATTTAAAACTGATTTGTTAAAGCTGAAGTTAGTGTATTAAACTGTTTCTGGTCCCCCTGACCTTCAAGATTTTGGCAAGATTTTAGATATTCTTTCTAGACTTGCAGAAGATGCTACCGACTGCTAAAAGATTATTTAGCACTGCAACTCTGTTCCAGGGCTTCCATAAGTCCAATGATTTGACTTTCTTTAAAACTTCAGCAAACATGTACCACTTAAAAAATATTAACGTTGTTTAAATGATTATAGAGAGTTTAGGTCCATAATCCTGACAGGCTTCATACAATAAGCAAAATTGGCTTAGTCATTATTTGAAGGAAAGGCTACCATGGAAAACTAAAGTGCTGTGGAAAGTGATATCTAAGTCAGGAAGACTCTTCCCTCTTATTTAATCCTTAACCTATGTAGTTATATGACTCCCACAACCAGCATCCAAGGGAAATAGTGAAGTTCTTCAGCCTTAACGTCTGCTTTACAGCAGTTAAGGGGCTTGAATAGGAAAAAGAGATGATCCATCTCTGAGCATCCGAGAAAGGGCAAGAAATAGGCTGAACTAGAGTACTGTGCTGGAATTCTCTAGTGTCCTCTTTTATACTAACCTCTCTCAACTTGATTTATCCTCTCACTAGTATATATCCAGTAGGCTTTTCAAGCTCTGATTACAGTGATTTTTGGTATGCAAAATTCTTTTTGTCTAGTGTATGTATAGGTGAACAGTGCTGATACAGTTACTGGCACTGTGATAACTTCACATGGCATCACCTTTCAAATTCAAGGTAAAAAAGGGCAACATCCAGGCATTTAAGTTTGCACTTTCTCACTTTATTTTAGGCCTTGATGTGCATCTTACAATTCACTTTCTATATTTGGCACTTTTCTCAGCACCGTTCCTCCATATGAGAGAGCCTGATTTATTCTGAGACTGCAAAGAGAGTTTCTGCAAAGCTGCCTCTTTCTTTGCGGACATAATGTGGCTCGCTTCCGAGACACCTAGAGCATCAACTGTAATATGCCTTGGCAGTAGATGCCCTTGTTGCAGGCACAGAGGGTGCCCGAGGCAAGCAACAGTGGTTCGTGCCTGGAGTGCCTAGCGCCAATGAACACACACCAGGGTGGAGAAGCAAGCAAAGTTCATTTGAGATCTCAAAGCGGTGCTGGGAGATTTAGCATGCCTCAGATCCAGCACCCCTACACAAGCGGCTTTTCCCTTTTTATAAGTTTTTTTTTTTCTCTTTCTTCTTTCTTCCTTCCCCCCTCCTCCTCCTTCCTCCCCCTGTAGCAGTTATGTAAGCGCAGGTGCATTAAGTAATCTTGGCCGCGGCAGCTCGTTAGTAAGTCATCCTTCTGCAAGTTATCTTGTCCTTCTGCTAAAGGTGCACAGGCCTCATTATTTCTGCTTTAGACCAGTTAGAACTGTTGCAACTGATAACGGCTGTTACCCCTGGCCTTTTAGGTCTATTAAAGTTCAAACATGGAGGGACTCTTGTCTGCTGAGGCCTAAAACCAGGAAGGCTCCATACCCTTGCGGCCTTCCACCCTTCCGAGTTACTTAGGGTTATGCTTAGTGACACCAACACCCTCCTACTGTTAAGACAGGGCTCTTGCATAGATGGCAGCATGGCACGGGAATATAGATATTTTAACCAGTTTTCCTGCTTAACATTCCATTAGCCTGAAAACTGAAAGGACAACTATGTATGAAGTAGTGTGACGGTGAAATGGGAAAACATGCTCCATGTTGATGATTTGTGTACCAGATGCGTTTGCTAACGAATACTGCCAGTGTAAGCATAAGATCAAGTTTATTTCATAGATTCTCTACAGGTGTACATCCTTTGTCTTCAGAATGGCATTGAGGAAGCAAAGATGTTGTATTCTTGTTATGTTGTCATTCTGACCAATCTGGAAAGTTTAACAAACATTAGACATACAGTATAGTAACTAAGCTCTTACTCTTTTCCTATCTCCCCCCTCCCCTTGCCCCAAAGCATTATGGACTGTTTGCCCTATGGAACAAGGAGGTTCTATAGAAACATAAATTTAGATCATCTCATATGGTTTGGTTTCTGAGTTACTCTTGAGTATAAGTTTTAAATATTGTCTTTTAGTGCCTTTTTATATGTCTTTTAGGGCCTCCTCCTGGCTGCTCTTGGGGATTAGCTCCTTCCAGGTGCTACTCTCTCTCCTCTGGATGTCTCTCCACCCAAATTCTCTCATCCTGCAGCCTCTCTCGCTCTAGGAGCTATAGCTTCCTCTTGTCACTTCGCATTCTGGCCAGGTCACTGGGGTCCTCCCCTTCTTGGATATCAAAGCCTTCCAAGGAGAACTGTCTCAGGCAGTCTGCTCTCCACTGTCTGGTCTGCACCACTTCCCCAGTGGCTGGTATGTTAACCTGGGACTGCCCTTTACTCTGGGTTCCAACTCTGGGGCCCTCTCAGCAGCCACGGTCTGCCATACCCCACACCTTGCTGCCTTTACCCTTTCCTGACTTTCTGTTACTCTCCCTTCCTTGGGTTTGCTAGCCCAAGCTCTCTCCTCCCAAGCAGTAACTGTAGGCAACCTATCTCTAGCCCCAAACACACTTTCCTTCCCCCTGGGAGTGACTGCAGACTAGTTCACTGCAGCCCCCTTCTGCTCTCAGATCCTCAGCTTTATACATATCCCTCCTGTTTTTGCCCAGCTGAGCTTCATTTAATCAATCCCTGCTCCCAGACTCCTCCTCCAGATGCAGCCTGGGGAGTTAATTGGCCTACCTGGCCCCTTCAAGCCTTGTGTGGGTTGCATGATCCATCACACTTATTATGTATTTGTCCTGTAAATTTTGGTACAATTACTCCCATATTAACCTTTATCGCCCAGAGTGGTTGCCAGGTGTCTAATTTTTTTACCAGAATGTCTTCAAAAAGGGACCCTGTGCTGATTGGGCTACTAAAAGTACAGTTGGTGGTGCAGTGGGGCGAAGGTTGGCTCCCTGTCAGCCCTGGCTCCGCGCAGCTCCCAGAAGCGGCTGGCATGTCCGACTCTTAGGCGCAGGAGCCAGGGGGCTCTGTGCACTGCTCCTGCCCAAAGCGGCCAATGGGAGCTGTGTGGGCAGTGCCTCGTGGCACAGGCAGCACATATTGTCCCATGGCCCCTCTGCTTAGGAGCTGGAAATGCCGGATGCTTCTGGGAGCTGCTTGAAGTAAGTACCGCCTGGCCGGAGCCTGCATCCTGAACCTCCCCTCACCCCGTGCCACAATCCTGAGCCGCCTCCTGCACCCCAACCCCCTACCCCAGTTCTGAGCCCCGTCCCGCACCCACACTCTTTCTTGGACCCTGCACCCCAACCCCCTGCCCCAGCCCTGAGCTCCCTCCCGCATCCAAACTCCCTCCCAGAGACCACACCCCCTCCTGCAAGCTCTTCATCCCTGGCTCCACCCCAGAGCCCACACCCTCAGCTGGAACCCATACCCCCTCCCGCACCTGAACCCCCTGCTGCACTCCGAACCCCTTAGCCCGAAGCCCCCTCTTTCACCCTAAACCTTTCATACCTGGCCCCACCCCAGAGCCTGGACCCTCAGCCAGAGCCCTCACCCACTCCTATATCCCTGCCCCAGCCCAGTGAAAGTGAATGAGGGTGGGGGAGAGCGAGTGGGGATGGAGTGAGTGGGAGTTGGGGCAAGGGTGTTCCATTTTGTGCGATTAGAAAGTTGGCAATCCTAGCTCAGAGCTGGAGCAAGTTGATACTGATTTTTGTTTTCAACTTCATTGGTAACTTGCTAGATTGGAACACTGTCTGGCATTACCATGAAACTTTTGGAAATTGCCCTGGCAGTTTTGGAATAATTGAAGAAGTTAAGGAGTTCTGTTTATTCATCCTCTCTGAATATTCATGAACAAGTGTGGTAAAAGTAGTATGACTTGTACCGTACATGTGCAAAGTGCATTTTTTTTTCCAGAGGCTTGTAACTAAACAATTCACTCAAAAGCATTTCTCTTTACAATGAAAATCCCTAAGTAAAATTTAATTTTCATATCTCCAGTCGTTCCAGTGCTAGATCCTTTTTTTTTTTTAAACCCTTTCAGTAATTGTTGATGTGGAAAAAATAAGTTTTCCATCATGTTGAGATCAAAAGTTTTTGCTCAGACTTTCCAAATCATTCACCTCCAGAAAGAGACCAAAACTGGAAAATTTCTGCCTGCAAGGTGAATTGACTCATGTTCTGTGATGTTTGATTTCTGAGTCTTGCTTCATGGGAATCCCAGGTAGTTGAGTAAAACAGGTGGCTATGACCTCAAGTGGGACTCATTTCCACCAAGGCAGAGCAGCAAACTTTGCTGCAGATATTATGATCCTGTGGTGGGACACATGGATACATTTTCACAGAAGTGGGATCAGGAACTTATTTGTTTTGTGTTTTCACGCCAGTTCTGATAATTATCTCCTAAAAGATATGCTCTGGTTCAAGTCAAGGTTATTGGGCTTGATGCAGAAATTTCTGGGTGAAATTCTATTGACTGTGTTGCTAAGGAGACCAAGTGATAATATTAATAGAAAAATTGCTAAGTAAAACTGCGTTCATCTCAACAATCTGACATGTCACAAGTTAGAGAAGCACTTCACCATGAATAAACTGAGATGTTTAGTTTGTGTTAGAAGTTTAAAGATACAATATAAGTAATTGAGCCTGATGTTGGAGGTTACCATTTTGCTGAAGTATGGCATTTGCAATGTTGTCACATAAACTCAATGTAAGAGATTAGTAGTCCATTTATAATCTGCTTTATTAGATAATGGTTTAACAATGAGGAAAAAAATATTAACATTCAATATTCAGAAATTGAGTCATTTCTGAAGATACTAGTTTCTTTTTATGGTTAAACTATTGTTAAAGCAGGTTGGACATGTGTTCTTTCTAACTTTGATTCCCGTCTTTGTCACCTCATTAATTCATTTTGGGGGGGAAGGAGGGCTAGGAGTGACAATTTTTAGGCTGTATAGTTCTTCTCTTAATTTAACTGTCTGACTTCCAAAATGTTCAGTTAGCTGAGAAGAATAGAATGTCAGGACCTATTGAAGTGTGGTGAATGAGCAAACAATCATCCATTACAAACTGTGCCCCAGGAAGGGAGCAGCTGCAAAATTATTAATATAACATTCCTAAACTGCTGTAGGAAAAGGTAGTTTCTTCTCTGAATAGGGAATAGTTGAAGTTATTTCTGAAGCCTCTTTTCTGCTGCATTGGGCCCATTATACCTGCAGACTTGCTGAAAAGAATCACATCTTCTGTATTATCTAGCTGTTCAGTCAGTCTTTTACAACAGTGTAAGTTGTACTAAACTATGTTTCTAAATGAAATAACTGACATTTAATCTTTCTTTTAAAATTTTATGTAAATTATAACTTAGGATGGGGAAAGCATTCTTTTTGTTTGGTTTGGGCTACTAAGTATGATTTTTTGCTTATCCGTATTTAATGTGATGATGATGAGAGTGAGTTCATACTCTCCAGGATAATACTATAGTGATGGAGAACAAAAAAACACATTTAAAGGGAGGCGGTATGATGTATCTAAAGTGATTAATGGTTGAGACACTCTGCAGCTGACAGTTATTAGCATGTTGACAATTTGAGCACTATACCTCAGAGGAAAACATGGTCCTTGACTTAGGAAATGTATGTGCTAAATCAAGGCTGTACAACGTATGGACTAGGCCATTTTTTCTTTGAAGCCTAGACCACTTAACTCTTTTGGTAGGTCCAATTTTTGCAAGGTCATATGTTTATGTTCCTGAGAATAGCTGTCCACACACATTCTCATTCTCTCACTTTCATTCTAGGAAGGTAAAAGGTTAACCAGTAAGCATTAAGCTTACTGTTAACTGAGCTTAACTGTTAACCCCAGCGGTCCTGCGCTGGCTAGAGGGACTCCAGCCCCAGTGGCCAGGCTGGGCTGGTGGGCTGGAGCGACCCCCGCTGCGAAGCGCTGTCCAGGCCAGTGGGACCCCAGCTGCAGTTGTGCTGGTGGGACTCCAGCCCTGGCTGCATGGGTCCGGCCAGAGCGACCCTGGCCCTAGCTGTGCTGGCTGGAGCAACCCAGCCACGCTGGCCTGGCGGGACCCCAGCCAAGCCAGAGTAACCCCCAGCCCTGGCTGTGCCGGCTGGCGAAACCCCAGCGCCGGCTGTGCTGAAGCAGCCCCCAGAGTGACCCTGGCCCTGACTGCGCTGGCCAGAGCAACCCCAGCTGCACCGGGCCAGCAGGACCCCCAGCCAGGCCCAAGCAGTTAACTGTGTTAACCAATATTTACATCCCTATTTCACTCTCCCTCCCCTTCCTCCCCCCCCAATTGAAGTAAGATGAGAAGATATCCTGGTTTGTTTTTTTCTTTCCTTCCATTGGGTTTATAACAAAAGAAGGGAACTCAGTTCGTGTTAGTAGGGTATTTTGTGTGTCCCAGAGTCTTAAAACATGATTTCTGTTGCCCAGTTGATTAAGCTCCTAGTTATGATCAGAGAGCTACAACAGAATATAGAAACTAGGTTATAGTCATCATAGTGGTAATGATCTCAAAAGCGCTTTACTACTACACATATAATAGGCATCATCTGTGGGGGGTGTGCAGCTAATTAACAGCGTACAGTTATAGAATTCAAGTAAAAAAGTAAACAATCATACATTTGATACTCATTTTTGATTGTATTGATATATAATTAAAAAGTTATCAGGTGTCATATTTTACATACTTGTAAAGATGGCCATTACTGTTGAGGGGGCACTCTGCCTTCTAAAACAATATCTACTGAATGAATGCCTGTCGCATGGGCTTTGGTGATACTGCACTGCTGCAGGTGTGCCATCTCTTGGATGAGATATAAAACTAAGGTCTTGAAATGTATTTATTAAAGAATACTGTGGTACATTTCACAATGTTTAAAGAGTTTTGACCATGTATCCTAGCCAGATTTAAGTGATTTTTATTCTGTGTTCAACTGGATATAGTATTTTTGTATTGATATGGAAATATTTCAAAATAAATGCTGTGCAGTTACAAATATTTTAAGAATTCTAGCAGTAAACCTAAATCTCATGCCCTAATAGCAGATTTCCATTTTGTAGGAAATCAAGTCCCAAAGCCATTATAACCATGGATACAGTGATTCTCTTGGACGGAAAAGCCACATTGATGATTACAGCACATGGGACATTGTCAAAGCTACACAGTAAGTGTATTTTTTTTTTTTTTTTTTTACAGTTTTAAATTTTTCAATATCTCCATTAGTGGAGTGACAGTAAAATGAAAATCTCTTTTTGTTATGTAAACTTTGAATCAATAATTTATTTTTTATATCATCAGAAACCACAATCCTGGGCTGATGGATTATAGTACACGATTCAAAAATTGAATTAAAAAAATGCTTTTGAGAGAAATTTATGCCCACTGTATGAAAATATACGGAAGTGTTTATGCAGAGTATTGAGATTTAGATTATTGCTCGGGTGGATGATGGAGAAAAAATTAAATGCTTTCTGAAATGAGTTTTTCTTTTTGTTTAAGGTGTTTCCTTATGTTTTAAAATACAAATAAATTACTAGATGGGGTGGATCATACACGGTTACAAATTTCTTATGTGATTTTAGGAGTTTAGACCATTGGAACACAGAATGCATAAGTAGCATTCCCCTGATCTCCTTTAAATCTACAATTTCAACACTGCCATAAAACTGTAAATTGGTTGCCAAGTAGTATAGTAGCAATTAAGCATTTTGACTATACTAATGAAGCACTGGTTCGTATACAACATGGTAAAGCAGCGCTCCGGTGAATCAGCATGTTTGCTCCCAGTTGTGGCGCTCCACTTCCTGCTGCCGGTGAGTGCAGGGAGGTTGGGGAAAGGACGTCCCCTGTACTCACCTGCAGTGGGAAGCAGAGTGCCACGGCTGGGAGCTCGCCGAATGGAGCGGGCTGGGGCTGGGCAGCTCCACTTCCGCCACCAGCAGTGAGTGCGGGGCCTTCCCTACCCCTCTCCCCACACGACACAGCTGGGGCCGAGGCAAGAAAAGCAGAGCGGGGTGGGGCCTCAGTGCTCTGCTTCCCGCCGCAGGTGAGTACAGGGGGCGTCCTTTCCCCAACTTCCCCGCACTCACCAGCAACGGGGGAAGTGGAGCAGCCCGGCCCCAGCCCGCTTCTTACAAGAGCTTCAGATGACACATTCTGAGATTCCCCTGAACAAAAAAGGCAGTAGTTGTGTCCATCCATGAGTAGAATGACTTTCCTGCAGGAAAGCAAGAACTGGAAGCCTGATCATTATTGTTCTGGTAAAATATGTGGCAACATTGCATGTAAAGTTGTAAGATTTGTCTGTATGACATGTTCTAAGTCTGGGGGGAGTGGCCACAAACGAGTTGCCCAGAGACAAAAGGCTAGGCAATGCCTCAGTCAGGTGTCAGCAAAATCAAATGAACTATCAGTTATTCTTTGGCAGGAAAGGCAATGTGGTTAAAATCTTGACAAAGAAACAGCTGAGGGTTCCCATCCACACAGACTTTCCATCTCCTGAACCTCAGCTGGAGATGATTCTCCAAGCAGAGAAAGAGCTATAAAGAGGAGAGAGGAGACTGCCCAACAGGTCCCTCCTGTCTCTCTACCCATGGCATCCACAACACCTGAAGAATAAAGAAAATAGCTTTGGGCTGGGGTAGGGATCCTGACTGAAAGAGTCAGCCAGTAAGACTGCTAAAAAGTGCTGAGAGAGACATTTGTTTTGAATTAATACTAGCTTGTTAAGTTAGGCATTAGTTGAAATTTACTTTTATTTTCTTGTAACCAGTGCTGACTTTTATGCTTCATTACTTGTAATAACTATAAAAGATATATTTTAAGTGAATAAACTCTTCTTATTATTTTATTTAGACCAGTGTGTTTGGATTGAAATATTTGGAAGCTCCATTTGGGGTAACAAGATTTATGTATATAATTTTTAATTAATAAAATGGACTTCTTATGAGCTTGTATTGTCCAGGAGAGTGCTGAGCAGTATAAGACACACTTCTGGGAGAAAGTCTGAGACTGGGGATTTGCTGGTGTTGCTCTGCAGTGTAAATCAAGGGTGGATGGCTGTAGCAGTCTTGAGGTATAACTGGGAGTAACTGACATCCTGGAGGCTGTGTGTGAGCTGGCCAGCAGTGGTTGCTCTAACAGCAGAGCAGTGTAAAAGGCATCCCAGGTTGGAGAACTGAGAGGACACAGTTGTTATCGGTCCATATTTTACCCTGGGTAATGTCACAAAGGGTGAGGCTATAAAAGGGGGCATGGTGCTGTGGCTACTGTAGTTCTTCCAGCCACTGCAGCTGGTGGATCAGGAACCACTCGGGGCCAGTGGCCAAGATCCTTATCTTGAACAGTGTCTTGTTATGCTGTTATCATATAGATTAGATTAGATTATAGTGTAAATAGTTAGGTAGAGTTTTAGTGTTGAGTTTTTGTTTCTTAAAAAGTTTTGTAGTTAGTTGTTAAGTGGAGCTTCAGTTCTGCTGGTGGGATCAGATGCTGGATCTGAAAGTCAGGAGTCCTGGCTTCAAGAAGTGTGAACTTTATATGGTTCTAAGCTCCAATAACCCTGTGGTATATAAAAAGGATCTCATATCTTTGTGCCTGAAATTGAAAAGCAGAGAGACTTTATCAGTGGCAGCCTCTGTAAGCAGAGCCATTTTGTAGGAGCAACCTCCTTCAAATCCAGGAACTCGAGTTGAGGGGAAACACTCAATATGTAAGAATCATCCAAAAGATACTTGGGGAAATTGGTGGATCCAGTATCTTTTAATCACAGATCATTGGATCCTAAACTGAGAGAGAAGGATCCTGAACATCTAGTGCAGCAGGCAGTTAATACTGTGGTCCCATGGATCAGACTCAGTTCAAGCCTGCTCAGCAATCTCCCATAAGAGTGGTAGATCAAATCCACTGTACAAATCCTTGGCCCTGTTTTATCTTGAATCTGGAGGGGATTGATAAAGACATAAGAGATAGAGGAGCTTCTTTGGATCCACGTACTACTACTTTCCCTCCAGAGAAGCCAAGGATAGAGGAGCTTTTGTCTTTAACCACTCTTCCTGCCACCTAATGCTCCCGTGTTCTTCCAAAATGCTCCTACTTCTAATCTCTCCTTTTCCATTGTGCTTGGATCAGAAATTGGATCTGCAGTCAAACTTGGAATCAGAGATTAACCCACTCAGTTGCCACATTGTCCATTTCTTAAGGGATGAGATATTGCTGAACAAACGTGGAAAAGATGCATGCTGTAGCAGGTAATGTGAGATTGAATAGGAATGGACGGTTGGCTGGATTGGCTCCCCCTGTTGGCCCTCTCCCAGGTGTTACCAAGAATGACAGCATACCCATTACAGAAGGAATTTTTCTCTTTTGAGAGCTTTGGGAAGATTTCATTCATTGAATCCAAAGGTCATGGATCTGTCTGCAATTCACAGGGAAAGAGAGCAGTCCCCAATTATTGCATCAGACATGCTCTCAGAAGAAGATGAACCTGGGGTGCTCGAAGAACATCAGGAAACAGATTCTAAACTGGAGGACCAGAAGTCTCTGGATAAAAATATGGGAATTGTGTCTCTTTGTTAGAGGATGCAGTATTTCATGAAATAATTGACAACTACTCTGAAAATTCCCTTGGTAATAGTAGAGGAGATGTCTCTCATTGCATCTTTGATGTCCTGGGTTCTCCATAGAAAAACAGAATTACACTTCCTGTTTTAGAGGGACTGCACTGAAAGCCATTATGGCTGGCCTGCCATTTACTGTATTCCATAAATATACGGTTGTCCTATGTCCCTGTCCCAGGTTCCTACCGCAAGTATTGACTAAGTTTCACGTGAATCAGTCAGCTAATCTGCTGGTATTGCTCCCTCCCTCTCCCCTCCCATAAGACTGCATAGAAATGCAAGTGAAAATAGGTTAGATATTTTAAATGCAAAAAAGGCTTTATTTTGTTGTTTGAATGGGACTAATCAATTCAGAAAGTCTCCAAATCTTTTCATATTTTATGCTGATTATAAAAAAGGTCAAAAATCTTATTATTATCAAAATGGTTGTGTACACAAGAGGCTTATATATTGACATCTATTCCTATCCCAGAAGGATTTTGGTCCCATTCTAGTAGGGCCAAGGCGACCTCAATGCATTACACTTACCACTCTCCTGATTTCTGTAACATGGAGCTCCAGACATACATTTACACAACACTGCTATTTGGACTTAGGGTTTGTCTACACACGAGGCTTAGTGCATGGAAAATCAGGGTGTAAATATACAGCACACTAACTGCCATATGGACCCTGCTACCATATGCGAAAAGTTCTTGGGGAGGTAGTTTTAGCAATGGCTGGTAGCAGGATGTTCACTACTCAATAAAAATAAAGATCTCTCAAGAAGCCACAAAGCCTTCATAACCATAGTTTCTTCTTCCTGTGCCTGTGGTTCCCACTTATTTTGGGTCAGTTCGCCTGACACAGAGGTTTGGAAGCTCAAATAGCAGTGTCCAGTAGGGGTTATGCATGCACCTTTCATGCCGGCATGTCCAGGCAGAAAGGAGGCAGTGCAACCTGTTCACCCTCAGTTCCTTCTAACTGAACTTCAGCAATAAGTGGGAAGACTTTGTGTCCTTTTTTCAGTTAGTTACTGTTACAAGTTATTAATCTTTTAATTTAGTTATTAGTTACTTTGTCATTAGCTACTTTTTTTTTTTTTTTTAAGACAGCTAGTTTGTAGTGGTCAGTGAGACTAGTCAGTTACCTTGTCAGTTTTAGGCTGAGCCCTGTTTGCAGGCTTCAAATCCTGGGCTAGTCAATTTCAGATTTGATGCTGGGGCCTCCCTTATCAGTCTTCAAGTTCTTGCCTTCCTGCAGGAAAGTCATTCTGTTCATGGATGGACACAACCATTGCCTTTTTTGTTCAGGGGAGTCTCAGAGTGTGCCATCTGAAGCGCTTTTAAGAAGTGCACACAGAGGTCAAGAGAACATGGACTGAGCCTCTCTTTAATTGAATAATCTGAGACCTTAGTCAGATGCTGACCTACCACAGTAATAGGAAAATACTGAACCAATGTGTGGATGTGTATCTCCCCTCCCCCCTTTTGGTTCCCACCTTTCTTTCTTCAGGGATACCTGGATCACAATAACATCAGACTTGTTAGGTCTTGCAAGTCATTCAATAAGGTTATGCCCTACAGTTCTATACCATACACCCTCCCCATCTCTCTTCAGGGATTAATTTCACATAAGTTTCATGCACCAAGAGAGATAATCTCTGTTGGAGCTGAGTGCCATAGAGCTGGTACCACTTGCCTTTGGAGGAAAAGGATTTTAGTCTGCTTTCTTTATGATACCAAAGAAAAAGGGAGGGTGGCAACCTATACTAGATCTCAGGCTCCTCAACAGTTATAAGTCCAATCCAAAGCTTTACATGGTGACTCTGGCGTCCATCACACCCTCATTAGATCTTATGGACTTGTTTAGTACAGTCAACTTGCAAGATGCTTATTTTTATGTGGCGATAGACCTGTCATACTGAAAGTTTCTCTGCTTTGTAGTACTGAAGGATCATTGTCAGTTCAAGGTTTTCTTGTTTGGTCACTTGACTGCACCGTGAATTTTTACAAAGTACCTGTAAGTGGTAATCGCTCATTTACATCGTCAAGGTATATGTGTGCCCATATCTTGACAATTGGTTAATCTGAGGTAAATCAGTCCGGCAGGTCTCCAACTCAGTAAGATTGATTTTGTGCCTGTTTTCGGATTTGGGGCTGAAAATCAATCTAAAGAAATCTCAGTTGATTTCATCCCAAACCATAAGGTTTATAGGTGCTATCATAGACTCCAAAACACTGAGTATGACCCAAGGACCTCTTGATGCTGGCAAGTGCACAGGGATTACAAAGGGGTACGATGACCCCTTTGGTTCACCAAAGGGGTAGTGCCACACTGGTGGTCCTTATCATTGTGAGATGTATGATCAGAAAATATGTGAGGAGTTGTGTGTGTGTGTGTGTGTGTATATGTGTGTATATATACTAAAAAAAATATGTTCTCTAGGTCTGTAGTTAAAAGCAGGTCACTCAAAGTTAGCATGTCATGAGACATACTCCTCCAGATGTGGGTGGGAGATGCTTATCTCCATGGTGGACCATTGTGTATTGTATGATACAATAGCAGTCTGTTAGGATTTTAAGTTAAATGCTAATGAAGAGCTGTGGGAGACTTAAGAAAGGAATCACTAGGAAGGAGAAAACAGTGTGTAGGTGGCATTATTCTGAGGTCAACATCAAAGGTCTGTTCTGGTATATTTGGGGAAGCAGAAAGACACCCTGACATCCTTCCTTTAGGAAGTTAAACTGACAGCGGGTTTGCTTCGTGAAAAAGGGATCTCAGCCAGCCAGGCTTGCTGGAAATAACTTTGTGTGAGACATCCTTTTTTAGATAGAAGGATAACTTATTGTTAAGTTTAGAATGTGTTATGGTTTTGTTTGATATCTAACCATTTGTTCCCATCTCTTACACAGGTTTTTATTTTAATCTCTATTCTTTCTTAAATGAATTTCTTTTTGTTTTGTAATTTAATTCAGTTGTTGTGTGTAATAAAGGACTGGTGGTCTAAGGTAAAACTGGTAAGCTGTGTTCCTTCAAGACCAGAGGATCTGGAATTTCTGTGGGTACCTGTGGGAATCCTGTGATCAGGGGCTGGATTCCACAGGGGGATACTTAGAAGGGACTCAGGGGCATCTATTGTCAACCCAAAAGGCAAAGAAAGGGCTTGTGTAGCCCAGAGAAGAGTGCTTGAGTATCTGACAGGCTGGTTGCGCTGAGGAGCTAACACCCAGCTAGCACAGGCAAGACTCCCTCGCACTGGAGGCAGGTGGTAACAAAAGACTCAACTCTGGGTGCCCTGAGAAGTGTCACATTGAGGACTTGCCTTTGGAGAGATTTCAGAATCTTTCCCATCTGATCTTGTTGCATCAGTCACTACCTCAGACATGGATGAGAATTTGTTTGAGGCTGCTAGGTCACATGGCTCTTTCACCCAGGTGACATCTTTTGTCAGATTGAGACAGAGACCTTTTCTGTCTTGGATCCAAGCATTCACAGGATGAACCAGCAAATCATGACCCCTCAGTTGATACTGTTGTTCCTTCATTAGTGGTTAGAGTCAGATGATATTTGTTAGGAATGCCCTTCTCCCCTATATCTCCCACTCCGATATTAGATATTAGCAGCTGGGGTGCACATCTGGGTCAGTTTCAAACTCTCAGCCTATGGACCTCAGCAGCTCTATAAGCTTACATAAATGTGCTGGAGCTGAGAGCTTTTTCTTTTGCTTGCAGATTGTTCCTACTGCTGTGGAGAAATCAAGTTGTACAGATTTTAACAGACAGCACCACAATAATGTATGACAGACAGACAGGGAGGAACAAAGTTCAGTCACCCTCTGTCAAGAAACCGTTCTACTCTGGGAATGGGGCATCAGTCACTGCATAGCCCTCCTAGCGGTATATCTCCCAAAGGAATCGAATGTTGTGACAGATGAACTAGGAGAAGTTGCTCCTTTCACTAATGGTCTCTGAAGGAGTCATTGCTAACACATATCTTCCAGCATGGGGATTTTCAGAAAATAGATATCTTTGCACTCAAGGATAAGAAAAAATGCCATCTTTTGCTCTCGAGGGGTCTCGGTTCTCTAGCAGATGAGTTTCTAATCTCTGGGTCACGTCCCACTGTCTGTGTCCCCCCCCCTCCTGTAATTTCCAGGGTTTTAAGGAAAGCGCAGCAGGACAGTGTTCAGATGATTCTTGTACCCCCCAGCATGGCCTCATCAGTTTTGGTATCCAGATCTACTGTATCAGAGTGGTAGCTGTGTAAGTCTGTATCAGCAAAAAGAACAAGGAGTACTTGTGGCACCTTAGAGACTAACAAATTTATTTGAGCATAAACTTTCGTGGGCTAAAGCCCACTTCATCAGATGCATGCAGTGGAAAATATAGTAGAAAGATATATATACACAGAGGATATGAAAAAATGTGTGTTGCCATACTAACTATAATGAGAGTAATCGGTTAAGGTGGGCTGTTATCATCAGGAGGAAAAAAAACGTTTGTCGTGATAATCGGGATAGCCCATTTCCAGCAGTTGACAAGAAGGTGTGAGTTCCAATCATTTTGTTCAATAACTCTCCCATTTCTACCAGATATAATCTTTCATGACTCAGAATGCATATGCTATATGGACCCACTGTGTCTTCACCTCACGGTCTGGAGACTTCTAAATTATACTCCTGGGAGAATTGTGCACCAAAAAATTAAAAATTCTATGCACAATATTATAAAATTCAGCAAAATTCTCAAATTTTTAACAGTATATAATTATGCCAGGTCCAGTTATTTTGATACACCACTACCTTGATATAACACCACCCGATATAAGACATATTTGGTTATAACATGGTAAAGCAGTGCTCCGGGGGGCGGGGAGGGAGGGCGGGGCTGCGCACTCTGGTGGATCAAGGCAAGATCAGTATAACACAGTTTCACCTATAATGCGATAAGATTTTTTGGCTCCCCAGGACAGCGTTATATCAAGGTAGAAGTGTAATTTATTTCAAAATACCTGTCAGCAAGTATGTCTGTAACAATACAGACAGACGACAAAATTCCCACAGGATTAAAGAGTGAAAGAAATCCCTATGACAACCCAATTCCTGTTTCTCTGCTCCCTCCCCCCAGAGCCCAGCCACGGGACCCTCCCCAGACACTTACGCCCCCTAGAGGGCCCAGCTGCGCCCCCGCAACCCCCGGCCCAGACACGCACCCTCTGCCCCCCAGAGGCCAGCTGCGGCCTCCTTCAGCCCAGACATACCCCCTCCCCGCCTAGCTGCGGGGTTCCACTGCCAAAACAATCACACCTCTGCCCCCCAGAGCCCAGCCCAGCTGCAGCTCCCACCCCTGGCCCAGACACTCATGGACCCTACCCTCCTAGAGCCCAGGGATCCAGAGGGAGAAACTGCCTGATGCTGAGTCCCTGGGCTTGCATGGAGTTTTTTGCATTCTGCCATCTCCATCCTTCAGGGCATGCTGGGAACTGCAGCTACTGGGAACCCTCTGGTTCCCTCTCCCTCCCCCTGGCCTTGTCTTCTATTTCGGAGCTGGGCTGTGCTGGGTCCAGTGGCCCCTGGTGGCAGCCAACAGCTCTGCAGCCCATTTCTTGGGGGGAGAGGGGCAGAAATTTTGCATGCTCAATATTAATTTTTGAAAAATTGTGCATTTTGCAGTGGCGCAGAATTCCCCCAGGAAAAGTTACCATGATTGGATAAAGAATTTTCCAGTGAAGTCTAGAGAATTTTCATGGAAAGTCAGAAAACCTTTGACTAGGAAAACATACACAGCTAAATAAAAACATTTTCCCCTAAGGATATAGTCAAAATAATCTGATCCCCTTTGAGCATCTAGTCCAGGATTAATGGTATGTCTTCTATTGCTTAAAGTCAGGACTTTAAGCAATAGAATCCCACATGTGGATTCCACGACCCCGTACTTGCAGCTCAGAAACTCCTCTTGAAACTCTTGAGTGGTGAAGGAACTGAGAAAACAGTTCACATTAATGGAGTAATTTTCCCTGTAATTTTGCCCATGAAAAGGAGAATGGAGACAGGGTAGTAGCTAGCTGGGTTATGAGTGGCTAGTAGTACTCTTGAATTCTGCCCAAGCAGCTACATGCTTCTTAACATCAGTAAGTTTTCTTCCTGAAAGGAAGTGTTGATGATGGTCAACTTTGGTCCCAGGCAGTGTTGACTATCCATGAAGAACAGTTGGTTTTGTATGTGGTTGCACAGGGGTCACTATTTTCAGTGCTTCTGCTTGTGTGATTCTTCCATAAATTGAGATTATATTGTCTGGATTTTTCCAGGGAAGCGGGAAGAGAGCACTTCTTGGTGGAAAACTGTAGTCTCAGGTCGACCTAGATTGGTTAATTAGTTCACACATGAAATCCTATGGCAGAGGAGCCAAATCTTGGTTTCTTTCACAGATGTAATATAGTCTTTCAAGAACTCCTTATGCAATTGACTGATTGTTTTGTCCTATTTGTGCACAAGTTTCCTGTCTTCATGCTTCTCCTATTAGCAGCAGGTGGAAAAAAGAAAACTTTGTTGTGATAATCCTTCTGCATAAGAAGTTTGCTGTTTCTTACTCACTTTTTGGTTCTTACCTCAAAGCAGGTGAGAACAATCTTGTAGTTGCTACAGTCTTTTGCATAGGTTCTTATATTGTGCTCATCTCTGTATCTAAGTGCTTAATTGTTTCCTACATGTTCGTTTTTGCATAAGATAATAAGTTGGAATTTTTTTTCTTCTTCAAGGTATGGAATATATGAACGATGTAGAGAGTTGGTGGAAGCAGGTTATGATGTACGGCAACCAGACAAAGAAAACGTTACTCTTCTCCACTGGGCTGCAATCAACAACAGAATAGATCTGGTGAAGTATGTATTAATATATAGCTAAACATCAGTGTTGTCTTTAAGCAATTTTTTTGTTTGTCTTGTAATGCTAAATAGACTTCATAGTTGCTTTTTAAGCCCACTCATTCTCAATTTTAAGGGTAAAAAATAGGGCTATCAATTGCAGTTAACTCACGCGATTAACCCAAAAAAATGAATCGTGATTAATCACACTGTTAAACAATAGAATCTCAATTAAAATGTATTCAATATTTTTGAATGTTTTTCTACAGTTTCAAATATATTGACTTCAATTACAACACAGAATACAAAGTGTACAGTGCTCACTTTATATTATTTTTATTACAAATATTTTCACTGTAAAAATGGTAAACAAAAGAAATATTATTTTTCAGTTCACCTCATATAAGTACTGTAGTGAAGTCTGTTTGTCGTGAAAGTGCAACTTAAAAATGTAGATTTTTTTTTTACATAACTGCACTCAAAAACAAAATAATGTAAAACTTTAGCACTTACAAGTCCACCCAGTCCTACTGCTTGTTCAGCCAAGCACTAAGACAAACAAGTTTGTTTTTACATTTATGGGAGATAATGTTATTTACAGTGTCATCTGAAAGTGAGAACAGACGTTCACATGGCACTCTTGTAGCCAGCATCACAAAGTGTTTACTTGCCAGATATGCTAAACATTTGTATGCCCCTTCATTCTTCGGCCGCAATTCCAGAGGACGTGCTTCCATGCTGATGATGCTCATTTAAAAAAAAAAGGTTAAGTAAATTTGTGACTGAACTCCTTGGGCGGGGGGGAGGGGAGAATAGTATGCCTCCTGCTCTGTTTTACCCACATTCTGCCATATATTTCATGTTATAGCAGTCTCAGATGATGACCCAACAGATGTTGTTCATTTTAAGAACCCTTTCACGCAGAGAGGACAAAATGTAAAGAAGGTACCAGTGTGAGATTTCTAAAGATAGCTACAGCACTTGACCCAAGGTTTAAGAATCTGAAGTGCCTTCCAAAATCTGAGTGGGATGAGGTGTGGAGCATGCTCCAATGCGGAAACTACAGAACCTGAACCACCAAAAAAGAAAATCAATCTTCTGCTGGTGGCATCTGACTCAGATGATGAAAATGAACATGCATTGGTCCGCACTTTTTGGATCATTATAAAGCAGAGCCCATCATCATCATGGACGCATGTCCTTTGGAATGGTGATTGAAGCATGAAGGGACATATGAGTCTTTAGCACATCTGGAACATAAATATTTTGCTATGCTGGTGCCATGCAAACACCTGTTCTCACTTTCAGGTCACACTGTAAACAAGAAGCAGGCAGTATTTTCTCCTGCACGTGTAAACAAACTTGTTTGTCTGAACGATTTGCTGAACATGAAGTAGGACTGAGCGGACTTGTAGGCTCTAAAGTTTTACATTGTTTTATTTTTGAATGCAGTTTTTTTGGTAATAATTCTGCATTTGTAAGTTTCATGATAAAGAGGTTGCAGTACTTGTAATGGGGGAATTGAAAAATACTATTTCTTTTGTTTTTTTAACAGTGCGAATATGTGTAATCAAAAATAAATCTAAAATACATTTTGTATTCTGTGTTGTAACTGAAATCAATATATTTGAAAATGTAGAAAACATCCAAAAATATTTAAATAAATGATATTCTGTTATTGTTTAACAGCACTATTAATCTTGATTAATTTTTTAATCGCTTGACAGCGCTAATAAAAAATAAAAGCCAGAAACCCCGGTCTAGATACTTTGCAGAATCTCTGTGATGCCATAATACCCAAGAATAAGACCTGTTAAATGCCCAGTAGCCAAGGCCTGTTCAGATCAGCTAAACTTTTCAGAGCAGCTGTTCAGCTGCAGTATTTGCAATGCAAGTATGATACTGCAAAATTCTCAGGTCTAGTGAATGGCACTTCTAGTGACCTTGAAATATCTTGTTCTTTTTGTGACTTACCAATTTTCCCTCCCTGGGGAAAGGAAATCTTACGGAAAAAAGCAGTGAATTTTCTAGATGACTAAGGTTATAAGTGCCTTTGATCTAATGCAAAAAAGAACTCTAGTATTCCCTTATTTCATTTTTTTTCTCTTATACAATACAAGAAGTGATGACCAAAGAAAAAATCTTTTATATTTTTAGAACAACAAAGACTAAAGTAACTAATGTTATAACCTCTTTCAAATAATAGAAATTAAATCTTGATTTAAACCCTTGGAGTCTTAGAGTGGTGGGATTTGTTATAAACTCAGAAAAATGAAGAAAAGTAAAATCCTAAGTATAAGATCTACAAGGATACGTTTTAAACCTTATTACTTCTCAGAACTTTTAGATTATAAATTCTGAAGGAATAATCATTAGTGTTTGTTACTCTGCAAAATCATAGGTGTGTGAGTGGTACACGATTCCTTTTACATTACATTAAAAAAATGAGCTAAATGTATACACTAGATAGGTAATCAATATAACATGGGAGTTGGCAGGATCCCAAGAGCACTTGACATGAAGTTGCTGACTCAGTGTGCAGGTTTCAAGATAGTTCTACTCTGTTAATGTGCGTGTGCAACCACAGACACAGCCAAATATGAAAAGCCAAAAATGGGGCATAAAGAGGTTCTCCAGGTAGTCTCTATGTCCCGTCTGTTGTTATAGGTTCTTTGGCCACCAGATCCTTCACCAAGCGTCGGTTATCATCATGATTTGCTTTTTAAGGGCACTTTTTTCCTGTTGCAGTTCATTTTGCCTTCTGTTATGCAGAACCACTGAAGGAGAAATACAGACATGGAAGTACATTAGTCATTGGCTTGAAAGACAGGAAAACAAGTGTTATTGCAGCTCCTGTGGCAAAGGCAACTAATCTCCTTTTACACTGTCATGGAAAAGTGTAAAAAGATAACACTGATTGTGGCTGTATCTCTAAATTCAGGTTTATGTCCATTTTCTTTTAGATAAAAGGCAGGCAGTCTTCTATCTCTCCCCATCATTTTGAGGGGTAGGGTCTATGTACATAATTGATAAAATGTAAGGCACCTGGATTCTTCAAGCAACTGGGACTCTCTTGTGAGAGAGATTTTTGTCTTTTTCCTGCTCTTCTTCCCTTTCTTGATAACCCCTTCTTATTTTCCTTCTCCTTCTGGCTTGTTTGACAACTACAGTGGCTGGAATGTCAGATAAGTGTTAAACAACTTAAACAACCAACCTATATGTATTTTTTTTTTGGTCTGGTATCTATATTACTTTATTTAAAAGGTACAGTAGCATCTGAAAGCTATTGTTAAAAAGTAATCTTGTATTCTTTTATTCATTCAGGAAATCCAAGGGGTTGATCAGGATTGAGTTCTTGGATGACACGTGCTCGTATTACAAATACTCCCCTCTAAATTGACACTGTTCTTAATAGAGTCCTAAGGCTGAATGAGTGCTGAAACAGAACTATTCTCCTGTCCAAAAGTAGGGGTCATTCCCTTGTCAGGGATTTGCTGAAGTATAGAAGTGATGTAGGTGAGAATTGAGGTTAATGAGGAAGTTCTGGACAGTACCATGCCTGCATGATGGCTAGTTCTGACTAGTGTAGTTATTCACTCACTTTCATAAGCACTAAATTCACCTGCAAAGTTATATATAAAAAATCTCCCTCCTGACTATTCACTTGCTCCCGTCTTTCTTGATTAAATTTAAAAGCAAATGTAAACCCTGTAATTATGTCACTCCTAACTGGCTGCATGCAGGCCTGCCTCACTGTGAAAGAGGCAAACAGTTAGTGATATATAACTTCTCTTTGTTGGCATCTAGAATTTAAAAAATAGACCCAATAGTTTCCGTTTCTTCTGTTGTAGATGTTCTTGTAACTAGATGTTTTGAGCCCTGTCATATGATTTCTTCATACATGATTTACTAACAAAATAACTTATTGAAAATTGAGAGGGTAATGAATCAGAATGACAGAGCTGAACATCCACCAGGTTGGGGATGGATTGGAGGGTTGTTTTGGAGTCCAGATCTGAATTTTATAGGTGGTTTCTTGCTTTATACTGGGCTGAACTAAAAACTTGAATCTGAACACCTCCAAATTTTAAAATGTCTGAAATCTGGATTTGAGACCAAATTTTGCATGTAAGATTCTGCTATAGCTGTTACAGAGGTTTCCATTGACCTGCATTGAAGAAACTATATTGTTAGAAATTTTAACAAGACTTGTGTTTAAAGACATATTTGCTTTTTTTGTTAGTTAGCTATGACTTACATTGTCTTCCTCATTTTACCAGTTTAATCTCTCAGGGAAAGCATACTTCAGTAGGGAAAATAATTAGCTCACAAAAACTGTGCATATGTTATAAATATGAATTTGCTACAGATTAAATGTGGATAATTGAATTTGTCCTACAGGTGGTTGGTCTGCTTAAAAATATTTTTCAGAAAAATTAATTTCTGTCCAGTCATTTTTAAAGTATCTAATGTTTTTTATCCTCTGTCTAATAACTGTAATTGAGAAGCATGTAAAATCTTTACACTTGGTTAAAAGCATAACAGAAACATTCATTCTTGGAACAATGATTTCAGTAGGGGCATTCCAGTGATGATAACATGCTTCAAGTTTAATTGTCTAAAACTGTTTTATGTTCACTAAAATTCTGCAAATATTCCTGTCTGTTTTCCATAGTCAAACACAAAGATCTCTTTACTTTATCAAATTTACTTTAATTAGAACTTAGTTTAAAAAAAAATTGTAAATAACGTTCCCTCTATTTACAATAATGTAAATCTTTTTACATTAACACATATAGTGATAACTAAATTAGCAATCTTGCTGTTAATAACAGTAATGTTACAATAAGACTAGACCAGCAAAAAGCTGTATGTGTCAAAAATTCAAGACCGGCAATTTCAAGGAGGAGATCTGTTATAGGAAGACTGGGAATATTTTTTTTAAACCTGCATTTTATGTCTCTTTTTAATTATATATTTGTCACTTATCTTTCATGTTTATGATTGTAATCTAAACAAGCTACATTAAACGTATGTTTTTCATTCTGGTTTTAGATTCTACATATCAAAGGGTGCTATTGTTGATCAGCTGGGAGGAGATTTAAATTCCACCCCACTTCACTGGGCAACGAGGTGGGGAAAAATTCTTGGATATTCTTTACTCCCAGTTTAATTAGATAGTAATTTGTTCATTATCTGAATGACAGTTCCGTTATATGCTTCTATTGTGAGTATGTGTTATGCCTCCATGCATAAATGAACTTGAGAAACTGAGTTGATGGTAGTAACTGAGTACATTTATATGTTTTTGTCTCTAAGGACATGGACATTCAGTCATCTATTGATCAGTTTGCTAGTTTCAGATGTAGAAGAGACTGATCATTATTATAAGAGAGGATATATATTGTTTAAAAATTGGAGTCAGTGATTGCTTTGCAGCTCTCTTCACTGTTTGCTTTGCAGCTCTCTTCACTGTTGCTGTTGGAATCTTGCTCTTGAGTATCTGGTGGGGTTTAGTAATACAGAAGTGAAGGATGACAGTCAGGAGACAGTTTATGTCTGATGCTGTCCAGACCATTGCCTCATAAATTCCTGAGATTATTAAAGGTGCACTTTAAACACCAGGAGAGGTCAGAATTATTATGTAGGACACTGTTAAAGAATAAAAGGGGAGGATAAACTCCTGTGTACAGTACTGGGCAGACAACTGTCTTCTAGTAGTTACTCCTGCAGATACAGTTGAGTAGAAATTAATGGGAAAGAAAGTATATATGTACTAATATTCATAATTATGTAGTGCAAAAAGGAGGCCTGGGATATTGGGCTTTGGAACATTTAAAATATTAAATTATGTTGATACTTCGCAGTGGAAAATCCACTCATTAGGCTAATCGGTTAGGGTTAGTTTTAAATATTAAAACTAATTTATTCCTTTGAGGCTAAAGATCATATTTGACGATATATGTATTATAAGATGAACTCTTAAACAGATCCATTACTGTTCTAAATTCAGTCAGGTTCAGAGAATATTTGACTGTCACTTTTGAACGCCAATTGACCAAAGCCATATTCTGATTGACTGGAAGGGCCTATTTTTTGGTGTTGCAGCTGTGCACTGACAGCTGTGCATATTTGGCACCTTATCACAAAAATGGTGAGAATACTGATGGCTATTATGCTAAAAAAGATTTTATGGATGCTTTTAATGCAGTGCAGGGAAAGTGTCGGCCCCAAAGTAGCACTTGTTTTCCCTGTAATAGAAGGATACATTGCATCCCCTCCCTAAAAATAAAAATAAAAATCTGTTTATAGACTTTATTTTAAAAACAAAATTTAAAATTAATTAGTCTCATACTTGGTTGTTCACATGTTTACAGAATCAGATGCATAATGATCATCATTTTCAAAGGAAAAGTTGTCCTAATCTTCAGTTCAGAGTGATATGATATAATTGTTTAATTAAAAATGCTTGAATTTAACATTTTTTCTATCCAAATATGTTACCAAATTTTATATATATAATTAACCAGGTGTGTTTGCGTTCACTGTTCTGTTTAGACAGGGTCACTTATCCATGGTTGTACAACTGATGAAGTATGGTGCAGATCCGTCACTGATTGATGGGGAAGGATGCAGTTGTATTCACTTGGCTGCCCAGTTTGGGCATACGTCTATTGTTGCTTACCTGATAGCAAAGGGACAGGTAAATTCAAATAAAATAACACATTTTAATAAATCGACTCCTAAAGAGAATATTTCAGTATTAAGAAAATAGTTAAAAACTATGCTTACAATTAATTAATAATGTTCTGTCATTTTGGAAACTGTTATGTCTTTTTATATTATTACTACGTTGTACTTTCAGACTACTGCATTTTAGGTGAAGCATATACCATCTGTTAACAGTTGTGTGGGCACTTTGGCTTTTGTTCATATGTGTCTAATGCCAGTATAATATGTATAAATACTAGTGAATTTATATATTATTTTCCTTATTTTCATTGAATATCATTTTAATTAGGCATATTTTAATTATTCACAAATCTCCAAAACATTGAAACCTCATGTAAACAGCAAACAAGGCAGAAGAGGCATGATGATATCATGAGACTGAACATTTTTGTTTTAGCTCCCAGTACATCTTTGTGCATACAACCCAACAAAACAATCTGCCCATCCTTGCTGTGGGATAGATCAGTACATCTGTAAAAAATAATCTGCTTCTCAGATTAACTCATCTAATGTCTCTCCATCCCTCATTTTGTGTGTCTGAAAGGTATCATTAAACCAAAGTCACCATTAGTATTTTCAAAATAAATTATAGGTAAGGCTAGGATTTTTTTTCACGGAGGTCATGGAATCTGTGGAATTCTGGATGCTTTGACCTTGTAAACATATACGATATACTCCCATTTATCCAAAACTCTATTATCCAAACTTCTGCCTTTTCTGAATCCCTTTCTTGTCTGCCATATAATCACATGCTGGGACATACAGAAGGGATTCAGATAATGTGAAGGTTTATATAATAGAACCGAGTCCCCCTTGAACAGGACTGTGAGGAAGAGACAGAGCTCCCGGACATGAAGGAGGCCACCCTACACCCTGCTGCTGAATGGCTCTTGCAGCAGCACAGGGAACCCTCTGCATCCTGCTATCATGAGAGTGAGTGAATAGGCCCCTGATATCAGAGACGCAGAGGGCTCCCTGTGCTGCTGCAGTGCCAGTGACACCTAATCCCTAAAGGCACAGGGTGTAGGGAAGGCTGCAGTCCTGGCAGGGCAGAGCAGAGTCCCAGCCCCAGAGTCTATGCTATGCCTCACACTTTGCCCCTGCAGAAGCTGGGTGTCATCAGCCCTTCAGAAGTTCCGTGAGCCCTCTGCAGCACTGCTGTCAGGGAGGGAGTGAGTGAAACAGGGCAGAGCAGAGACCTCTGGCCAGGACTGCAAAGAGGAAGAGGAGACTCCGGCTGCTGGGGAGGCTATCCAACAGTTGAATGGCTTCTACCCTCTTGATTATTCACAGTCTAATTTATCCAGATAAAATCCGTGTCCCTCATGCTATTTGGATAATTGGGAGTTATTATATTTGGTTCCTTTATAAAGTAGCTGAGATGGAACAGCAGATGGTGCTATAGCATAGATTACCATCTTCAATCTCATATTGCTATATATCAGCCCTTACTTCATATTTACTTTCTGCTGTATACTGACAACACTAGCAGAAAATGGTCTTGGTTTATTCTTTTTAACTTTTAAAATAGTTTTTCAAAGCTATTGCTTTCAGTAATCAATTTTTTTGGCTGTTAGATAATTAAAAAAATTAATCGCGATTAATCACACTGTTCAACAACAACAGAACACCTTTTATTTTAAATATTTTTGAATGTTTATTACATTTTCAAATATATTAATTTCAATTACAACGCAGAATACAAAGTGTATAGTGCTCACTTTATCTTTATTTTGATTACAAGTATTTGTACTGTTAAAAAAAACAAAAAAAGTATTTTCCAATTCACCTCATACAAGTACTGTAGTGCAATTTCCTTATCATGAAAGTTGAATTTACAAATGTAGAATTATGTACAAAAAACCTGCATTAAAAACAAAACAATGGAAAACTTTAGAGCCTACAAGTCCACTCAGTCCTACAGCTCAGTCAGTCAGTCACTCAGATGAACAAGGTTGGCTACAATTTGCAGGAGATAATGGCACTGTTGTAGCTGGCGTTGCAAGATATTTAAGTGTAAGATGCACTAAAGATTCATATATCCCTTCATGCTTCCATGCTGATGACGGGTTCTGCTTGATAATGATCCAAAGCAGTGCAAACTGATGCATGTTCAGTTTCATTATCTGAGTCAGATGCTATCAGCAGAAGGTTGATTTTCTCTTTGGTGGTTTGGGTTCTGTAGTTTCCGCATCAGAGTGTTGCTGTATTACGACTTCTGAAAGCATGCTCCACACCTCTTCCCTCTTAGATTTTGGGACAGCACTTCAGATTCTTAAACCTTGGGTCAAGTGTTGTAGCTATTTTTAGAAATCTCACATTGGTACTTCATTTGCATTTTGTCAAATCTGCTGTGAAAGTGTTCTTAAAATGAACATATGCTGGGTCATCATCTGAGACTGCTATAAAATGAAATATATGGCAGAATGTGGGTAAAACAGAGCAGGAGACATACAGTTCTCCCCCCAAGAAGTACAATCACAAATTTAATTGACACTTTTTCTTTTTAATGAGCACCATCAGCATTGAAGCATGTCCTCTGGAATAGTGGCTGAAGCATGAAGGGGCATATAAATGTTTAGCATATCTGGCATGTAAATACCTTACAACGCCATATACAAAAATGCCATGCAAACACCTGTTCTCACTTTCAGGTGACATTATAAATAAGAAGTAGACAGCAGTATCTCCCATCAGTGTAAAGAACCTTGTTTGTCTTAGTGATTGGCAGAATAAGTGGTAGGACTGAGTGGACTTGTAGGCTCTAAAGTTTTACACTGTTTTGTTTTTGAGTACAGTTATGTAACCAAAAAAAAATCTGCATTTGTAAGTTACACTTTCACAATAAAGAGATTGTACTTCACTACTTGTATTAGGTGAACTGAAAAAATACTATTTCTTTTGTTTATCATTTTTACAGTGCATATATTTGTAATAAAAAATAATAATACAAAGTGAGCACTGTGCACTTTGTATTCTGTGTTGTAATTGAAATCAATATTGAAAATGTAGAAAAGAATCCGAAAATATTTGATAAATTTCAATTTGTATTCTATTGTTATAAGTGCGATTAATCACAATTAATTTTTTTGAGTTGATCGAGTGAGTTAAGTGCGATTGACAGCCCTACAATTTTTATTAAACTGTTTCTGTATAGTCAAACAGATTAAAAAGTTTGTTATACTGTTCAGTATGCAGTAAGATATTCATGAAGATGTTGACCATACATAGTAGATAAACATATGTGTTAGAACAGCATAAACAGTGTAGACAGAAATCAGTAGAAGTTTTAATAAGGATCTCACCTGGTGGAATAAGTTTTAAGCCTCAACAAATTCCATAATCATGCATTTTGCTAATGACTTATGTGTGTTTAAAACAGTGACTTTTGGTAAGGCTTTTTGTGTGTGTTTAGTACATACACAATGTTTTTTCTTTCAAAAGCAATTGGTTAAAGAAGCACTGTTGGGTTTAAAATATATTGAAAACAAAATACAAATTTATAAATAAATAAAAATGGATATATTGGTTGCAAAACCACCAAAGTAATGTTTCCTTATAATTATTACATACTATATAAATAATACTTATATTACATATATAATATATGTATAAATATATAATTTTATTTCAAAAGAAACTGTGAGGGTGGTGGGGGGGCTGTAGGTGTATTTTGTTTCTTTTGGAATTAAAAATCCTCATGGAAACATTTCTCTTGGTCATGAATTTTGTAACAGCTTATTACTACTAAACCTAAAAATTGTGTCAATTTTGCCTTCACAATGTCTGTTTAATCTTACATGTTGAATCAATAATCTGTATTAATTACTCTGGCTATTTTGGAAAATAACTGAGAAAATGAAGTTGAAAAATTATACATTGAGTCTGCATATGTTATCAAAATCCATAGTAATTTAATTGATAAATATTGTAGTGCTATGTATTTAGGTATGTTTTTACATATTTATGAAAGCAGCAAAAATCCTGTGGCACCTTATAGACTAACAGACGTTTTGGAGCATGAGCTATCCTTGGTGAATATCCACTTCGTCAAATGCATCTGACGAAGTGGGTATTCACCCACGAAAGCTCATGCTCCAAAACGTCTGTTAGTCTATAAGGTGCCACAGGATTCTTTGCTGCTTTTACAGATCCAGACTAACACGGCTACCCCTCTGATACTCTACATATTTATGGTTATTGAAGTTAGAAGTACTGTTTCATGTTTTGTAAAAGAGAAAGATAATGGAAGATTTACAAAACCACACTTTTATGTGTATTTAAAAGCAAATCTTTTACACAACATTTTATGAAAATATTCTGCCATTGCACTTGTAAACTCCGATCCTGTAAATGGAGGCAAGTAACTGCTCATATGACTAGCCCCACTGAGTGAGTTCAATAGGAATACTCAGATGCAGGAAGTTACTCATTTGCAGAAGTGTTTGCAGGATTGATGCCCTAAAGTCACTCAGCTCTCCCTGTGTTAACTCTGGCTCCCACCTGCTTCTTTATGGCACTGCTTGGGAATGGAAATCACAATGACTGTTGCCCAGATAGGATCCTTATGCTGTTACTTGTGAGTTTTGACCTTCTAGTACCAAGTGCTCGGTGTCTCTCCAAGGCTCCTGTCACTAGCTGTCCACAAATATCAGAATCTACAACCCAGTTTAGGTTGTCATAGATAAAAACAGATTCTTTCTATAGATCAATTAAATAGAGAGAGAAACTTGAAACAAGGTGGTTTTAAAACCCCCCCACTGTACTTGTTTATCTCGTCACTACATAAAGTGATACTAACCAATTTCAAGGGTTGCTAACATATATTGTTGAAAAATCATAAAGATCTTGCCAAGCACCAAGTCATTTTTTGACACTCATAGCTGCAGTACTGTGTGTCTTACCTCCAGTTCCAAATTCTGATTCTGAGCAGTGGCCAAGGACTACTTGGCGGGGTATTTGTGCAAAAGTGACCTTAAGTAACCTTTGCACTTATGAATCTTGGGCCCTATGTTTCTGGGCTTTTCCCTCTTGCACAACTAAAGTAGTTGTGAGACTGCTCTAAGCATTACTGAACGTCTCTGGCTCCAAGGACCATTCTGGCAGTCAGGGATCAATGGGATAAAAGGACATCCCACCCTCATCCCTTTTCCCCAGTTCCCACTGCGTCATTAGGAGTAGAGATGTCTGGGAGCTGAAATTTTTTCTTTGAGCAGTTATCCACACAGATTGCACTCTGGGTGCACATGTACCTCAGGCATGTGAGGTTGGATTCTTTTGAATAGCAGTGTCCACTGGGTTCATGTTTGCACCCTGACTGCACTTTTGCTCCTTGAATCTGAAAGGATAAAGTGTGGACCAGCCGCAACCTGCACTTAGTTCCTTTTTACTGATTGTGGCTGTTATACAGACCTTGTAGTATCCACATTCTTTGATCTTAGCAAGTAGCTAGCTAGCACAATTATTTCTCTCACTAGGAAAAGTTTATTGTTAGCCTTAGTTCTTGTTGATAAATTTTCTTTGCCCATTGCTTTGAAGTACTTAGTTTTAGATAAAGTGGTGATAGTTCCCACTTCCTTTCCGTACAAGAGATCTCTGCTTTGTGCAGACCTCCCCTTGTACAATGGCTAACCTTAAGTCACCGTGGTTAAAGAGCTCCTCCTCCTCCGACATTGCTATGCCCATGAACAAGAGACACTCCTTGTGCCTGCTGTCCTTTGAAGAAGGCCACTCCTCTGGAGTGCTGCTTAATCTGCATGTCATACTTCAAGAGGACTCAGACTACAGAGGCAAAGCTGAAACTCTTCATCTTGGAAAGGTGCAAACCTCATTGAATCCGAGTAGACTTTCAGAGACCCTCCAGGTGTCTGGTTAGCTTCATGCTGCCAATGCCCTGATGAATTGAGAAGCCACGCTTGGTGGCTTTTCATAAGACCCACTTATCAGCCGCACAGATGACATGTTCAGAAATGGGCCCTAAAAAGCACCGCTTCAGGGACCAGGGCAGGCACCAATCCTCTTCTCCAAGAATGGGATGAAGAAAGCCTCTCCTAAGGCTCACTCCTCCAAAAGCCTTGAAGTGGAATCCTGTACCAGTACCCCAGCACCAAACCCAAAGTTGCTGTAGATGGCCTCTTTCCATACCAAAGACAGTGCTGCCTCCAGGTTTGATAAAACTCACCTTTCATTGGAAAGCTATGGGGAGAAATTTCCAAACACGCTAAGGTACTTTCCCACAAGATGGAGTACACCTGATAGGTCTGCCCCATTGTTGGAAGAGGTTTGTCTTTTCTTTTTCCCCAGAGGTACATAGCAGAGCTTCTTCTCCGGAGTGGCTCCCACACCTCTGTGAGTGTCACAGTGGGAATTAGGCAGAGACTACAAGGAAGAATACTGGAGGGGCACCAGAAGATCATCATGGACCCACAGAGCACACCCCACCTGCTACCCACTCACGAACCATCCTTATTATCCCTATCAACTGAGGCTGTACTGGTACCCCTAGAGGGGTGAATCCCTGTTCCAGGAAGCTGGCTTTATCCACAGTCTTGAGAGCCAGGTTCCTCTTGCCAAAGAAGCAGCTCCAGTAATCCTGGGTTCCACTTCAGTATTGAATTCAGCTTCTGAAGGATGAGGAAGAATACTATGGAGATCACTACTCTCCAATAGTATACCAGCCTCCAGTCAGCTCATTCTGTCCAGACAAAGTGGTTAAGCCTCGAACACAGCTTCTGTGGATGAGTTAAAAGGACTTGCTAAAAAGATTGGTGGAGATGCTGCTTATCCTGTTGCAGGTTATCCAGGATAAGCAACACAGACTTCTGGGTATAGTGCAGCCTTCCTCTGTGGGGCAATCAGCCATGCCCATTAATAACAGACTGCTTGAAATGTCCAAAGTGATTTGACATAGGCTGGCCTTGGTCACATCAACATCAAAAAGTGCTGAGAGGAGTTGGCTGTAGGGTTGGAGTATTTTTACCAACATGCTAGTCCTCATGAGAAGTCAGGCTGGCTGTGCTGCTTTAAGACCATCCCTTGGGACAAAGACCAGAAGTTAGACCTCTTTGGGAGGAAGGTGTACCCCACAGCAGGCCTGCAGATGAGAGTAACGAATTATCAGGAGCTGTTCCCCAAATACAATTTATTTTATATGGGACAAACTTTGCAATTTTATGGACAGACTCGTGAAAAAACAGCATGAGGAAGTGAAGTCCCCTTTGACAGAAGGCCAGCTCACAGCCTAAATGACTCTCCAAGGGACACTCAATGTATCAGACACAACAGCCAGAACAATGGTCAGTGCCATGGTGATGAGGAAGTCTGCTTAGTTTTAAGGCATTGGAAATTCCAAGGGAGGTCCAGGTTACCATTGAGGACCTCCTATTCAAAGGCAATTACCTCTTTAATAGTGGTACTTATGAAGTGCTCCATATACTTTAAAGACTCCAGAACAATCTTAAGATTCTTGGGCCTGTATGTACCAGCCTCCAAGGAGGAAGAATCCAAAACAACAGCAGATGTTCTACCGATAGGGATCACAGTCTCGGAATGGTACTAAGCAACAGTCTGAGGAGATCCTGAGGAAGAAGCGGTGATTTTACGAGAGGCAACCCTCTGCTTCTTCCTTGGCTGCTCCACAACTTGGGGCTTCAGGAAAGAACCAGTTTTGACGTGTGTGTGTGTGTGTGTGTGTGTTGAGACTCTGGCTGGATCCCTCCAACACTCCTTTTGGCAACTGGCTGGCATGGGATAACCTCAAATCTGTGGATCCTGCAGATAATCAGCAATCCAATTTCAAAATGTTTATGTCCTCTCCTCACCCATCCTGTCCATCTTAAGGAACCTTTCTCATGGGAGATTGTTTAAACGAGATGTGGACTCCTTCATTCAACTGGGATGGGTAGAGGAAATGCCACAGAGTTCAGAGGCAGGGGATTTTATTCTGTTTCTTAAAAAGAAGAAAGGGGTTGGAGACCCATCCTTGATCTTTATCTCAAACTTCTCTGGTTGTTTCAAATTCCATATGGCTACCCTTGCTTCTGTGATCCCCTCTTTGGTCCCATGGACTTGTTCATGGTGCTCTGTACCTCCTAGGCTCTAAAACAAACTGGCGGAGTGACTCATCAGAGATTTATCTGAGAACCATGAGTCATGCCACAAGATTGCAGACCTACATAAGCCTCTTGCACAAATAGGGATTTACAAAAGTGCCTGAGCTTCTATTCTAGGGAGACATGAAACATGAGTGCAGGTTCCCTTTTGGATGCCCTCCTTATTCTGTGGGCTCCTGGTCTATTATGTACCTGTACATCAATGCCCACGATACCCAGGTTCTTAAGGAAATGGAGACAGTACACAGTTCAGGTCATTTATGATAGCACGAACATGGGCCAGACAATTTGGTACTCAACTCTTATTAACCTGTCAGTATGGAGGAGACTCATGACTTGCTGGTCCTACTGACTCTTGTCTCGCAGAACAATGGCCCAATCCTGAATCCAAATCAGACATCCCTGAATCTGGCATCTTGGATGCTAGCTGATTGACATCTGTAGTAAAAGCTGCTCTGCTGCATGTTCAAGACATCTTGGTCCAAAGAAAAATCCTGGACCAGAGTGACAAAAAAAGCCCAATGGAAGAGATTTTCTATGTGGACAAGGCAGCATGAATTTCTCCAGTAGCAGCTCCAATTACAGTTGTACTGGACTATTTACTTCCTTTAAAATTATAAAGTGTATACCTCAGTTCAGTAAGAACACACATGGCAGTGATCTGTGTGAGCCATCCTCCTGGACAAAGCTACACCTCTCATGGTGGCAGAATTCCTCATGTTTTCCTGTCATCAGAGCTCTCTGCCTCTCCAGCTCCCAGAGCTGGCTGGGATAGGGGCAGAGGTGCGGGAGGGGGGAGGGAGTGGAGAGAGCAGGCAACAGGCAAGCAGGGCTCTGTGCTTCACTAGTACTGTGGGAAAGCTTTTATCAGTTTCGCTAGCAGAAAGTGAAATTGACAAGAGCCTTTTGGACAAGCAGCCAAGATGCCAACATTATGATTTTCCTGTTGAAAAATCAAAATTTTCATGTGCAAAACGTCAGTTTTGCAAAAAGGGCATTTTTAACCAGAAATTTTTGACCATTTCTAGCTGACTGGTATATATTAATCCAGTTCATGGCCTTCAGACCCTTTTAGAATGCTTTGTTGGCGTGCAAATTGAGATATACCCTCTTTGCAGTTAACCTAGAAAGCATAGCTGATCATAAACATAACTATAGAATACTAGGTATTAAAATTGCCAGGATTTACTGAGGAGCCACCATGCGTACTGAACAAGTTGGACACCATCTGTCACAGATACAAAAAGGGAAATTAGGTTATTTGAATAACACGTTTCTTATGGTGCAGTTTTAATGAATTTAAGGCAGCCCACATTCAAGAATTGAAGGAAAATTATTTTCAATAATGTCAAACAGCCCCAGTGGCTCAAAACCAATAATATAATTTATTTGGTGATGTTACAAAACCAAAAATATTACAGGCATTGGGCTGGGGATCAAGTAACTAGTTAGCCATGATGCTTAAACTTTTTTTTAAGTATCAGCCAGGCTCCAGACATTGCAGAAAGTCAGTCATTCTTCTAAGCATATAGCTTGTTCAAATTTACATGAGAGAATATAACCAGTGGTCTATGATATATATTCCAAGGGTTATATGTGTGGGCATATGTACACATAATATCTATTGTGTTTAAAAAAGTTATTTTTTGTTGTTGGATATAACATCCTTTTCCTACCAATAAAGTTATTAAAAGCAGAATGAGGAGAAAAATAAGGTATTTTCAGAAAATAAAATAAAAGGCTGCTAATACTGAAAATGAAAAAGAATGAAAACATGTTTTTACTATCCATTAAATGGTTTTCCACAAATAATTGAATGCAAATACTTTACACTTATTCATAGATGCATAGATGGTAGGGCTGGAAGGGACCTTGAGAGGCCATCGAGTCCAGTCCCCTGCCCTCATGGCAGGACCATATACTGTCTAGACAATCCTGATAGACATTTATCTAACCTACTCTTAAATATCTCCAGAGATGGAGATTCCATAACCTCCCTAGGCAATTTATTCCAGGGTTTAACCACCCTGACGGTTAGGAACTTCTTCTTAATGTCCAATCTAAACCTCCCTTGCAACAGTTTTAAGCCCATTGCTTCTTGTTCTATCCTTAGAGGCTAAGATGAACAAGTTTTCTCCCTCCTCCTTATGACACCCTTTTAGATGCCTAAAAACTGCGGTCATGTCCCCTCTCAGTCTTCTCGTTTCCAAACTAAACAAACCCAGTTCTTTCAGCCTTCCTTCAAAGGTCATGTTCTCTAGACCTTTAATCATTCTTGTTGCTCTTCTCTGGACCCTCTCCAATTTCTCCACATCTTTCTTGAAATGCAGTGCCCAGAACTGGACACAATACTCCAGATGAGGCCTACCTAGCGCAGAGTAGAGTGGAAGAATGACTTCTCATATCTTGCTCACAACACACCTGTTAATGCATCTCAGAATCACATTTGCTTTTTCTGCAACAGCATCACACTGTTGACTCATGTTTAGCTTGTGATCCACTATAACCCCTAGATTCCTTTTTGCCGTACTCCTTTGTAGACAGTCTCTTCCCATTTTGTATGTGTGAAATTGATTGTTCCTTCCTAAGTCTAGCACTTTGCATTTGTCTTTATTAAACTTCATCCTGTTTACCTCAGATCATTTCTCCAATTTGTCCAGATCATTTTGAATTATGACCCTATCCTCCAAAGCAGTTACAATCCCTCTGTCTGATATCATCTGCAAACTTAATAAGCTTACTTTCTATGCCAATATCAAAGTCTCTGATGAAGATATTGAACAGAGACCGTCCCAAAACAGATCCCTACAGAACCCCACTTGTTATACCTTTCCAGCAGGATTGGGAACCATTAATAACTACTCTCTGAGTACGGTTATCCAGCCAGTTATGCACTCACTTTATAGTAGTCCCATCTAAGTTGTATTTGCCTAGTTTATTGATAAGAATATCATGCAAGACCATATCAAAAGCCTTACTAAAATCTAAGTATACCACATCCATTGCTTCTCCCTTATCCACAAAACTTTGTTATTCTTTCAAAGAAAGATATCAGACTGGTTTGACATGATTTGTTCTTTGCAAATCCATGCTGGCTATTCCCTATCATCTTACCACCTTCCAAGTGTTTGCAGATGATTTCCTTAATTACTTGCTCCATTATCTTCCCTGGCACAGAAGTTAAACTAACTGGTCTGTAGTTCCCTGGGTTGTTTTTATTTCCCTTTTTATAGATGGGCACTATATTTGCCCTTTTCCAGTCTTCTGGAATCTCTCCCATCTCCCATGATTTTCCAAAGATAATAGCTAGAGGCTGAGATACCTTCTCTATTAGCTCCTTGAGTATTCTAAGATGCATTTCATCAGACCCTGGTGACTTGCAGGCATCTAACTTTTCTAAGTGATTTTTAAGTTGTTCTTTTTGTATTTTATCTTCCAAACCTACCCCCATCCCATTAGCATTCACTATATTAGGAATTCCTTCAGACTTCTTGGTGAAGACCGAAACAAAGAAGTCATTGAGTATCTCTACCATTTCCAAGTTTCCTGTTTCGTTTCTCCCTCCTCACTGAGGGCTTGGCTACACTTGCAGGTGTGCAGCGCTGGGAGTTATAGCTGTCTTCATACAGCTGTGTAGGTAAAGGGCTGCAGTGTGGCCACACTGACAGCTACCAGCACTGCAGTGTGGCCACATTTGCAGCATTTGCAGTGCTGTTGGAAGTGGTGCATTATGGGCAGCTATCCCACAGACCACCTTGTCCCATTTTGGCGCTGTGGGTTGTGGGAAGGGGGCAGAGGGTGCGGGTCATTCTGCTTCCTGTCCCAATGCCCTGTGATGCATCGCTTCACATCCCAGCAATCCCTGTTTTTCTGTCCACGTTTGGCGCCATCTTGACTCTCTCAACGGTTTCTGTGCAGCGCGATTTCTGTGGGAAATGGAGCCCGAACTGCTGAGGAATATGCTGATGAGTCTCGCCAGCACATCACGTTTGGCAGTTGAGCTATTCCTTATGATCCAAAGTGATGAGGAGTCCGACGATGATAGCGAGTCGCCTGACGCGTACGACACAAAATTGCTGCTGGCATTCACGGAAATGCTCAGCACCATGGAACGCTGCTCTTTGGCTCGGGAAACAAGCACTGAGTGGTGGGATCACATCTTCATGGAAGTCTGGGATGGCGAGCAGTGGCTGCAGAACTTTTGGATGAGAAAAGCCACTTTCATGGGACTGTGTGCTGAGCTCACCCCCGCCCTGCGGCGCAAGGACACGAGATTGAGAGCTGCCCTGCCGGTGGAGAAGCAGGTGGCTTTTGCAATCTGGAAGCTGGCAACTCCAGACAGCTACCGATCGGTCGAGAACCAGTTTGGAGTGGGAAAGTCGACCGTTGGGATCGTTTTGATGCAAGCTTGCAGGGCCATTAATTGCATCCTGCTAAGAAGAACCGTGACTCTGGGGAACGTGCAGGACATTCTGGATGGCTTTGCACAAATGGATTTCCCTAACTGTGGAGGGACGATAGATGGGACGCACATTCCTATTCTGGCACCATCCCACCTAGCATCTGAGTACGTTAATCGGAAAGGGTATTTCTCTATGGTTCTCCAGGCGCTTGTGGATCACCGTGAGTATTTCATTGACATTAACACAGGCTGGCCTGGAAGGGTGCAGGATGCACGCATCTTTCGGAACACTGGCCTGTTCAGGAAGCTGCAGGCAGGGACTTTTTTCCCAGACCGGAAGATTGCAGTCGGGGACGTTGAAATGCCCATTGTGATCCTTGGAGACCCCGCTTACCCGTTAATGCCTTGGCTTGTGAAATCGTATATAGGGAAGCTTGACAGGAGCAAGGAACGGTTCAACTACAGGCTGAGCTGGTGCAGAATGACTCTGGAGTGTGCTTTTGGCCATTTTAAGGGGCGCTGGAGATCTCTGTATGGGAAGCTAGACTTGGGGGAAAGCAGCATCCCTGCGGTTATATCCATGTGCTGTACCCTCCATAATATTTGTGAAGGGAAGGGTGAAACATTTAGTCAGGCATGGACCTCAGGTTCAATGCCTGGAGGCTGAATTTGCACAGCCAGAGAGCAGGGCTACTAGAGAGACCCAGCACAGGGTTTCAAGGATTAGGGATGCCTTGAGGGAGGAATTTGAAGCTTAAAACCAACAGTAATGTTTGGTGCCTTGCACAGGAGTGAAGTGCAGTGGTTACAATGTTAGTAGGAATCTGTTTTTCCTAAGCTGATTTGCAGTGCCTGTTTCTTTCCTGGGCTAAGGTATCACTTTACTTTCTGCAATAATAAAGACTGTTTTCAAAGCCAAGAATTCATTTATTGAAAAGAAAATAACTTTATTGACAGACACACAACATTTTGGGAACCTAAAAGGGCAGGGGGACTGGGGTAGTGAACTGTACAGTCACAGGTTTGAATATGTCCTGTCTGGAGTGCTGTGCAATGACTGCTGCACTTCAGGATGCCTATACTGCGTGGTGAGTGCAGAGGGTAAGAGTCTTAGTTCTCAGGGCTGATTGGTGAACGTACAGGTGTTGGAGGCAGCTGGTGGTGGTGGTAAGAACCTGGATGCTGGGGAAGGGGTTTTGAGCTGACATTGGGGCACAAGTGAAAGAGCTTTGGCACGGGGGATGGGGAGAGGGTGCATGGTAGTGCTCTGCCTGAATGTCTACTAGCGTCTGGATAGAGTCCGCTTGGCGCGCCAGGATACTTATCAGCTGCTTTGTGCTTTTCTTCCTGGCCACTGTGTTTCTCTGGCAGATCCTGCTTTCCTTTTCCCTCCAGTCCTGCAGTTTTTGATTCTCTCTGGCAGAGTGATCCATAACTGCTTGCAGCAGGTCGTCTTTGCTTTTTCGCAGCTTCTTCCAGAGGTTTTGGAGTCTTTCAACTGTTGATAATACAGGCATCCGAGAAGTCAAGGTTGCTTGTAGAAAGGCAAAAAAGGCAACAGTTAACAGAGGCAGCATTGTTTATATCTCAGATAGTTATTCCCACACAGTGAAGGAGTTTACAGTCTTCACAGTAGCATAATTTTCCCATGCCAAAGAGAGCGCACATAACCCACAGGAGCCCCGAAATGGTGAGTAAGGGGGTCTGATTGCTTTTGGGCTGTACTGGGGTTTTTGTGCATTGAGGAAAGCAAACAGCTGCAGGGGGCACCTACACTGAACAGTCTCCCAACATTTTCCACAGGAGTTTATGCTGCAAGATATCTCACTGCTGCGGGTCACCTGGGAAGAGGGAATGATTGCTTCTGGGCTGTACTGGGGTTTCTGTGCGTTGGGGAAAGCAAACAGCTGCAGGGGGCACCTACGCTGAACAGTCTCCCAACATTTTCCACAGGAGTTGATCCTGGAAGATATCTCGCTGCTGCGGGTCACCTGGGAAGAGCGGGAGGGTCTTCTACAGCAATGCGGATTCTGCCCTGGCCCCTATGCAGTTTGCTTGTGTGCAGCAATGGTCCCCCCACCCTTCGCGGTACAGTGGCGTGGACGCGTTAGCCTGACTGGGACAAGGACCACAGTGGCTCTCCCAATAAACTTGCGCAAGCTCATTGCCCACGCTCTGGCTGAAACTTTTGAAGAGATTACCGAGACCGATTACCGCGACATGATAGACCACATCAATGGGCTATTCCACATCTAGGCATGCATGCATGCAGCTCTAACCCTCCCTCCTCTTCCGAAACATTTCTATCCTGAAAATACAAGCCGCTTACCGGGAACCCGTTCCTCTGCTTGTCCTTCACCAAGTACCGGCTGCTGCAACTGGCTACCTTCCTTCTGTCTTGAGAAGAGCTCCTGGCTGCATGCTTCCTGGGACTGTTGGGTGTCTCCTCCCATCCCAGTACCCTCAGTCTCGGTTTCCTCCTCCCCCCCCCTTCTCTGCGCCCCCCCACGGCCCCCGCTCTGAAGTGTCCATCATGGTCCTCGGATTGATGGTGGGGTCACCCCCAAGTATCACATCCAGCTCTTTGTAAAAACGGCAGATCGTGGGGGCAGCACCAGAGTGGCTGTTTCCCTCACGGGCTTTGCAATAGGCACTCCACAGCTCCTTCACTTTAACCCTGCACTGCAGCGCGTCCCGGTCATGGCCTCTTTCCATCATATCCCTTGATATCTGCCCATAGGTATCGTAATTCCTGCGGCTGGAACACAGCTGGGACTGCACAGCTTCCTCCCCCAAAAGACTGATGAAGTCCAGCAACTCACCATTGCTCCAAGCTGGGGCTCGTTTAGCGCGTGGAGGCATGGTCACCTGGAAAGATTCTCTGATTGCACTCCACACCTGGCTGAGCAAACAGGAAGGGTTTTTTTTAAATTCCTGGGGCATTTAAAGGGCGGGTCACCTGAGGCCAGGATAGTAGAGTTCGAACTGATGAGCAGAGTGGCTGAACAGGCATTCTGGGATACTTCCGAATACCTCTGGAGGTCAATAACAGCACTTTTGGTGGCCACACTGGCAGAGCAGCACTGCATCACCAGCACTGCAGTCGTTATTCCCCAGGCAGAGGTAGAGTACAGCCAGCGCCCTATCCAGGGAGTTACAGCGCTGGATGTGCCTTGCAAGTGTGGACGATGTGTTAGTTGCAGTACTGTAAAGCCATCACCAGTGCTGCAACTCTCCAGTGTAGCCAAGCCCTGAGCAGTGGGCCTACCCTGTCCTTGGTCTTCCTTTTGCTTCTAATGTATTGATTAAAAGTCTTATTGTTTCACTAAGCCAGCATTTATCATTCTGAGAACCTAACATTGTCACTAACTACCTTCTGTTGCCTCATTCATTTCATCTAGCTAAAATACATTATAACATGGTAATGTTTAGAATTTTCATATTTAAAAATTTCCTTACAAGGATTCTTTCTGCCAGTTAAAACCATTCTCAAGTGCACTTTAGTTCAATATAGCTTTTTTATGGACTTGCTCACTAATTTTACAGTTAAATATGTTACTTGTGCCAATATTCCTCAACACTAGTTAATACAAATATCCTGGAGGAGAGAAGGTTAATTCAATACTGATTTTTGTAGACACAAAACCTGGAGTTGTAAATACGAACGATGTATTAAAATGCAGAAGTGCTTGATTATGCTTCCTGCAAGCGTTCGTCAAATCTTAAATATTAGGGCATTATCTTATTTATGCAGGCACAGAGGGGAAAAAGGGTCTCTTGCTCCCAGGTTTCACATGGCACAACTTCATTATATTTTGTTTTCTTGTGAAGCATTAGTTTGGCTATGTCTGTACTGCACTGCAATATGGACTATGGGGCTGTGAATTGCAGCACCTGCCAAAGAGTTGTGCTGTAATTTACCCATGTGGTCACTTTTGGCATAAACTAAAAGGTACCTGGTTTGCATTAATGATGGCCTTTCCAGACCAGTGTTATGTTAATGCAAACTAGGTGTCCTTTTGTTTGCACCAGCAAAGTTTGTGGGGCAGTTACAGCACAGCACTTTGGTGCACTCTGCAGTTCATACCTCTGTAGTCCTAGTTGTTGGGCTGTGTAAACAAGCCCTCAGTGTCTACACTGAAGATTGGATACCAGACTTAAATGACCAATATCTGATCCAACATGGCAAATTCTGTGTTCCTATAGTATACTGAAATGTTAGCATTTTTTGCTTAACTCACTAATGCTTTTCTTTTTATCAGGATGTAGATATGATGGATCAAAATGGAATGACACCTTTAATGTGGGCAGCTTACAGAACACATAGGTAATAAACTCATTCTAATACAGACCTGTTCAAAGCACTCTGCCTTAGTCAGGCAATATAAAATACAAAAACAAACAACTCACAGTCCTTTTAGCTAGCTAAATTAGTCTCACAATGCCATCAAACCTACTATAATTTGCCTGATTTATGACCATTAGTGAAGAAGAGAGGAGGTTGTTTGACATTATTACTGTTTTCTTCCTTCTCCCTCCTCCTCTTCTCCTTCTTCTATAGGAGTTTTGTGATGATGAGAAACGAGAAAAGTTTTGTACCCTCACTGCTATGCATCAAAAATGTAGATATTTGCATGGTATTACATGTTTGTAATGAAGCTGTCACTTTTCTGTGTTACATGGGAAAATAAGAATTTATATGAAAATATGTGCTCTACTACCATCTAGAAGAAACTTTGTTACACTTATTGATTAATTTATAGCCCTGTGCCGATTCCATTGGATTCAAAAGTAGTTTTATAATTTATTTCAGTGGGAGCAGAATTGGCCATTAGTACATAACACTATAGAAAAGAGGTGTTCTGATTAATATTGTCTGAGTTGATACACTAAGATACTTAAGTAGATCAAACTCATGGACAAACAAAGTCCTTTGTGATTTTTTAATTCTTTGTAGATCTAATCAAGCTTTTATTTTTCTAGTGTGGATCCAACTCGATTGCTGCTTACTTTTAATGTTTCCATTAATCTTGGGGACAAATATCACAAAAATACAGCACTACACTGGGCTGTGCTAGCAGGAAATACTACAGTCATTAGTCTTCTACTAGAAGCTGGAGCTAATGTTGATGCCCAAAATATCAAGGTAAACATTTTAATCTTTTATTATAAGTGATGTACAGTAATACAGAAATAAAGTAAAATCTATGACTCTTGAGTATTACTAGAAGTTAAATAATTGCTAGGAGGTGAGGTGGGTCATGATGATACTGAGCCAACTATGCAACTATATTACATAAATTTGGGACCCATTTTTCAGCAAGAATAGCCCGTACCCTCTAATTCTGCATCTGCAAAAATACATTTGTGAGGATGTGTATCTGCAGAAACACATAAGCAGTTGTTTTGTGCATTCAGAAATGTGCACCTCAGTTTTTGTGGGAGCATATGCTTCTGAGTATAAAATTGGAAGACTGTGATTGAAAATGTAATCTTGCTAAAAGTCTTGGGGTGATTTGAGGTGTGGGATATTTGCTGTTTTCTGGAAAGAGGACAGAAGCTCCAATTTGCCACCATCTCATAAGGCAGTCAGAATGTTCCATAACTACAGAATATTGGTTAAAGGAAAATAATTGTCTCACTTCTCCCATGTGACTAAGTTTTGCTTGATGGTAGGGTTGGGGTTCAATCTTCAGGGAACCAGTTACAGTTCTGTGGTTTAGTGTTAGAACAGCCAAGTAGCTGCGCCAACTTATGCAACTAGCACAAAGTCCCTATGTCTACACTGAAATAAAAGACCCATGGCACAGCCATGGTTGGCTGGGGTAGCTGGCTTAGGCTGCAGGGCTATAAAACTGTAATGTAGATGTTTGGGCTGAGACTGGAGCCTGGGCTCCGAGACCCCCTTGAGGGGGGTGGGTCTCAGAGCCCAGGCTCCAGCCTGAACCTGAACATCTACACTGCTATTTTCAGTCCCCCAACCTGAGCTGTGCAAACCAGAGTCAGCTAACCTGGGCTCTGAGACTGCACCACTGTGTTTTTATTGCAACGTACCCTAAGGAATCAGTAGATAATTGGAATAATGGAGCTGCAACACCTCAGCCATTTACCAGCACACCCTGTATGCTAGAGTTGTGTCTGTTGGCATAAAAGCAGGCTCTACTGCTTGTGCATGCCAGAGATGTGTTCATCTCCTCAAGGGAGATTCTCCAGTGGCCATTTTTAGCTTGAATTTTGGGTGGCACAATAAGGATGGACAGACTGGAAAACCCAGCTGGATATTTGCGGTTATAACATACGCCACGTGGTATAGGTCAGTTAATTTGTTATATGGGTTCATTCAAGGTGATCAAGGCATTTATCTTATGTTGTCAGCCACAGAGGCAATCAACTTATGAACTTTAAGTAATGTACATGTTTTTTTTGAATTCACACAGTATTGTTAAGAGTATCCATTTTCTTGGCCAGTGTAGGTCAGACCCACAAACAAGTGCAATATAAGTTTATAGCAATTGAAGCTGTGTTATTGCATTCTAGATGGTCACAAATCTTGGTGATCTTGAATGAAAATTCATCACAAAGTCTACATTGCTTTTTTGTGCTTTGAGCCAAAGCAGCTAGCCCAGGGGCAGGCAAACTTTTTGGTCTGAGGGCCGCATCAGGTTTCTGAAATTGTATGGATGGCCAGTTAGGGGAGGCTGTGCCTCCCCAAACAGCCAGATGTGGCCCGGCCCCCGCCCCCTATCCAACCTCCACTCTGCTTCTTGCCTCCTGACGGCCCCCCTGGGGTCCCCTGCCCCATCCACCCCCCTCTCTCTGTCCCCTTCCTTCTCCTGGACCCCCCACCCCATCCACCCCCCCTTCCTGACTGCCCCCTCAGAACCTCTGCCCCTTCCAGCCACCCTTTCTCCATGACACCCCTGGACTCCCTGTCCCTAACTGCCCCCACCCCTAACTGCCCCTCAACACCCCATCCAACCCCTCTCTCCTTCCTGACTGCCCCACCCCCCGAAACCCCTGCCCCATTCAACCACCCCTTTTCCCTGACTGCTCCCAGACACCACTCCCCTAACTGCCCCCACCCCCACCCCATCCAACCCCTCCTCTTCTTCCTGACTGCCCCTCCAGGACCCCTGTTCCCATTCAACCCCCCTGTTCCCTGCCCTCTGACTGCCCCGACCCCTATCCTCACTCCCGCCTCCTGACTACCTCCCCCAACTCCCCTGCCCCCTATCCAACCCCCTCTCTGCCCCCTTACCGCGTTGCCTGGAGCACCGGTGGCTGTTGGCGTGGCTGCACCAGGACAGGCAGCTGTGCAGCACAGAGCACCGAGTCAGGTCCTGACTCTGTAGCTGCGCTGCCTCAGGAGCGCGCTGCTCCGCCACCCAGAGCATTTCGCCAGCAGTGCAGTGAGCTGAGACTGTGGGAGAGGGAGAACAACGGGGGAGGGGCCGGGGACTAGCCTCCCTGGCCAGGAGCTCAGGGCTGGACAGGACAGTCCCGCAGGCCACGTGTGACCTGCGGACCGTAATTTGCCCACCTCTGAGCTAGCCTCACGCATTTGCTTGCATGACTATGCTGTAATACTCTCCTCGTTACCTGTATAGTTAACCACGAATGTGTTATATTTTCAGCCTCAACTCTTACAAGCTGACATATGCGGCTACTTTCTGTGTCATCTCTTCAACTATTAATTATAAAATGACCTATATATGCAGTATATATATAAAAATAATAAATCACTTCACCAAAAATATTGCTTGTCATAAAGGGATATCCTTTATTCTGGAACAGTATATTGTATCCTCTCCTCAGTTATTGGGAGGCAGCAGCAGTCAGATAGAAAATAGGCTTTTAACCTGCTGGATCATGGTATGTTCTCCACAGACATTCTTTCTCTGTCACAGGTGCTTACTCCCTAGTCCATGATTTTCAAAGTCAAAGAAAGAAAGGAACTACAAATGGATAGAAGAAAATGTGTAACCACTGACCTAAAAAGCTGGATAAACTATTGTGTAATGAAGTAGCCAGATAGATCTTACTTAATAGAGAATAAGATATTTGTGGGTGATTCATAAAACAAATGATGATGACTCTTATTGCATACTTGGTTGACTAATGTGAAGTCATGTGGTCTCTGTAGACAGTGTGGGTAAATTCTGAACAGACACAGTAGCTGTCCAAGTCTTGCGGGAGAAGCTCCTATTCTGTATTACTTAATAAAATATTGGAGTGAGAGAGACCATATTATGGCCATGTACATATCTCATGTACAGAAGTGTCTCTTCTTTCTACCTGGGACAAATCCATAACTTTGCCATAATGAATTTTAATAGAAATCAGACAAGGAACTATTTTTGTCATAAATAGTCCTTACTAATACATTACAGAACTAATCAGGCAATTTGAGTTTTGGAAATGATAGCTCCATTTTGTGACTCCTGCAAAGTACAAACAGTCTTAAAGCCTAAATATTCAACTTTAACACTCACTCCAGGTATAAAGCTGTGTGTTCTTTTTTGGGGGGAAGAGGTATGGGCATGTTCTAATTTAAATGAAAAGCTTAGTAAACTCTCAGAGTGAATGTAAAGGCAGGCCTTTGAACAACTTTTTCATGCGAGAGCGCTATAAAAGGAAATTTGCAAGGAAGGGCCCGCAGTTTATCCCCCTTCAGGCTGGGAAAACAATTTAAGAAAAATGCTTTCAATGGTAAGAAAAACTGAGATCTTCTTGAATGTCTAATCTAGAGTGACAGAACTTTCTCAGGGGAAAGTTAAAACTCCAGATAAGCACAATAGATTTAGGGGAGTTTTAAATTCAGTCTGTTCTGTAAAGGTGAGTCAAAAAAGGATCACAACTACATGTCTAGTGTAAAGACAGATAGTAGTAAATTTTGAACCCAAAGAGTGCTTGTAGCAACTTCTTACCTAGTGTCCCCTTTTAAGAACAATAAAATTGTATGTAATGCAGTACATGTTGGGAATAATACTCTTAATATGCCTCCATGTGATAAATCATCAGACTCAGTAATTTTTAGAGCTAGACTTTGAGAGTCTGTCTAACTTTGCTAGGCTGGTCTAATGGACTAACTTAATCCTTATGCTATCTCTCTGTAAGCTTTGGTAGTTCTTGTAAAAGGGGCATGGTTTTCAGGAGTAGAATTATAGAAGATCTCTGCTGATTAGATATCAATAAATATGCATATCAAATGGTTGGCAATTCTGTAACCACTAATAGTGGCTCAGGCGCTGTCTTAAGTTAATTTCTTATTGCATTGTGCATGAGAGTTAGAGGGAGAGGTGGGGCTCGAAAACTTTACTAGATAGCCACTAGCTGAAAAACTAAACCTACTAGTAAATATCAGAGACAGGAGGAAAAGAATTTATCATCAAGGTCCAGGGGTAACATCCCAGTTAGATTCCCAAACCTGAGCACTTGGAAGTGGGTAACTGCTGAAATTTTGCCATGTTGCTGTCTCTAAAGAGATGGAGACTTTTGTCTTTCATAACAATCTTTGTTGATAGTAGCAGCACATCTCAGAAAGAAGGACATTCAAATCTATTCTTATATCAAGAAGTGATTGTTCAAGGGCAGATCCTAGAAGGAGATGGCAGTTAGCCTGGCATATAGGGGTTCACCATGAGGCATAGCTGAGACAATTATGAAAAATAGTTTCTTATTCCGTCAGACACAAGATTTCATAGTAACCTTGGTCAGTTCTAGGTCGGTGAGAGCATAACTTCCTGACAACAGATTTCTGTGGGTGCAGTTGCTGTTACTCAGAATAAAAATGAACCTGACTGCGACAGTATGGCTGTGTCTGTGGTTGCTAGGCCATATATCAGTGTGCATGTACAGAATGCCACTTGCCAGGCTTCACCTGTGGCCACCCCAGCTCTGGGTCAGGTCTTTCTATTCCTTGTTGAGACACCAGCTGAACAAGAATATTTTGGTTCCTTCTTATGTCATCACAGAACTGAGGTATGGTGGAAGAAAACCAAGAATGTTCATGGTGAGAGGATTCCATTCTCTTCCACCTCCCCAAGAAGAACTTTAATGTCCATGTATCAGGCATGTATGGGAAACTCATCTGTACCATCTACAAATTCAGGGGACCTGTTCTTCAGAAGACATAGGTCTCCACATTGTAGGAGAAAGAGAGCCTAGAGCACTGAGCCTGGTGAAAAATCTGAGAACTGAACCATAGTCAGCAAATTTAGGCCATGAACCAAAGTCAGGCCATGTATTAAAGCAGATCATTATAAGTTTACTGTCCGATACATGACCTTGGCAAAGGTATTGTTAGTGGTGCTAAAACACGGGTATTCCAAAAGAGCAACAAATAGTGGGTATGTTTGTAAACACACTCCAAAAGATTAGCCCAGGTACCTCGTGACCTGACCAGGTAAGAGGGTTTGACAGAAATGATGAATAGGGATGTTTTGCCTGAGACATCTGGAAGCAAGGTACAAGGGGATGTAATAAGCGGATGTTATGAAACATGCAAGGTGGTACATAAGTTGTTTGTCTTAGTCTATAAATGTTGGGATACCTTGCCTTAACCTTTTGTGTGGCCTTGGGGACAGTAGAGACTCCTTCTGCTGACTGAACTGCTCCTTACCACAGGGCACTCACATTTTAGCATACTTGAAACCACAGAGTCAGGGCGCTGGGACTGTGCCTTAAGGGCAACAAACCTCGCCAAGTGCCTTTGTCACTGAACGATGCCTGGAGTTTTTTCTGAATAACATCAAGGTTTGCTGAATTAGCAAGCCGCATTCCATGCTTGTGTTAATAACATTGGCGTTCCATGAACAGAAACACTGAGCAGCTGTAACAGCTGGATGGTGTTACCGCGGCAATGACATTCCAGCCTTCAGCACTTAACAACATACATCATTATCCTGGAGCTTAGAGCCATCAAGCTACCCTACATGGTCTCCCTCCATGTTCTTCAAAATTCCACAGTGCAGATTCTGATACACAGCATGTCTGCAATGCACTATATCAAAAAGCAAAGAGGTGCATGCGTATCTCCTCTCTTTCTAGGGGCCATCAAGTTCTGAACATGGTACCACTGAAATGGGTTACCCCAACGGGTATGTTTACACTGCAAATAGACACCTGTGGCTGGTCCATGGCAGCCAACTTGAGCTTGCAGGGCTTGGGCGTTGGGTCTGTTTCATTGCAGTGTAGCCTTCGTGGTTTCCGCAGCAGCCTAAGCTCTGGGACCCTTCTACCTTGCAGTTGTCCTAGAGCCTGAGCTCCAGCCTGACCCTGGAAGTCTGAATAACAATGAAACAGTTCCACAGCCTGAGTCCGACTCAGCTGACATGGGCCAGCCATGGGTTTTTCATTGCAGTATAGGCATACCCAATGGCTCTACACCTCCTGGGAGTGAGCAGCGACCTGACAGACTTCCGGAACAGATAGTCTATTGCTAATCATGGGTGGTCCCTGTGGAGATCCATCACAAAGCATATATCCCATCATTAGAGGTTCCCATAATACAGGGTTTCTCAAACAGGGGTCATCGCTTGTGTAGGGAAAGCCCCTGGCGGGCCAGGCCAGTGTGTTTACCTGCGCCATCTGCAGGTCCGGCTGATCGTGGCTCCTGCTGGCTGCGGATCGCTGGTCCGGGCCAATAGGAGCTGCTGGAAGGGCGACCAGTAAGTCCCGCAGCCCGTGCTGTTTCCAGCAGGTCCCATTGGCCCGCAGCAACGATCCGCGGCCAGTGGGAGCCGCGATCGACCGAACCTGCAGACGGCAGGTAAACGCACTGGCTTGGCCCGCCAGGGGCTTTCCCTACACAAGCGGTGACCCCTGTTTGAGAAACCCTGCCATAATAGATCTTTTTGTCATGCAGGACAACACTAAACATCAGAATTTCTGCTCCAGAGGGGGCATGAGCTCATTTTCATTGCCTGATGCCTTCTTTCAGCAGTGGAATCCAAGTCTCCTTTATGCCTTTCCACCTATTTTTCTGATCCCTAGAGTGTCTTCCAAAAGCAAAAGAAAGAACCACAATCTTTCATGTAGCTCTGTACTGGCTGAGGTAGTTTTGGCTGACAGACCTACTGCAGATGTACATTCAGTCCCCAGTCCAGCTCCGAGACTGCCTGGATCTGTTCTCACAGCACCATGGTCAGTTTCACCATCCAGTCCTGAAGACTCTGCACCTGATGGCCTAGATGCTGATCAGTTATGTACGACGGACAGGGACTACTTTGAACATGTCCAGGAAATTCTGATACAGAGCAGAAAGAAGACATCCACCAGAAGGACTTATTTGTCAAAATGGAAAAGGTTCTCAATTTGGATGGCCGAGCCCTGGTCCCTTTGCAGGCTTCCGATCTTTGACTACTTAATGCATTTATAATGCCTCTAGCCTTTCATTGAGCTCTATTAAGGCCCACCTTGCAGCAGTCTCAACTGTCCATTCTCTTGGATGGTTGTGTTCAGTTTTCTCTCACCCAGAGATATTAAAGTTTCTCAAAGGCCTGTTATATACTTACCCTCCAGTCAGAGAACCTTAACATTGAGACTCATGGGTCCTTCCTTGAAACCCCTTTCAGAATGCCCCTTAGTTCATCTCACTCTGGAGATTGTCTTCCTAGTTGCAGTCACTTCATCCAGAAGAGTGAGCGAGCTCCAAGCACTTAGGGCTGATTGTCCCAACGTGACGTTTCATAGGGACAATGGGAACCTCATCCTGGTTCATCCCTAGTGTAGTCTCAAAATTCCATCTGGATCAGTCAGTCATCCTACCTGTCTTCTTCCCCAAACCCCTCTTTTCACTGAGAGAGAAGATGTTAAACTTCAATGGAAATTTCCAGAACCTTAATTAATTACATTGACAGACCATCCAGGCTGTCTCCCTGTTTATTTTTGGCTGTAGACAATCAGTCTAAATGTCAGACCATCTCATCATAGAGAATAGAGGTCTAAGTGGATAACACTGTATCTCGCTGTGTTACCATTTAGTTGGGATATCTCTCCCACTGAACATTGAGGATCAAGCCTGCTTCAGGAATGTGCCAGTTTCCAATATCTGCAGAGCAACAGTGTGGACCCACTGACCTTTAACAAGCAATATGCATTGGACTTAACTGCTAGAGCAGATGCCAAATTTGGCAGACCAATGGACTGATGCAGCTGATAATTCTCATCCTGCCAACCAAAAAGGGTACTGCTTGCCAATCTCGTACAGTGGATCTATGCTGACTCATATTCCAGGAAGAAAGAATGGTTACTTAACCCCATAGTAATTGTGGTTCTTAGAGATGGCAGTTCAGACTCCACAACCCTCCTTCCTGCCCCACTCTGAGTCCTCAGCTACCGCAGGCTTTGAATTGCAAGGGAACTTAAAGAGGGTTTCAGCCACTTCTCCCTTGATTCCCTTGCCTGGGAGCAAAAGGATGCATACACTCATGCATGGTTCCAACAGATACTGCTATTCTGTAGAATCCAGTCTTGCACGCAAGGCATGTACACATCTACATGAGGATCCACACCAACTACACCATCTCAAAGAACAACAGTTAATGTAAAGTAAATAACTGTTCTATCTCTTTTATATTTGTAGATTCCCCTTAGTGAGTTTGAGGAGGCCTGGTCACAAAAACCTGGCTCTCTGTTACAGGAACATTTTCAAAATAAAAATTTGTTTAGAAATGTAGGTTTAAACTAAGTCGATGCTGTCCATAATAGAAGAAAATTTGTCCACAGACAGCCTCCACTTATTTCCACTTTTTCTGTTCACTAATGCTCTGACTTTAGATTTTCCTGCCTTTTTAATCATAGCGAATTATCTGTAAATCAGATTTTTATTTTTTTTCAGACCTTCTGTCAATTCTCAGCTGTTGATGTGGAACAGATGGTGATTTGGACATATCTATAACCTTGCCTTGTAAAAAGTCCTTTCCTCAGAGAGCTTCTTTAACTGAAAATATTGTTTAGCTTAAGTATTTCTTGAATCCTCTGGATGGAAAACCCATCTTATTTCCTGATTAATTAGAGAATGAAATGTGACAAGTGAGCTCAAGCTTTTTGAAAAGTTTGCAATCAGCTCCAGGCACTAAAAATGTTAGTAAATGACATTGCACTATCCTCTAAGCTTCTTTGAGGGAGTTGACCCAGGTCAGAACCAGTCATCCAAGTAAGGCACTGGTTTTATTTTGAACAGAAAGATTACCTCCAGTATTTTGGTTAATGATCAAGAGACAATAGGAAAAAAAATTAGTGTGCTATACTGAAATGGAAAAGCTTCTAGAATGAATCTGATCAGCTTGATATTTAGGGTATGTCCACACTATCCACCAGATCAGCGGTTAGTGATCTATCTATCTGGGATCGATTTATTGCATCTCTTCTAGATGCGATGAATTGATCCCCAATCGCGCTCCTGTCAACTCAGGAACTCCACCAGGGTGAGAAGTGGAAGCAGAGTCGACAGGGGAGCTGCAGCCATCGATCCCATGCCATGAGGATGGGAAGTAAGTCGAAATAAGATATGTCAACTTCAGCTACGCTATTCCCGTAGCTGAAGTTGCGTATCTTACATCGACACCCCACCCCAAGTGTAGACCAGCCCTTAGAAACATGAAGACACACATCTTGGAGATCTGATGACACTACGCAGTATCCTGGATTGATATCATGGCATCAATTTTCCAGTTCTAATTTAATTAATATGGGGTTGTCAGTTTCGACTTTTTTTTTTGACAATAAAAATAAGATGATAAATAACTCTTCCTGGTGGTAAGATCATATTCTTTGCCTTTGAGGATTGGAATGGAATGGAGATGGAATGACTTTCATTACTGAGAGAAAAGACTGAATCTTAGGCAGTAACTCCATGTTATAATGATTCTCTCACAGTTATCCAGTGTTTTTATCCATAATTTATTGAACGGACTGGGGTAGTCTCATAAATGAGGGAACTATTTCGTCAGTTAGAACAAATCAGTGGAAATCTTGAGTACTTGTGATGTCTTCCATTTCCAAAGGAAGAATGAAAATAATAATTATGCTATCTAATCATGAATTTCTAAAATAAGGAGAGCATTTACTGAAAGAGGAATTAACTGAATCTACTAGTGAATCTTGGAGTGGATCTTTGATGTGTTTTCTTGCTCTGAGAAATCATGTCTTTTAAAGGCTTGACTATGAATGTCCTATTAATGTGCCCTTAGACTACTATTTTCTTCTGATCATTAAGATCACACATGATGAAACACATCAAACTAAATAGTTATTACTTGCTGGCACAGAGATAGGTATATTGATAGACTAGAATTGAGATCCCTGATGTTGATTATAAATATTAAAATGTATTTAATAAATCAGTCATGCCTCCATATTAATAAAAGGAATACACTAAAATGGTCAGTTGATTAGAAATATAGTCAAAAGATTTCTTTAAAGCTCTTGCAATTTTTTTATCTAGGCAGTCACTAGGTGTCATATGGTCCTCTAGTAGAAGGGATGCTCAGCTGGACCCTGAGGCAACCGCAGGATTTACTTAGGAGAACAACTCCTAGAGGGGATTACTTGTCCACAGGTAATTTTTATAGTTTGGATACGTAAAATGACACCAAAAAAATTAGTGACTCAGGGTTTTCCAGAGATTAGTGATCCAAGAAACTAGTAGATCTGTGACTAGACAGGGTATTCACCATGGTTGGACCCCAAACTTTTCTGTTTCTTCAGAGGGTTGAGCTAGTTTAACCTATATTTTAATGCTCTGATTGAATAACAATAAGGATAAGGATAACTTTTGGTGTAAGTTTTTTCTAATGGGCTTGGCTGGCTCAACACCTCATACATAGGAAATGGAAGGAAACTCTCCAGAGGAGCCACAGAAATCCACTTCAGGGTTTCCATTATGTACTACTTAATCCCTTAACGGAGACTCAGGATGAGACTTTCAAAGACTCAAATGGCAGTTAGGTGCCCAACTCCAATTGACTTTCAGTGGTAGTTAGGTGACTGTCCTATGTGCCTTTGAAAATCTCCTCCTCAGTTGCTGGTACACTTTGCCCTTTCTGGGTAACTTCAGTTTCTGGTACCTGTCTCATTTTTTTTTAGGCATGACCGAGTGATGGAGGATTCAGCTATTTTTCAAGCCTCCATGAATGCTTTGTTTAGGAGGGGAGTTAACTCCAATAGAAGAAAGGAGGAGTCAAATGCGAAACTGGAGCTGGAGGTACCTGCAATTGGTTGTCTCTTGCCTCCGCTATAACATCAGACCCTAGTCATGAATTTTCACTTAGCTCTTTTTCTTGGAGTGGAAAACAGATGTCAATCTCTGTGGATGGAAATCCATTTAGTTCTCTCTCTCTCTATCTCTACTCCTGAGTGTGCAGTGAAAGAGAAACTAAAACAATGCCATTGCTGCCTTGGGAGCCTTCAAGATAAGTGAAGAACCTGGCACAAGCCAAGCATAAGGACCTCATAATGGTAGGATAAACTGGATGCTAGCAATCAATATGCTTTTTGTCCTTTTCCATTTTCTTCCCAGGACCACAAAGGCTGGGGCTGACCTACTAACATTTAAATTGTAAGAAACTTTTCTCACAGAAAACAAATTGTAGTACTGGTGACTTTGATGGTGATGTCTTCCTTGAGATAGAGGAGTAATCGTATGCAGTGGAGAGTTTCCATGATCCAATGGGCAACAAATGCATATTTTTTGGTTTAGTTTCTGCTGCCTGTCAATAGTTGAAGGGGAAACACAGATAAGGGGACTGAGTGTTCAGGACATTTAAACACAGATTTGTTATGCCGGAGGATTCCTAAAGGCAACAGTTGTTGCCGCATTTGAGGCATAGAAATTATGTCATGAGCATGGATATAGTATTGTGTTCATCACTCCTGCAGTTATAAGGGAAGTAAAAAGAAAAAGACTGGAGAGAATAAATGGCCTATTTGATGTTAAAGTAAGCATCGGAGCGAAATAATACCAGAATATTATTTAATGTCTTTTCAATATGATGATAATTTTATGTGTGTGATTTTCTATTTTAAAAGTAAAACTGTTCTGAGTACTTTTTATTTTTAAATTAAAATTCTCCCATTTTTCCAACTCCTGGCAGGGAGAATCACCACTTGATTTGGCAAAACAGAGAAAAAATGTTTGGATGATCAACCACTTACAGGAGGCAAGACAAGCAAAGGGATATGACAATCCATCCTTTCTCAGAAAGCTAAAGGCTGATAAGGTGAGAAGAAACAGCACATTTTTCATGTAAAACCATATTTTTGGCATATTCCTCCCTTTAAAAAAAATAGTGCTTCCAATACTACAGTGGCCAGCATGGCAGGAGAGCTCATGTAGATAGATAATAACAAGAACTTTTCCCCATGTTTCAGTTCTGGGATTATCTCGTATTGTCGTCTTCTGTCTATCTTCTATATCACTGCCATAGCAACCTTGTAGTTTTTTCCGGTGGTCAATGACAATGCTATTGCACTGACTGAGCAGCAGGGAAAGTGCCTTAGGAGCAGTGCAGTACTCTTCCTATGGAGAATCAAGATACTTTAACAAATCTGATATTCAATCACTCTCAGATAATTGAAGTTTCAGGCTATTTCCTAAACTTTGCTCTCCTGTATAACTGCTGGTGAGTGTTATATGACAAAGTGAAGCAACATGGAGGCTGACCGCAATAGTATAATTGGGCATATGAAGCTCCCTAATTTTCAAAGGCTTTTTATTTGATTTTAAGGTAGAATCCTAATTAGAATATTTAACCTTGGCAGTGGTATTAGTTTGATGTATAAGCAATTCATCTGTCAGCTTTAAAAATAAGCACCTCAATTTAACAAAAACATCCATTTTCTACAAAAATAAAGTGCTTTTAAAAATTGTTTATAGTGCACTGGCCTGGTGGGCTAATGACATTTTAATCTTTTGTTATCTAGGGAATGACAGTTTAGAACCTAGGCTCATTTTTTAAATCTGTGCACAGGAAGAGTATTGGAGCACTACATATGACCTGAGCTGAGTGGTGTTTACTGTCTTAAAATCTTTCAAAGGGAGAATGGATGGAATACATTATAGGACAGGAGTGGGCAAACTATGGCCCGTGGGCTGGATCCAGCCCCTCAGTGCTTTGGATCTGGTCCGCGTGATTGTCCCCTGTGGCACCGCGAGCCCCATGCCACTCTCAGCAGTGGCTGGCCCAACGTCCCTGCGGCCCTCTGGCCCTTGCTTCCAGGCACCAGCCCCCGTAGTTCCCATTGGCCAGGAACAGGGATCCATGGCCAATGGGAGCTTCAGGGGAGGTACCTAGAGGTGTGGCAAGGGCAGCACACATGGAACCCTCCAGTCCCCCTCCCCCTGGGGCTGTGGCACTTCCTGAGGCGGTGCAGGGCCGGGGACAGGGCAGGCATGCAGGGAGCCTGCCCTAATTCCGTGCGTGCTGCTACCACCCTGGAGCCAAAACCCCACCTGTCCCCCAACTCCCTGTCCTAAGCTCCCTGCCTGCACCGAGCACCCATCCTGCACCCCAACTCTCTGCCCTGAGTCCCCTCGTACACCTTGCATCCCTCCTGCACCCCAACCCCCTGCCCAGAGCTCCCTGCTGCACCCTGTGCACCCTAACCCCCTGCCCTCAGCCTCCTCCTGTACTCCGCACCCCCACGTCCTCAGCCCCCTCATACAGCCCACACACCTACTCTGCCCCAATCCCTTGCCCTGAGCCCCTCCCACACCCTGGCCTCCCTCCCACACCCAAACCCCCTGCCCTGGCCCTGCATACAATTTCCTCACCCAGATGTGGTCCTCTGCCCAAAAAGTTTGCCCATCCCTGCTCTAGGGTAAGGATCGTGAGCTGGATTTTGTTCCCACTCGAGCATAATCAGCAGAATTGTTAGCTAAATTCCAACTGGAGAATGTTTACCTCAAGATGTGTAGAGGTATACATCTCAGTAGTTCCTGTGCTACATATAAAATATATTTTAGTTCAGTAAAGGTTACTGGAGATAATGTGCTAGTCGGAAAGAACATAACTTGACTTTATATCCCAGAGTGAGTTTGCAACTATGGTAAGTATAAAATCTTTTTAGTTCTAAACTTAGCACTTTTGATATGAAGGTCATTGAAAGACAAATGTGGAACCTCATGGTACTATTTTTAGCCATTTTCCACTCCACTTTACTGTAGTTGCTTTTTCCCCTTATTTATCAATCTACTCGTAACTAGATTTCGGTATGCAATGCTGCAAATGATTTTACAATCTTCCATGTTTTAAATAAATTACTTTCTTAATTCATCTCTAACTTCCAACCTACTTGCATTTTGGCATTTTTATTTGTTTTTCTTAGTGTGTAAAACATACTTGAGTTGTTCAAATTAGCAACTGTCTACAGAGATCAACTGTGTTACTTGATTTATTAAAAAATTATGAATTATGAACTCTGTCTAACTAGTCTAATTGAATATAACAGCATTTTATACATGAAAATTGTTTGACTGATCACTGATGCTAGATGAGAAATCAAGGCATCTTTTAGTAGGAAATCTCTTGTTTCCATTTAGGAAAGAAATTGCTTCCATAGTTTGAGCATGCTAAAAAGAAGAAAAATACATTTAGAAAAGTACCTTTTTTTCTCCCTTACCATACTAAGGCTCTTAGACTTAAATGAGTTGTTATTACTGTTTTAGTTAATTATGTAACCATTTCCTTACAAGAACTGTAAATTGCTTTCTGAAATATTTGTTTCTGTGCAGGAATTTCGTCAGAAGGTGATGCTAGGAACTCCATTCCTAGTTATTTGGCTGGTTGGGTTTATAGCAGACTTAGATGTTGATTCGTGGCTCATAAAAGGGCTAATGTATGGTGGTGTATGGGCTATGGTACAGTTTCTTTCAAAGTAAGTATTTTATAAGACAGCATGTTCAATCTAGTACACCCAGACAAATGTTTAATATATGTCTTGTTCGTTTACTTAATAAAATTTGTACTAGATTTCTTTGACAGATCTAGATGCGTCTTTTGGATATATAGCATTCTTTGCAAGAACTTCTGTTTTATCACTGTTACATTTCAAAAAAAGGTCTGTGTGATTTGGCTTTCTAATGCTCTGTCATCTCAGAAATATAGCCTTTGAATTAATTTTAGATGAAAGGTGCTGAGCTAATAAGGCTAGGAGCAGAGAAACATTCAGTCTCCAGAGGGAAGGTACTGGATGTCTGTTAAACCATTGGTGTAAACTGTAAATGGAACAGTCAAGAGGACAGTTATTAGAGAGGGATAGGAGAAGCAAGGTAGAATTGTAAATAGGTTAATAAAAATTAATTACTGTTTAGAATTAAAATTCTGAGACATTTAGAAAGTCATTCAGAAACTGATACAAAGTGGGATACAACATCAGGAATTATTGCTGTGGCCAGAAGAGGTTATTTTTATTAGTTATTTTAAATCAGTTGTTTTAAATCTGTCATCCAGTGACTAAAAGAATGATATATTATGTTTTAAATAATTACTGTAAATATCAGTATTCTTCATAGCTCTCCAAAGGACTTGCAAAGTATATGGACTGTCTGACCTTTAATCTACTTCTCAGTACTATACATTATATTCTTTGAGTAGCCTCTGCATATTCCCACATGTGAGCTTGGTGCTCCCTGGCACTGGGTGACCCAGTGTCCTCTGCAGCCACTTTCTTCTTCCTCTTTCTCTCCATGTGGAGGATTTCAAAGGTATAAAACTGTCCCTCAGTTCCTTCTTAACTGCCAAAGAGGTTGTGAGTTTGGGTCACATGTAGCATCCTCACTTCTTTTCTCAGAGCTTTTCTTCTGCTCTTTTAGGGCTTTTTGTTTTTAGTTAAATTGTCACTATGGGCTTCCTACTGCTAAAGGAGATTCCTCAGGCCTGGTCAGCTAAGTCTGGCCATGTTCTAGACTAAGTGTCTCTGTGTCTGGCTTACATATTATTCAAGTCCTCAGTCTTAATTGGCTGACAGAGTCATTTCCAAGATTCTTAAACCATCAACCGGGCACCTAGACCCCGGATTCCTCCAGATTGATCTAATTCAGTACCGTGGTCTTAGTCTCTTAGATATGGCTCTGGCTGGATTGGCATAATTCGGTACCAAGGTTCTGGCACCTTCAGTGTACCAGAGTCCATAGATCTGGACTGGTCTTGCTAATTTGGTGCTTAAGTCTTGGTGCTGGCACCAAAATTTTGGCATCATGGACTAGAGAACTAAGAGTGGTTCAGTGCATATTCAGATCTCTGGATCCATCCATGTCGACCGAGTCCAGTGCCTAAAATCCAGCATCCTGGACTCTGGTGAACTTCTCAGTGAAGTGATCCAGTACCAGTATAAGTGACATTAGGTCCTTAGCAGGGCTGGCCCTAGATATTTTTCCTCTCAGGACAGTAAATGTTTTTGGTGCCCTCTGAGCAGCTATGGGGGAAAAAACAGGCATAGTGATGAGATGCCCCCAAAAGTTGACACTCAGGGCAACCATCCTGCTTGTCCTCCCCTAAGATCTACCTAGTCTTTAGGTCCATTTAGGTTGACTGTGTTTGGTGTTGAGGTTTCAGCAGATTGTCTCTGATAAGCCACTTGCCTGAAGTGGTTTGGTATATAGTGTAAGTGGCAATGAGTCTCTGATTCCACTAGTATCTAGACTTTGATCTTCAGACGTGTTCCGTAACAATGTAACTGGGTGATACTGCTATCCAGGCTATGTCTCTGCCCCCATAAGACTGATAGCAAAGGTACTGCTGCTGCTTCTACTTACACCTGACCCATTTATGTCTTGGTTCATAGAAAATACAAAAGGTGACAGTAGCACAAGCTTATTAGGGGATTTTCTTCTCACCTCCTTTACCTTTAATGTGTTTTTTTCCACATAGTGGACTAGCATGTTTTTCAGTCTTTTCAAGGTTTGTGGACTCTCCAGGAGTTGTCTACACATCATGGTTCTGGAGTTGAAAGCTAGTTGCCTAACCTGCAAGACTCTCTCCCTTTGTTCACGACCAAAATTTATTTGCCAGAGAATAACTATGTCCAGGTAGATGATTTGAACAGAATTTTTGTACAGCAGCACAAATGTCTAGGGTATAAGTCTGGCAGTATTTGTTATACAAGGGGAGTAAATCCCAACTAGGTCTCATTATTACCAAGGACAGCACCCATTATTTCCAGTTCTGCTTCAGGGTCAGCAAAGACCCAGTGACATTGGTAGGCTCCCCTATCTTGGACTGGAAGTGCCAATCCCACAAATGTGAATACACAGAGGCGACTCTCTCAAAGAACAGCAGTTACTGGTAAGTAACCTCTTTTTTAAAAAACAAATTTCAATAACAGTAAGGATATGATCCATTGTTGTTTGCAGTATTGTTGTAGCCATATTAGTGCCAGGATATTAGAGAAACAAGGGTGAGTGAGGTAATATCTTTTATTGGACCAACTTCTGTTGGTGAAAGAGAAAGTTTGTCTCTTAATAAAAGATATTGCCTCACCTACTTTGTCTTTCTAGTGAGAATCTGAGACAAACTGGGAAGAAAAGCAAGATAATGCATGGATAACAGTTGACTGGAAGAGAAACATAATTGTGTAAGTCAAGGATGTAGTACAAGTTTCTTTCTCCCATTCTGGGTAAAGGAGAAGTAATAAAGAATATTCTCTTAGCCATTGGAGGTTGGGTATTAGCAGCTGACAGAAATGTTTTGGTGATAAAGTGGTGATGGTCAGACAGCAATATAGTGGAACAGACCCTGGTATTGTTCTTACTGGGTGTCTTGGTAAACAGGTGAGTGAGCTTGTGAGACTAGGCTGGTGGAAATGTGAATGAATTAGGTTGAAAGGATGTGAGAATTGATGATCGGGTTAAAGTTCAAACCAGGTATATGCCAAGTTATTATTGTTACATTTTACTTTGCCTTTTTATATAATTATCAGTGGTTCTTATATGCTGTAAGAAGAGAAGTTAATGTGTTCTGTAATATTAATGCTGCCATACTATATGTTTTACAGGCACTTAAAATGATGGGAAATTACAACTAAAATTAATTAATTCTAATAATTATGAGAGTTTTTTTCTTTAGACTTAAATTATTTTGTTAGTTTTCAGGTTAAATACAGGTTTGATGCACCAATTTTGTCTCAACACCATAGAGCAAACAGGTTACCAAATTACAACAGAAAACTCTCAGTGTAAATTTTAGGTACAGAATACCTTTACATTTTAAGTCCTTACTTTCTATTGATTCATTATAATTGTAATGTTATTAAATTAACCTGTTTGTACTTAGCTTCCTTGTTTATTTTTGTAAGGAAATAATATTTTATTGGATGGCTGCAATTTAATATTACTGCTACAATATTTATCTGAATCCTGTGGTGGTGATTTCTTTGTGTCTAGATAAGCTGACATAGCATTCTAAATTCTTAACTTAAAAACAAACTCCCAGATCAATCTGTAAGTAACTATTCAGGAAAGTTTAGCAAATTCATGTGTAGCTGGTTGTCCTAAGAAAGATGTTTGGAAGCCCTTTCAGTCTATCCTGTAGGTAGTTTGTAGGACATGTACTGTGCTAGATATATTTAGCATTCATATAATAATTACTTACGAAAAAGTAGTTTTTACTTTTCACGGTTGCCACATCAATAAACTTCTCATTCTTTCCAAAGTTGCCTTTAAGAGTTATAGGGTTCATCGGTCTAGTGTCTGTTTTATTTCTGTGTCAGAACTCTGATTGAAGCATGCTAATTTCAAGAGAGAAACCTCAGAGCAGTTTACAAACTGATTATAAAGCACCCCAGAGGTAAATTTTTTTTGGGGGGGGGACAACCCTAATTTTCCTTTTCCCTTTTAATCATAAAGCAAGATTTTTCTAAAGATGGGTATCCCCACCAGGGAATCCCCTTGGTGTAAATGTATGATATGGATGAGGGCTAAGTTCCCTCTAAGCTGCGTGGCCGTTCAGCAGTCTATTAAGTGTCACACACTTCAGGTGCCTCTCCTCCGACTGCTGCGCTGCTCCTGCCCTCTGCATTGGAGCCCCTGGCCAACCGCTCCCGGGAACCTCTTTCTTGCTGTCCAGAGTGGGGGACTAGGAAGAGAGTGCTGATATCAGGGTGTCCCCCCACCCCGTACCCCATCTCCACAGAGCTGGGGGTCAGGACACGACAGGTCTTAGGAGTGGGACGGAGAGAGCTTGCTGGCAGCTGCTGCTTTGTCTGAACAAGCAGGCTTCAGCCTGGTGAGTGCCAATCTACTTAAAAGGGCATCATATTTGAAGGGGCAATGCATGTCTGTCTGTCTCTCACACACAGTATGTCTGTTACACACACACTGTATGTGTCTCTCTCGCGCTCACTCTCACACACACATCTCTCTCTCTTTCCCTCCCCCCTCACACTCACAGAGACACAGTATGTCTATCTCTCACTCACCTCCCAACACACACTTGTATTGTTGTTGTTACTTCTTGATACTTCTTTCAAAGTGTGTTCTTTTAATTAATTGGCTCTGTGTATTTCATAATTTTTATTTCTCTTACACTTAAATTTAATTGTTTGAGTAGTGAGTTCTAAAATGCCTAACCTGTTCTGGCAGGAGTAATTATCCCTATGGTAACTTTTTAAAAATATATATTATAGCTAGGTTTTTTGTTTCTGCTGGTGGCACACATCTGCACATTACCTTGATATGGTGCACATAACAAAATTCATTCTGCATGTGGATGGAAAAAATTAGAGGGAACATTGGAGGAGGGTGACTATTTTATGTGGGTGTGATGGAAGGCAGGATGTGGGAAGGTTGTTTAAGTTGTTCAGGATTGTGGCGAGGAACCTTGAGGTGAATCCTGGAACGGCCCACTTCCCAGTGACTGACCAATTCTGTGACAGGTAGGCTAAATTTTTTTCATAAGACAATAAGAATGGTCATACTGGGTCAAACCCCAAAGGTCCATCTTGCCCAATATCCTGTCATTCAATAGTGGCCCATGCCAGGTGCAGCAAAGGGAATGAACAGAACAAGTAATTATCAAGTGATCTATCCCCTGTCACCTATTCTCATCTTCTGGCAAAAGAGGCTAGGGATACCATCCCTGCCCATGCTGGCTAATAGCCATTGATGGACCTGTCGTCCATGAATTTATCTAGTTTTTTTGAACCCTGTTTATAGTCTTGGCCTTCACAATGTCCTCTGGCAAAGAGTTCCAAAGGTTGACTGTGTGTTGTGTGAAGAAATACTTCCTTTTATTTGTTTTAAACCTACTGCTTATTGTTGTGGAAAAGACTACCACCCAGTTGATTTGAATCAGACAGCCTGAGGCAACCTTTATTGATAAAACAAGACTACAAGATTACAAGTATGCATACAGGGAAAGACAGCATAACCTTCACAATTTTCACCAAGCTTATAAAGGTTAAAACCGCAAAACGTCATATTGATTACACAAGTTATTTGCCTTTTTTTGGTAATTATTATTGCAAATCAGCAGGTTATTTACTGTAAGTTTAGCTTGGGGTATTTCCAGTTATTGTTAATTATACTGACTGTTCTATGACCCCTTGGTTGCAATTACATATTGCAAAAGCATTACCATGTAGAATATTGCAAATTAGCAAGCTATTTTAACAGATATCCTGTGTTTTGGGCAGTGTTGAGCAGGTTATCTTATGACCCCACCTTGTGATCTACCTTATGCAAGCAAAGCTACTATGTTTGCCTATAGCTGAACTGGCCTCCAAGGGACCCCTTGTCCCCTCCTAGTTCCTCTTTTGTTAGTGTTCCGTACCCCGCTTTCCTCATATCTAGTTTCTCCACACCCAGTGCACATGCAGTGCCACAGTATTACAAGTTTCTTTGAGAACTAAAACCATGGCTTTTATTTTGCATTTATTTAGCTTGCATAGGCCTGTAAACTAATAAAGCTAAAAGCATATAATTGTTGCAATATTATATGTTAAAATCACAGATGTTTATATCAATGGCAGGGCTCTGCAGCAGGGACTGACAGTTTACTATTTCAATCAAGGCCCTGGTACAGTATCCGACCAGTGACAACAACCTCCAAAAGGCTTTGGTGGCAAGACAGGATCCCATATAAACAGTTGCAAAGCTCTAACCAACGAAACGGAAGGAGGGGTTATGTTTCCTTACATTATTAGTTTCATTTGGTGGCCCCTAGTTCTTGTGTTATGAGAGGGAATAAATAACACTTCCTTATTTACTTTCTGCACACCAGCCATGATTTTATAGACCTCTATCAAATCCCCTTTAGTCAGCTCTTTTGCAAGCTGAAAAGTCTCAGTTTTATTAATCTCTCCTCATTTGGAAGCTGTTCCAGGCCCCTCATAATTTTTGTTGTCCTTTTCTGAACCTTTTCCAATTCCAGTGTATCTTTTTTGAGATGGGGCAACCACATCTGCACACAGTATTCAAAATGTGAGCGTTCCATGGATTTATATAGAGGCAATATGATATTTTTGGTCTTACTAGCTATCCCTTTCTTAATGATTTCCAACATTCTGTTAGCTTTTTTGACTGCCGCTGCACATTCAGAGGATGTTTTCAGAGAATCATCCACAGTGACTCCAAGCTCTCTTTCTTGAGTGGTAACAGCTAATTTAGACTCCGTCATTTTATATTGTGATAAAGTTCCTCCTCTACCTTGGTGGGTCCTGCACTTATTGGCGGATTTTGCTTGCCTCAGAGATTCACAGTAGCCCTTTTGTGGCTCAAACCTGCTGTTCACTTAGATAACCTCATCACTGGCCAGTATGAGGAAAAAGAGTAAGAAGAATCCCAGCAGTTTCTGCTGATCCACCATGTGGGTCGAGGAACAGTCCAGAGACCTTCTTCTCTGGTGGAACCTCTGTGTTGGATCAGGAGTTGGGAGGTTTGGGGGGAACCCGGGCCCGCCCTCTACCCTGGGTTCCAGCCCAGAGCCCTGTGGACTGCAGCTGTCTTCTGGAACAGCTGCACAACAGCTACAACTTCCTGGGCTACTTCCCCATGGCCTCCTCCCAACACCTTCTTTTTCCTCACTACAGAGCCTTCCTCCTGATATCTGTTAACGATTGTACTCCTCAGTCCTCGAGGAGCATGTCCTCTCACTCCCAGCTCCTTACGCACCTCAGTAACGGGAGTGAGAGCCTTTTTAAACCAGGTATCCTGATTAGCTTTAATTAATTCTAGCAGGTTCCCAATTGACTACAGTTGTCCTAGTTAGCCTGCCTTAATTAGTTCTAGAAAATTCCTGAGTGTTCTGGAATAGTCCCTGCCAGGAACAAGGGACCTGCTTAACCTGGAACTAAGGTATCTACCTTCAACCACTCTCTTGTAGCCATCTGGCCTGACCCTGTCACAATATGTATAGTTGAGATTGTTTTCCAATGATAAATGTTTTCATAGATATTCTTAACTGGAACTCAGGACAGCTCTTGAGAATTAGCTGGTTTATGTGCAGTGTTTAAATTTCTTTTTGGCTTAATTGAAGACCTAGCTTCCTGTCATAGAAATAAGTGAATTAAATGAAATGGAAAACTGACTTAACTGTTTTCCTTCTGATAATATTTCCGTTAAGAATCTCTGCCTGAAGTTGTAATGAGAGAAAAGCAAGAGAGAGAAGAAAACAGACGTTTTTGTTATAACTACAGACTGAGGAAAACAGGGCATATATGTTTCCTTTTTTAGATATATGGGTTTCTTGAATACCTCTGACATTGGAATCTCATGTGTAAATGTAATTCACAACTGCTATCCATGCTCTTGGCTAAGAATTCACTTCAAACTGTTAAAATAACTGTAATGTAAATATTGCTGAGTGAGCTCTTTAGCAATGATTTCTAACTGCTGTCAGCATGTGGCTTTAGAGTATACATTTGTTAAGACTTCTCCATTTCATCAGCAGTTCTAAAATGGTGTGTTAGTGTCATATGAAGTATTGTATTATCTAAGCATGTTATCCTACTAAAAATATTTTGAGTCACTGATTAAGGCAACATGACATTTGTGTGAGCAACTTCAAAATAATCGTCAAAGATTTCTGTTGATTATACAGAAGACTGAATACCTCTTTATTTTTTTTTAATTTATGTTTATATGGTAAAAAGTGAAGAGCCTAATCACTGATTACACGTGTAATTTATAGAATTCAGGTGGCTAACTCATAGGTCTCAAAATATAATTGTAAATGGGGAATCATCATGGAGCGGGTATGTTTTCTAGTGGGGTCCCACGGGGATCAGTTTTTGGCCGTATGTTGTTTAACATTTTTAGCAGTGACCTAGAAGAAAACATGAAATCATCACTGTTAAAGTTTGCAGATGACACAAAAATTGTGGGAGTGTAGACGCGCAGACTCACCCGTGGGTGCCTCCTGCTGGTCTGTTTTGGGAATTAGCTTGTTCTAGCTCTGGAGCGCCCTCTGCAGACTGGTGATCCGCTTGTCCTCTTGGCCCCCGTGTCCCTCCCTGGACCCCGGTGCCCTTTTAACTGGGGTGCTGCCCCCTGGCAGTATCCCACCAATCTGGGTCTCCCCTCCCTGGGGAACCCCAACCCACTATCCCCCCTTTGCCTCAGTTTTGGCTACTGCCCAGTCTCCATCTAGCCCCCGTTCACTGGGGAAGACTGCAGTATCAGCCACTCATCACAGGCAAAGGGGTTTGGACCTGCTGCCTTTGCCTACCCCTAGGCTGCCCCCTTCAACCCCCAGTACCTCTTGGCCTTATGCTAGGCCGCAGCATGGTGCTTTCCAGGCAGGAGCACCCCAGCTCCTCTGCCTTTCCTCAGCCCTGCTTCACCCTGTGTCTAGCTGCCTGCAGCCAGGCCCTTCTCCCTCTATAGGCGGAGAGAGACTCTCTGGGCTCCTGGCTCACTGCCTCTTATATGGGCCAGCTGGGCCTGACTGGGGCATGGCCACAGCTGAGCCTGCTTTCCCCAATCAGCCCAGGCTTTCCTTCCCAGCCGCAGCCCTCTCCCAGGGCTGTTCCAAGCCCCGAAGGGCAGGAGCAGGGGACCACCCTGCTACAGGGAGTGGTAAATAATGAAAACAGGTCATTGGTAAGATGGGCACAAGCAAACAATGTGTTTTTTAATATGTCTAAATGTAAATCTCTCTCTCTAGAAACAAAGAATACAGGCCATACTTACATGATAGGGGACTCCCTCCTTGAAATCAGTGACTCTGAAAAAGATTAGGGGTTTGTGGTGGATAATCAGTTGAACATGAGCTCACATCCAATCCTTGCATCCATAAATGGGAATCTCAAGTAGGAGCAGAGGTTATTTTACCTCTGTATTTGTCATTGGTGGGACACCTGCTGGAATATTGTGTCCAATTCTGGTACCCACAATTCAAGGAGGATGTTGATAAATTGGAGAGGGTTGAGAGAGGAGGCATGAGAATGATTAAAGGATTAGAAAACATGTCTTATAGTAATAGATTCCAAGAGCTTTATCTGTTTAGTTTAACAGCGAGAAGATTAAGAGGTGACTTGGTCATAGTCTATCAATACCTACATGGGGAAAAAATATTTGATAATGAGCTCTTGTGTCTAGTAGAGAAAGATATAGCACAATCCAATAGCTGGAACTTCAGATTGAAAATAAGGCATAATTTTTGAACAGTGTGGATAATTAACCATTGGAACAATTTAAGGATTGTCGTGGATTCTCCGTCACTGGCAATTTTTAAATCAAGATTGGATGTTATTCTAAAAGATATGCCCCAGAATTATTTTGGAGAAGTTCTATAACCTCTGTTATGTAGAAGGTCAGACTAAATTATCACAGTGGTCTATTCTTGTCTTGGAATTTATGAATAGGAAATGATATGATGTCTATAAACATTGAGGACAATGGGGACCAGTCATTTGAGTCAAGACTTACTCTGCAGATTGAGTCCAACTGTTAACATCTTATTTTAGACTCGGTTTAAAGTTGGTTTTGTAAGAGTTTATGTATTGACCTAGGGATAGCATAAAACGTTAACGTTATGTTTGATTAAAGATTCATATCAGCCCTGCTTCCCTTGTGTCTTATATTACACCGTAGTTGCCACTTTGACCATCGAGGAGTGACATTAACTGCCTCTCATCCAACCTTCTGCATCAGGGTGACTTGAAAAATGGGACTTCTACAGGCTCTGAAGAAGCAAAATCTGTTACTAACAGTATATGGAGATATAATTGTTATTTAATGTGGTACATAAAAGGAGGTTTTTCATGTGTACTGATACTGAATTTAAATGACATATGAAAGAACATACTGTGTGATGACATCACTTCTGTTGTTTTACAGATCATTCTTTGATCACTCAATGCATAGTGCACTGCCTCTTGGAATATACCTGGCAACTAAATTCTGGATGTATGTGACATGGTTTTTCTGGTTTTGGAATGATATCCTTTTTCTTGTTTTCAGTAGTATAACCTTTTCATTTTAGTGATTTGTATCTGTTTAACATCACTGCTGAATTCTAAATATGACCTCAAAAGTAAAGAATGAATTGTAATTTAAAAATAGCTACAACCATGTAAAATTCTTAATGCTTAATTGGTTTTGTTAAAATCGAACTTTACTATGCCATAGTAATCCAAAATCTTAATGGTTATTTTTGTACTGCTTTAAAATTACATTGTTGCTTTGTGCCAGTAACAATGTTTTCCTCAAACTTTTTCCTTGAAAATGTCTATCCAAACTTTTTCTGGGGGTTTTGGGGTTTTTTTTCCCCTTCATTTCTTTAGCAGAGAAATGCAAGTGGTTGCATAGACATGTCAAGGCCATACGTTGCCAAAAAGATTATAATTACGTGAACTCACCGTGACCTATAGTCTTTAAACTTAAGTAGCATATATGCTTTTCCTAGGATAAATAGATAACTTCATTTTCCCTAGTCACTCATATTTATCACTTCTGGTATCATGTTTACAGGCAGTTCAGCCATAACTAGCTATCCCTAACTAGTTTGCAAGTTCCATTTTATATGGACTTCAAAAATATGTTAAATAAAATATTACATACAGCTGATGAAACTAAACAAAATACATTCTGTGAACATAATTAGAATTGCTGGGATTTGCCAACATCACGTTTATAAATATTAGCCACTGGACAGAATGTATAACTAGATCTGCCTAGAGATAAACGTACCATGTTCAGAAAGAAAGTAGAAATTGAGTCAGATTTTGTCAAAAATTCACTTTACCATATTAATCGAGTTAAACTTCTGTTCTACTTTCTCTGGGTTGCACATTTTAATAATATTTTATCATTTGACCAAAGAATCAACAAACACATTTTATTAACTGTTTAATTTTTACTTAATGCTTTCAGTTTTAAGTATTTTTAAGTGAATGTAATGCTTATGAAAGATACTGGCTGGACAATCTAATATTACTGCAGTCACTGATATACCTTTGATTGCCACTGTTTTTTCGTGCTTAAAGAATGATCTGTTACTCCTAGATATTATTTAAGCCAAACTTTGAGGTTAAAAAGCAGTGTTGCAAATTTTGTTTTTCTTTTTGAGTCTTTCATATCTCTTAGGATGTAAGCGTACAAGTTTGAGTGCCACTGTGCCTAAAATCTCTGAGAATCTTGTTTTAAAAGTGTTAAAATATTGTCTAACATAATCAGTCAAAGATATATAACATTAAATTCTTCCTTCAGTTAGGGTCCCTACTGTATTCCACTAAGGGTTTTACACATCTGCATCACTCATCCAGAGCTAGAGATTTTTTAAGCGTTAGTGTCTGTTAGTTTGTGCATGTACCCTTGGCTCACCTCATGGTTTCATCCAAGGTGATAAAGGGCAAGGCGGATCAACTGCATCTCCAGTTCCTCCTCACCGTCGCATCATCTGGGTTGGAACTATTAGTGTCCTCTTACGTGTGAGGCACTTAAAAAATATACAGTTGTTCATAATTAGTTTTACATTTTTTTTTTTTTTACCATTTTTATTGTTTTTATAGTGATCTTTAGTAGAGCAGGATTGGTGCTCCTTTTTTGGAGAGTTTTAACAAGGAAGATGCCTCTACTGCTTGGGAGAAGCCCACATTTCATCCAGGTGCAGTATCTGCCAGTCCTTTCCAAGTCATATCTGAGAATGCCAGGCTCTCAGCTGTGGAAGCACCTCATGGAAGTCACTATGAGACCTCATTCAGACCCTGGCCAAGCAACACCCCTTCCTTTCCCCATACCAGGAGTGCGCCTCTAATTCCAAAATCCGAGGCAGGCACTGGCAGTACCACCATTGTGATCTCTGTGCAAGGCCCTAGTCGTGAGGTAAGGTTATAAGTCTTCCTCTATGCCTAAAAAGGGAAAGACTCCTTCCATGAGTTCCAGTCATGGGGACGGACTGCACTAAAGCACACAAGCACAAAAAGGAGCCACATAAATCAATGGATCCAGTGGTATCAAGTGCAAACCCGCACACATAGTCAACATCAGCATCTCTCAGAGCCAGAGAATCATCCGCACTGGGTAGGACTGTTGCTCCAGTTCCAGAGACTTTACTCTGGGGAGGTTGGGAAAAGTGCCAGAGCTCCAATTAGTGTTTGCCCTGGGAAAGCCAAGGTCTTCACACCTTCTGGGTCCCTCTACTTACAGGAAGACATTATCCCTGGTGCCAAATGTGCCACATTTGAGCCACTGCTCACCACTCCTCCCCTGACAGTGTACACAACTCTGCCGATTTCACCAGTGAACCAGTCTCCGAGTTTTCATACTTGGAGGACTTGATTGAAAGTCGAGGGACCACTCATCTTTTCCTGCCACTTTGAGTACCAATGGAATCCTTCTACATCATGGCAGTATCCTCCACTCCAGCTGCTGCAGAGCCAGTGGTTTCCTGTACCATGAGGCCCTCCTCAGCATCCTCCAGATCCATCCTGCTGGCCCTGTTGGGGATCCCAGTGAATACCCCTTCTTGCTCCACTACTGTACCCACGTGCGGGTACTGGACTATACCAAAAACCCAGGATTTAAAATCTGTGCCTCCTGCCCACATTCCTTCTCGGTCAGTGAGCAAGATCAATACTGCATCTACTGCTTCGACCATGGCTTTCCTCAGTTATATGCTGCTTCAGGATATATGTAGAGTGGCCACATGGAGTTCAGTACATACCTTTGCCACACATTGTGCCTTGGTGCAGGACTCTGCGACAGATGCCTTATTTGGCACGCCTGTCCTCCACTCAACCATTCTCATCCTTGCACCCTCTTCTGACTTAGATACTGCTTGTTAATCACCCTCAGTGGAATACATTAGGGGCCATCACTCGAAGAAGAAGAGGAGGTTACGTACCTGTAGCTGGAGGTCCTTCGACATGTGTAGTCCTTATCTATATTCCACTTCTCACCTCCTTCCCCTCTGCTGTGGATCTGTTGGATTTGCGGTGCAGAAGGAACTGGAGATACGGTCAGTCTGCCCCAGCTTTTATCACCTTGGACGGAAACATGAGATGAGCCAAGGACACATGTGCGGATCAATGGAAACTACGACAAGAAAAATCTCCAGCTCTGGACGCACGGTGCACATCCGTAAAGCCTCAGTGGAATACAAAGAAGGACCACGCATCTCGAAGAACCTCCAATTACATATAAGTAACCTCCTCATCTTTAAGTGTAAAAATTAAACATCTACTATAAAAAGTAGAGAGAAGAATGAATGCTGGATATTAGACTGTTTTGGGCAAATTATTTTACCTCAGAACATACTGAGAATCTGCAATGGATGAACTATACAACATAAAACAGTGTGAACCAAATAGAAAATGTTTGTGCAACTCAAGAGAAAGAGAATTTCAAGTCTGTTTTATCTGATTATTGTACTAAGTAACTGGCTGTAGTATTATGTGGCTTTGTTGTGAAAATGAAAGCAGACGTGTAAATCAGATCCTCTTTAAAACAATGAATACAGATCAGCTGGATAATGTTGCTTTTTGAATTTGATGACTATTATTTCCAGATACAGTATGGAAAAGAATGGAGGATACACAGTAAAAATTTTAAGCACAATGCACATTCTGTAAAGCTATAGAAGGCTCTTGGATTTGTATCTGAAAAGCATAATGAACTACTTTGCATTCAGCACTGTTACTAAAAAATCACCTTTATGAAATAATGTGTATCTTTGTTCCCCTTTCCCCTTCAAAATCTATCAATTTAAAAAGAAATTTCAGCTCCCTTTCTTTGTCAGGTTAAAATATACAAACGGGAATGCCTTTTCATATCAGTGGAGAAATTTAACTACAAACTTCTTTTGGCCTGGAATTAACTTGGCTCACATTCTGTAAGCTGCTTTAAGTTATAAATCTTGCTTTGTATAAAAAAGAGGCTAGAAAATATTTAAAATCAGTTGCATGCTATGGCTAAACAGAAAAATGATACTGTGAATGCTTTAGTATATGAAATGCAGATACCCTGGAAAAATATTACTATAAAAGAGCATTCTGACATTTGTTAGGGATTATTTGCAAACCTCTTGCTCAGCTGTATTTGAGAAGAGATTGCACAAACAGCTTTATTATTCATACGCTACTGTATGTCCTGTATTTTTACAACAGATATGGGATCAAATTCCACTTGTAAACACAGTGGGACACATGGAGCCATTACTACGGGGGGATATACGTCTCCCCCTTATCCGTTGTTTCGCATATCCATTGCTCCTCAATAGAGGAGCGTGTTCCGATACACATCTGTCCCAATCCGCATATCCGTCGTTTGCAGTACTGTAAGTTTCAAGCGACGGATATGTGGATTGGGAACGACGTCAATCAGAACACGTTCTCCTATTGATGAGTGACAGCTATGTGTAGCCACAGGTGGGCCGCAGCCCACCCACTTAACATCCAGGCCCGCCCCTCCCCAGTCCAGGCTCTGCTCCCGCCCCAGCACTTGCCCCATACCCCCCACCCAGTGCTCCAGCTGGAGAATGGGGTCAGGGCACCGGGCCTTGCCTAGCTCTGGCGCTCCAGTCGTGGAGCGGGGTTGAGGGATTGACCCACTCCACTCATCCGGCTCTCCTGCCAGGAAGTGGGGTCAGGTTACAGAGGTTTCAAAGCCCCTGACTTCTGCACCCTGGCTGGAGTGCCAGAGCAGAGCAAGCCCCCACACCTTGACTCTACTCCCCTCTTGGTAGGAGTACCTGGCGGAGTGGGCAAGCCCCGAGCACCGGGCAGGGGCGGAGTGGGTGGTAGTGCAGGGATACATTTTTCCAGGAACCCCTGGCCAGATCACTCCAGCCTCTCTGCTGCTCACCCAAGTGTCCCCTCCTGCCTATACCACTGCTCTACCAGTGGGTCCGTGGTATATGTTGTTTTGGTATCCCTCACGCTTCTCAAGAAAACAAGCCCAGTGTATACTGGGGACCCCGCTGTATCACATATTACTATAATAATGTACTTTAAGGTAAATTTTTTTTTAATTATTTTAGTTCATTCCCACAAAAATAAACACAGATTTTGTTTGCATGGTGTGATCACTCCCATCACTTAGAGCCACATCAGACAGAGATTGTAACAAACCAATCAGTTTTAACAGTTTAAGATACAACAGAAAGCCTAAAGTGTGAAACCTTGTGGTTTAGCTAAATTGCTTCACTTTTCATGTGACTGCTTTGAAATTGCAGAAAATCAGCTGTTAATCTTAAAGTTTTTTAATATTTGTCATGATATTCAGTTTCTGTCTTCTTACTTGACTCACTTGGCTTCTGAAGTAGGAAGTTATATTACCTTAACTGGACATTGAATTGTATATACTGAATTGCTCTCTGTATAAATGAGAGTGCTTATAAATCATATCTGGAATATTAAATATTACTTTATAACACTTCCAGCAATGAACTTAAATTTAAAATAGAACAGATAATGAAAACTAAACAGATTTTGAGATCCTTAGAAGGCAATATGGAAGTGCAAAGTTTTATTTTTACTTAATATTATTGCATTGAAGGTCCCCATAAAGGGGGACATTGCTATGTAATGAATCCTTTTGGAAGTATTTTTGAGTAAAATAACTTGCCAGATTCATTTAATGAAAACTGCCACAACGAGGAGTTTCATCAGATGTCACTTTACCCACACTACAGAGAATAAAGAAGTACTGTGCTCTGCACTAAGTAATCAGGTAAAGCTGTAAAAATATAAAGATTCTTACTCTGACCACAGTTCTATGTCTTATGCTACAAAAATAAAGCAGGCATGTAATTTCTTTTTTTCAATAAAGCTACAGGGCAATTTGCCAGAAGAGCTAGAATGAATTTGGCATCTTATTACAATGACTTCTAACTTAAAATTATCAATTAAAGTATGACAGCTTACAGAACTCAGTCTCTCAACTATCTTATCACAAAACACTGTCATCCCCAATGAAAGAACACTAATAGTACCTTTGTTTTCACCGTGTTACTTTTGAATACAATGAGGTTGTTGCAAAGGCTTATGGGCACTTACCTTTAAATGTCAAAATGACTGTTAATGATCTGCAACATTGATTTTTTAAAAATCAATATAATTCTATCTAGTTTCTTGTGTTTACCACTTTTATTTGCCAGTGAACGTTATTAGTCAGCATGTAATTCCCAAGTGAAGATCTAACAAGTAAACAACTAAAGGAAAACCAAAGAAAACCTGTAAGGAGAGGAAAACAAATCTGAGATGGTTTAGTTCATCTTCAGTGTCTAAGGGTTCTGCATTTGGGCACTTATTTGCCAAAAATTGAACATGATGCTATCTGGCTTCTGAACAACAGATAGGTTTCATTTTCCACCATATATTGATCTTACGCTTTATGCTTGCACCCTACAACAACAGTTGGCCTGGCTTCACCATTCTGAAATATTTAGGAACAATATGAAGTCGATTTCAAGAAATGCTTCTTGAAAAACCCTTTTGTTTATACAGCAGACCTGCCTTTCTAGTCCAATTTTTACTGGTAAATAAAAAAAAAAAATCAGTGGCAATCACTAGTTCAATTAAAAACTGACACTGTCAGTTTTATGCCTTTCTGCACCTTTGATATCCTCTCATGTTATAATGACCGAATATGGGATTTTGAAAAGCAGTTAAGGGAGTTAGACACCAACTTCCGTTCACTTTCAAAGGGAGTTAAGCCCCTAGCTCCCTTAGATGCTTTTGAAAATCCCTCCCCAAATTTCTACTAGTTGGCCAGTTAATGCTGATAGCTGAACAGAGAATATGATCATACTTTTTTAAAATAAAACTTTACAGAATGAAGGCATCATATGTACATACAGTCAAAAATATAGAGACAAATACAAGAAGAGAACAAAGGAAGACTTACATTCAGAAAGACAAAGAGGCTACTAGTTGTGGAGGTGTAGCTTTGAGACCTATTGAGTAAATAGATTTGTTCAGAATGCTCTGGGGGAGTGTCCTGATATGTCTGTGTGTATATACATACACACACTCTCTTCCTCGCCCCCCTTTTCAATTTATAGCTTTGGTTCCAACCAATATTTTGCTTGATATGTACACCTCTACCCCGACATAACGCTGTCCTCGGGAGCCAAAAAATCTTACCACATTATAGGTGAAACCGTGTTATATCAAACTTGCTTTGATCCGCTGGAATGCGCAGCTCCACCTCCCTGGAGCGCTGCTTTACCACGTTATATCTGAATTCATGTTATATTGGGTCACATTATATCAGGGTAGAAGTGTAGTTGTAAATTAACAGCAATTTGTATGTAATTGAAGCCACTAGATAGGTTGCAGTTTTGGATCAAATTTAGCTAACCAAATATTCACATCACCTTTTATGCATTTTGTCACTTTAATGGGACAGTCATTATTGCTCAAACTACTCTGATAATTACAGTGAAACGTGTTACTTTGTAGAAGGGTAATAAACGGGTCATGGATTTTTGCACTCTTGTCTCACACAATGAAAACCAGGAAGTGTCGTGGTTAAGTTCATTTTAGTATTTTGCTTTAGGATTAAGACCTAAATATTTCTGGAATAGAAATATTTACTGCATAGAAAGTTGCCGAGTGTGAAATCTGCAGAGGGGGAATTACTGCCAACATTATTCTTCAGCTTTGCAGCCATGTATACAGGTGTGTACCTCTCTCTACTTGGGTCTGAGTGAGGAAAATGTTAGGACTGAAAAGATGTTAGGACACTACTGGAGTTGGGCAGATAATGGAGTTGTGAGTTCACTGGGAGTTTTGTAAAATAAATAAAATAGTTTCAGCTTGATCCAAAAACAGTTGTTTAAATTTTTCAGTGTGTAGAAATTAAAAAACAAATTAATCACAATGTTTTAATATTAGTGAAATGAAAAATTTCAACACAAAACATTCTGATAACCCCAAAAGGAAATGTTTACTTTTAACCTGAAAAATTCATTTAGACTTTCATGCATTTTGACGAAAACAAGCAAACAAAAGTGGCAGCGGGGAAGAGGTGGGTGGGGCCTCCCTTATAAAGTCCTTTTAAAAAAAAAAGTAAAACAGCTTCCAGAGGGGAGAGTGAAAAAGCCCCATCTCACAATATCCCTTGGCACAGTAGCTTTGATACTCCAGTGATGTGAGAATCCCAAGTTTCAATTCTTTTTACTTATAAGTTAGTGTGTGGACTTGAACCTGAGTCTCCCCACCTCGCAGAATAGCATGTTAACCACTGGGCTAACACTTTGGGGGGGAAAGACGCCATCTTTGTGAAACCTTTGCTTGCTGTTGTGAAAATGTCAGTCTAAAAGTCCAAGCAAAAAGTTTCATTTTGACATTAACAAAGCATTTTTTTGTTTCCATCAAAATTAGTCCATGAACTTGACTTGAATTCACCAATAGTTTGTAGACCTGAAACTGCATTTTCTGATAATTTTTTGGATGAATAGTTTATTTTCATCCCACTCCAGCCATCAGTGCTTTGCCTCCAGGTAGAATGTCACCTATACTGTAAATGTTTTAAAGCTTCATGTGTTTTTCCGCATACACTGCTGGTGTCTCTAAAAGCTCTGTAAGTTGCCATAGGTTTTCCTTGAAGCAAGTTACTCTACTGGCTAGGGTGTGCCTGCCCTTTTCCTCATAAGGCTTCTGAATTCCCTCTGTCAGCGCAACCTTCCCCCACTTGGATTCTTGTTCGTTCACCTCACTTCTTTGCCCCTTGTTTTCATTTTCCTGAAATTCTCTGCTGAGATTTGACCCACTCCCACCCTCTCATCATTCATCCATAATCTTTCTTTCCCATTCAGCCTTCCTTTCAGTTTCAGTATGCACGTGGCCAATTTTCTGTCTTCCTGAGGATGGTTTCCCTATCAATGCTGCACTTATCTTCGGGAATTCTACTAATAAAGATAGCAAGGGAGGGGCTGAATTTTGCCATTTTATCTGGAGACTCTTAGGCCTGGTCTGTGCTACAGAGTTAGGTTGAGATAAGGCAACTTAACGTCAACTTAATTCTGTAAGCGTCTACATTAAAATGTTGCTCCCACTGATGTAACTTGCCCACTACACTGACTTAACTCCACTTCCGCAAGAGGCATAGAGTCAGTGTTGATATAGTTAGGTCGATGCAGTGTCAGTGCAGATACTGCATTGCTTACATCAACTGTTGATGCCTTTCAGAAGCTGTCCCACAATGCCAAACACTGACAGTTAAATTGGTGCAAGTGCTCCTGGTGAGGATGCACTCCACGACCCAAGGAGCATAGTGAGGACATGCCCAAGCAATTTAATTACTGTGGTGGCTGTATGTTGCCGTAACTTAGGTTGACATAATTTTCTAGTGTAGACGTATCCTTAAATTCTGTCCATACAGTCTGTGTGAGTGAAGGGTGAGAGGAACATGCAGAAAAAAGTCTCTGGGTTACTACCTGTGGGGCCCGGGTGCATGAGCAGTTTTTTGGTCATAGGAACATATTGTCCACATTTTATGCAGTAGATTTAATACAATGGATTAAAAGTAAGGCCACAAACTGAAGGTTATAAAACCATTTTACTGGACAGAAAATAAATTGTCGTCCTGCCTATTTCTTTTTAGCAGTCCAGACATGACGTTTAGTAATTTGGAGTGATTTGTGTAATTTTTTTCAATTGTACCTTATTGTTCATAGCAGATGTCTGTTTAAAGGATTTTAAATAGAAGATGTTTCACATATTTTTCCGCTTTTTTTATTGTCGTGACACAAATATCAGTGAAAATAGTAAGTATTTTAGAGAAAATGTAAACCCTTAAAGCTGTATAAATAAAATGAACTTATTTTTGGCAGGAGCTAATTTCAAAAAATGCATTTAGCAAGAAACTGAGTTAGTAAAAAAAAGATTAAACTCAACTTTTAATCAGTAGAGATCAAATGTAGCAGGGCATATAGTAAGTTATGGTGTATATGGGGGTACATGAGTTATAATTTACTGAAAAGAGCTTGTTATAGTCAAGCTTAATAAGTCTTTATAGTGAGCTAACATGCTAAGAGGCTACGGCATAGAGCACATTATTAAAAATTAAAATTAGCTTATCAAACATTTTCAGTTACAGTTCAAATCTACAACTAGTTTCTTCCTTCAGAGAACGGAATCAGAGCAAGGACTTTTTTTAGGGTACGATAGGATACAAAACATACAGAATTAATCAAATATACTTCATTTCGGCAAACAATTGTTTAAATACTGTGAGGTTGATTCTCAGGGTACATCTACACTGCCATCAAAACTGTGATTGCAGCTCAGATAGGCATACCCACCCTGTCTTTTATCTAACTAGTATAGCTAAAAATAGCAGTGAAGACACAGAGCCTGGCCTCCATTGCAGGCAACATAAGTACGTGCCCAGGGTTCTGGCAGACCTGTACAGCCCATGCCACCACCTCTTGACAGCTGTTTTTTAGCTGTGTTGCTAGATTCAAACTAGCACACTTCAGCCTGCTATTGCAGTGTTAGACTGTTAGACATGGCAGTTTAGCATGTCCAGCAGTGTAAAGAGGCCTTAATTACATTTACACTCTAAGGCCCCTGTACATTGCCAGCATGGTGTAAAGGCACCATAGGATAAATGAGAATTGGACCTTATATCATTTTTTCATGTTTTTATTTTGAATATTTTTGTCTGTATATTGATGTAGAATGTTTTAGATAATGCTACTTGTTTGCTGATTATCTTCTAAAATATCAGTGTCTGGCTCAGCATTCATAATTCACTATACACTGTGCAGTTGCAAAATCTCATTTTCCATGCCATTAAAAACAACAACAAAGGAAACTCAGTTTTCCATAAAATTAGTTACCTAAAATCTTACAGATTATCAATATAATATAAAATATTCGGATGCCAATTTTAGTATATACAGCCATGTAAAACACTATAGTTATCAATCTATATTCAGGGTTTGATGCTGCAAAAATGTACATAAATAACAAACTTTACTCACTTGGGTAGTCCCAATGACTACTGAAGTCAGTGACTTTACTTATGTACATATTAGTAGGATTGGTACACTAACATGCCAGATTTTTGGGTCCCTCAGAAGTGCTGTACTTCATGCTCATTATTGGCTATTACTAGGAAATCTATTAATTCTATGATTTAAACCACTATAAAGCTGTGTATATCCTAGCATAGGAAAAAATGTTAAACTAGTGGTCATTCCTTGTATTTATATTGCTCTTGAATTTATAAACACTTTCAGGAATACTAAGAATTCTTATTTTATAGGTATTAGATTATATATTTTTAAATGGCTTTCATTGGTCCGAAATATGAGTTTTCGCTTATAAGAGGATCATATTTCAAATAGCTCCCAAAAAACCCAATAATTTTACTTTTTCAGTTATTTGCTTTACACTGAGAGAGCTTTCAAATGAGTGTATAAACTCTGAGTTGAGTATCTTGGAAATGAGCATAGGTTGAGGGATTACTGCCATCTAACATCATTCTCTGTTAGACAATCCCTTATATGGTTAAAAGCATTCCTTTGGGTGATCTAACTGGAATTTTAAGACAATGAAGACATAAGCAGTCAAATGAGCATCTTATAAATAGAACTTCTGGATATTTACTGTGAAATCAGGAAATACTTTAAGGAGATAATACTATATGGAATTTAAATTAAAAACAACAATGAACAGATAGGAATAACTGAATTATGAGAATTCCTATTTTAACACAATGTAAATAATTATAAAGAGTTAGGCAATCAAACTGCCTTAAGAGAATTTCCACAGAATATAGAGTACAATAGAAGTCCTTAAGACACAATATTTTCTGCTTATTTTAAGTATCATTGATTCTGGCAACTTTTTAGAACAAAGTGATTCTTGGTCATCTTATTTCAAGTTGACAGATGTTAATAATTCAGCCCAGTTTGGTCTTTCTGTAATTTTTTTCATTTTGAACTTCTTTAGATTCCTTGACTTTAAATACATCTCAGTTTTCTCTTTATACATCTTCCATTCCTTGCCAATAGTGTTGCACTTTTCTACAATTTTGGAAAATCCTGGAAATCAGACCCAGGAATCATTAAAGCCACAGAAGAACAAAAGAAAAAGGTAAAAATACTACAAACTTTTTTAGGAGGATAGGGAGAAAATGCTATGTCCTTTTTCAAGAATGAGTTACCTGTGTGTTTCCAAATGTTGCGTCACTTGCTGTTTAGCACAGGGAAATAAGAGTAAATTCTTGTGAAACAAATGCATAGCAATATCAAAAGGTTATTTTTGCATTTATTTTATATATTCCCTTGTCTTTATTTGCAAGTAGTGTGCAGGTCTTGCTTTCTAAATTTAACATTCATGATGTTTTAATTAACAAAATAAAATTGTAGTTTAAATTTTATGAGGTGGTAGTGTGTGTAAATCTTGATATTAGGTTCAAAAAGTGATGAGTTTGAAATGATGATAAATTAGGTAATCCAGATTCATTTATGGAAGCATAAAAATCTACTCTATTCTGCATAGGTTCTTGTACCTCTCGTAGCGGTAGTACCTGAATGCCAAATGTATGTAACTATGGGACTAACTTAATATTAGCTGTATACAATGTTGTTGTAGCCATGTTGGTCCCAGGATATTAAAGAGAGAAGTTGGGTGAGGAAATATCTTTTATTGAACCAACTTCTATTGGTGAAAGAGACAAATTTTCAAGCTTACACAGCTCTTCTGTCCTAGGAAATGTTCTCAGTGTCACAGCTAAATATAAAGTGGAACAGGTTGTTTAGCATAAGTAGTTAACATATATTTCAAGAGACCATTCAAGGTGAAGTGTCCAGTGAACACCTCTCCAGAAGAAAGGAGGGGGGGGAAAAAGCTAGGGGTAGGGGGAGTTGATAAACACCACCACAACATACATTTCAAGATCCATGTATCTTATACATGCTAATCACAACATGTGGTGTACCTCACAATGCACTAAATGCACCAATAGCAACTATGTGGGTAAGACCCAGACAGTCACTATGCTCTTGAATGAACTCTCACAGAAAAATGACAAAAACACTATATCGCCTGTGGATGACCAGTTTTCACAAAGAGATCACTCTATATCAGACCTCTCAGTCCCCATCCTCAAAGAAACTCGCACAGCACCTCTAAAAGACCAGCCTGGGAGCTTAAATTCATAACTTTGCTAGACACTAAAAATCATGGACTGAATAGAGACACTGGATTTATGACTTATTACAACAATCTATAACAGGAGTGGGCAATAATTTTTGCTGGAGGACCACTCAACAAATTTTGATAAGTTGTCACAGCCCACACATTTCTACTATATTAATGGAAGGAGTGCGGGGTCTGGGAGGGAATTTGAGGGCAGGAGGGAGCTCCGAACTGGTGCAGAGTATTGGGATGCGGGGGAGGGGCTCTGGGAGGGAATTTGGTGCAGGAGGGGGCACCAGTTGGGGGCAAGGGATTGGGGTGCAGGAGGGGGGGCAGGGTCTGAGAGGGAGTTTAGGTGCAAGAGGAGTTCTGACCTGGGGCAGGAGCTAGGGGTGCGGGAGGCGGTGCGAGGTGTTGTCATAAACAGATAGCTAAGGGTTAATGTCTCTTTCACCTGAAACACCTGACCAGAAAACCAATCAGGAAACCGGATTTTTTCAACTTTGGGTGGAGGGAAGTGTGTGTCTGAGTCTTTTGTCTGTCTGCCTGTTTCCTCTGAGCTTTGGAGAAGTAGTTCTATTTTCTAGTCTTCTGTTTCTAAGTGTAAGGACAAAGAGATCAGATAGTAAGTTCTATGGTTTCTTTTCTTTGGTATTTGCATGAATATAAGTGCTGGAGTGCTTTGATGTGTATTCTTTTTGAATAAGGCTGTTTATTCAATATTTTTTTAAGAAATTGCCCTGTATTGTGTTATCTGAATACAGAGAGACTATTTGTATTTTTTCTTTCTTTTTATATAAAGCTTTCTTTTAAGACCTGTTGGAGTTTTTCTTTACTTCAGGGAAATTGAGTCTGTACTCACCAGGGAATTGGTGGGAGGAAGAAATCAGGGGAGGTCTGTGTGTGTTGAATTGGCTAGCCTGATTTTGCATTCCCTCTGGGGAATAGGAAAGTCCTTTTTGTTCCCAGGACTGGGAAACGGAGAGGGGGAATCACTCTGTGTAGTTTCACAGAGCTTGTGTCTGTGTATCTCTCCAGGAGCATCTGGAGGGGGGAAGGGAAAAAGGATTATTTCCCTTTGTTGTGAGACTCAAGGGATTTGGGTCTTGGGGTCCCCAGGGAAGGTTTTTCAGTGGGACCAGAGTGCCCCAAAACACTCTAATTTTTTGGGTGGTGGCAGCAGTACCAGGTCCAAGCTGGTAACTAAGCTTGGAGGGTTTCATGCTAACCCCCATATTTTGGACGCTAAGGTCCAAAATCTGGGAATAAGGTTATGTCATGGTGTAGCAGCGGTGGGATCTAGACAGAATCCAGAAGCCAGTAGGAATATTATATTTTTCTTTTCTCTGCTAAGGGCTTTTTAGCAGAGAGAAACAGTTTGGTTTTAAAAGGAAACCAGAGAGAATTTTTTTTTCTGCTCTCTCTAGCAGTTTGTGGTTTGCATGTTAAGCGAGAAGACTGTTGAGGGTCTTTTGTCATGCAATAGCCCTCCCATTAGGTGGCAAGTACCAGCACTTATATGCATGCAAATAAAGTGGTTTTTCTGGTTTCCCTTAATTGAACATTAGCTAGAGAGAGAAAAGGAAAAAAGCACTGTTGCTAGGCAGACTTCAGGAGGCAACAGAGCCTGCAGTGCAGAAGATAAACACCGGAGGGCACCCCAACACAAGAAAGCAGGAATCATGACTTCTAAGGCAAAAATGGAGGCCGAAGACCAAATCAAAGAAGCTGAACACAGGCGACAACTAGAAATAAAACAAAAAGAGATGGAGCTGAAAGAAAAGGAAGAAAGCATCAAACAGGCAGCCCAAGAGGCAGCACACAAAAGAAAACTAGAAGAAGAAGAGGTGGCCTACCGAAGGAAACAAGCAGAAGATGAGTTGGCCCACAGAAGGAAGCAAGAAGAAGAAGAGGCGGCCCACCGCCGAGACATGGAAAAACAACAAAAAGAAATGGAAAAACAACAAAAAGAAAATGAAGAGAAGGAAAAGCAGAGAAAACATGAACTGGAGTTGGCAAAAGCTGGGCTGCATGTGCCAGCCAACCCTAACAACCCGGCGCCCATTATTGCTCCACAGCACAGGAAATTTCCCACCTACAAGGCAGGTGATGACACCGAGGCCTTCCTGGAAAATTTTGAAAGAGCCTGTCTTGGGTACAGCATCCCCGAAGACCAGTACATGGTAGAATTAAGGCCACACCTCAGTGGACCTTTAGCAGAGGTGGCAGCTGAAATGCCCAAGCCGCAAATGAATGACTATAAACTTTTTCAAACCAAGGCCAGATACCGGATGGGGATAACCCCAGATCATGCCCGTCGGCGCTTCAGAACCCAAAAGTGGAAACCAGAGGTGTCATTTCCCAAACACGCCTACTACATTGCAAAAAACTATGAGGCCTGGTTAACAGGAAACAACATTCAAACCTTGGAAGAAGTGAACCTCCTCATACAAATGGAGCAGTTCTTGGATGGTGTTCCTGAAGACATCACACGGTACATACAAGATAGAAATCCCAAAACTATCGCTGAGGCGGGGGAGATTGGAGCCAAATGGATGGAACTGGCAGAAAGCAAAAAAGCTACTGTCAAGGGGAACGATTACCCCAGGGGGCACACAGACCATAAACCCTACAACCGAGGACAGCCAAAGACCCTACATACCACCCAAGTAAAGCCACAGATACCCTACTCTTCAACCTCACCAGTCTCCAGTAACTCACCTCGGCCCAGTGACCCATCAGATGGAAGATGCTTTAAGTGTAATGAACTGGGACATATCAAGGCCAACTGTCCCAAGAACACCAGGCGAGTGCAATTCATTACACAACCATCACCCCAAAGATCCCCAGGCCCAGATGCCTCTCAAATACCCTTGGAGCGAAGGGAAAATTTGAGAGTGGGCGGAAAGAAGGTTACTGCGTGGAGAGACACGGGGGCACAAGTGTCAGCTATCCACCAATCCTTCGTTGACCCCAAATTCATCAACCCAAAGGCCAAAGTTACAATTTACCCCTTCATGTCACAAGCTGTAGACTTGCCTACAGCTCAACTGCCTGTCCAGTACAAAGGCTGGTCAGGAATGTGGACTTTTGCAGTCTATGACAATTATCCTATCCCCATGCTACTGGGGGAAGACTTGGCCAACCAGGTGAGGCGGGCCAAGAGAGTGGGAATGGTTACCCGTAGCCAAACCAGGCAAGCTTCCAGACCCATTCCTGTTCCTGAGCCGTCCACAGAGGCCCCGTCTGTGTTACCAGAGACCCAGACAGAGGTAGTGGACCCGGATTCCATGCCTACCACTGAAACAGCCACAGCATCTCCAGTCCCAGGCCCGGAACTGGAACAGCAACCAGCACCAGCAAGTGCAACCACATCTTCAAACTCAACGCCAGAGGGCGCCAGCGAGCCAGAACTGGCAGAAGCACACGACAGCCATACCCAAAAGGCTCAGCCAGAGCCTGAAATACCCTCAGGTGCACCAGCGGAGAGCGGTTCACCAGCAACGGAAACAACCCCATCACCTACATCGCTTCCAGAGGGACCAAGCCCAAGTCCACAGTCTGAGGAAGAACTGGTGACCCCAGCCTCAAGGGAACAGTTCCAGGCTGAGCAGGAAGCAGATGACAGCCTTCAGAAAGCGTGGGCGGCGGCACGGAGCACCCCACCGCCTCTCAGCTCTTCTAATCAATCCCGGTTTGTTATAGACCAAGGACTTTTATACAAGGAAATTCTTTCTGGTGGACACCGGGAGGAATGGCAGCCGCAAAAACAGTTGGTGGTTCCAACTAAGTACCGGGGGAAGCTCTTAAGCTTAGCCCATGATCATCCCAGTGGCCATGCTGGGGTGAACCGAACCAAGGACCGGTTGGGGAAGTCCTTCCACTGGGAGGGGATGGGCAAGGATGTTGCCAAGTATGTCCGGTCTTGTGAGGTATGCCAAAGAGTGGGTAAGCCTCAAGACCAGGTCAAGGCCCCTCTCCAGCCACTCCCCATAATTGAGGTCCCATTTCAGCGAGTAGCTGTGGATATTCTGGGCCCTTTTCCAAAAAAGACGCCCAGAGGAAAACAGTACGTACTGACTTTAGTGGACTTTGCTACCCGATGGCCAGAAGCAGTAGCTCTAGGCAACACCAGGGCTAACACTGTGTGCCTGGCCCTAACAGACATCTTTGCCAGGGTAGGTTGGCCCTCCGACATCCTTACAGATTCAGGGTCTAATTTCCTGGCAGGGACCATGGAAAAACTGTGGGAAACTCATGGGGTGAATCACTTGGTTGCCACCCCGTACCACCATCAAACCAATGGCCTGGTGGAAAGGTTCAATGGAACTTTGGGGGCCATGATAAGAAAATTCATCAACGAATTCTCCAATAATTGGGACCTAGTGTTGCAGCAGTTGCTGTTTGCCTACAGGGCTGTACCACATCCCAGTTTAGGGTTTTCACCATTTGAACTTGTGTATGGTCACGAGGTTAAGGGGCCATTACAGTTGGTGAAGCAGCAATGGGAGGGGTTTACGCCTTCTCCAGGAACTAACATTCTGGACTTTGTAAGCAACCTACAAAGCACCCTCCGACACTCTTTAGCCCTTGCTAGAGAGAACCTAAAGGATGCTCAAGAAGAGCAAAAGGCCTGGTATGACAGACATGCCAGAGAACGTTCCTTCAAGGTAGGAGACCAGGTTATGGTCTTGAAGGCGCAACAGGCCCATAAGATGGAAGCATCATGGGAAGGGCCATTCACGGTCCAAGAGCGCCTGGGAGCTGTAAACTACCTCATAGCATTTCCCAATTCCTCACTAAAGCCTAAAGTGTACCATGTTAATTCTCTCAAGCCTTTCTATTCCAGAGACTTACAGGTTTGTCAGTTTACAGTCCAGGGAGATGATGCTGAGTGGCCTGACGGTGTCTACTACGACGGAAAAAAAGACGGTGGCGTGGAAGAGGTGAACCTCTCAACCACCCTGGAACGTCTGCAGCGGCAACAAACCAAGGAGCTGTGCACTAGCTTCGCCCCATTGTTCTCAGCCACCCCAGGACGGACTGAACGGGCATACCACTCCATTGATACAGGTAATGCTCACCCAATCAGAACCCCACCCTACCGGGTGTCTCCTCATGCCCAAGCTGCTATAGAACGGGAGATCCAGAACATGCTACAGATGGGTATAATCCGCCCATCTACCAGTGCCTGGGCATCTCCAGTGGTTCTGGTACCCAAACCAGATGGGGAAATACGCTTCTGCGTGGACTACCGTAAGCTAAATGCTGTAACTCGTCCGGACAACTATCCAATGCCACGTACTGATGAGCTATTGGAAAAGTTGGGACGTGCCCAGTTCATCTCTACCATAGACTTAACCAAGGGGTACTGGCAAGTACCGCTAGATGAACCTGCCAAGGAGAGGTCAGCATTCGTCACCCATACGGGGGTGTATGAATTCAATGTCCTTCCTTTCGGCCTTCGAAATGCACCCGCCACCTTCCAGAGGCTGGTAGACGGTCTACTAGCTGGACTGGGAGAATTTGCAGTTGCCTACCTCGATGATGTGGCCATTTTTTCAGACTCCTGGCCCGAACACCTACTCCACCTGGAAAAGGTCTTTGAGCGCATCAAGCAGGCAGGACTAACTGTTAAGGCCAAAAAGTGTCAAATAGGCCAAAACAGAGTGACTTACCTGGGGCACCAGGTGGGTCGAGGAACCATAAACCCCCTACAGGCCAAGGTGGATGCTATCCAAAAGTGGCCTGTCCCAAGGTCAAAGAAACAGGTCCAATCCTTCTTAGGCTTGGCCGGATACTACAGGCGATTTGTACCACACTACAGCCAAATCGCTGCCCCATTGACCGACCTGACCAAAAAGACCCAGCCAAATGCAGTTAAGTGGACTGATGAGTGTCAAAAGGCCTTTACCCAACTTAAGGCAACGCTCATGTCTGACCCTGTACTTAGGGCCCCGGATTTTGACAAACCATTCCTAGTAACCACAGATGCATCTGAGCGTGGTATAGGAGCAGTGCTCATGCAGGAAGCAACAGATCACAACTTCCATCCTGTCGTGTTTCTCAGCAAGAAACTGTCTGAGAGGGAAAGTCACTGGTCAGTCAGTGAAAAGGAATGCTATGCCATTGTGTACGCCCTGGAAAAGCTACGCCCATATGTTTGGGGACGGCGGTTCCAACTACAAACTGACCATGCTGCACTAAAGTGGCTTCATACTGCCAAGGGGAACAACAAGAAACTTCTTCGTTGGAGTTTAGCTCTCCAAGATTTTGATTTTGAAATTCAACACATCACAGGAGCTTCTAACAAAGTTGCTGATGCACTCTCCCGTGACAGTTTCCCAGAATCCAGTAGTTAAAAAGTGTTCTTAAAATGTAAAAGTCTGTTAGTTATATACTTAGTAGTATATGTAAAGGTGCATGTGTTGTATTAATCTGTTTATTTTCAAGTTCTAGAAGGAAATTGCCGCCAGTCAGCTTCCCCACTGTCTGCAATTTGGGGGGCGTGTCATAAACAGATAGCTAAGGGTTAATGTCTCTTTCACCTGAAACACCTGACCAGAAAACCAATCAGGAAACCGGATTTTTTCAACTTTGGGTGGAGGGAAGTGTGTGTCTGAGTCTTTTGTCTGTCTGCCTGTTTCCTCTGAGCTTTGGAGAAGTAGTTCTATTTTCTAGTCTTCTGTTTCTAAGTGTAAGGACAAAGAGATCAGATAGTAAGTTCTATGGTTTCTTTTCTTTGGTATTTGCATGAATATAAGTGCTGGAGTGCTTTGATGTGTATTCTTTTTGAATAAGGCTGTTTATTCAATATTTTTTTAAGAAATTGCCCTGTATTGTGTTATCTGAATACAGAGAGACTATTTGTATTTTTTCTTTCTTTTTATATAAAGCTTTCTTTTAAGACCTGTTGGAGTTTTTCTTTACTTCAGGGAAATTGAGTCTGTACTCACCAGGGAATTGGTGGGAGGAAGAAATCAGGGGAGGTCTGTATGTGTTGAATTGGCTAGCCTGATTTTGCATTCCCTCTGGGGAATAGGAAAGTCCTTTTTGTTCCCAGGACTGGGAAACGGAGAGGGGGAATCACTCTGTGTAGTTTCACAGAGCTTGTGTCTGTGTATCTCTCCAGGAGCATCTGGAGGGGGGAAGGGAAAAAGGATTATTTCCCTTTGTTGTGAGACTCAAGGGATTTGGGTCTTGGGGTCCCCAGGGAAGGTTTTTCAGTGGGACCAGAGTGCCCCAAAACACTCTAATTTTTTGGGTGGTGGCAGCAGTACCAGGTCCAAGCTGGTAACTAAGCTGGGAGGGTTTCATGCTAACCCCCATATTTTGGACGCTAAGGTCCAAAATCTGGGAATAAAGTTATGTCAGGTGTAGGATCTGACTGGGAGATGCTTACCACAGGCAGCTCCTGGCCAGTGTTGCAGCAGGGCTCAGACAGGCTGCGTGCTGTGGTCTCATACTGCTCCTGGAAGCAGCTGCAGCCAGCTGCTGCTGGCACATCTCTCCTTGCCCCTTGGGAGGAGGAAGGCACTGGTCTCTATGCACTGACCATGCCATGCCTGCAGGCACCACCCCCTGCAGCTCCCATTGGCCAGTTTCCAGCCGATGGGAGCTGTGTGGGGGGTGGGGGCAGCATGGGGAGACACCTCCAGCTCCCCATCCACCCCACCTCACCCCCGCCGCTAGGGGCACGCCGAGGCATGCCAACAGCAGCTGGCAACTTCCAGGAATGGCATGGGGCCACTGCATGCAAGCAGAATGCCTGAGCACCCCACTGCACTGTGGGACTTTTAGCGGCCCGGAGATCGCGAGGTGGCAGCCAAAGAGCCTGGCAGGCTGGACAGAAATGTTACATGGGCCAGATCTGGCCTGCAGGCCATATTTTACCCACCCCTGATCTATACCCATTAACACCCACCCCAGCTTTCCCCCTACTGGCCACTTCACCTTGAATAATCCCATGAAATATGTTTTAACTGCTTATGCTAAACAATCTGTTCCACCTTGTATTTAGTTGTGACACATGTCTACGCTGCAGACAGACACCCACTGCTGACCTGAGCCAGCTGACTCAGGCTAGGGCCCTATCTACAGTACCACTTATCTTGGCAAAACTGATGTTGCTCAGGGATGTGGGAAAAAAAACGCCCCTGAGCTGCAAGTTTCTCCAACCTAAGTGGTAGTGTGCACAGCGCTGTGTCAGCAAGAGAGCTCCTCCCGCCGACATATGCACCGCCATTTGTTGAAGACGGTTTAATTATGTTGACAGGAGAGCTCTGCGCTCTCAAGAGAGCAGCATAGAGCAGATGTACTGCTGTAAGGTCTCTTGTGTAGACATAGCCTAAGTAGCTGTTTAATTGTGATGTAGTTTGGGTTTGGGTTGCAGCCCAATCTCTTATATTCTCCCACCTTGCAGGGTCCTAGAGCCAGGGTCCAGCCCATCCACAGATGTCTACACCCCAATTAAATAGACCCTTAGCTCAAGCCCAAAGAGCCTGAGTCAGCTGATAAGGGCCAGCGATGTGTGTCTAATTGCATTGTAGACATTCTCTCTTCGTACAGTTCCCAGACCTGAAGAAGAGTTTTGTGTAACCTTAAAAGCTTGTATCTGTCACAACAGAAGCTGGTTGAATAAAATATATTACCTCACTCATCTTGTCTCCAATACTAGTGTAACCCACACACCTTCTGGGTGTGGTATTCTTTCCCGTCGAGTGGTAATGGGACCACTTAGGGTATGTCTATACTACCTGCCAGATCGGCAGGCAGCGATCGATCCAGCGGGGGTAGATTTATCGCATCTAGTCTACATGCAATAAATCGACCCTCGAGCGCTCTTCCGTCGACTCCTGTACTCCATCACCGCGAGAGGTGCAGACAGAGTCGACGGGAGTGGCAGCAGTCACCTCACTGCAGTGAAGACACCACAGTGAGTAGATCAAAGTATGTCAACTTCAGCTATGTTATTCATGTAGCTGAAGTTGCATAACTTAGATTGATCCCTCCCCCCACCCCCAGTGTAGACCAGGCCTTAGAGAGAGTTAGATGAGTCTGCTCTACAGCCTTAGTTAAAAGGCAGTTGGCTTTTAGCTCATGCACTGAGTTCCAGAGGTCCCCGGTTTGATCCTGCCTGACCACAACCGGAGTCTGTCAGCGTTACAAGTGGGGGCTCTTCTGGGATTTCAGCTGGGAAGTCTCTGAAGCTCAGGACATGCTTCCTCAGCTAAACGAAGTATGTAACCTCCACTCCTCCTGGCTATGGTGTTCTGACCCATCGAGTGGCAGACCACTTAAACAGAGAGTTAAATGAGTCTGCTCTACAGCCTGAGCTAAAAAGCAGTTGACTTTTAGCTTGTGCTGTAAAGGTTCATACACTAAGCTCCAGAAGTCCCAGGTTCAGTCCTGCCCAGCGACGACCGGAGTCTGTCATTGTTACACTAGCTGTCACTTTAAATGTCATTGCTTAAAGCTTTTGTAAATTCTGTTTTAAAAATAAATCAAACTTACAAGTTACTGTAATTTAAATATACTATACCAACAAAGCTAGAACTTCTACTGACAAAATATTGAATTCTGTTTGAGTCAAGTTTCTTCTTCGGTTCTGATGTTGAGATAGACAAGTGTGATTAACTTTCATTGGCATTTGAGAGTAATTCATCTTGGCATATAATTTATGACCAGATGCATTTATAATCTTTTACCATGATCATTTTCTGATACTCAAGCCCATTACTGTTAGCAGTTCTAATGAGCCCTTTATTGAAATGAAGTTTTTGAGTAATCAAACCTAGCAATCACAAATTCCCAAAATGAGAGCAGCAGTAACCTCTTCCATTAGTTTATGGGAGAGATTTTCAAAAGCCCCTAAAGGAGTTAGGCATACAAATCCCATTGAAAATCAGTGAGATTTGTGCTCCTGACTCACTTAAGTTCTTTCGGAAATCCCACTCTTAAGCATGCTGTGCTACTCACTGCAAATCAAAGTGGAATGACATCAGGCTGCCTGGTATTATATATTTGTCCATGTGCAGAGTAGTAATCTCTGATGAGGTTGTGATTGGTTAGATTATTTTTGTTTACAGGATAGATCAGTTGTTTTTTTAATATCAGTGAATGTGCATACAGAACTGCTTTTCTGTTACTGCGCCTCTACCAAGTTGGATGCTGGGCTAGTCCAATCTAAGTACCATTCCTTCAGCAAGGCTACATAATTAAGTAGAATTTTAACACTTTGTGGGGCAGTAAGCCCCACATAAACACAGGAGTCTCATTGAAGTCAATGGGACTGCTCACCTACTTCAAATAAAGCACATGCTTCAGTGTTTTGCAAAATCAGAGTCTAAATAAAAAATTAGCCAGTTTTCAGTCTTCTTCCATCAGGATTTTGTCACTGTGCTGACAAAAAAAAAAATGACAAAATGGTCATAAGTACCTTCTGTTCCTTTTCTAATCAGGAGAGGTGAAGAAAGACTTTAAATCATATGGATCCAAAGACACCAACATGACAGGGCACTTAAAACCCAGAACCATGGTAAAAATATATTTCGTGTACTATGGCTGAAGGTACACATTAGACAAGCATTTTGGTCCTTAATTTTATTCCTTAACTATTCATGCTAATCAGAGTTAATTCTTCCTGGGCCAAGAAAAGTAGCTTTGGCAAAAGACATTTTCAGGACAATTCCTTTGAAATCTGTGAATGTATATTTTCCAGACACTGCAGACTTTATATAAAAGCCTCTTGTGGCACAGTCTTCAGCTGCTGAAATATAAAAGTTGTTGGAAATATAGACTGTTTTCATTTCCTAGAGTAATAAGTCACCACTATTCCAATAACAAAATAGACGCTGGAAGGACACACAAAATGAAAGGATCTAATTCAATGTAAGGAAATTGGGATGTTGTAACTGAAATCCACCAGTGTATATCACTTGATCCATAAGCATAGCATGATGCATAGTGGGTCGGAGGTTTGGCTTTTATTACTGCTTTTGTGGTTATGAGATGAACATTCTATGGAGTAAGTAATTGCAGCCTTGAGACGTTGGACTGTATACCACTGAACTTAAATTTCTCCTTCTTGACTGATAGGTCCTGACTGGAAGGTAATCTCTGTGGATTTATCAAAATGCAAAATAGTTTGAGTTTAAATCTGTGATTTTAAAATGAATTTAGTTAAACCTGTGTGCCAAATTCTGTGTGGATGTGCTAAGTCAGTCTAAACCTGCTTTATATCTATTTAGCTTAAAACAACTAAGAATAGGTTTAAGATAAACTATATAAGCCACTTTTAATTGGAAATTAATGTCTACGTAGAGTGTTGTACCAGTTTAAATAGATTTAAAACTTATTTAAATTAAATATTCTGTTGTAGGCAAAGCCTGAGATAGTCTGAGCATACAGGCCTGAATATGAGCTACAGAAATCATTTAGCATTGGAGATTAGATGGGTATGTGTTTAAAAGTTCAAATACTAATTTTATTTCTTGTTTGTTTCTTCCAAAGACAATAGTTGAACTTGCAGAGACAGGAAGTCTGGACCTCAGTATATTCTGCAGTACCTGTTTGGTAGTATGCTTTTTATTTTTATTTATTTATTTGTATTTCCACTTAATTGAAATGTAAATATCAGTGTTGGAAGGGAGAGGTTGTGTGTGGTGGGCAAAACTGGATATTTATATAGTAAATAAATGAGACTTCCTCCCCCCCCACCCATTTTCTCCATGTTATTTCAGAGATGGATGTTATTTTAAAAAAATAGCACTGACCTTCAGTTCACGGTACTGACAAATGTATTTTGTACTTCCATGCTTGCTGATGACTTTATAAGCATTATTGTTTTCTTAATACTTGTACACTTTTAAACCTGTCAAGATTCCTTCCCCACTCTGAACTTTAGGGTACAGATGTGGGGACCTGCATGAGAACCCCTAAGCTTAATTACCAGCTTAGATCTCATTGCTGCCACCACCCAAATTGTTAATGAGTCATTTGGGAAACTCTGTGTACCACCTCCTACCCCCCCCCCACCTCCAGTATATCTCCCTCCCAAATACTATAACCTTTCCTTGGGTAGCCTTGAGACACTCCTCTGCCAATTCCGTGGTGAACACCGATCCAAACCCTTGGATCTTAAAACGAGGAGAAATTAACCATTCCTCCTCCTTTCCCCCCACCAATTCCTGCTGAGTCCAGATCCAACCCCCTTGGATCTTAAAACAAGGAAAAATCAAGGTTCTTAAAAAGAAGGCTTTTAATTAAAGAAATAAAAGTAAAAATCATCTCTGTAAAATCAGGATGGAAAATAACTTTACAGGGTAATCAGATTCATAGAACCCAGAGGAACCCCCTCTAGCCTTAGGTTCAAAGTTACAGCAAACAGAGGTAAACTTTTTAGCAAAAGGAACATTTACAAGTTGAGAAAACAAAGATAAAACTAACACACCTTGCCTGACTGTTACTTACAAATTTGAAATATGAGAGATTGGTTCAGAAAGGTTTTGAGAGCATGGATTGATGTCTGGTCCCTCTTAGTCCCAAGAGTGAACAACTCCCAAAACAAAGAGCGCACAAACAAAAGCCTTCCCCCTACCAAGATTTGAAAGCATCTTGTCCCCTTATTGGTCCTTTGGGTCAGGTATCAGTCAGGTTACCTGAGCTTCTTAACCCTTTACAGGTAAAAGGATTTTGTTGTCTCTGGCCAGGAAGGATTTTGCACATTCCTTTTAAATTGTGATTAGCAAATATAAAAGACTGTAAAGTCTACTCATAGTACATTCTCATGCTTTGCATGAGATGGAATACTAATAACAAAATGCCAACTTATTAAACAATGGTCAATTTTTCTTAAATATGCACATATACAGTACAGTTTTATTAATCCAGATAGCCAAGCATTGGCCTTTTGCTGCTATTAAGAGGAAACACTTAACTAATAATCTTAGCCCCATTTTCATAGTAATGGTTCTATCTGAGCTGCAGAACCCATCTTGTTACCTAAGGTGCCATGCAGTTGGGAGTAGGAGCTATCTGCTATATAAGAAAAGGCCTGCTGCCTCCCTAGTCCCAACAGAAGGGACAGCTGCATAATGTCCTTTGTAGCAGTCTGTTATGGGGCATTGACATGGAAAAAGCAAATCAAGATCCAAGAATATGCTAAATTGTATTATTGGTATTGAAAATTATTTTCTTAATAAGTTTATTATGGTTTACCATGACTCAGTTTCCACACAAGCATTCCTTCATTAATTCAATGGCCACTTAGTGATAAATGTACAAGCGTAAGCAATATACTCTTGTATTATGTACCCAACAGCAATACAGTTATAAATACTGGCCAAAATACTCTCAACAGGATCAGGCCTGGGAGGGACCTTCCCATCATGGCGTGACTCCAGAGGAATAAGGAAAGGCACTGACAAAGTACCCCTAGAAACCTTTCTTTTTAATTCACTATAAGAAACAGGTGATGTCATTGTTTGCTGTCAGACCTTACTAACTCCAGATGAAGCAGCTAAGTTTGAACCTTGTCCTCTGCCCCAGTCAATACAAGATTAATGACTGGGCTTCTTTCTTTAAGGTTTGCATCTTATCTTGTTTGGCTTTATTTCTCTTTGACTATCAAACTACACATTTCTTTATACTAAACTAAACAAACCAATTATTTACCATGCCTGGTGCCCAATTAACAATATTTTCTTTATTTCTATTACCTCATCCCAAACCTTAAATGAGATAACACTGGTATTTTTTAGGGTCACTACAAGTTTAACACAAATAACTTGTGTTTTCTCATAATCTTTATCCTTTTACTTGCTTCAGTCCTACCGTTCATGCTAAAAATCCAAGCTCAGTTTGAAACCATAGCCTGCTTAAACCTAACGTGGGCCCATGTTACTACAGTTGGCAACCTTTTCAAAGTTGGCTGCCTTAATGTTGGACATCAGAATCCATATTTAGGCAGATGATACAAAAACTAGGGGAGCTGTAAATAATGAAGAGCAATCTGGATCTCTTGGTAATCTGGGTGTGAACAAACTACATACAGTATTTTAATACAACTAAATGTAAACACATAGGAACAAAGAATGTAGGCCATACTTAGCAGGATGGGGGAGACTATCATGAGAAGCAGTGACTCTGAAAGAGTTGTGTTCTGAATGTGTGCTTCCAGCATGATGCTGTGGTTAAAGGAGACGGGACTGTCAAGTAGGAGTAGAGAGGTTCTTTTACCTTTGTGTTTGGCGCTTTTGTGACCCCTGCTGGAATACTGTGTTCAGTTTTGGTGCTCACAAGTTAAGAAGGATGTTGATAAATTGGAGAGGGTTGAGAGAAGAGCCATGAGAGTGCGGAAATTCTGTGGCCTGTGTTATACGAAAGTCAGACTAGATGATCACAGTGTCCCCTTCTGGTCTTTATCCAGGACACATCTTGTGAGATGCTGCAAAGTTTTAACAAATAGAAATAACTTTTTATAAAATGTTTATTGAAATAAACCAATGTGATTGGTTGTCGCATCCTTACAGCAACTTCAAGCGATGTAGCAAAACTCTTATATTTTGAACAAGCATTCAGTTTCTCCCAAGAATCCTAGCTGAAGAAGTTTTGTATTATAAAAAAGAAAAGTATGTGGAGAAGTTTATGTACCTTTGTATTCTGTGATTTTTGGGGGATGGGGAAAAAGGGAGAATTATGAATATTTGCAGTAAACATTTCAGTTTGACTCAGAATTGCCTTTGCTGGTTTAACAAAATGTTTAGGCCTTTTTCTACTGAAATCTTGAGAATTGTAATTTTTTTTTTAAATTTAATACTTTGAGGTTCTGTGAAACTGAAGTACTTTCACTGATTTTTTTTGATGTAATGTAACATTATGTACCTACGTACCTACGTGTGTGTGTGTCTGCATACACATGTAATTTAGTCTTTTGTTGATCTGTATAGGCAGCATCACAAAATCATATTTAGTTATTGTGAGAGCTTCTTGAAATATTGTATTATACTCCCTTTTACCATACAAAGGAAACCCCCTTTTGGTATATGCATTGCAGATTAGTTGTTTCAGGACCTATGTAAAATAAAATCTATTTGAGGAAGGCTCTTAAGAGATAAGTAAACTTCACAAAACCTTCCAAAAGAGAATTATTTTATTTTAAAATGGGTTAGAACAAACTTTGGGTTAAATGACATATTGAGTCTGAAAAATAAGTATCTTTTGCTTTGTGTCAAAACTGTCTAGATATTTTCCAGGTTAACTGGAAAGTTTCTTTAAATCCTGAAGTGATTTAACATTTCCTAATTGTCTGTGGATTAGTTGCTTAGACTTGCAAGTTATGTTTACATTTTAAAACAGTGTTTAAAAATAATTTCTTCCTGCACTTACCTACTGAGACCTGAAGTGTGCATTTTATTTCCCATGGAAGAATTAATAACATGACAAACACCTGATGGAAATACTTCTGTCATGTTTGTGGTGTCATTCATTTTTGTATAGTAAACGTAGAACTTTAAAGTCAGATTTGAAGGGATAAGTAAAAATGAAGTTGTTTTTTAAATATTTAATTTTAAAGTTTAAATGTATTTTAATTTCAAGGTTTGTACATATATTTTTTATTTCAAGGTTTGTTCATGTATTTTGTTCTTGATTTATCATCATAATCATTTAATATTTAATTTTACAAAATATATTCAGTTTGGGAGTGGTTTTCAAAACTGTCAAAGTGAACAATGAAGCAAAAGTCCTATTGGAAGTTCTCTTCAAGTCCATATTCTTGAATTGGTAAATAGGCTTAATTAACAGTGTTCTGTTTACGTTAGGGTTCATTTACGAATAATGCCCAAAGAATCCTCTCAATCATAATGTAATACTCTGTCAATATTAAATAGCTGAAATGAAACAAATTTGCACCCAAAACTTAGTTACCTAGAGGATTTAGAGGGGTTTGGGGTGGATGGAAAGAGAAATAAATATTTGATACTTTTTAAGATGCAACATTTTCATTTAAGGGAAAATATTTTAAATAGATTTTTGTACCATACGTACCATAGCTGACGTATGATGAAATTTCAAGACACTAATTGTTTAATGGAATCTGAATTAGCCATTAGGCTTTTAAATTCCTGTTGACCTTGATCTAAGGGATTAACAGCAGCAAAGTATTTTAACATGCATTAAAATTCATTTTTTTCATCAGTGTAAATCTGTCAGACTTTTCCTTTCGCTTTACTATAAAGCTTTTTGTAATTATATGTCCATAAATATCTGTCAAACAGATACGGAAGCCAGTGAGGTCCAAACATTGTGGCGTGTGCAATCGATGTATAGCAAAGTTTGACCACCACTGCCCATGGGTGGGTAACTGTGTAGGTAAGTGATTGCTCAAATATGGAATCTTAACAAATAGAGATGGGAAAAATACAGTTAGATCAGTTTGTCCACCCCTTTCTCAATGCAAGATCGTTCTCTACAGTATATTCCTCTGTACTTTGTAAATTCCTGTTTTAAATGACCACAGTAACATGGTTTCTGACAACTTCCTGCGAAAGACTAGTCTAGGTCTTCAGTATTACCAAAAGCATCTCGATGTTCAGCCTGAATTTTCGTTTTTTCTGATTCATTGCATTATTCACAGTTCTCTTCTCTGTTACCAGCCCATACATAAGTACTTATAGCTTTGTTTCTAAGGGCTTATCTATATGGAGCAGAAGTGTGCAGTAGAGGGGTGTGATTTCTAAAGTGCACCAACATGCACTAACTGACCATGGTGTTCCTCCTGACATGAACTAAAAAGATTGCCCCAACAGACTCTACACGGGCCAGTTCGCATGCGACACAAGTGTGCTTTAGAAAGCAAACCCCTCTGGTGCATATTTCTGCTCTGTGTAGACAAGTCCTAAATAAACTGATTTCATCCCTATTAATTTTTAAACGTTTTATTTCAGCAATAATTATAACACCACATAAACAGTATGTAAGTATGTTTTTGTCAAATATGAACTCTATTGCAAATCATTAATCACATTTTCAGTTACTTATCAATACAGCATCTTTTTCGTTTCCAACAAAACAAGAGTGCATATACTGACTACAGTGGTGATTAGTCTCTTTAATATATATGAGATGAAGCATGGAGTACTAGGAAATTAAAGTCTGGGTAACAGGTAAACTCACAAACAAGTATTTTCCATTAGAGAACTGTAGCCAAGTGCTCAATTAATTCATTGCTATGTGTCAGTAGATTCAAGATGGCTTGCCATCTAGGTGGATTTTCTACTCCCTGGGAATTTCTGCGCAAAAAAATTAAAAATTCTGTGCACAATATTTTAAAATTCTGCAAAATTCTGAATATTTTATTTGTCAAAATAACACAGTATAATCATGCCAGTTTCAATTATTTTGGTAAATTATTTCAAGATACCTGTCAGAAAGCAAGTCTGAAATAATACAGACAACAAAAAAGATTCAGGAAATGTTTTTTTGACAAATAGATAACTTACTAGGCATATTAATACAGAACTTTGAGTAATGATTCATGTAAACTACAGTACAGAACTGTGTTTCCTGCACCCCTCAGAAGCAGTGCAAAGGCTTGGGGGAGTCAGAGGAGCTGAGGGAGAGGAAAGTAATTGCTGGGAAGGAGCTTGGCAGTGAACCTGGAAGGTTGTTGGGTGTGGGTGAGAGAAGTATGGAACAGTTCTTTTGACTCTCATTCAGTCAAGCATATCTGCCCCGTCCCAGTTTGTCCCTGTACCCCCACCCTAAGCCCGTCCCCATGTGTCCCTGCACCAACCTGACCCCATGTGTCCCTGAAACTGTTCCCTGTAAGCTGCTCGCTTGGGCGGCTGCACAGGAGAGATTCAAGTGCCACCCAGCTGATTAGCAGAGTGCGCACAGCCAGCAGCATGTGTTTATGTACCCCTTCTCTCACACACACACACAACACACACACAGTCTCTGTCTCTCACACTCACCTCCCAACATATACTTCCAACATCATTCCTCATATATTCGTTGCTTATAAAAGCAACATTGCAACATGTTCACAGATGAAGGAAGCTCTTTGATTTTGGAGAAAGGAAGTGCCTTGTGTGCTTGTTCTAACTTGTATGTTTGGGTTTTCTGCTTTTGTCTTATTTATTTGTTCATTTCACTTGTTAAAAGCAATTAATTATTTTTTCCCTCTGGAGGAAGCTCGTGGTTTAATAGGCAAAATATTTGACAAAAATGACTAATTAAGTGCTCTGCTGCTTGCATACAGAGGGACACATCTTTTGTAGCCTATTATCATCTGTGAAGTGTCTGTGTGGTTAGTGCGCGTCCTAGGGTCATTGGAGTACTGTATTAGTGAATGTATTTTACAAATTGAGGGAAAGTTGAGAAGTTCCAAATAGTATATATACAAATAAATGTATCACAATATTAGAAATGCATCTATCAGGTATATTAACGCATGGTAAAAGTGGTTCTTCGAGTGATTGCTCATGTGTATTCCACAGTAAGTGTACGTGCTTGCCACGTGCACCAGTGCTGGAAGTTTTTCCCCTAGCAGTACCCATAGGGGGAGAGCACCCTTCTTGACCCTGGGAGTGGTGCCTGCTTGGTGCGATATAAGGGGAGCTGCGTGTTCCCCCCACCCTCAGTTCCTTCTTGCCGACAGTGAAGGTGCGTCAGAACTGCTCAGCTCCAGCTCCGTTCAGTAGTACCTGTAGTCAGTTTAGTTTTCAGTGGAGTTTTGTTAGGGAGCTCGGGCCGGGGCATGCCCCATGCCCCAGGATTTAAGTTGTGCGGCTCCTGTAGGCGTTCTGTGCCAAGGAGTGACCCGCACACAGACTGTGTGGGAGAAACTCATATCAGCGAAAGGTGTAAGATCTGCAAGTCATTCAAACTCTGGGCTAAAAAAGAAAGGGACATTAGACTCTGGGCCATCCTGGTGGAATTGACGCTGGCCCCGACCCTGGCATGCTGCTCCGATCTGGTACCCAGCACCGCGCCTGAAAGCCCTCCAGGCAGCTAAGGATGTCATATCCATGCCAGTGCTGGGAACACCTCCAATGTGTTGGCCCCACGATCCAGAGGCAAGCCGCTGCTAGAATCACTGCAGTCATTGCCAGCCTGGTACCGGTCTCAGTAAAGGGAACGTTCCCGATACTGCTCATGGCCTAGTGATCGTTCAGGGCTCAGTCCATGTGGATCGCCCTCGACGCCGACCAGACTGTCTAGAGGGGTGCCATCTGATCGAGACTTCCAGCACCGCTTGTCTTCACAAAGCGAGTTCAGACGGGACTGTGGCGGACATCGCCAATGGTCCTCTCCTCAAAGGGAGTACCGCAGTCCGTCGCGGCATGACCATCGATGCCGTTCCCACTTGGAATCCTGCTTGAAGTCTCCACCAAGGCATCATAGCTCAGGGCATCAATTGCTGGCTCCTCAGCATCGCGGGTCCATTTGTTGAGATCACTCGCAGAGCATTTACTAACATCAGTGCCGTTCTCCCGCCTCAAGGTCACGGTCCTGCAGTCGATGTAGATCCCAGCACCGTTGCCACTTCCTGTCCTGAGAAGCAGCAGCGTGCCGTATGCCAGCCCCACCTCTGCTCACAGTCGCCTGTCTACAGGCCACAGTAGCCAGCCTGATCGGACAGCCCCACCGGTGCCTCAGCAAGTGCAATGGCACCGTGCGTCATGGCTGGCCCAGTGGTACCAGTGGGCAGCGTGGCCTTCAGTGCAGACCCTGGTGAGGGCTTGCTTGGTGGCTGGGGCATCGGAAGCATCATCAGCCTCTATACCTAGACTGCCGAGAAAGGAGTTGATGGGCTCTGCTTCCTCGGTGCCTTTCCTGGAATCTGACCAGGTGATGGATCCTCCAGTGCCGGACAACACCCAAAGCACCGCACCGGCTTCCTCAGCCTGTCCGGAGGAGCTGATTGCAGCCCTGTCCCCCTCCATCCAAAAGGAGGACTACCGGGTCGATCAAGACTTACTAAAAAGGGTGGCAGCAAGCCTTCATCTCTAGGCTGAGGAAATGGAAGAGCCCTCAGACTCCCTGTTCAATGTGCTATCCCCCTCGGCACCGGACAGGGTGGCCTTGCCGCTCCATGAAGGGGTGGCTAAAATTTCAAATGCCCTGTGGCAAACGCCAGCCTCATTGGCTCCCATCTCTAAGAAGGCGGAGCACAAGTACTTCGTACCCACTAAGGGGCATGAATGTCTGTATACCCACATGGCACCCAAGTCCTTGGTGGTTGAGTTGGTCAGCCACAGGGAGTGACAGGGGTAGCCAGCCCTGACCCCAAAGAACAAAGACTCTCAGAGGCTGGATGCTTTTGGAAGAAAAATTTATTCATCGTCAAGCTTCCAACTGAGGGTAGCAAACCATCAGGCTCTCCTGGGTCGCTACGAGTTTAAACTCTGAGGATCCCTCCCCAAGTTCAAGGACTCCCTCCAGGAGCGTGATAGACAGGAGTTTAAGGCACTCATGGAGGAAGGGGCAGCCACCACAAGGGCATCTCTGCAGGCCATTTTGGATGCAGCAGACATGGCCACACCGTTCATGGCCTCGGTGGTGTCCATGAGACAGGTGTCCTAGCTTTTGCTTTCTGGGTTATCCAGCAAGGCACAGTCGTCAATGCAGGATCTCGCTTTTGATGGGAAGGCACCATTTGTGGAGGAAACGGACACAAGCCTGCACAGCATGAAAGACTCCCATACGACCCTCCAGACCCTGGGCCTCTATGTCCCTGCTCCGGCAAAACCCAAGTTCAAGCCACAGCAGGCTCCCACCTGGGCTGCTCTCCCAAAATACGAGGTCACACATAAGAAGCAATGGGACTATAAGAAACGTCTGCAAAGACAATACCACTCTGCCCCACAGCCTGGAACCTCTAATGGCAAGCAGGCTGGTAAAAGGCGTTTTTGACAGGATGCTCAGGGGTACCCCGCCATTTTCAGCCCCAATAAATCTCCTTTTTTCCAATCGATTATGTGCGTTCCTACCAGAATGGTTGCAGCTCACCTCGGACTGCTGGGTCTTTAACTCCATCTCCCAAGGTTTCACCCTCCAGTTTACCTCCTACCTGCCCAACCACCACCTCCCGCCCCTGTCCCTCTTGGGGGACCCATCGCACAAGGTTCTGCTCGAGCAGGAGGTCGGGAGACTCCTGGAACTAGGAGTGATAAGAGGCAGTGCCCAAGGAGTTCCTGGGCAAGGGGTATTACTCCCGGTATTTCCTTATCCCGAAGGCCTAAGGGGGGCTCAGACCCATACTGGACCTGCGAAGTCTGAACCTGTACTTAGTAAAACTTGAGTTTCACATGGTTTCCCTGGCCTCCATCATCCCCTCCCTGGAACCCGGGGATTGGTAAGTGGCCCTCGATCTACAGGATGCATACTTCCGTATCTATATATTCGAGGGTACAGGCGCTTCCTCTGTTTTGTGGTGGGACAGAATCACTACCAATTCATGGTCCTCCTGTTTGGTCTGTCCATTGCCTCCAAGGTCTTTACAAAGTGCATGTCGGTAGTAGCGGCCTACCTCAGGTGCCGGGGGGTCCAGATATTCCCCTATCTGGATGACTGGCTGGTCAAGGACACCTCCCGGTCGCAGGTGAGGGATCATATGGCACTCCTCCTGTCCACATGCACCACCCTGGGCCTGTTGGTAAACAACACCAAGTCCACGTTAGTCCCAGTGCAATGCATAGAGTTTATCGAGGTGCTCCTGGATACAATGTTGGCCAGGGCCTCTCTCCCCACAGACAGCTTCGAGACCCTGAAAGTGCTCATCAACTCAATCGTAAGTTCCTGGTGACGATAGTCAGGTCCTGCCTACAGCTGCTAGGTGACATGTTGGGGTGTACATATGTGGTCCACCACTCCAGGCCCAGGATGAGGCCCCTACAACTCTGGCTGCCCTCGCAGTTCTCCCAAGCCACGAACAGGTTGGACAAGTCCTCACCATGCCAAACTCGGTGACCGCCTCCTTACGGTGGTGGTCCACACTAAGCAATATGCTCCGAGGAGTGGTGTTCAGGGACAGGGCCTTGTCAGTGGAGCTGGTATCCGATGCATCGAACCTGGGCTGGGGAGCCCATGTGGGGAGTTTTCAGACCCAAGGCCTGTGGTCTCCGCAAGACCTGACCCTTTACATAAATGTCAAGGAACTCAGGGCAGTGTGGCTGGCGTGTACGGCCTTCCACTTGCACGTGAAAGGCAAGGTAGTCAGGGTTCTCACGGACAACACGGCCTCGATGTTCTGTATCAACAGGCAAGGCTGGGCCCGATCCTCCGCCCTCTGCCACGAAGCCCTCAGCCTGTGGGACTTCTATATAGTCCACGACGTCCACCTAAAAGCTTTTCACCTACCTGGTGCCTGGAACATGAGGGCAGATCGCTTGAGCAGGGACTTTTCCTTTCAGCACGAGTGGTCCCTACAACTGGAAGTGGCCTTCCAGGTTTTCTGGAGATGCGGAACTCCCCAGGTGGACCTGTTCGCGACCTGACAGAACCGACGATGCCCCCGGTTCTGCTCTGAAGGGGATTGGGGAGGGGTGCTATCTTTGATGCTTTCAATCTGCCCTGGTCAGGCCAACTCACATTCCCGCTGATCAGCAGGGTCCTAGAGAAAATAAAGATGGACAAAGACAGGGTCCTCCTCATTGCCCCGGTGTGGCCCAGGCAGCACTGGTAGGGGACCCTCTTCGGCCTGGTGGTGGCTCCGCCATGGCCATTGCTGCTCCACCCGGACCTGCTCTCTCAGGACCATGGCCGTCTCCTCCACCCCAACCTGGCAGCTCTTCACCTCATGGCATGGCTGCTCAGTGACTAGGTGGCGAGGCAAGGACATGCTCAGCTCCAGTTCAGCGCATCCTCCTTGAGAGTAGATGGCCCTCCACTTGGCACTCTTACACGGCGAAGTGGTCTCGTTTTGCTAGGTGAGCGATAGATCAAGGTGTATCCCCAACAGCTGCCCCGATCCAGCTTATCCTCAATTACGTCCTCCATCTGAGGGCCCAGGGCCTGGCACCCTCGTCAGTCAGGGTGCATCTGGCAGCCATATCTGCCTTCCATCCCCCAGTGCAAGGACATACGGTGTTCTCCCATACTATGACCGGCCGGTTCCTTAAGGAGTTGGACCAGCTTTACCCATATTCTAAGCCCCTGGTCCCACGGTGGGACCTGAATCTAGTGCTGGCTCAGCTTATAGGCCCGCATTTGAGAGGCTGGCCACGTGTTCCTGGTCTCACCTCTCGTGAAGTTGGCCTTCCTGGTTGCTATCACATCGGCTGGGCGGGTCTCTGAGCTCAGGGCCCTGATCTCTGAGCCACCGTATACGGTGTTTCATAAGGACAAGGTCCAGCTCTGCCCACACCCCGCGTTCCTCCCAAAGATGGTCTCCCCACCTACCACATGGGTCAAAATGTTTTCCTACCAGTCCTTTGCCCCAAACCTCACGCAACTAATGAGGAATGCTGCCTTCACACTCCCGATGTGAGGCGGGCTCTGGCTTTATACCTCGAGCAAACCAAGCCATTCCGAAAGTCCTCGCAGCTGTTTGTTGCCTCAGCTGAGTGCACGAGAGGCCAGTTGATTTCCACTCAGCCACTGTTATGTGCTGGCGGGTGTTCCCCCGCTGCCTATTCTTAGGGCATGCTCGACGCGGGCGCAGGCCTTGTCAGCTGCCTTTGTGGCCCACTCCCTATTCAGGACGTTTGTATGGCTGCCATGTGGTCTTCAGTTCACACGTTCACCTCGCACTATGCGAAAGTCTCCCAAACCAGGGATGACACCAGGTTCGGCAGGGCGGTACTGCGTCCCGAGAACTTGTGAACTGCCCACCTCCAGCAGACCCAGCTTGGAATCACCTCCCGCCCTCCTTCCCCTCTGTCAGAGTTGTCTGGCAAGAAGGAACTGAGGGTGGGGGGAGCGCACAGCTCCCCTTATACCGTGCCAGGCAGGCTCCACTCCAGGGGTCGCTCTCCTCCTATGGGTACTGCTAGGGGAAAAACTTCCAGCACCACTACACATGGCGAGCATGCACACCTACTGTGGAATAGACATGAGCCATACATCTTGAAGAACACCAAGTTACGAAAAAGGTAACTGTCTTTTTCACTTTGAGCAAATGCTGTTACATTATGTGTCATTCACTTCATTTTAAATTTAATTACACGTAGAATTTTTAAGTTTCATTCATTAATTTAACCAATTTTTTTTAACATCTTGTTTACTTAAATTGTTGTCTATCCATCTTTTTGTTGAATATTTTCTTTTCAGTTGGCTGTCAAACAGTTTAAGGTCAGCTCGTCCTATACCTTTAATTGTCAAAAGAGGATGTGGATTTTTGTCCAGATTTCTATTTTCTGTACGTCTTATTAAATATACCTGCCCTCTGTTGCCAAGAAACAAAAATAATTCAGTATTTTTTAGACACACCAAAACAGTTTTTGAGTTCTTCTTGGCTCTGCAACAGCTGTTAACTAACCAATTCCCAAAGCTGTGTTGATATCAATAAAGCAGATTGTTTTATTTTTCTGTGCTCCTACCATATTGCAGCTGAAATTCACATGCGCTTGTTTAATTTACAGTGTTTGGCCTTATTAAAAGGGCAAAATTGTAAGGGAGAAAAACACCTATTTTCGAGCTTCTAAGAAGTCTTATAGATATTACAGACTAATGTAATGTTTCCATATAAAGTAATTAGCAGTGTTGTCCTAAAATAATTTAAATTTAAATCACATGTAAATCAGCCATCAAGCGTATTACTGACTTTTCTCAAGGCGGAAAAAATTAATACATGTTGTTTGTGTTCATCTTTAGGAGCAGGGAACCATCGCTATTTCATGGGATATCTGTTCTTTTTGCTTTTTATGATCTGTTGGATGATTTATGGCTGTATCTCTTGTGAGTACATTTTTTCTTTATTGTTTTTAAGTACAATGTTTCATTTAGTTCCTCATATGAGTGTTTGCACTATCAGAGTTATACTCTGATACTATTTGTATTGGAACTGAGATATGCTTTAGTATCTGCCCAGTTCAGGTGTTCTAGAATAGAAGAATACCTAGTTGTTATTAGAAAAATATCTCATTAAGAATTCTATACAGTCCTTGTTACTATTATTCCATGCCCCTCATTAAGTTACTATCATCTCTGTGACTTTAAATACAGCTGGTTAGAAAAGGAGGAACAAATTGTGAAGGTTTTCGAAAATTATTTCCATATTTCATAAAAAAATTGCATTTTGTCAAAGTTTTCTGACCAGTTCAAATTTAAATACTACATTGATATATAGAAAAAATGTGTGATCTGAGGATTTTATATGATTTTTAAATCTATAATTTTTTTCTTCTTCCAGACTGGGGAATCCATTGTGAGACTACTTACACAAAGGATGGATTGTGGACATACATTACACAAATTGCCACCTGTTCACCTTGGATGTTTTGGATGTTTCTAAATAGTGTGTTTCATTTCATGTGGGTGGCTGTGTTACTCATGTGTCAGATGTATCAGGTATGACAAGGCACTTTGTTACTTATTATAGTCAACCTTGAATATTGAAAGTAAATTTGCATTCCCGTTACATCAAATATTCCTTTTTCAGTTTACTCAACATGGTTATAAACAAGGCTCAGTGATCACAGAAACATGGTTTGCAGAGGAAATAGAAAGCTGATTGTGTTGTCAGTCATAGGGGTTGCCTCATTTAGAATAGGGAGGGAATCTGGGGTCACCAGGCAAAAGGGAGATTGTCTTATTAGGAGTTGAAAGAGTGTGAAGGTCTTTGTGCAAATGATCATTTTATTAAGAGTGAAAGGGATCAGAAGTCTCTATTCAGTAGCTCCCTTGACAGCCATACAAGTGAAGAGTTTGAATAAGATAGTCATTGAATTAGGTTAGAAGGCTTTCTTCAATCACTTTTGGCTAACATTTTCTTGGTTTGAAACCTTGGATAATTTTTTTCAAAAGTGCCTAAGTCCCATTTTTAAGAGCAATTCAGGCACTTAGGCTCCTGAGTCTCATTGACTTTCAGTGAGACTTATCCTCCTAAGTCACTTTTCAAAATGGGACTTAGGCTCTTCAGTCACTTAAGTGCTTTTGAAAACTGTACCCTTATTTCATAGTACATGGTTGAAGCCTGTTGCTAATTATTAGTGCTTCTAAATGGCACTCAAAGAGATTTAAATGCTGATACTCTTTCACCTATCACCTTCATGACACTCCTAGCTTTTAGTGGAGCAGTCATCAGGAACTCGAGACTGCTTGGCTTGTCTACATGGCATGGCACAGCTCTCTAGAGGGGTCTGATTTATAAAGCACTGTAACATGTTGTGGTTTAATTGCCCCACATAGACCCTGCTAGCATGCTCTAAAAGGTATCTAATTTGCATATGCATAGTCTTGTTTCAAAAATTCAGTGCAATGGTTTATATGTGAAAAGTAACTGTTCATTGTTAATGATTTTAGCAGACGCTTCCAGCTTAATTGACTCCCACTGGGCTCCTCCCAGGTGCTGAGGTCCCCAACTTACCAAACTTCCAGCTTTTTCCTCTTACAACATTTTCCATGCAGTTCTTTGTCATAAAAAAAACTAGGGATGTCACGCGATTAAAAAAATTAATCACGATTAATTGTGCAATTAAAAAATTAATCACAAGTAATCACACTGTTAATAATAGAATACCACTTATTTATATATTTCTGGATGTTTTCTACATTTTCAGATATATTGATTTCAATTACAACACAGAATACAGAGTGTACAGTGCTCACTTTATATTTATTTTTATTACAAATATTTGCACTGTAAAAAAACAAAAGAAATAATTTTTTTCAACTCACCTATACAAATAAATACTGTAGTGCAGTCTCTTTATCATGAAAGTTGAACTTACAAATGTAGAATTATGTGCAAAAAAAAACTGTTCAAAAATAGAACCATGTAAAATTTTAGAGCCTACAAGTCCTATTCAGTCCTACTTCTTGTTCAGCCAATCACTCAGACAAACAAGTTTGGTTACCATTTGCAGGAGATAATGCTGCCAACTTCTTGTTTACAATGTCACCTGAAAGTGAGAACAAGTGTTCGCATGGCACTGTTGTAGCCGACGTCACAAGATATTTACATGCCAGATGCACTAAAGGTTCATATGCCCCTTCATGCTTCAACCGCCAGGTGAAGGTTGATTTTCTTTTTTGGTGGTTCATGTTCTACAGTTTCTGCATTGGAGTGTTGCTCTTTTAATATTTCTGAAAGCGTGCCCCACACCTCGTCCCTCTCAGATTTTGGAAGGCACTTCAGGATCTTAAAACTTGGGTCGAGTGCTGTAGCTATTTTTAGAAATCTTACATTAGTACCTTCTTTGCGTTTTGTCAGATCTGCTGTGAAAGTATTCTTAAAACGAACATGTGCTGGATCATCATCCGAGTCTGCTATAACATGAAATGTATGGCAGAATGTGGGTAAAACAGAGCACGAGACATACAGTTCTCCCCTAAGGAGTTCAGTCACAAATTTAACAAATGCATTATTTTTTTAACGAGCATCATCGGCATTGAAGCTGGAATGGTCTTCTGGAATGGTACCCAAAGCATGAAGGGTTATACGAATGTTTAGCATATCTGGCATGTAAATACCTCTGGCTACAAAAGTGCCGCGTGAATGCCTGTTCTCACTTTCAGGTGACATTGTAAATAAGAAGCCGGCAGCAATATCTCCTGTAAATAAAAATAAACTAGTTTGTCTTAGCGATTGGCTGAACTTGAAGTAGGACTGAGTGGATTTGTAGGCGCTAAAGTTTTACATTGTTTTGTTTTTGAGTGCAGTTATACAGCAAAAAAATTCTACATTTGTAAGTTACAATTTCACAGTAAAGAGATTACACTATAGCACTTGTATGAGGTGAATTGAAAAATACTATTTATTTTGTTTATCACTTTTACAGTGCAAATATTTGTAATCAAAAATAATAATTTAAAGTGAGCACTGTACACTTTGTATTCTGTGTTACAATAGAAATCAAAATATTGGAAACTGTAGAAAAACATCCAAAAATATTTAATAAATTTCAATTGGTATTCTGTTTAACAGTGTGATTAATTTTTTTAATCACGATTAATTTTTTTTAGTTAATCGTGTGAGTTAACTATGATGAATCAACAGCCCTAAAAAAACCTGTGGCACAGGGAAAATACAGAGGAGTAAAATGAATTTAATTTGATATGAAAATAAATTATAGATGCAATACTGTACTAATTGTATTATTCAATTTCATCTTAATTTAGTAAAAACATTCATCCTTAGTTTATCAGAAACTGCCACAGAATTTTGAGTTTCTCCTACTGGAGCATGCAGATATGAATGGCTTTGCCACAGAAGTTGCATTTAGCTTGCAGCAGAGTATGTGGTGCCTAGCCCTAGACTATAGGTTTTTCTATATTGGGAAACTAATCCATTGCTGATAGTGGTGGTCAGTAGTAGGTCTTCACTGTCTCTTTTTCAACTCGTGTTTGTAAACTGCTTAATTGCTTGGGTAATGGTACAAAAATATTTAACACCATTGGAGAAGGCATGAGTGAAACATGATTAAAACAGTTCAGTGACTGAGTGCATACAAGTTGTGTAAGTCTGGGCTCAGTTATGCATTGTATAATTAACTGGACAAAATCTTTTCAATGGAATCTAGACTAGTAGTTAAACAGTTTCCAGCTGAGGGGACCCGTTGCTGTTAACTGTTGTCAGCAGTGGTCATTTTCCTAGTACATATATAGCTTAAAAATAGTAAGTTGGGTCTACATATTGTTAGCTCAGTGTAAAATGAGTTCAGGTCTTGGCTGTTACATAAAATAAAAGTAATAGAACTACAAATGCATATAATAAAGAAATTGTGTATATTTGCTGTAGATCAGAGTAGTTGCAGATGAGACTCAGTTTTGTAAATATAACTTTACTCTTCGGGAAAAAAAGTCTATGTATACATCTCTGTAAAGTACAATACAAAACATCAAAGTTGATAGTATGCAGGTAATATTTCTCATACTAAGAACTATATTAATTTTTCAAAGTCAATAGGTTATTTACATGTATTTTGGTATAGTTTATGGAAAGGATGGTGGCAGTTATAAATCCATTCTTAAAGCTCTCAGAAATGGTAATGGAAGGCATACACATGCCTGGGAGGGTTGAACAAACATCTAGACAAGGAAATAGCAATGTAGCTGTTCCACTGCGAAAAAAGTACTCCTGGGGGGATTCTGCGCCAAAAAATTAACTATCCTGCAAAATTTTCTGCATACTTATTTGTCAAAGTAATGCAGTATAATCACACCAGTTTCAATTGTTTTGGTAATTTATTTAAACTACAATGCAGAAAAAAGTCACAATTAACTATTCAGCATTACCTGAACACATGAAAGATAAGTTACAAACACTTGGTAACCAATACCCTGTATTCCAGTTATAATCCAGGATTTTTATTTAAATTACATTACAGAACACCAAACAGAAAAAAACAACAACAACAAAAAAGCCTTAAAAAAGTAGAATGTCATTTTAAATTGCTCAGACTTTCACACACGAAAGTCGTACAGTTTTGCTAATCATTGTCCTGAACCTGGCTGGGTACTTTGGGAAGTGCTTGGTTCTGATTGCCCTGACATTGTATTGACTGCTTGGTAAATGTTTTATTTGCCCTCAAAGTCTTTTTTTTTTTTTTAAATGGGTAAGTAAAATAAATTCTGAGCTGTAATCTAACTCGATTGTGTCACTTTGGCACAGGAAAAAGGTGAGAAAGCACACTGATCTTCCTAGCAGATTCTCTTACTGTCATTTATAAGACTTTACATCACTCTAGTAATGTAGGAGCCTTAAAACTTCTACAGGTTTTATACTCCTTGAGGAATTGTCTGAGAATGGGAACAGTTAACTAACAATAGGAACATTAATAACATTACTGTGTAGGCAGGCTGCTACATTTCTGCCTCAGGGACAAAGTCTGCCTCATGCATAATAAAAAGCCCTACCCTTCCCCGCCAGGCAAGCTGTAGTAGCAAGTGAGAGGGACAGAGTCTCTCTCGCTTGTTGGCAGGCACACACGCGTAGCCCCACCCCTTGATGGTGATCAACGTCTCCCATGCAGGCACACACACCCAGCCCTCCTCCCCCAGTGATTTGCGTGTTTGAGGCTGCTCCAGGCTCGCTTGAACACATGTGTTGTTAGAGAAGAGGCTTTTGTCCCCCCCGCAGATTTCTCTTGCATTTTTCTCTGTGGGGGGATACACAGAGGTGCAGAATTCTGTCAGGAGTAAAAGATGCACTATACTGAAACAATTTTCATGCATTTTGTGCCTTTTCCTCACTAAGAATCACTGAGCATTCACATATCCCACTGAAATTAATGAATATGTTCACATAACAGGTAATTCTATATGCTAAAATATAAATAGATTCTTTGAATTTTCTCACGCTAAAGATCTCTTGTGATCAGACATTTAGCTTTTCCCTTGAATGTAATTGTCAGTCTTCCTTCCCAGACACCTCATTACCATGTCTGACCAGCAATCTTGTAACACAGACTGAAATTCTAACCAGTACTCAAAATAGTAGCCTGGATGAACAATCTGTCTAAGTAGTCTTGGAATGAGCCAGAGAGTTCAATATGTTCTGTGGGGCTGGGATCTGTATTTCAGATGTTCCTATGTCTGCCCATCTAATGAAACCATTGTGTGTTTTGCATTATCTGTCAGTACAAAAGCCAACAGAGGAAAATTTATTCAAATATCTTAACAAAATCATAGGCCAACTATTGGAATTATCAATTACAGGTTTAGACAGGAAAATAATATTCAAATACATCACATTAGCTATATTGAAAAAGGAATACTTTTCCTTATCTATCCTAACAGTAAAGAACAAAGTCTTATCACAAGTCTCTTCACAAGGGCTTAGTTACCACTTCAGTGTTTCCAGTTATATCAGAAATAGGATCCACACTCCGAAGTTTTAAATAAACTGTCAGACATCTCAGCTTTTTCCTTCTCTCCTGTAACGATGATTTAGAGCAACCACCAATATAGATTCCAAGTTTATACGTGTGATCCAGGGCCACCACACTACCTTCCAGTGGGATTTCCTGCCCAAGATAAATGAGCCAGGGTGACCACATGTATTCAGTGTGGCTTCCAAACCAATATAAAGCACCAGAGTACTAAAGAAATGTGAATATGCAACTTTCCAGTATGCCTTCCAATCCCCAACTATCCCAGGATCCATTAAACTCCATATGTAAGTTACTTTAGAACAGTGGCTCTCAAAACTTTTTTACTTGTGACCCTTTCACATAGCAAGCCTCTGAGTGCAACCCCCCCCCATAAATTAAAAACACATTTTTATATATTTAATGCCATTATAAATGCTGGAGGCAATGCGGGGTTTGGGGTGGAGGCTGACAGCTTGCGACCCCCAATATGTAATAACCCTGCAACCCCCTGAGGGGTCCCAACCCCCCAGTTTGAGAACCCCTGCTTTAGAATGGGATATGTTGGTAGATATTTCTTCAAATTCTATGGAACCTGGAAGAACACTTTCCTCACGGTGCCTCGTGAAATGCTTTGCACCCTTCAATGTGATGAAGGCAAAATTACTATAATTGTATTAAATCCTGTTTACAAGGCAGAAACCATGCAGTGTAGGAAATATGAAAAATGAAATGTGAAATAACTACATTATTTAATGTGGCCAAATCATTATTTATACTATTGTGTGCAGAAAGATAAAAGGTAACTTAAAAGAACTTGTCAAAACCTGTTCCTAGAGATTCTAACTTGGCCTTTCTCTTAGGAGCTTTGTTCTTTGCTTTTTTAACTCCACAGCCCCTCTCTTGATTCCTCTCTGATGGCTTGAAAGTAAAGTTGACTGATCCCCTGACTGATCATTCTGATGGGTTCACTCTCTGGTATTGTTCCTTGCCACTCTCTGTTCTGTCTTCCAAGCAGCTTCCTTGTTCCCTGGAGAAGATTAAAAGACTTAGCCAAGATTTTCAAAAATGGTTTCCTAAAGTTAAACTCCTAAATAGGTGGCTTGATTTTTTTCAAAAGAGAATATGAGTACTCAAGAGTTCTCATTCATTTTGAAAATCAGGCCTCTTCTTACAGAACCTAGCAATAGGTGCCTAACTTAAGGCTCTCGTTTTTTTTTTTTAAATCGTGTCCTCTTTCTTTAGATACCTCTCTGTTAAAGGGACAAAACTTCAGTACATCCAGAAAAGGCAAGTAAACCTGAGTGTAATTTCCTGAATGCTCAGGATTATCAGACATGGCTTCTTGATCCCATAACATGGGGCTGAGTTACCATATGACACTAAGAATTCTAAAGCTTTAGCTTACAATAGTGCCCAATTGTTAAGGGAGTTCTTCTACTTTTGTTTCCAGTGTTGCACATGCAATATACTACAGTAAATCCAGGCCTTGCATAATTTAAAACTTCTTCAGCCTCCCCCTTTTTAGGTCAAAACAATTTTGGAGTAGTTGCTGTAAACTGTTCACACTTCTTGAGTCAAATGACCCATGCAGAAGGTGTTTTCATCCCAATGTATTATTTCTTAGAACTTCTTGTTATTGAGACAAAATTTTACAAGTGAAAAAATTACAAAAATATCATCTCATAGTTACTTTAAGTATCAGTGCCAAGAAGGAAGAAAAATTGTTTCAAAATTGTTTAAGATAATGCCTAAATATCTACTATAATAAAAATAATTGCTTATCTTATTTATTATCTCCAGTATAGATTATTAGGGATTTTTCTTCTGGATATCAGGATTTATTAAAACAGAAAACTAGTACACAATTTGATACAGCTGGTTCTGTTCAGTCAAGAAAGACTCAGATAACGCAGATGTACAGGCAGAGTGATGCAGCTTGCATTGTGCCTGGTCCTAAACTAAACAGCCTCTGACTTTCACAAGCACCAAATAGTCCTGCACAATTACAACCATAAAGTAGCAAATAAATGTGGGTTTTTTTCCCCAGCTTCTCTCTCTCCTGGTTTGCTTTTAATTTTGGAAATTCTAAGTGTTTGTTTGCTTTATCTCTCATCTTTTCTAGATATCTTGTTTAGGTATCACTACAAATGAGAGGATGAATGCAAGACGATACAAGCACTTTAAAGTCACAACAACGTCTATTGAAAGCCCATTCAAGTAAGTTTATAAAAAATGTCTCATTTAGGTAGCCAACCCACAAATGAACTTCACAACTGAATGCAACAAAACAGAGCTGAATGCTGAAAACTATCTTCCAGATGCTGATAGGATCCCAGAATTTCAGTTTTTTGAACAGCTATTTTTACTGTAAGCCAATGTATCTGATTATGGAAAGTGATTTATAATTACTGTTAATATTCCTAAATGAATCTCGCCATTGATGATTTAACATAAAAAAAAAATTATGCTCCCAGGGAGGTAATAGTCTTTTTGTTGGTAAAGAAATGGAAAGCACCTTCCTTGTAGGGGATGTTGCCATTTCACTAAGTTTGTTTTTGTGCTAGTAAAAGGACTTGCCTTCAACATTTCTTCTCAAGTTCCACCATGCAAAAGAAATTAGCAAGTGAGACTAGTAACATGGCTTCATGTGGTCATGGCCTTTCTAGAGATGCACAACAGCCACAATCAGATTTCTTTTTGTCTGTGGAACACAAGCCTGTGCCCAGAGCAGATGCAATGTATTGCTTTCCTCACTGATTTCAAATTCCACATCCTGTAGCCATTTCTATCAGGTTAGGAGCTTTTAGAAGATGTGTTCCTTAAAATCATGAAACAAGTGTTTGAGCTGACTAAGCACTGCCTACAAGATGGAGCAAAAGTGTCAACCACGGTTTGTTTACTTAATGTCCTTTCAGGAATTCAGATGTTCTCGTTGTTGCTTCTCATCTTTCTAGTCTACATCCTATTACCTAAGTTTTGATTTCCAGAAAATCAAGGCCTACTCATCTTTCAGTGTAATTACAAGGCTTCACTGCCCTCAAGCAAACAGAAACTTTCGGATTAAAAATAAGTTGCCTTCCTGAGATTTTTTTTACATATTAGAGACTGTAAAACTTTAAGAAATTGACAATGAGCTCTATGATTTAACAGCTGCTGGACTCGGAAGCTATCAGTCTTGTCCTCTAGGTCCACGGAGATGTGTATACTCTATATTTTGTAGTGTTCAAGGATTCACACTGATCTTTAGCCTATGAACCACCATGTAATCTGAAGACCAGTATTAATTAAATTGAAGGTGATCCTGGAAGAACAATCACTTCATATTCATGTCTGGCCCTTTTAAATGGTGCAACGATTCCTTTTGAATCCATGCCTTTGCCACTTCCAGAACGGTATGCTCCAATACACTGTGTGGGACTAGCTTTCAAAATCACTCTGAAACTTCAGCTAGCATAGAATGTGGCCACCCAGTTAGCGGTGTTTGTGGCATGGAATATATTATACCCATGTGCTACAGATTACCTTGGCTTCCAGTTCATCACTGGGTGCAGTTTAAGGTGTTGATTTTCATCTATAAATCCATAGGTATTTTGTGTCTTAGCTATCCTAAATACCACTTCTTCTCATACTCCTTACTTCGGAAGCTCTTGTTCTTGTATTTCCCTAAATTTCAATGTTATTTTTGGTCTTAGTTGATGGCACTCAGCTCTGAACTTTGCTTTCCTGTTGGTCCAACAGAGCATGTCCTCAGGATGCATTGTAATGCCTGTTTAATGGTTCAAACTATTGCCTGCGGTGGGATAGAAATTGGTTCATGGTTCAGGGATTTCTCTTGAGCTTATTCAGTTTTGTTATTTTTGAGTTCATGTAATTTTGCAGTCTATGCTTAAGTTGTAATATTCACATATTACAAAATGGGAAAAATAAAATAGCATCGTCTGAAATCAAAGGCAGGATAATGCTGCAATAGTTTTATATAATGTTCTATTGGTGCTATTGTTTGCTTTTTCTATCAAATATATTTTGGCAAGTCATTTTTTCTTAACTTTAAGGTGGGATGATGGGTTGTTATATAACCCTTGCATACTATCTTGGGGAATGGCTGATTTAAGGTTAAAGAGTCAGCTGTGGTCTCAGAATTTGAGTTTTCTACATTTGGGGAACTTTTTGGAGAGCAAGCAGACATGGTAAATTTGGAAGTAGACAAACTTGTGCTATGTTCAGTGAATTGAGATGTTACTTACTAACGTATGTCTTCTTGGTTGGTTTTTTTTTAGCCATGGATGTATAAGGAATATTATAGACTTCTTTGAATTCAGATGCTGTGGTCTTTTTCGTCCTGTTATTGTGGACTGGACAAGGCAGTATACAATAGAATATGACCAAACTTCAGGAGCAGGCTACCAGCTAGTGTAGCACCATCTTCATCCTGTGAGCATATCAGATCTGAGTGGTGCCTGAAAATTTCTCTCTCTCGAATCCACATCTTTTGAACCGTAGCATGCTATGTGTAGGGCTAACGATGAATCTTACGGTACCTTCTCTTTATCAGAGTTTTATTAACGAAGGTAAAAATGGACAGAATAAACTGCCAATCCTGATAAGGAAGAGGAGGAAGATCAAAAAGGGATTTTAACCATTCTTAACATGAGAATTATTCACAACAACATTTTCACTGCATTTGTTGTTGTATTTTTTATTTAACACCTTTTACAAAGGAGCATGAGATTATTAAAGTATTGACATACCTAGTCATGTTGTGCTGAACAGAAATATTCATTTCTCAATTTGAATAATTCCATTGGAGTAAGAATCTGGAGTCTAAAACTAAATTTCACAGTGCAGTCAGACTTCATTAAGATTGCTACATTTAGTTCAGGTAATGTGATTTTATATTGATTTTTCTATAGTATTATGTACATGGGAAAATGTGCGTTTCAATACTGTGATTAAAATTATGTGGTTTTATTGGGGATCGACTGTAATGTGTTAAGCTGCTGAAGCAGGGCACATGAGGATGATGTTCACAAATAAGTGTGTTACCTATATTTTATGGCTGTCAGCAGTTATGGCCATCTGTTTCTGGTACAGTGAAATACACATAATAACCTTGTTTCGAGGTTGTATAGTCTGAAAATAAACAGTTGCACGAGTAAGTAAAGCTTGTCTGTCGAAGTTAAAGCCCTGCTTAAGTGCATGATATACCTTTTAAAAATAGACCACAATATATACTATATGATATTCAGCAAAAAATAAAACAGAATTTAATTTGATATCTTTGAACAAATGATATAAACAATTTAATACTAGGAGTGATCCAGTGTAATCTATTGCATAGTGACTGGAAAAGTTTGAAGAGAAGTTGCATAGGGGGACCAAAGATATGAATGCAAAATCTCTAATAGAAAAGAAAGGTTTATAACAGTTTTAAATTCCATGTGATTGCAAAACAAATCATGAAAACCGACTAAAACATTCATGTTGTTTGCATATAAAATGATTGAATCCAAGCTTAAGTAAAGTGTGATCTCTGTTAATAGCACATATGAATGGAAAATTTAATAGGACATTCTGAAAAAGATGGTATGTCAGCAAGTGGAAATCACCCTTGAGATTTTTTTCTGTTTAGTTCTCTCACTGCAAATATGTTTGAAAGGTAAGGAATGATCTGAAATCTCATTCCAAATGGGCTTTTTGTTGTTGAATGTGATGCACTGATTTTCTGTTATGGCGTTTTCCTATACTCATGGTGAATTATTCACTGTTTCCTTAACTATTTGTTTACAGAGAGACTTGGATTAGTTCTCTTTTAAGTGCTGTAGCAACCTAGTGGTTCGAGAAATCTGTGAAGGGAGTTTTCAGAGGGGACCTGGAAGCAGTTGATAGAGACCACTGTAAAGAATGTGTATCTGTATATAAATAATTTATCAAATAGTTTTCTCCTTGTGAGTGTGTGTTAGTATATTTAAAGTTGCTCATTTCATTTTATCAACCAAAAAGTGTAGGAAGATATTTAACGAGCTTTTAGTGATGTTCAATAGTGCTGTTAATAGGCATTATACTCTGCAAATTCACTGCATGTTTGATGCTTGGCAAAATTAGCATTCCCTGTAATATGCAGATTACAAGTATAAAAGCAATCTAGTGGTATTCCCGCCCCTTGCCTTAGTAAGAGGAGCAGTGAAACTCTAAATAGGTGATGTTCAGTATTTGCAACTAGACATTTTTTTCTTTAGCTGTTTCTTTGATCACAAGACACTCACATAGTTTGCAGGTACCAGATATCAAGATTTACAGAAATGTAACATTAGTGTACTTGAATGTTTAAGAATGGGGGGAAAAAATCAACATTATCTTTGATACAGTGTTTGGGGGGAGTTGGTTACAGGGGTGGCAAGACGTTTGTGCCATTTTGTCAGAATTTAGAATTATAACAATAATTCTGTTAACGTGAACATGAACAAATAACACCCTTATTCATATTTTTAATTTCTAAATGGAAAACATGAACAAGCCTTCAAAATGTCTTTACTTATTTTACAATTAAAGGTAATGTTCTGCACCGCCAGGAAAAACTTTCCCCCATTTCTATTGGGTTGGCTGACATAAAGAACTTCAATCAGTTGAAAGTTTTTAGTAAGTACATTTCCTAGCATCAGTAATCTAATGCAGGGATCCCCAACGCGGTGCCCGTGAGCACCAAGGTGCCTGCCAGGGCATCTAAGTGCACCCGTGTACTGGCCGGCGGACGAGCCTCCGCCGAAATGCCGCTGACAAGCTACATCATCCAGAGGCATCACTGCCGAAATGCTGCTCTGGATGACGCTGCTTGTCGCCAGCATTTTGGCAGCGACGCCTATTGACATTGCCGCTTGTCGGTGGAATTTCGGCAGCTGCTCCGCCGCCGCCACGGTCCTCCGTGGCTCGTCGTTTGGCGCCCGCCAGACGAAAAAGGTTGGGGACCACTGATTTACTGTGTAAAGTACATTATTATTTTAGTTGTCCAATTAACTAACAATGTCTGTGTACCAGAATGTTTGCAAAACAAGAGTGGACTTTGGTGGTAATATGAGGTTAATTTTGCAGTCTTTAATTGAGCATCGCTCCCTAGTGGGAGTTTTGCTTCATTATGGACTGCAAAATTTGGCCAATAAAAAATACAATGGGTTTAGAATCAACTTGCAAATGTCCCGGATTTAGGGCATATAAATCTAATACAAAGAGTTAATTATCTTGAGGAATACTGAGACCTATGACCTGAAACCATCAGAATGGGAAAAGCCATCTACACAGCATTTTTCTGTCAAGTAAACTATTAAACTTACAATTTGCGTATTACAGCAAAACTGCATCGCTTCCAAAATTTTGTGAAGCTGATTCAGAGTGAAATCAGATCAGCTTTATCTGATATAGGTTGGGTAAATGGAAATTTTGTCTCAGCCCTAAACATGTGCTGTTTCTTTGCGGGTTTCTATGTTCTTTGATGTCCACCAGATTTTGTTTTTGAAAATTAATATGCATAAAACAGCATCATTACATTTTAAGCTATGGATACATTGTTTTTGTATTTTCTTTATTTATAACTGTGCCAAGTATTATTTTACTACTGTCAGGATCTTGATGTATTACATGGTGAACAAAAATCTGTAAAATGTTTAATAAATTAGCTCTCCTTACATAAATTAAATCTGTGAAAATTTTTGTAAGTTATTAATCAAATAAATATTGACTCTTACTTGCAGTGTTTGTCTTGACTTTTTGTGTCACACTAAATTTATTCAGTAAGCTGTCTAGCTCCATCAGCAATAATATGGGAGAACAGTTGTCTCATGACAGGGTCTAAATAAACCTATCGTGCAGCACAACACATTTCCAGATGTTATTTTGTCCAGTGTAATTCTGAAGAGAGGATAATATAATTGGGGGGGGGGTGAGTGTTTGACCCCCAAGTGGGGCCCCAGGGCCAGACTACGGGTGCTCCGGCCTCCACCCCCCCCAACGGATTTTTCCCCCAGCCCTCAGAACTGCCACCTGTCACGCTCAGAAAGCAGAACTTGCAACAGGAAGCCTTGTGGTTAGCCAGCCTGAAGAGACCAAGTTCCCCTGACAACAGTCGCTTCCTGGGTAGAGACGTTGGGGCCCGACTGCCTCCCTTGTATGGGCATATGCCACTCGCGACCCCCCAATTGGCTTATCACAAACAATGACGACAAATTTACTATATATTGCCGGTACCCTCCCGGGGACGGGCGGAGAGCCCCCGAATTCCTGTCGAAACCGTATCCAGGCCTGATCACCTTGGACGCTCTCTCGGCTCACGCGTTTCCTGAAGCCTAACCGGTTGCCGGCCGTAATGAAACTTTCGTGGTTTGTATGTGTAAGTATAATTAGCTGTTAAGTATTCTGTACTGATAGATAAGAGGCAAAGACTGATTCTAGCCGCCCTGAGACTCCTGCTAGGGGAAACCCGTTGACCAGGAAATCTCAAAAGCAAGGGGGATCAGTTGAGCCTCACAATTTGTTTAGGGAAATTAGTTGCTGCACTTATGATTACTAATAGCACCAATATTACTCCTACTAACCCCTGGAATGATTTAGATAACTATTGGGATTTAGAAAAATACCAGGGCCAGTTTTTATTTGTAATTGCAGTATTTGTATTATTTGCTTTGGTAGTGTGTTGTAAGCCCCAGATGTAACTGATCGTGTTTTCCCTTATCATTATCTGTGATTCATTTAATAAACCCTTATACTCTTAAACACTAAGAGTGATTGCTTGCGTGCTCTCCGTCGCTACCCGTGGGGACTTGACACCCCCCCCAGGGCATCCAGTGATCGAACCTCCGCCCTACCCCAACGCTCATTACCCGGTAGATAACGGGCACCTGGTGGCCATATTGGTGGAGCAAGGGGCGAGAGTAATCAGTAATCAACATGGCGTCACGAACAGGATGCCTTCGGGAGGGTCAGTGCCCGTGGTGTAGTGGGGACCGTGAACAATCTGAGCTCGAGCAATTTCAACACTTACAATTTCACCAAGTGGCCAGCAGACAGTCTGCGAGGCCCACCCTAGATTGGGTTTGTACTATAGAGTCAGGGTCAGGGTCGAAAAGCTATACTACCCCATTAACCCTGCCTGCCGTAGGATGCCTCCTCCACTGCCATCCCACCTTTAAGTGTCAGCCGGCCGATGGTTCCCTGCAACCCCAGTGCACGGGGGTTGCGGAAACTAGTCGGACTGAGACACCATCAGGCATCTGGAAGGAGTGTAGCCGTATCATCAAAAAATCCGGGGCCACCGTTTCTAAACTCATACCCCCGCCCCGGGTACAGCCAGGTGATCCTGCCCACGGGTTGCTAGCCCAGTTACTGCAGGAATTAGAGCAGACCAGGCGGACAAAGAAACTTAGACCAGACGAGTTTAAGTCGGAGGACGTGTCCACGGTCTTGTTCAGTGCACTTAACAAGGCGCTGGACCTCTGTGCGGTCCTTCATGGAAGCACTATGTTTGCTGCTAAACAAGCCGCTGCGAGCGGTACCGACAGTGCAGAAAGTGAGATAAGTGGCAAGGAGCAGGAGGACGGGAGTCAGGCTGGTAAAAGCCCACCCCCCTATGAAGCTCCCCCTTCGATCTACCCTGCTCTCCCCCCTGCTTTTCCCTCAGCCCCACCTGCGCCTGAGCAGGAGAGGCAGATGGAGGCAATGCCCGTTGCTATCACTAAAAGTAAGGTGGATTATGAGACAGGTCAGACAGTTACGACTACCGAGTATCGAACTCGCACCAAGGCAGAGATGAAGGAATTTTTGGCAGACACGAAGCGCAGGGAGGGCGAGGCACCCCTAGTGTGGCTGGGTCGTCTGGCCCTGGATCACGGGGCAGAGACGGTAGACAGGGAGGAAGCCGCTGTTCTGGCAAAAACGTCCAATTGGGCGTCGGGGTTCCCAGGTCATCATCTCTTGGGAAATCAGCTATGGCCGATTACCACCCCGGCCGCGGCCGTCTTGACCATGAAAGGCAGTTTTAGGGGACTGTATGTGCCTCCTGGCAGCGTAAATACACCCCATGAGATCATCTGGGCTATTGCCGGAGCGTCCATCGTAACGTGGGATGCACAAGCGGTGCCGTTAAATTTAAGCGATGAACAGGTTCAGACAGGTGTCCCCTTTATTTATGTCACAGACCCCACTGAAATCCCGGTCCACCGGGACGCGGTGGACTTGGCCGTAGAGGGCGCCCCACCGATTGACACAGGGGGACTCCTGCTGTTGCAAAGTTGGGTGGGGCAACCCCTTATTACCTTATATGAGGCCGTGTCCCGGCTCCGAATGCCACCGACCCCGAAGAATCCCATTTCAGCCCTTCCAGCTGGGAACCCTGTTAATAAGGGTCAGCCTAAACACCCTGAACGAACCAAGGCTGAAAGGGCGCTTTTTGGGTTCCTATTACATAAGGGGATCCCCAAGGAGGCACTGCGGAAGATGTCTGATACCCAACAGCAAGATTTGGGAAAACAGTTAGGATGGAAGGATTGGGATGACTATTTGAGGACAAAAAACGAGTAGAGGCCGGGTGCGCCCCGGCCTCCACAGAGACTTGGGATGACCGACCATACCACACCCTATTAGTAGCTGGTCCCAAACCCCCTTACAGCCCTGTATCCTTTCTGTTGGACACCGGAGCTCAAATCTCCGTTATAAAATCCGATGTGCCCCACATACCCACAAGTTCTACTATGTTTGTTCAGGGTCTTAACAGTATTGAAGAAAAGCCTGTAGTCAGCTTTACTTTAATTCATAAGGGGTACAAGCGAAAAGTAAAGGCATTGTTGGGAGGAACCAATTTGTTGGGGGTTGGGGATATAAAACGACTGCGATTACAAAAACAGGTCTGTCAGGCCCTGCCTGTCGCCCTGTCACCCGATGACCCCCCCCCTTATAGCCCCGAGCTTGTTAATAACAGTTCATGGAAATTTTCCCCTATTCCCACGAAGCCTGAAGGCATCCCCCTCATTAAACAGCTGCTCGACCAGTTGTTAAAGGAGGGACGGATAGTACAGGCGACCGCGTCCAACTATCTATCTCCCGGCTGGGGTATCCCCAAGCCCGGCAACCCCTCTGAATTTCGATTGGTAATTGATTATAGGCAGGCAAATAGCCGAGTCCGACACCTCCCGTTTGCAGGCCCAGCCACCATTCCAGAAATACGGCAGCAGCTAAGTGATGCTGGTGGGAGGTGGGCCTGCACCCTGGATTTAAAGGATATGTTCTATCAAATTCCTTTGGAGGACAAACCCCAAATCTTAAATTTCGCTTTCCAGGGCGCGCAGTACCAGTGGAAGGTGTGCCCTCAGGGGTTCTGTAATTCCCCAGCCTTGGCAACGGCCGCTCTTGCGAAAACCTTAAAAGGGGTAGAAGCCACTGGGGGCACCACCATTTTAGCCTATGTGGACGACATAATTGTAATTGGGCCCAACGAACACATTGTTCAGCACGTAACTAACGCCGTGGTAGCTGAACTAAAGGCCAATGGGTGGCGAATTAATGAGGCAAAAAGCCACCTTGTGCCCTCTCAAAGCTTTTCCTTCTTAGGCCAACATTATGACCCCTACGACTGTGGCCAACCCACCTCGGGGATTCTAGATCCTTGGGTAACAGACCCACCCGAGAATAAAAAGCAACTGCAGAGACTTTTAGGCCTAATTAATTATCACAGACACTTCATCCCAGATAAACACCTTGTAGACCTGGAGGTGATCCAGGAACCCCTCTCGTCCAAACGGAGACGGGAAATATGGAGTCCTGAAGCTCAAAAAAGCCTGGAACGAATAGCCACTTGGTTTGCCTCTAACCCACGGCTGGCCCGATATAAAAGGGACTCACCTTTCACCATCACCCTTTTCTTTACACAACATCACTATGGGTACTCAGTATCACAGGACGGGCAACCGGTCTATAACTGGGCCCGACGGCTCAAGGGCCCTCAGTATCGATACGGGCCCATAGGACTCATGTTACTAGCCGCAGGTGAGGCACGCATTTGGGCCCCGCTATCTAGTAAGGGAACCCTGATTGGCCCTGAGGTACACCTCATTCCTTGGCTCACGCGGTTGCCCCCTCCCAGTTTTCATGGAACCAGCCTAACGTGGCAACAGCTGTGTTATGTGGGGGAGATCACGTGGCGGGAATGGACGCTTAAATCGCTGCCAAACGATGTCCGATTCCCAATAGCCTCGGAGCCCCTGTGTATAGAAACAAAATATGACCCCTGGATTGTATCTGATGGGGGCACTTCCCCGACCCCCCGGGCAGGTGTCCTCTGTGCTAAATGCGACCACTTCCAGGTTGACCTCCTTCCCCCGGGTTCATCAGCCCAGCATAGCGAAGTTCATGGGGTCCTTCTCGCTGCCCAGCACGTTACCCAGGCCCATTCCATTTCTGCTCAGGTCGTGTTGGGTATAGACTCACAATTTTGTCTCAGCATCCTCACGGGAGAGGCTAACCCCACAGCATTTACGCCCCTGTGGGAGACTATTTTTGACCTCATACGTAAGTTCCCACGGCCCTGGTTTGTAACCCATTGCCCGTCACATCGTCCTGACTCTAACCCCCTCCACTCCGAACTGGATCACAGAATGAGGGAAGTTCAGGCACCACCCCAAGTGTGCCTGGGGCAGCAGCCCCAGCTTAACACCGACCCATTCCTCCAATGGCTTCATGAGGATTGGGGGCATTTGCCTAGCGGCCGCCTATACAATCAGTTAGCCCTAGGTGCTCAGGGAAAGCCTGAGGTACGGCGGCAGGACTGCGAAAGAGTCGTGCAGGCCTGCCTTAAGTGTGCACAAATCAAGTCCCAAAACCGCCCGCGCTACGAGCGGTGGGCGTACGCTGCAGAGTACTTCCCTCCTGGCGCGGTGTGGCAAATAGATTTAATGGGACCCCTACCCGGAGCCCGTCGCCACCCTAAGGCCCTGGTAGTGGTAGATTTGGGCTCCCGTCAAACTCACTGCATTCCCCTGAATACCACCACGGCTGCGGCCGTGGCTGGGGCGCTGCAACAGGTAGCTGCAGCATGGGGTGTGCCCTCCGAGGTTCAAGCAGATGGAGGACCCCCGTTTACCAGCAAACGTTTCGAAGCATTAGTGCTGGGATGGGGGGCTTCCCTCCATATTCACTTGAAGTATCACCCCGAAAGTAACGGTGTTGTAGAGCGGAAAATCGGGGTTCTGAAAACCATGATACGTTCAGTTAATCCCCACGATGACTACAAGGGCTGGAGTGCGCTATTACCCCAGGTTCTTATCTCCCTCAATGCAAACTATTCTCGTTGGCCGGAGATCAGCCCCAGACCTAGAGGTCCCTGGACTCCTGTATATCACCCTGATCAACTAGTCTGGGTGGCTGAGCCACAGGCCTCAGGTCGCCGGGAACCCTACGCCGCACAAGTTGTGAGTGCAGGTAAATATCCTAATACCTACACGGTTGTGGATGCCCAGGGCACCCACACCTTGGTCCACCACAACTGGATAAGCAAACGTTCTGAGTCAGGAGCGAACTAACGGGGGCCAATAAGGCCGCCTTCTGTTCTGTCTTACAGTTTGCCATAGCGGCAGGGAGCCAGAACGACGATCGGAGGGGCCCACCTCTGCTGAACCTGAGACGGTATCCTGTGGGCGAAAATGCCCATCAGCTTCTGTTTGCAGCCTATTGGATCCAGGAAGCCCTGGGAGGAAACATCGACTTATCTTCGCTGACCTCTGATAATTGCCTTGCATGTTCTAACAAGCTGTCTGTAAATAGGCCTTTGTTTGATTTATTACCGTTAGTGTTTAACTTTAGTAGTATTAATGGTCCCCTTAATTGCTCTTCCCCCTCAGCTCAGTGGCTCCCTACTGCGCAGTGGACAGGTTGCACGAATGACCTTTTTAACCCCATTTCCCCTCTTGTTTTCCCTATTTTTAATAGAACTAGAGCACGCTGCAGGGACCCACTCCCCTTGTCACCTGCACAGAGACCCATGGCGTCCCACTGTTGGGCATTTTATGGCAGGGAGGAACATAAAAACCGGTCAGACTCACCTCATTGGGTCGGCACGTATCCGAATTGTTCCCAAACCCTTGTCTATGGCAACGTGTCTCACGGTGACGTTGTTATGGATCGGGACACCCCCTTGCCAATAGTCAATGAAACTGTCGTGGAAATAGATGTCTGGGACCCACCCTTTAGCACCTTTTTTAACCCTCTTAAGCACACCTATTTTTATTCTAATTGGGTTTTAAATAGATTACGACCCGGTCATTTCTGGCTATGTGGCGAGGTTGCCTTTGCGGCACTCCCTCCCAACCCCAAGGGCATATGTACTATTGGCTCTCTCCTGATAAAAGGGGGCGGTGTTTATGTTAAGACCTGGCAGCCCAGTTCAGCCGGGAGGGTTCGACGTTCTTGGGGATGGTGGGAGAGGGCGAAGGGGGCGTTGTCCTCTATGGTTTCTTCAGCAGTCTCGTTTAACCCCGTGGGGTACATGTTATTGCGTGAGCAAGTATTATTCCAATCACTGGCTATTGAAACGCTAGCTAATACTACTGCAAAAGGCTTTACTTTAGTTAATCAGCGGCTAGGTGAATTAGCAGATTATACTTTTCAGAATCGCTTAATGATACAATTTTTGTTACAATCACGGGATTTTTGTGAAACCCTTGTATCTATGTATCCCCAGTTTAAAGATAAGTGCTGTATCTCTCTTTCTTCTATTTCTGGAAACTTAACTGAAGTAATTGATGATCTTAAGGCCTTAGGAACCGCTGTGCGTGAGTCCAGAGAGACCTTCCGCTTCTGGTCATGGCTGGAGTGGTTGGGGCTTGGAGCCTATAAGGCTTATTTTCAATCCCTTTTTGTGTCGCTTGTGGTGGGCCTCTGCCTCCTCTGCCTTGGGTGTGCTTTTGTTAAGGCCTGTGTTCGGCGGATGGTGGGAAGTGCCCTTATTGCCTCGGCTACTGAGAAACGTCCGCTCGTAGGGGCGGATGCTGACTCAGACACTGAGGTTTAGGTACGTGGGGTGTTGTCGGCCGGAGCATGGGGGCATGTTTGACCCCCAAGTGGGGCCCCAGGGCCAGACTACGGGTGCTCCGGCCTCCACCCCCCCCAACGGATTTTTCCCCCAGCCCTCAGAACTGCCACCTGTCACGCTCAGAAAGCAGAACTTGCAACAGGAAGCCTTGTGGTTAGCCAGCCTGAAGAGACCAAGTTCCCCTGACAACAGTCGCTTCCTGGGTAGAGACGTTGGGGCCCGACTGCCTCCCTTGTATGGGCATATGCCACTCGCGACCCCCCAATTGGCTTATCACAAACAATGACGACAAATTTACTATATATTGCCGGTCCCCTCCTGGGGACGGGCGGAGAGCCCCCGAATTCCTGTCGAAACCGTATCCAGGCCTGATCACCTTGGACGCTCTCTCGGCTCACGCGTTTCCTGAAGCCTAACCGGTTGCCGGCCGTAATGAAACTTTCGTGGTTTGTATGTGTAAGTATAATTAGCTGTTAAGTATTCTGTACTGATAGATAAGAGGCAAAGACTGATTCTAGCCGCCCTGAGACTCCTGCTAGGGGAAACCCGTTGACCAGGAAATCTCAAAAGCAAGGGGGATCAGTTGAGCCTCACAATTTGTTTAGGGAAATTAGTTATAGACTCATAGACTCATAGACTCTAGGACTGGAAGGGACCTCTTGAGGTCATCGAGTCCAGTCCCCTGCCCTCATGGCAGGACCAAATACTGTCTAGACCATCCCTGATAGACATTTATCTAACCTACTCTTGAAAATCTCCAGCGATGGAGATTCCACAAGTTCCCTAGGCAATCTATTCCAGTGTTTAACTACCCTGACAGTTAGGAACTTTTTCCTAATGTCCAACCTAAATCTCCCTTGCTGCAGTTTAAGCCCATTGTTTCTTGTTCTATCATTAGAGGCTAACGTGAACAAGTTTTCTCCCTCCTCCTGATGACACCCTTTTAGATACCTGAAAACTGCTATCAGGTCCCCTCTCAGTCTTCTCTTTTCCAAACTAAACAAACCCAATTCCTTCAGCCTTCCTTCATAGGTCATGTTCTCAAGACCTTTAATCATTCTTGTTGCTCTTCTCTGGACCCTCTCCAATTTCTCCACATCTTTCTTGAAATGCGGTGCCCAGAACTGGACACAATACTCCAGTTGAGGCCTAACCAGCGCAGAGTAAAGCGGAAGAATGACTTCTCGTGTCTTGTTTACAACACACCTGTTTATGCATCCCAGAATCACGTTTGCTTTTTTTGCAACAGTATCACACTGTTGACTCATATTAAGCTTGTGGTCCACTATGACCCCTAGATCTCTTTCTGCCATACTTCTTCCTAGACAGTCTCTTCCCATTCTGTATGTGTGAAACTGATTGTTCCTTCCTAAGTGGAGCACTTTGCATTTATCTTTATTGAACTTCATCCTGTTTACCTCAGACCATTTCTCCAACTTGTCCAGATCATTTTGAATTTTGACCCTGTCCTCCAAAGCAGTTGCAATCCCTCCCAGTTTGGTATCATCCGCAAACTTAATAAGCGTACTTTCTATGCCAACATCTAAATCGTTGATGAAGATATTGAACAGAACCGGCCCCAAAACAGACCCCTGCGGAACCCCACTTGTTATACCTTTCCAGCAGGATTGGGAGCCATTAACAACTACTCTCTGAGTACGGTTATCCAGCCAGTTATGCACCCACCTTATAGTAGCCCCATCTAAGTTGTACTTTCCTAGCTTATCTATAAGAATATCATGCGAGACCGTATCAAATGCCTTACTAAAGTCTAGGTATATCACATCCACCGCTTCTCCCTTATCCACAAGGCTCGTTATCCTATCAAAGAACGCTATCAGATTGGTTTGACACGATTTGTTCTTTACAAATCCATGCTGGCTATTCCCTATTACCTTACCACCTTCCAAGTGTTTGCAGATGATGCCTTTGATTACCTGCTCCATTATCTTCCCTGGCACAGAAGTTAAACTAACAGGTCTGTAATTTCCTGGGTTGTTTTTATTTCCCTTTTTATAGATGGGCACTATATTTGCCCCCTTCCAGTCTTCTGGAATCTCCCCCGTCTCCCATGATTTCCCAAAGATAATAGCTAGAGGCTCAGATACCTCTTCTATTAACTCCTTGAGTATTCTAGGATGCATTTCATCAGGCCCTGGTGACTTGCAGGCATCTAACTTTTCTAAGTGATTTTTTACTTGCTCTTTCGTTATTTTCTCTTCTAAACCTACCCTCTTCTCGTAAGCATTCACTATACTAGACATTCCTTCAGACTTCTCAGTGAAGACCGAAACAAAGAAGTCATTAAGCATCTCTGCCATTTCCAAGTCTCCCGTTACTGTTCCCCCCTCCTCATTGAGCAGTGGGCCTACCCTGTCCTTAGTCTTCCTCTTGCTTCTAATGTATTGATAAAAAGTCTTCTTGTTTCCCTTTATTCCCATAGCTAGTTTGAGCTCATTTTGTGCCTTTGCTTGTCTAATCTTGCCTCTGCATTCCTGGGTTATTTGCCTATATTCATCCTTCGTGATCTGACCTAGTTTCCATTTTTTATATGATGCCTTTTTATTTTGTAGGTCCCGCAAGATCTCAAGGGTAAGCCAAGGTGGTCTTTTGCCACATTTTCTATCTTTCCTAACCATCGGAATAACTTGCTTTTGGGCCCTTAATAGCGTCCCTTTGAAAAACTGCCAACTTTCCTCAGTTGTTTTTCCCCTCAGTCTTAATTCCCATGGGACCTTGCCTATCAGCTCTCTGAGCTTACCAAAATCCGCCTTCCTGAAATCCATGGTCTCTATTCTGCTGTACTCCCTTCTACCTTTCCTTAGAATTGCAAATTCTATGAGTTCATGATCACTTTCACCCAAGCTTCCTTCTACTTTCAAATTCTCAACAAGTTCCTCCCTATTAGTTAAGATCAAGTCTAGAACAGCTTCCCCCCTAGTAGCTTTTTCAACTTTCTGAAATAAAAAGTTGTCTGCAATGCAGTCCAGGAACTTATTGGATAGTCTGTGCCCCGCGGTGTTATTTTCCCAACATATATCTGGGTAGTTGAAGTCCCCCATCACCACCAAATCTTGGGCTTTGGATGATTTTGTTAATTGTTTGAAAAAAGCCTCATCCACCTCTTCCGCCTGATTAGGTGGCCTGTAGTAGACTCCCAGCACGACATCACCTGTGTTTTTTACCCCTTTTAGCCTAACCCAGAGACTCTCCACCCTTCTGTCTCCTATGTCCATCTCCACCTCAGACCAAGTTGCTGCACTTATGATTACTAATAGCACCAATATTACTCCTACTAACCCCTGGAATGATTTAGATAACTATTGGGATTTAGAAAAATACCAGGGCCAGCTTTTATTTGTAATTGCAGTATTTGTATTATTTGCTTTGGTAGTGTGTTGTAAGCCCCAGATGTAACTGATCGTGTTTTCCCTTATCATTATCTGTGATTCATTTAATAAACCCTTATACTCTTAAACACTAAGAGTGATTGCTTGCGTGCTCTCCGTCGCTACCCGTGGGGACTTGACACCCCCCCCAGGGCATCCAGTGATCGAACCTCCGCCCTACCCCAACGCTCATTACCCGGTAGATAACGGGCACCTGGTGGCCATATTGGTGGAGCAAGGGGCGAGAGTAATCAGTAATCAACAGTGAGGAGCCAGATGGGCAGTGACGGGGGGCAGGTGAGCTGGCTGGGGGGGAAGGGGAGCTGAGGAGGCAAGCAGGCAGCGGGGGATGAGTAGGCGAGCTGGTAGGATGGGGGGATGATGAGCCAAGCAGGCAGGCAGTGGGGGGAGGGAGGCTGAGTAGGCGAGTGGGCGCTGGGGGGGTGAGTAGGCAAGCCAGGCAGGCAGTGGCGGGGGGGCTTTATATTTCGGGGGGGGGGTGAGGAGAGCGGCGAGTCAGTGGCTGACCTGTTCTACTGATCTTGTGTCTCATAAAAATTGGTCCTTTTTGCTGCTTTTCTCTGGCCTGGGGGTTGTCCCAATGCTGCAAAGAGGGTGTTCCCAGAGGAAGATGCTTGCTTCTAAGCCCTGAGGTCATCAGTATGTCTGCTCTTCTCTAGTCACCCTACTTGACAAGTTTAATTGTCCTTGGTCTGGCTCCCATCCCCTCTCCAAGGGTTGCAGCTGTCTGGAGGTGCCTGCCTTCCATGCCTTCCTCATTCACACCTCATTCATTCAACAGGGCAACTGATTACAAAGTGAGGGAAAAGATCTTATTCTACTTCTAGCAAAAAGACATTTTTCATTTATCTTAATTATACCACCTTAGGGGCCTATTATAACATATTACCAAGGTTCAATATGGCTGTTTCGGCGGGACGGCGCTGGGAAGGAGGGTTTGTTTCCATGGGCTGGGCAGTGCTGGGGGGGAGGAGTTGTTTCTGTGGGGCCAGGCGGTGCTGGGGTGTGGGGGGTGCTTTGGGGGGGGGCTGGGCAGCACTGGGGAGCGGGGCTCGGCCCTCAACTGTTTTCTTTGGAGTAATATGGCCCTCACTGCTTTACGAGTTGTGCAAGCCTGCCCTAGAGACTTCCTAACACCAGGCTGAATTTAGTTCTTGGAATTAAATTACTTTAACTCTTGTCCTGTAATTATGCCACCCAAACTCCTAAATACTGTTAAGAGCCTTTTAGACCACAAACCAATGTCATGTTAATAACTGCTCTTGAGTCTAAATTCTTCTTAATTTACACCAGTATAAATCCAAAGTAACTCCGCTGAAGTAAACGGGATTACTCCGGATGTAAGATGGGGTGGCAGAGCAGATTTTCATGAAGAGATTTTGTTGCTGCTGAAACGTTTGGAATAACTGTGAAAGAGGGATGAAGTCACTTCAATGGTAGTCTAACTGTATTATATTGAGAGGCATAATTTCGATCATTACGGTTATAGTTTGCTTCCTTGCTTTTCTGTGGTTTAAATAACACAATGCCCTGAGGATTAGGAGCAAAATGGAGCCATGACTAATCATTGTGACTTGCCATAAGGCATGTCAAGAAAACCCCCAATTTTAGTGATGTAAATCACTTCTGATTTCCTTTCCAAGACTTAAGTAGTTTTATTTATGGTGAAATGAACAATGCACAATACGCCAAACTGCAGCTATAGACCAAGCATCCCCTCATTTTGCTGATGCTGTTGTCTGTGAGTATTTGTGTCTACTTACTGTAGCTACAACAAATAATGAAAAGCAGTTGATAAGGAATGTTTGAACTAGGCTCTGTTTAGTCTATATCTTATAGGTTTAAGTATATTGTTTTGACTCCTTTGCAGCGTCAGCATTTCAGCATGCACTTGAGAAGGTGAAGGGCTTCACTCCATGTATGGGGGTAAAGAATGAATGTACTGTTAATAAATGTAGTCTATGTACTCGTGCACTCTGGAATACAGATTATGTGGAGAGCAAGAATTAATCCAACCTAGGAACCATACTAATGCGTTCTCAGTCAAGTTCATGTTTAAATAAATACATTCCTGGCAAGGCAGCTTCATGGGTTTTCCGCTCAATGGGGCTATTTTATAGTGCAAGGGTGCTTACCATTCAGCCTGCCAAATCTATCTCACTTAAGTCTGCTAATGAGGTGAATTTCCCAAGTTGTTCATGTACCTTGGGAAACTGAGAATGATGCCCTAGTTAACCCATATCCTCGGTCATACTAAAGCTGCTTCATGTAACTCTAGTAGCACAAAGCAGCCATAATGCAGATTGACCAGCTAAAGTAGGATCGCCAACCCCACTTCAAGTAGCTTTTAGTGTAGCTGGGGAAAGGGGTACTAACATGCCCTCGCACTCCCCAGCTTTTGGGTTGGCTCCTTGTGGGAACTGGCAGCCAGGGGTTAAGTAAGAGCAACCCTAAAGCTGTCCACTTGTATGTTGAGGACCAGGTTGGTGCTTGGCCTGTCCCAGGATTGGGGGTGTAAAGGACCTGTCTCCCAAAGGACTGTGCATCTTGGGTACAGCCCAGGATGGGACCATGGTCTGGTCACAATGCTTTTTCTCTCTCTTTCAGGCAACTTGCAGGCAACCCTTGACATACATTTACGAGTATCATTGGTTGGATTCTGCCTTGCTGTTTACATTCACGATTGGCAATACTGGCATTACAGAAGCTGCATGTGGAGCTGGTGCAGAAAGTTGAAGAAAGAAGGGAGAATGTTTCTGACCTGTTAAGTTTTTCCTCGGGGTCCCCTATACCAGTCATATAGCCCAGTTTTTCAGATTAGCAGTTTTGATTTCAGGCAGGGAGTGAGTTCTGTTTTGTAGACAATTTTTCCTGAATTGCTTTTGGCATTTCAACTGAGCCAGCCTGAGATATATAAGAGGCTTGTGTCATAAAATTGAAAGGTGCTGTTGCCATCTTCTGGGATGGTGGAATTATGCCCAAGCATGTGGACTAATATAGGAAATCTCAAAAAATTCAACAGGTGTGGAAATAGCATATGTGCACACACAATTCATTGTAGGTTTCGAGTTCTGTATTAAAGGAATTCATGAGGTGGTAAGATTAACTTTTAAATTCTTTTCTGATTTGAAGACTGCACCCCATAACTTCATACTGTCCATTACAGTAGCTCTCTGAGTCTCAAATGAAACATGCTTTTGTGCAACTGTCAGAATATTTTGATTTGTTAGACTAGATTATACTTCCACATGAGCGTGAACATCACTGAATTCAATTTATCAATGTCATTGGAAGCATTAGGTACAGGGGACCAGAGCCACAAGAAATGTGGGCACCTACCTCCCCTTGTAATCAGTGTGAAGTAGGTGCATAAATAGTAGAGCTAGAAAAGGTAAGGAAACTGACTGGTGCCATGGAAAAATTAGCACTAATATTTCAGGGAGAGGTGACAGCTTAGCAATATGTAACAATAGCAGCACCCATGTCCTATTTCTTACAGTGCTAGAGCTGGGCTACACCCAGTGAAATTGTCAATAATTTAGAAAGGGGTACACAGAATGCATAATTTATGGTACTGCTACCAGCTCTTATTGAGGCCATGAGCTAAGCAAGATTCAAAAGGGTTAGACACTGCTAAACAGCATCATCCACAGCTCTATTTTCAGTGACTAAGCATTAGAGGGAATGTGAATTCTCCTACATAAACCACCCACTACCTGCCTTATAGTAGGAGGAAACTTTGCCTCAGTTGGCACGTTACTCCATGATTGTCCATTTTTCTTAGAGCACTTTCAGCTGGGCTGTGGTCAGAGGTTGACCTTTGCTTTGAGCTGCTATAGAACTACCTCCTACATTCTAGCTTGTAAATGCTGTTTCTCCTCACCCTACTCACTCTCAATGGGGAGATGAATATGGCTGGGTCCGAGGGCAACAAACCCATGAGTCCTGTTGTGGCTAGCTTTAAAAAAAAAGATGGGTGAAGAGAAAAAAACAAGCTAGCTCTAGTATCAGAGGGGTAGCCGTGTTAGTCTGGATCTGTAAAAGCAGCAAAGAGTCCTGTGGCACCTTTTAGACTAACAGACGTATTGGAGCATGAGCTTTCGTGGGTGAATACCCACTTCGTCAGATATGGGTGGGTATTCACCCATGAAAGCTCATGCTCCAATACGTCTGTTAGTCTATAAGGTGCGACAGGACTCTTTGCTGCTTTAACCTAGCTTTATGAATCTACTTTATGCTTCCATCTGGCACTGATGCCTGGACTTGGGGGTCTGAATAATTTATTTCTGAAAACAAGCCATGACCACTGTGCATCTTATGCCAACTACCTTTGATTGCTATTCAGGCCAATCTAGAAATTGTCAAATTAAATTCTGCTGCTGGTTGCATGGCCAGGATAAAGAGGTGTGTGCTTAATAGAAATGACCATGCTCGGGCTCAAGATGTACTTGTGGCAGGGGTGTACTACAGAGCTGTACTACAGAGCTGTGGGCTTGCTCCTAAACAGCCTGTCCTCAGCTATGGATTAGTCATCTATTGTGTGCTGGCTGAACAGGGCCTAGAAGAGGAGAATTTGGCCCAGGCATCAGTTTGCTCCTTGAGAGTTTTGAGTCATATGCATTCCTTGCATATTACTTCATGTGAAATGGTCAGATGAGCCCAGTGGAACTGTCAGCAGTATGCCCCTACTCAGTGTAGGAGCCTAGCTCCTGTTGTTGGAGCTTGCCAGGGAGGAGGTGTTGGCATTGGCTAGCCTTGATGTTAAACACTCTTGCTTAGCTATGGTTCTTTTTGAACTACAGCAGTCCCTAGGAAAGAATAGTGATAGTATTAAAAAATAACCACTAGTCAGGGGCTTTGTAAGCCTCTTTAAAAATTCCAAATCATGAGTCCTCTGCTGGCTTCACCCAAGCAGTTAATAACTAAACCTTGGTCTGAAAGCCGGCCTGACATCAGAGGTTTCCCCTAGGGCTGGTGTGTGTTTCAGTTTATGTACAAGTCACTGTGGAAGGCCCAGTGTAGAACCAGCACGTAGTGTTAAACGGTGCAGTTCTGTGTTGAAAACACTTTTCTTTGTTAACAGACATGCTGAGACCCCACTCCTGGTGTTACTGTTCCTTACGCAGAGGGCTCAGCAAACCAGAGACCATTTTCCAATAAGAAAAAGGACAAAGAAGCATTAGTACAGGCTTCTTTTCCAGCTGTGTGGCTGCTGGATCTTGCCTACATGCTCATTGATTTTTGGAAGGGGTAAGGTTATGAGGGAATTTGCCCCCAGGACAGACCCCATATGAGTATGACACCTTCTTTGGCAGGGTGGGACATAGGTCATGTGCTGGTTTGAACTAGTGTAAATTGTGGATTCCCTGTAATGTGACATCTTTTAATCAGGAGTTGAGGACTTCAGTAACTCAGTCACTGGTTAGGAGGTCTAATACAGGAGGAGGTGGGTGATGTTCTGTGGCCTGCAATGAGCAGGTGGTCTCACTAGATGAACTAACTACTTGGCTACATATAGGTAGCTAGAAACAGCAATGTGCACATGGACTTGAAGAAATGGCTTTAATCACATAATGTTTTCACACAGCAGGAGTGGGAGCCACTTTACCATAGGTACCCCAGACTCTAAAGTAAGGGACAACAGTAGTGTGTAAGACTGAAAAGATTAGTGGTCATTACATGTAGAGATTGGTGAAAAGTCCTTGATAAGATGTGATTGAGTGATGCCCTTTTAAGACTGTCAGTAGCAGCCGAGGGCATTCAGTGTTTTGGATGTCTGCACAAACAACATGCCTGCCTATCTTCTCTATACTTTTAAGAAGGTCCAGCATTAATGCTTGTTACCTTCTTCCCCATTCTACAGAACTAGCCCTCCTCTGCAACCTTGGGGGTTGTAATAGTTGATTACAGAGCTGCAGGATTTCAAGGACTACATACATTAACAATAATAAATAAAAAATGGTGATGAGGCAGTTAAGGAAGGGATTGTTGTTTGAAAGGCTTACCTTCCCACTTGGTCAATTCAAGTCTAGGCCATTTCTATTAACCCAGTATCTGTTTTTCAAGCATTAGAACAAGACTGCTAACAGCAATTTGTTTGAACTTGAAGTGTTAGTTTGTGCAAGTAGCTGGGGGTTTTAGCTTTCATTACTCCTGCAGAAGAGACAGGCAGCCTTGCTTTCTTCCCCCCCATACACACTATAGTACTGAAGTAACTGCTGCCAACACTAAGTCACAACTGTCCCTTTCACTGCCTTACAGAAATATTTTCAATTTGATAATAGCAAGCAGCTTGAACTACTCTATTTATGCTGATACCTTGGTGTAATCTCACTGCTTTGGAGATGGTAGTTATGTCAAAACTAGTGGAGGAAGCGCTAGCTAGCACCATGCTGGGTCACAACTGCCCCTTCCCCCAGATGTTCTCTATCAAAGGAAAAAGCCTTTGACTAGAGTAAATACTTTAAAAAAAAATCCAGGACTGTAACATTGCACACAAACCTAACCTATGCACAAAGACTGGGATCAATATGGGCTTTTGCTTGGATGATAAATTAGGCTCCTCTGGTTTCTCTTGAGCCCACCCCCAAGTGCCAGGAGATGGGTCTCTTTCCCCCCCAAAAAAGGATTAAGTTCAGAAGGAAAAACTACCATGCCTGCATCAAACTGGAACAGGTTCAGAGACTGACTACTAGGGTGATCTGAGGAATGGAAAACCTGTCTTATGAAAGGAGACTCAAAGAGCTTGGCTTGTTTAGCCTAACCAAAAGAAGGTTGAGGGGGGATATGATTGCTCTTTATAAATATATCAGAGGGATTAATATCAGGGAGGGAGAGGAATTATTTAAGCTTAGTATCAATGTGGACACAAAAACAAATGGATATAAACTGGACCCTAGGAAGTTTAGACTTGAAGTTAGATGAAGGTTTCTAACCATTAGAAGAGTGAAGTTCTGGAACAGCCTTCCAAGGGGAGTAGTGGGGGCAAGAGACATATCTGGCTTTAAGACTAAGCTTGATAAGTTTGTGGAGGGGGGTGGTATAATGGGATAGCCTAATTTTGGCAATTGATCTTGGATTATCTGCAGGTAAGTATGCCCAGTGGTCTGTGATGAGATATTAGATGGGATGGGATCTGAGTTACTACAGAGAATTCTTTCCTGGGTGCTGGCTGGTGAGTCTTGCCCACATGCTCAGGGTTTAACTGATCACCATATTTGGGGTCAGAAAGGAATTTTCCTCCAGGGCAGATTGGCAGCAGCCCTGGAGGTTTTTCACCTTCCTATGGGGCATGGGTCACTTGCTGGAGGATTCCCTGCCCCTTGAGGTCTTCAAACCACAATCTGAGGCCTTCAATAACTCAGACATAGGTTAGGGGTTTGTTACAGGAGTGGGTGGGTGAAAGTTTGTGGCCTGCATTGCGCAAGAGGTCAGACTAGATGATCATAATGGTCCCTTCTGACCTTAAAGTTTGAGGTCAAGTGTTTTAAGTTACTTTACTTGGAGACTAGCATCTTCCTGTAAATGTAGATCTTTCAATCACCTTTAAGTGAGAAGCTGAGTTTATTTGGATGTATAAAGGAAGCCTTGATGGTTCTCTTCCCCGCTCCTGCATGGAGGGGGGGGAGGAGCAGGAAATTTACTCATTTTTACTTTAGGGAAAGATGGTCCTTCTGTGCCCCCACCCTTTTTTTTTTGATCAAAGAGTAAGTTTGGAAAGGGGGCTGGTCAACCCACAGTTGGGGTGGACAGAGGTGCTTATGTATCCTACTAGTAGGTGTGGGCTGTCCCCCTTTCCGTGCTTGAGCCATGGAGGCTATCAATCTAACAGCCTGGCTCTTGAGCTCAAACTGTGGAGACCTATGCTTTCAGCTCAGGAAATCAGTGACAAGTTTGTAACATTGTTTAAGGGGTCTGGAGTTTGTTTTTAGAACTTTGGCAGAGGAAAATGGTCACTTCTTGAGGTTTTTAGTTCTGATGTAGTGTCACTAGTTCTCCAGGAATCCTTCAGGTCTAGCACTGTACACCCTATTGGTGAAATCCTGAACCACTGACCTTACCTGGTGTTCTGTCATTGACTTCAAAGGAGACAGGATTTCACCTAATATTTCTACAGTGGGCAGTAAAGTAGACAGAAACATGACTAAATTAAGGCAAACCCAAGGCTCTAAGCACTCACAATGCTCCTCCCAGCTCTGTCCCCATCTGGAATACCTAGTAATACCCCTACACACACACACGCAGATGCATTCTAGTTGTGGGATAAGTTCTCATGCCAGTGTCCTCTGCTAAGATGTTGCTGCCAAGGGTGCTCCTATTCAGGTCTCTGAATTAACATCCCTATTGGCATACATAGGGCAACTCACACCTGTTTCAGGCTCTCCTCCCTCCCCTAATCACAAGGGCTAGAAGCCTTTTGGGTTAAGTAGAAACTGGTGTAAACACATGGCTCCAGGTGCTGGGGAGCTAGGTCCAAGTGCCTTAATCCAGCACTGCGCTCAAGCTCTTTATACTGGTGAGGCAGAGAGGAAGCAGTTTACACCTGATAATTTAAAAGATAAGCTAAACAAAAACAAAGTCACAATATGCAAAGCTTTATTGAAGTGGAATGACAGTGCTAATATAGTGTTCATTAACATGTGGTGCATGAGAAAATTGAGAAATATGTAGTGCTTTAGTATTTGTTAAAAGCTCGATCTAAGCAATATTATAGTACACTAGTGTCAGTTTCACAGTAACTAGTAACACTTAAGCTGTGCCTTGCTGCAGAGAAGGCGTCTCAGTGAATCATGATCAACCTTGGATGTTACTCCTTCACTGAGCATGAACAAGGGCCCCTGCTCCCTGGCCATATCCAAATCCTTTGGGGCCAAAGTTCTTTGCATAGCAGCCTGAAAGGGAAAAAAAGCCACACGTTTTCAGAAAGACATGTTTGGATGCCTGCAAGTTACTTGACTTCTATTGCTCAGGACTGCTCAGCAGTCCATGTGCTCTAAAGCAATATTCATGGAAGGATGCTGGAGAATAAAGCCTTTAACTATGCCTCAAACAGAACAGCATCATTAAGTAATATTGCACAGCTGCAGAATTGAGCCATACTGCAGTGCTAAGTGTCCCAACCCTATCAAAATGAAGGAATCCTTATCAGATGTCAGCACAGGATTCCCAGCCCAGAGTGACTCCAGATCTGAACTGAACATCTCTGCCGTTTAGAGCATGTTACTCTGAACTGTAAGCAGCTGGGTTCATGCATATTACTTCCTTACCTTTACAATAAATTTCACCTTCTTTCTCTGTCAGGGTTGTGGATTCTAGACTCTTCCCACACTTAGCACATCGGAAACAGTTTTTGTGCCAAGGCTAAGAGAAGCAAAGAGTACAAGTCATTGTATTTACTGGACACATTAGGTACGAGAGACTCTTGAAAGTAACATTTCAATAGAGATAGGTACAGACTCCTGAAGCCTAAAGCAGACAAGGATCCTACTTGGGGAGTTTTTGGTTTCTCACTTAGATAATGAAATGAGATGACTGGTGATAGAGACCAGCTCTTTTAACAGATTGTTTCAGATGCAAGTTAGCAAAGAAATAATATGCTTTAGGTAGAACACTAAATACATCTAAGTTTTGCCAGAATCTAACATGACTGCAGCCCTAACCACAGCCACATGCATTTCTCTTTAAAAATCTCACTCACCTCTATCTTGGTTTAAATGACACTGAACCAGTTTGATTAAATGGTGTTTTCCATGCTGGGAAGCTGCTATACTAAGGAAATTTTGCATCACAATTGGCCTACCTGACTCTTTCTGCCTAAATATGCTCAAAACAGTTCTGTTTTGAGCCAACCCTTGCTTTGATTGCATCTCCCCCTGTTCCCCACAGGCTATTTAGCAAAGAACTTTATCGAAATCCTACTTTACCTTTCCAGCTCCTATTACTTTCTCAGCAGCATAAACAGAATCACCACATCGAGAGCATTTCTCTGCACCTCCAAATTTCTGAGCAAACTTTGAAGTATTTGGACTTGTTGTAGGTCGGTGAGGAGATGGTGTGCTAGAAGGAACAGTTATATAGTAGGTCAGTCTTGTGCTCCTATTTACCCTCTAAATCAGTGGTCCCCAAACTTTTCATGTCACCCCCACCCCTTGCCCTTGTCTCCCCCCCCCCCTTGAGAAGCAGTTGGGAACCATGGCCAGGAGTGTGGCTGCAGCTCCTGGGGAGGGGAGCGGAGGGGTGAACAGGGGTAAGGAGGCCAAGGCTGTGGCCACAGCTATGGTCAGAGCTAGGAGCCAAGAGCAGAATGGGGCTGGGTGGCCCTCCTTCCCAGCCCCCTGCCATATCCCCTGAATGTTCCTCCATGCCTCCCTACAAGGGCACATTGTTCTAAGAAGGGAGGAGAGCAGGGAGATAACTGAATACATGATAAATACACAAATAATCATTTGCAACTAAATACACCTAGGTTTTGCCAGAATCCATAATGACTGCAGCCCCAGACACATGCACATATCTTTAAAATCCACCCTCACCTTATCTTGATTTAAAAGATCACCACATCAACACTGAACTGGTTTGATTAATGGTGTTTTCCATGCTGAGAAGCTGCTATTTTAAGGGAATTTTGCATAATAAAAATAGGCCTACTTGACCCTTGTATTTAGTTAATGACTGCATGATGTTAAGTTTCCTCCATGTCATAATACTTCCCAGTTATCCAGAAGGTGTAAAACACTGCAAAGTAGTATCTAATACTGGATACTGACTTGATGAGCTATTGCCCAGGTCAGTATGCCAGTTTCTAAATTAAATTTGGAGATACTGTAAATTATGAATTTACATCTCAACTGTTATGATCTAGAAGCTGGAATTTTAGAAACACTGAGCTATTAGCACAGTTGAACTTTAATGGAACTAGATGTCCACGTTAAGCCTTTCATGAAGTCATCAGAATTGTCTACTAGTTATGGCATTTGTGTTTAGATAGCAAACGCCAACTCTGAGCAGGTTTTGATACATCTTTAAGTACTTTGACCTGGCCTGCTGTAAGAACCCATTCTATCACACTTTTGCTACTAGCTAGCCTACTAGTTGCTATACCCAAGACTGAAATGCAGTGAGGCACTTCAATTTAGACAGAGCAGGATTAAGTTTTCCATATAGACATTAACTCTATACAACCTCAAATCCTCCTTTATTTTAATTCATAACTAGAATACAACCTTGTCAAAGCTTAGTGTATGAGCCTATCGCCAGTAAGTAGGATATGAATACTAAACAAGCCATGTTTAGTAATCTTTACACTTGCATAAAGCCAGTAACCAGCACAATATAATTTTTATTAATCCAGAAAGATTAAAAGCTTGTTCCTGAAGTCCTCGCCTACAGGTAACTCCCACTGATATCACTGGAAGTTGCATGCCGCAGGACTGCAGGAACAGGCATCATGGGTTCAGTGCACCTCTGACTTCAATATTCTGCTCTGGGATACGCTGGCATTTTGGTGTGTGTTTAGAACACAGCCACATTATACATCTGTAAGAGCATTTGGCCTTTAACTCCTGCATGAAGAACCTTCGGCACAACATGAAGATCACAAGCCAACTGTACATCTTGCAGTTAGATATAGTGAAGAGTTGAACTTACTTGTCATGCTTAATGCCCAGTCTCTCGCCTCTGTCCATGTTGAGCGTGCCTGCTCCTTGGCCATAGCCATAGCCTTTAGGACCATACTTTTTTCCATAGCAGGACTTGCAGTAAACCTCATCGTCATGAATTGCTACAGTTGTGCTGTCTAAGTTTTTCCGACAAACCACTGGAAAAAAAAAGTTTCAGGTTGTCAGAAGGGGCCATTTTCAGCCACAGCACATGAAGTAAGCCAAAAAATGTCAGATGATGGATGTCACGGGTTCCCCTGTCCACAGTTCTTCCTAATGAACTGTGGAACTGCTGAAAATTAGAAGAGGCAGCTTCTCTTTTGAATTGGTGAATTATGTTTAGCTTCATAAAGAGGCTCTGTTCCCTCCCACCCTCATGGTGCTGATATTTAAAGAATGGAGACTTGCCCTAGTTTGATTAATGAGGTTACACAGAAAACCAGATACTACAGTCAGCAATTTCCTCTCTTGCTTCAACTTACATGGAAATAAGCATCTGTATCAGAGCAGAAGCATTTAATTGTCTGACAGTTCACAGCCCTCTGTTCACATGGTTCTGTTTACTTTTTATGGATACCAGACTGGAACTGTAAAAGCAGTGAAGAGTCCTGTGGCACCTTATAGACTAAGACATTTTGGAGCATGAGCTTTCGTGGGTGAATACCCACTTTGTCGGATGCATGTAGTGGAAATTTCCAGGGGCAGGTATATATATGCAAGCAAGCTAGAGATAATGAGGTTAGTTCAATCAGGGACGATGAGACCCTGTTCTAGCAGTTGAGGTGTGAAAACCAAGGGAGGAGAAACTGGTCTTGTAGTTGGCAAGCCATTCACAGTCTCTTTAATCCTGAGCTGATGGTGTCAAATTTGCAGATGAACTGAAGCTCAGCAGTTTCTCTTTGAAGTCTGGTCCTAAAGTTTTTTGCTGCAGGATGGCCACCTTAAGGTCTGCTATTGTGAGGCCAGGGAGGTTGAAGTGCTCTCCTACAGGTTTTTGTATATTGCCTTTCCTAATATCTGATTTGTGTCCATTTATCCTTTTCTGTAGAGGCTGTCCAGTTTGGCCGATGTATGTAGCAGAGGGGCATTGCTGGGAACTATAAACCCAGGAACCAGATTACATCATAGGCTACTGAAAGCAATTATTGGGTATCTTTCTATTGCAAGTGGCTGATCCTCCTTTTCTGAGGAATGCAGAGCTTCAGGAAGAATGAAACCAGGTGTGAACAGCAACATTTTAGCAGGCAAGAAAGAACTGGATGTATTATACAGATTGACCAGAGAACAGAAGTTAAGAGACTTGCCCAAGGTCATAGCAGTAAAGAATACAGCTATTTCTGCTTCCCTCTTCTAAACACTGCTCTTGTAACTACCTTCAGTCATAGCATTTTGCTGTCTGTACAGGATACAGGTTGGACTGAAAGCCCAACTACAACCCAGTTTTAAGACTTAGCTTTAAAAAAAGCTGTAAGCTTCAAAATACACAGAAACCTTTGTTTATTGCATTGATTCAGTAGACCAGTGGTTCTCACACTGTGGGTAGATGTAGACTTACTGAGGCCTGTGGCCAAAGCCTGAGCCTGAGCCTGAGCCCCACCACCTGAGGCCAAAGCCTGAGGGCTTCAGCCTTGGGCAGCAGGGCTCAGGTTACAGGCCCCCTTGCCTGGTGCTGAAGCCTTTGGGCTTTGGCCCCCCCAACCCAGGGTGGCAGGACTCAGGCTTCAGTCCCGTCCCCCCCCCGGGGTCATGTAATAATTTGTTGTCAGAAGGGGGTAAAATGAAGTTTGAGAACCACTGCTGTAGACAGTTGATACATTTTATAATTAAGAGCAATTAATCAGTTTTAAAATACATTAAGTCTTTATGTTTTAAGCTCAGCAAAAGAAACATGACCTTGGCTTTACTCAGAGTGAAACATACTAAACCAACAGTCTGACTGCATGTTCCAAGTTTCTAACAGGAGAAACTTCTATAAAATATGAACTTAAGCCAACTGAGCCACAGCCAAATAATTTGTTATAATTGCTGTAGAGTACCAGGAAAAGGAACATAAACACACCTATCTCCCATCATCACACATAGATGGGATGTTGCATCTATTAGCGGCAAGCTAGTTTTGAAAGGTCTTCCCATCTGTAACGGAAGTTTCCTATAAACCAAGGCTGAACCCTAATTCTGGTCCCCAGAGGGTCAAGGCCAGAACGCTGGACAAAGTGACACTGCATACTTGCAATAAGTTGAAGTACTTTGATTTTGTTAGACAGGCAGTTGGTAAATTTATAAGATTAGCTTTTTCTGCTGTAAAGATTGTTGATTAGTTGTAAAAAAGGTAGTTTTGTTGCCTCAATGAGTTGGTTAGACCAAAATAGTGATTTGGACTCTGCTCATGTGAAATAACCCACAGCCTCCTATGCCAAGGAGAGCTAGGATTTTGGCTCTGCTACATGTGTTAGTTAGAAATTCAGCCAAACTACTGATGCTTTAATATCCTATACAATCTACATGGACCTGGGAGAAAGGAAAAGGGAGGGCTCATTTAAATTATTCCTTCAGCCCTCTATCTACTTTCCAACAGATTCAGAGGCAGAAGCTTGGCTCTACAAAACTGTATCTAAACAAATCCAGACTTCTTGTGGTGCCGTTATCTATTGGACAGAATTCAAATATAGGTTTCTCACTCCAAAACATGTTCCTTGCCTTTTACAGACATAAGTTGTGAAGGAGAGATCTAGACACAGTTTAAGAAGTCTTTTTATGAGCTCTCCCACACCAGAGGAGACTGATACTCTGTGGTCCTGGATGACCTCTCCCTCTGACACGGAGATCCTTATGAGGTGTAAGGGAAAGGGTGGCAAGTTAATCTAAGTCTGACAGCATTCATAGCTTTGAGTGCCTTCCAAAACTAGACCACTCGGTCAACTTGCACTGCCATTCAGTTTCCCAAGTGCCAACTCAGAGCCTTTATTATGTAACTCCTATGGATACATTTGTAGAAGAGCATCTTGCTCAGACACCATTCAGTTTGACGTACAATAGAGCCACTGAAGAGAGGTGGCACGACACAGAAAGCAGTGTGCGAGGAATACTTACTGCAGAGAAAGCAGCATCTGTGGAAACTCCTCCCATCACACTGAACCTCTTCAGCATGGTAGACTGTTCGTCCACAGGCACCGCACTTGTTACCGCCTCCCCAGTTCGGCATCCTGACTCTGTGGAAGATGCACTAGCCATTAGAGACAGAGCAGCAAGACTGAGATTGTTCACTGAATTGTTTCACAGATACAGTTCTCAGAGTCAATACAAAAGAGTCTGAACTGTTGTTGTTTAACACAATGCTGCCGGTCTGCCAGATTTTTGGCTGCTTTGAGCCTAGTTCTATAAGAAAGTGTCTATAGTAGTCAGACTGAGTACTAAACACATTCTACATCCCAGATAGTACTCATAGGGTCAAATAGCCTTTATGGGCTTCTCTGTAATGCTGCAGGAGCCTCCAAGTAAGCTTAGGGAACAAATCTTTAAACATCCAAGTTCCCACTGTTGTATGCAATATTGCTTGGTGCATTCAACAGAAGACCTGGAAACAGAAGATACTGCCTCCCAAAAACCACATTTTACATTCCTTGTTCAGGATTTTGAAAGTTACATGAATTGAATATGCACAAAGTTGCATGCATAATGGTTTTACTGTACCTTGAATGAACACCCTCCCAGATGGATGTAATGTCAGTTTCTATGCTTCATTAATCCTGTTTCTCTTTTCTGAAAGAAGCCAACCAATTGTGCCAACAAAGGGATTTTGTTTTTCTGTAGAGTCTGCGCCTTGGAAAATGGCATAAGCCATAAGGTTTGCCTCACTGGAGAGCAATTCACTATGCAAAGACTTGTTTTTTTCTGAACTAGTATCTGATATTTGGTGGCTAATGGGGATTATTTCTGAGGCATCCTCATGCTAGTGACATAAAAACCTCACCTTCACTAGGCAGGTATGTGCTAGAGCCTAAATATACAAAGTAGAATTTTGTGAAAGAAAATGTCTGACAGCCACAAGCATGTAGTACTATTTGTCACATACTAAGCTGTAGTAAATTTTAGCAATGTAGTTATTGCACTTACTGGTTTGATACTTCAATATTTGATAGTGGAGAGACTCCACCCCCTACAGCCATAAGAGGAAAACTGGTGCTGCTAGGATGGTACTTCTATGAATGCCAAAAGCTAACTGCTGAAAAAAAATTCCAGTTTAAACAGAAGAGCATTACAGTTAAGGTGGACAATGGGAGGCCCTTGGGACAACTGGATTTTGTTTCTCAAATGAAGCTATTCGTTAGATGCAATTTTCCAGACAATCAAGATACTTGTAATAAAGACATTGTTAGTTCTCACTGCAACAGCACTCCTCTATAAAGCAAATTTAAGGTCAGGATTTTAATGAGAAAATAACTGAGTTCAGCTGCTGTTTCCTCATGCCCCCTTCCTCCCCCCTTTTTCCCCCTCATTTGTTGGCTCTTGTTCAAAGTTAGATTGTGAACTCTTTGGGGCAGGGGCCATGACTGTAAACTGAACAACAGTTGAGGCCCAGTTGTTAGTTTTTTTAAATGCAGAGCCAGAATTCCACTGATGTTGTAGTTTTAAGACAAGTATTTCATCTATGTGTAAATATTGCGGCACCAGTATGGTATTGACATAGGGAAAGTTTTCAAAGGCACCAGGGGCTGCTAGGCAGGCCTTGTGGCCCTGTAAAGTTCTCCTATGCTAACCAGAGATAGATATTGGTGGGGTGGGGGAAAAAAAAAAAAAAAAAAAAAAAAAAAAAAAAAAAAAGAAGTGGAGGCTTCCCTGGCACAGCTCAGCCTCCCTTGATACTGCCAATTACTGAAAAGGCAGACCTGCCCCTGATCAGTGCTTTGGACACCATCTTATTAGTCAGAGGGCTGATAGGCATGACATCTGAAGTGTCGTCTCCCTTCTAACTGCTGGAAGTAGGACTCACACACCTACCCATCCAGGACCTTCTGTTCCGGGAGGATGTGAAGAAAAAGTGGAGAAATATCCCCCTGCCAACTTTCAGACCTGTCTTTGCTGTTCCTAGTTGTTTTCCCCAAAGGGCAGTAGCAAGTAGTCAGTATGACTCTTGACCATGGGCAGTGGGTATAATAGACCAGGGGAGGCTGCAACTGGTGCTTCCTAGACTCCGGAGAGATTACTGATGAACCCAAGATGCAGAATGGCAAATACCACCTCCTCAGAACCTGCATGGGACATATGAAAAGCTTCTTCTGATGAGTGAGACCCTTGATTGGGATCTGGGGAAGGGAGGCATGGTGCAGCTGGCCCTGGACTCCTCTGGTCAAGGGGAGAGCACTTGGGCCTCCAGCCAAAGGGGGGAGTGCATCCTCCAGGTGGGAGGGCTTGTGGTTCTGGCTGCAGGGGCTAGCCTCCCCAAAGGGGGGCTCCTCCTACCACCCATGCTCTTGAGAGTTTCACTGCTGTCTGCAGGGTTTTGAATTGGAGTTGTAAGACTGACTAGTATTTTAATTGCATTTTGCAGCTTGGCAAACCAATAAGCATAGGAACAACTGCTGTCTGCCTATACACTCAAAAACCCCACAAACAAAAACCACACAAAAAAAACAAAAACAAAAAACTACTACTGGTTGATGTTCAGTTTACATTTGAAAAGGTTCTGAAAAGACCTTAGCAGCTAAAATTTTAAAAGGTGTAGCAAAAGAGACATGAATACACCATGACCAACTCCTACCTCAGCAGACCTCTAGGGTTTCTTCCTGAGCACCACAGTTGGCACTATGGTGTCTAAAGAGAAGCTAGGCTAAGCACCATTCATTTAGTCTTTTATATTCTTCCTTTTCCCATGCACTTGTTTTACAAGCCAGATAGGGTTGCCAACTTTCTAATTGCATAAAACCGAATACCCCTGCCCCACCCCTTCTCCAAGGCCCTGCCTCCTCCATCCCCTGCTCTCCCTCACCCTCCACTCACTTTCACCAGGCTGGGGCAAGGGGCTGAGGTGCAGGAGGGAGGCGAGGACGTGGCTAGGAGTGCAGGCTCTGGGGTGGGGCTGGGAATGAGGGATTTGGGGTCAAGGAAGGTGCTCTGGGCTGGGGCACAGGAGAGGGTTTAGGGTGCATGGTCCCAGTAACACTTGGTGGCAACTTCCTGGGAGCTGCCACCAAGTCCCTACAGCTCCTACACACATGGATGGCCAGGGAGGCTCTGCACACTGTCCTTGCATCTGCAGGTGCCACCCCAACAGCTTCATTAGCCAATGGGAGCCACAGAGCCAGCTCATAGGGCTGGAGCAGTTCTTGGAGCCTCCCATGTGGGTAGGTGCTGCAGGGACCTGGCAGCCGCTCCCAGGAGCCACATGGAGCTAGGGCAGGCAAGGAGCCCTGCCTTAGCCCTAGTCCCCCACTGTGCTGCCAACTGGACTTCTAACAGCTTGGTTGGCAGTGCCAACTGGAGCCGCCAGGATCCCTTTTTGACTGGCTGTTCTGGTCAAAAACTAGGTATCTGGCAACTCTAAAGCCAGAGCAACACTCCTCCTACTTACATCATCTTCCCCTTTGCCCATCTTTTTGCTTCCAACACCATCCTTAACCTCCAGACTTGAGCATCTCAAGTCATTATTTTCCCCATTGTGCAGCCCTTACTCAAAATTAGGAGCTCTGTTCAAGTAGCTCCATCTATCTTAGAGTTAAATTGAGTTTCAGATACCTGTGGAGGGGTATCTGTGGTGTGTCCTACAAAGGAATGCTTCTGAGTCACTATCTTTGGGAAACCGTACTGTATTAAGCATATGAATAGTTTATGCATCTTTGTAGGCCAAGGACTATATCCACTCCATGGGGCCAGGGTTTTCAGTTTCTTGAGGAGCTTTGGTAACAATGGGGGAGGATGATTAAGGCAAAGCACTGAGGTTATAAACACCTCCAGAGAAGTACCACCTGCTTGGGAGGCTCTCAAAACCAGATTCTCCAGAGACCAACAGACCAAGGACTTTCGAACAAATGGACTGACCTTAAACTTACTTGGGGCCCTTCATTCTGGTTCCTGATCAAGAGACCAATCAGAACTTTAGCCACAGGGGAAACCCAACAGTGGGATTTGAAGGGCTGACACTACCAGAACTGAGACTGGCATTGGGGTGACCTTTGGTGTTTTTATTGTTATTCTATGCTGTCTCTAATGTTTATCCCTCAAGAGTAAACATGCTTGCTTAGAAGGAGCTGTGTGGTAACTTATCACAACTAGCAATACACTGTTCATAGCTCTTCCAGACAAAGCCAAGCATAGGCACTGGCCTTTAGGCAGACTGGCTTGCTGGGGATATCATAGGTTATGTCTACATCTACAATTTTGCAGCGCTGGTTGTTACAGCTGTATTAGTACAGCTGTATAGGGCCAGCGCTGCAGAGTGGCCACACTTACACCAACCAGCTGCAAGTGGTGTTAGATGTGGCCACACTGCAGCGTTGTTGGGCGGCTTCAAGGGGAGTTCGGGGAACGCGAGAGCAAACCGGGGAAGGAGACCAGCTTCGCCGCAGTTTGCTCTCGCGTTCCCCGAACCCCCCTGCAAACCGCAGGGAAGGAGACCTGCTTGCTCGGGGATTCGGGGAACGCGAGAGCAAACCACAGGGAAGGAGACCTGCTTGCACGGGGGTTCGGGGAACACGACAGCAAACCGGGGAAGGAGACCTGCTTGATTACCAGAGGCTTCCTCAGGTATGCTGGGATACCTGCTTATTCCACAGAGGTCAAGAAAAGTGCTGGTAAGTGTCTACACTTGATTACCAGCGCTGGATCACCAGCGCTGGATCCTCTACACCCGAGACAAAACGGGAGTACGGCCAGCGCTGCAAACAGGGAGTTGCAGCGCTGGTGATGCCCTGCAGATGTGTACACCTCCTAAGTTGCAGCGCTGTAACCCCTCACCAGCACTGCAACTTTGTGATGTAGACAAGCCCATAGTGTAGATCAGGGAACTGTGCAGCCTGAAAAAAAAAAAAAAAAATCCAGTCAGAAGCAAGTGAGATGCAGGGCTCTGCCCCGGAGAGGGAAGGGCTGGGAGATGGAAACCTTTAAGTGGGTGCCCTTGGGGGGGAATCATAGAAGGGAAAATACAGGGGCCCTTGTCCTGAAACTGTGACAGCATGCCCTACAAAAGCAATGTTACTAAGTAACTGCTAAGAGACCTTTGCTCAATGGGGGGGGGGGGGGGGAGAGAAACAGCCACTAGTGGAATGTGGGAAAACAAGATTAACTGATTAACTCAAATTGGGATATCTTAAGCAAATTTTTAAGCAGAGGTTCACGGGGCTGTTCTGTTTAATACAGAAGTGGTTTAGTAGCTGTTCCATTTATGGTGGTGACATTAATTTAATTACTGTCATATTTGTGTAGCCTTTCCAAGAGCTTAGGACTGGTTGGTAATAACAAATACTCTAAGTAGGCTAGTAAGATTTGTTTTATGACACCACTATGTGTCATTCTTGGCATCACTGTAGAGTCTAAAAATTAAGATTCCATTTCTTTTATTCAAGTGTTTGGCTGTGCTACCACACAGCAGCTGACATCAATCATGGCAAACAGGGTCCTCTGAAAGAGGGATACAGGCTGCATTCTTCTTCCAAACCCTTGTACATTCTCCTCCATTCTGCTGTTAGATTCCTTCCCACTTTGTACGCGTCTCAGAGAACATGCCAAGTCAAAATTTTATTAAACAAGCTTATTTCTTGGGCCTCACAGGGCTTTGGCACTGTTAAAAGGCAGGTCAGTGCCTTGTGTTTTTGATTTTCACATTTGAAACTCTCTATGTACGTGTACACACACAATTGCATCTTCTTTCTTACAAGAATATTTAATAAGAAGGATAGTCCCAGTGATGGGGTACAGGGACTGAGACCCAGGTTTGCAGCTCAGTCACAGCCTTCCTGGGACAGTCAATTAATCTACCCTGGGTCTCTGGTCCCCATCTGTAAAATAGAGAAAGCACTGCCATACCCCAGAGAAGCATTGAGAAGATAAAATCCATTATGAATTACAAGATGCATAGATACTACTGTGATAAAGGCCATGCAAGTACTAGACAGAATTTAAAGGAAGTCAGAATTTGATGTTCTTAAGGCTTTTGATTTTCAAACTTCAACAAAGGTTAGTGCTTCAAGAAGGTGGGTATCTTTGAGGAGACCAAGGCCAACTGTCCTCCCCTTCAACATTCCCATAGGAGCTTCTATAGCAGCAATGAAAGTATTCCTTGAGCTATCAGCACAAATCCCCAAGCAGTCGAGATTAGGAGAGACTTCAGTGAGAAGCAGTCTGTTAATCTGTTCCACATACAGCACCTCAGAGTGGCCAGATAGCTAGAAAACTATACCTAGTCCTGCCCTAAAAATCAATTCTTTCCATTAAAAGCTAGATAGCATGTATTCTGTCTACTTTATTCCAACATGAGCTATGCTATACATTACAGCCCAACAGGCAGATTAATAACATTCTGATTTCAGTTCTCAGAAGGGTAGTGAGGATGCTGTAGCTCATGAAAGCTGCTTGCAGAACTTGATAAGCCTTCTGCTAGTTCAGGCAGGCCTTTAATGAATTTAAGAGTCATTGACGTGGTACTAAGTTTTCCAGATGTTTGTACCAATGTTACCCTATAAAAATGAAAGTTCAGAATTATGAGTTCTTGGCAGCCACCCTCCTCTTCAGAGGAGAGTATATCTGGACTTCCAGTATGTGCCTGCCAAGAGGTACTTAATTCTACCCCTGCACCCCTTCTCAGAATGGTGCTCTTATTTACTCCACATTGAACGCCATGACTATACTACCCCCCTCCTCCCATTCCTCAGTTCGGTGCTGTTCGCTGATGAGAATATAGCGTTAAATTAGCAGTCACTAGTATTTCGGCAATTTTTTAAAAACAAACCGTGTTTGAGATGTTTCATACTACATTAAAAAAAACAACATCTTAAAAAAAGTATTTCCTTGCCCTTGCTTGGTGACTGTCTAGGAACTCACATTTCATATTATGTTAAGTAAAGCATTTGTTGGAGAGTTGGGCAAAAATTCTATAGGTGGTTGACCTTAAAGCTTTGATTCTTATTGAAGATCAGACTCGTGTTTTTTGCATTTAAACATGCAGTGTGTAGAGTCACAAGTAGGACATCTTGCCTAAGGGGCAGTCCGGAAAAGAAGCCAACTTTAACCCTTCTTAAGTTTTAACCATGATGACAGAGGGCTCAATGTACTAGTGAAGGACATAAGAGCCAAAATTGATCAAGATAATTCACCTAGAATGGTGAACAGGCAATATGCTAAACAGAAGCATGTGGGGAAAAGCACTAAGCTACACTCCCATGCAATGCAATGGGATCAAGGCAGTGAGGCTGCCTCAAGAACACCTAGAGGCAGCTCTTGTGCCCTGCAATTAGGTGCCCAACCCTGTTTGCTACCAAAAGAAGAGATGCATACACACAATAGGAGGTGCATGGGTAGAGCTATGCCTTCCAGGCAGCTCCCAATCCAGAAGCCTTCTACATTAGCTACATGTTAAAAATGATACCTGGGTTTGAGTTTCCACTGGATGCAATCAAAAGACTAGAGTTTTGTAAGAGCCAGCCAGGAACAGAAGAGCTATACAATTAAAGCAACAGGAACCTAAAGAGTGAGGCTACTCCCATGCACATAATGTACATAAAGCTGCATGAAACATTCCCATAGCTGAACAGTTCATGACCAAGTTGTTTTTCACAAGCTAACTGCAAACAACTAACTAACTATTCCTGGGTTTTGGAGTCCTGGCCCATGGGAAAATGCAATATTTCTATACTTAATTTCTCCTGCTCAGCTGTACCCCCCAAACTGACACTTTCCTTTTTCCACTTCAATAATTTGTCCCACTTCTACAACTAGTTGGGAGCAACAAGTATGCAGACACTAGCATTATCACTACAACACTTCCATACAAGAGCATGCACTAGTACAATCTCCCCATGGCACAGAAGAGCCCAGTGAGCCACCTTCAATACTAAAATAAAAACCCCCGCAAACACTTAATACTGACTGGAGAGGTCATGGGGCAGTGAGCTGTTTGGAGTCCTGTTCGGAAAAGCATGGCAAAACTAGGATGCTTTGAGCCAATGGAGATTCCCCTCATGTCCTCAACACAAGATGACTGTTGCTTCACATTCCACTGGATGAGAGGACTATCTCCTGCAGAAGCCCTGCAAGTTTGTTTACTGAGCACAAGGAGCTGGTTCAACCATTCAGTCATGGAACCTGACAAAATAGCAAGGGTCCTCACCCCAAGTGTCTAATCTACAAAAAACTGCCTCTAAAAAACCTCACTTTAATGCAACATTTTCCAGACTCTACTTTCAGACACTTTTCCCCGATGCAGTTTTTTTTTTAAAAACTGCAATGATGCTTTCATAAAATGGCAACCTAGAAAAAGGGAAATGTGGAGTGTTTACTATTTAGTGTTTAGCAGTATTTACTATTTATAGTCTCTACTGACAGGCTGATGTAGCATGAGATTCTTCCCCCTCAAAAAAAAACCACACTAGCATGCAAGTGTCTTAGGACAGGAACTGTCTTGTACCACACTGTCAGCACTCAATAGTTAGATAACTGCTGTGTACTTGAGCTTCCAGAAGTAAATCCTGCTTCAGAGCCTTTGCTTATGAAGTTCTGTGAAGAATGCTATTTGGGGGAAGGAGGAAATCTTTCAAGCTACTAACCTTACATCAAGTCAATTTTAGATGTACAAGAGACCACCCCAAGCCTTTCTAGTCATGTACTACACAGTAAGACTTGTTGAAAATGGAATTGTTTTGGCCAGGAACTTAAGTAATCAGCTTGGCAGGCTAATATGCTATGTGTACACATATCTATTACAGTGAAACCTCAGAGTTATGAGCACCAGAGTTACCACTTGACTGATCAACTACACACCTTATTTGGAACAGGAAGTACACAATGAGGCACCAGCAGACAAACAAAAACCCCACAAAATACAAATACAGTACTGTACTGAATGTAAACAAAAGTGAAAATTTAAAAAAAATTGGACAAGGTGAAGAAACTCTTCTATGCTACTTTCATTTAAATTAAGATGGTTAAAAGCAGTGTTTTTCTTCTGCATAAAGAAGTTTCCCAGCTGTATTAAGTCAATGCTCAGTTGTAAACTTTTGAAAGACCAATCATAACATTAGGAACATTTCAGTTACCAACAACCTCTATTCCTGAAGTGTTCATAACTCTGAGGTTCTACTGTATAGGCTTCTTTTCCACAGGTATCGGATAACAAGAGAATTCAGATTGTTTCACAAACTGATGTTTTGAATTTACGCATGTTAGTCCCTGCACACCTTCCTGCCTTCAGTCAAATCAAACTCTGAAATGCAAACCCTCTAGACCCACTATTCTTAAGTGATTTTGCAGTAACTCTTTCCTCTCTTCCCCCTGCAATATCCAAATGATACTGAAGACTCAGACAGAAGAAAATACAGTTGATCTCATTACCCCACAACAAGTTGGGCCACTAATTCTATAGTACCAGTACCCAACAGAAACTGCTGGTTAGTTAGCATAGTTTTAGGAGACTAAGTTATTGCAAGTATCAATTTAGTATATCCAAATATATATATGCACATCAGGCTCAAGGTATTTCTAGCAAACTAGCAAAATACTAATTAATCAAGCACCCCCAGATATCAGCATTATGTAACCATCCGATATCCAGATATTTAATTTGGCCCAGGAGAAAGGCAGGGCCAGATTTCCAATTAGGCACATGCCCAGGGGCACCAGCGATCTAGGGGCACCTTACCTCTCTAAAAGTGTGCTATACAAACACCAGGTGTAGGCAGGATGGACACTGAAGATGCTGTGCCTAAGGGCATGTACGGTGTAAATCCAGCCCTTAGCCTAATGAAGCCAATATATTTTAGCAAAAGTGTCCAGAACTGGGGAACACTTAAGTTGACTAGGAGACAACAAACCCCACACAGGCGGTATTTTGTTCCCATCAGGTAGCAAAGCCATTTTAAATCACTGCCTACTGGCTGAGGCACGTCCGCCCCATTGCTGGCTGGGCCCGCTTCGGGCTCCCACAGGAGCGCACCGCCCCAAGGAGTCCCTGCACTCGGGAGGCGAGCCGTGCGCGGGGACAGCGGAGTCCCCACGCGGAGCAGGTCACGCTAGGAACTCGCGGACAGCGGCTCGGCTTCAGAGGCCCCACACCGCAGAGCCCCTGCTCGCCACCCAGGGGGTCCCGCCTCTGCCCCACGCCGCAAGCCGGAGCGCGAAGCCTGACACGCGCCCTGCGGCGGGGCGCGCGGGCTGGTGAGCGGCCCTGGGAGGGGGTGTCCGGGGCACCTCGCAGCCAAGCAGCGCCCAGCACCCCCCGCCGGGCTGCACCCGGCCTCGGACCGGCCGGACCCCCCGTCACAAGGCGGGACGCCGCCGGCCCCGGGGCAGAGCTCCAGCCCGCTCCCGGGCAGCGCGGCCGGCCGGATACTCACCGCAGGGGAACGCGGCCGGACTCACTGTCGGCAGACACAGCTTGGGCGGCCCCGGCGCCTGTTTAAAGGCTCCTGGCGCGGCCAGGGCGGAGCTAGAGCAGGGAGCCTGGCCCCGCCCACCGGCCACTCCCCAGCCCCCACCCCTCGTCCTCTGGCCGGCCCCACTCCCCAGCCATCGCTGACCTTTAACGGAGGTCGCAACTTCAGCCCCCCCGCCCCGGACGTGGGGCAGAGGCAGAGGCCTGCGGGAAGGTTGGGGGCGCAGTTTGCAGGCGCTGGGCCCCGCGTGCGGGCCGCTCCGGGAGCGCTCGGCTGGGGAGCTGGATTGCAAAACTCAGCAGCCGTACGGGTGTGTATTAATCTAGGTAGTTTGGCTATGGGGATTTAGTCCCGGCCCTCGCTCTCTGCTCTCCCCGCTCCCACCCCATAGCTGTGTCAGACAGCTGAGCATCGCTAGCTGCTCCGAGACTGAATGTCGCCTAAAACTGCAATCCGGGGAGACCACAATAAACCAGTTTCAGACTGCACCTTTCACTCTGCTTTCTTCCTCCAAAGCAGCCCATGGCAAGCATCTGGAGTAAGTGTTCAGGCTCCGTTAGCACGGGTCCTTCGGCACCCGCTTGAGAGGATGGTGGTAATCAGATGGTAGACATCTTTAAAAAAAAAAAAAGCTGTAAAGCAGAAAATCTGTCTAGCAGAAAACCCATATTTTTGGATAAATGTGTATTCTTAGCAAATAATTGTGTGAGCCGCACTTCTGCGCTCTTGAAAGTCAGTAACCTATAACCTTTTGTTACTGAAGGGAGAGATTTGCTAATAAGACAAAGCAGCTTACATTTCTACAGCACCTTTCATTCAAGAGGATCCCAAGGTGTTGTACAAAAGGCATATGGTCATGAATCACTTCACTCACCCATCTTTTGAAATGCAGCCACTTCTGGAGCAGAAACAACCAGGAGTCCTTGTGGTACCTTAGAGACTAACCAATTTAATTAGGCATAAGCGTTCATGGGCTATAACCCACTTCAGTGTAGCATCTGAGTTACAGGATAGATGGATAGGAAGTGAAAAATCCTATATTCCATAACGATATAGAAAAGTACCTATCCAAACTACAACTTAACCATGGCTAGAACCCCCTTATTCTTGCACAAACGCTGAGGGATCTTTATTGTCCACAGATGGACACAGCCTCCTATTTATATCTGATCAGAAGGATGGCACCTCCATCAGTGCAGCACCTCAAGCTATCATGCTGAATTGTTAGTTCCATATTGACTAGTGGTGAACTTGGGTTTTGAATATTGTTTTAATAATGTTTGATTCTGTGCACACCACCCAGTTAAACTGTGTTAGAAAACAGTTCTCTGGGAGCCATACTTGAATTGTGTTTTAATGTCATTTTAAACATGGTTCCTTCTTTAGTATAACACAGGGGTAGGCAACCTATGGCACATGTGCCGAAAGCGGCATGCAAGCTGATTTTCAGTGACATTCACACTGCCCAGGTCCTGGCCACCAGTCCGGGGGGCTCTGCATTTTAATTTAATTTTAAATGAAGCTTCTTAAACATTTTAAAAACCTTATTTACTTTACATACAACAATAGTTTAGTTATATATTATAGACTTAGAGAAAGACACCTTCTAAAAACGTTCAAATGTATTACTGGCACGCGAAACCTTAAATTAGAGTGAATAAAATGAAGACTCAGCACACCACTTCTGAAAGGTTGCTGACCCCTGGTATAACAGGACCTAGTGTGTTGATTGCTTTTGATTCCTCTCTGTCGTGGTCCCACGAAGTCCCGGGACCTCCTGGTCAACCTCCTCCTCGCCCTGGCTAAAAAGGCCATCTACACGACCAGGGAGAAGAAGTTGGCCGATGGAGACTCCGGTGACTGTGGGGCTTGTTTCCGCTCCATGGTCCATTCACGAATCTGGGCGGAGTTCCTTTGGGCAGCGTCCGCTGGCTCCCTTGACGCCTTCAAGGAGCAGTGGGCGCTGTCCGGGGTTCTCTGCTCGGTGTCCCCATCAGGTTCCCTTCTTATGACCCTTTCACCGCACTCCTGTCCCTGTTCTTTTATTAGTTGTCCCGCGTAATCAGTGGGTTCTGTGGTCCTGTGGGTCCTCCCCTTAGGCTGGGGGGGGGGATCCTTGCCCGCCCACTTCCCGGAAACCCAATAGATACAGCAGGGATTGGCAACTTTTGGCACGTGGCTCACCAGGATAAGCACCTGGTGGGCTGGGCTGGTTTGTTTACCTACCGTGTCGGCAGGTTTGGCCGATCACGGCTCCCACTGTCTGCAGTTCGCCGCTCCAGGCCAATGGGGGCGGCAGGAAGCGGCGTGGGCCAAGGGACTGTGACCAGTGGAAGCTGCAATTGGCCAAACCTGCAAACGCAGCAGTTAAACAAACCTGCCCGGCCTGCCAGGGTGCTTACCCTGGTAAGCCGCGTGCCAAAGGTTGCCGACCCCTGGTCTACAGTGTTTTCTCTGATCAGGAAGAAGCCCAGGTTTACCTCCCCCTGTTTATTAACCAAACACTAAATCAGCAGAGTGTTCAGACAAAGGTGCTTTTTATCTTATTTCAGCACAGGGAGTATTTTCTCTGCAAACTCTTATGTGCAAACTCTTATGTGTTTTTTTCTTACAAAACACTATAATTATTTTAAAGTGAAATGGTATTTTTGATACTGGCATTAACCCAGATAGCACCATTTTGTGTAAGCCCTGAAGCACAACACCTGCTGTACGTTCAGAGACCACAAATTGTCCGTATTATAAGATTAAAAATTACATGCACAACAGGCATGTGAATAACAACAAATGCTAGCTGGCCTCTCCTATTAGAATGAGATAATAGGAGCTTTTAGTGTTCAGAAGTTTCTGCCTGTGTTTGTGATGGTTACTTGAGGATATTTTCCTTCATGGTTATTATTATATTTCTTTCTCACTGCAATGAATGATGAAGGGCCACATTCTGCTGCCTTACTTATGCACTCATTAGAACTTTACTTCATGATGAAACTCATTGCTTATTCCCTTGTGGAGTAAGGTAGTACTCACTGCAAGTAACCATGGCAGTCTGCCCCAAAGTGATTTTCTACAGCGATGCAGCACAAAAAAATGCTAGCATGTATGTTATGAGAGGCACTGCAGGCTTTGGGGAGAAAAGTAAAACAAAAAGAAGCAGTTTGTTAGCTGACTTTCATGTCCTTCCTTTGAAACTGCAATAAGAGAAAGGATCTCCACCAAAAGAATAGAAGAGGGGTGGGACAGAGCCAGAAGTTTGGTTACTGCAGATTCTGTTTATCATGTCTAATGCACATTTCCTCTAGTCTGACCAATCTCACTCCCAGCCCCACAGTGAACTAGCTTGGAGTTAGGATATTTATCACTTCTCCATGGGTTGCCTCCAGATGCTAAGAAGTTGTTTCTTTTGATAAAGCTTTCTAAAGACTATTATAAATATAAACAACGGAAATCTAAATTAGAATCAAATGACTTGACAGTTCTGTTAAGAGTCTGAAACTGCCTAACCCAAGGAAATTCAGAAACCAACTGGCACTGTTTTTAATAACTTGTCTTAACTGTAACTAGATGCTGAGATCTGTACAATAGCTAGGCATTGCGGAGTGAGTTAAGATAAATCAGCTGACAGTCTTAATTCCAAGACTAAGTTTGCTCACTTTTGATCTTTTGTCAGTCTAATATAGGGGCATAACTACAGGGCAAAGGGAGACAATCATAAGTTCATTGACACATCAATGACTGTGGTGATACACAGCAAAATCCTCCAATCACAAAAGAAAAAAATTAAGAGTATTGCATATTTGAGAATTTTGTGTAGGTCTGTAGTCACTATACTTTGTAGAATCGCTGTCTGAAAACAAGAATCAGGACCCATTTTGCCTGTATTTTGCTTTTCTCCACATAATATATTTGTGTTGATTCTGGCTTTTCCTGTTGATACACATACACTTTCCTGTCAAGGGAGCAAAAATGGAGATTTTCTGTACTTTCAAAGGTCATATAAAGGGAGGAAATTGTATAATTCAGAAGTTTTACAAATAAAATTTGCATCTGGTCCCCTAGCACCTTGTCTCATTACCTTCCCCTCCTTGTTTAATCTGCAACCCTGGATCAGGTCTCCCACTCTTCATTGCTGAATTCTCTGTCTGACCTCCACCCTGCCTCCTTCAACATTGCTCATCTACCCCCTCTTCCAGTCCTTCTGTGATTTCCAGTCTCTCAATGGCCATGACTTCTCTTCTGCTCTAAGACCCTCTCCCTTCCCTCCATTGTCTCAGTCATTGACACCTCCTTTTACGCTCATAAGGTCTGCCCAGCCAGGCTCAGGGTGGCTCATTCCCTCCAGTCACCGCTTATTTGAATAAACATGGTTGTTTTGCTGCTACTTGTTCTCCTCCCTGTTTGTTTGTTAGTTACACTCTATGCTAAGATGTAAATTCTTTGTGGGTGAAAACTTTTTAAAGAAGAAACTGTCTTTTTAATTATACAGTATATGTGTACAACACCTGACACTTGGGTGGGGGAGGCTACTCCCTGTTTGAGCCCTCCAGGCACCACAGTCATATAAATAGTGATAAAAGCATAATTGGCTCCTGTGCCATTTTGGGAGCTTGTGATCAGGAGCTCCTCTTTCAGGCAAATAATAGCACAGGGGCAGTGACTGGGAAAATGAAACTGGTGGCCACTGGAACCTGGGGCAGGGAAGAGGAGGAGAAGTTGTTGGGCTAGAAGCTCGACTGACAAACCTGGAACAGCCAACCCCATCTCCGCAATAGCCTTCACAAACGTGGTTAGAGCCATCCTGACATATACAGACAGGCCAAACCAATGTTTGGAGAAAGATTTTACTTCCCAGCAGCAGGAACCCAAGAAACACCCAACTTCACAGGGAGTGTCCCCAACCCAGCTAGCTATCCCCCAAAGTCTCAGCTACCATAGACATCGGGCATCAAGAGAAGTCAGATCCGCCAGCCAAGCAATCACCCCACTAACTAGAGAGGTTAGTTAGCCAGCTTGCCCGCCCAAGTCTGGACATAGGAGAAGAAAGAAGGAGACTCCAGATTCCAATGTCCAGGGTGTGAGGCCTGGCTGTCAGGCTGGAATTCAAGAGTAGGCCAAGATTTAGACCAGCTCTACTGCAGAGTGATGTGTTCGCCTTGCAGTGGAATATCACAACTGTGAGCATTGTTAGCTAGGAAAGAACTCTGGGGTGAGTTAAAACCTGGCCTGTGTGTGCCCAAGGCTTCATGTGGATTTAAAGGGGAGTGTCATTGTAAATACACCTTTCTTCAATCAATCAAGCATCTTGTACTATTAATAAAAGTATTCTTGTGAATGCTGAAATATTGTAGTCAGTAAAACAACAATAAAAAGATTTGTAAGTCATTCCCTCTCCCCCTTAATACGAAAGTTTGTTTTAAAGCCAAAGGTAGCACTTCTCATTGCTATTAACCTTAAAGGCCAAGTATTTCTCCGTGAGATCCTCAGTATCTTAATTAATTTCTCAAAACCTGTTCATATCAAAGTGGGATTGTATAGTAAGCTTTGCACAGTATTAGTGGGAAAGAGGAGAGAAAGCAGTTCATGCTGTGTCACCTTTATTTGCCCCCCACCAGAAATGCTTTTTCCTTGTCTAAATTTGCGTACATTTTAATACTGCTTTTTCCTCTTACATAGTGCTTTTCAGTCATAAGTCCCAACCAACTGTTTAATTTATTGAACAAAAATATAAACTAATGATGAATCAACAAACTTGAACAAATGCACAAAGAAGGAAGCATAGGTGACATAATTATAGAGTTTACTGTACAAAGACCTATGGCTGTGACTTTTGAATGAGCTGTTAAGTTCCAAAATATAGAATTAAAGATATACGTCCAAGGAAGCTTCTGTATAAGTAAGTTACATTTTTAAACATAATTCCCCCAACCGGGAGGTTCTCTTTGTAAATTCATAAAATTCTAGCTAATCTAAAAGGCCCAGTTTGTTTACATGTGTTTCACCTGTATGGAAATCATTATCACCTAGTGACAATGAGCATTTACTTTTTTAATGATTACTGAATTACATGATCTTCCACTCCTAAATGAATACAATTCTATCAAATCTACAGACAATTGTATCTTTGTTTGCCTGTATATTACCTACATGAAGATCATTGATGCTACTCACCATCAAGGTCATAGCTCAGATTTGTGACCTTATTTCAAATCTATGCAGAGTGATCTTGCAACTGATACATGGCATGACATTCAACGCCTAATAGTTTCAGAGTAGTTTGTTATTCACGCATTGGCTCTCATTGAAGATTTGCCTGATTTTAAGATTAGAAAAGGTTATTTTTAAGGATAAGCTTTGTTCTAAATAATAACTAATGCTGAACTGCATCTGTACTTAGGGCAGGGGTGGGCAAACTACTTCCTGGGGGCTGCATCCGGCCCTTCAGGTGTTTTAATCTGGCCCTCGATCCTGCCAGGGAGTGGGGCCAGGGGCTTGTCCCGCTCTGCGCATTCTGTGGCTCTGCACCGCTCCCAGAAGCAGCGGCATGTCCCCCCTCCGGCTCCTAAGCATACGGGCAGCCAGGGAGTTCCGCATGCTGCCCCAAGCATCACTCCTGCAGCTCCCATTGGCCAGAAAATGGGGCCAATGGGAGCTGCAGGGGTGGCAACTGCAGATGGAGCAGCACACAGAGCCGCCTGGCTGTGCCTCCGCAGAGGTGCCAGAAGGGGGACATGCCGCTGCCTTCTCTGGAAGCTGCTTGAAGTAAGCACCGCCCGGAGCCTGCATCTCGACCCCCTCTCACACCTCACCCCCTTGCCCCAGCCCTGATCCCCCTCCCACCCTCTGAACCCCTCAGTCCCATCCTTCTGCGCCCCAGAGCCCACATTCCCCAACCAGAGCCCTCACCACCCCACCCACACTCCTGCCCCAGCCTGGAGCCCTGTCCCACATCCTGAACTCCTCATTTCTGGCCCCACCCCAGAGCCCACACCCCCAGCCGGAGCCCTCACCCCGTCCCACACCCAACCCCCCAATTTTGTGAGCATTCATGGCCCATCACACAATTTCCATACCCAAATATGGCCCTCAAGCCAAAAAGTTTGCCCACCCCTGACTTAGGGCCAGATCTAAAGCCCATGGAAATCAAGGGGAATCTTTCAACTTTGGCTCAGATTCTGAGAATCCAATTCAGCAAACTGTTCTGCTCAGTGGTCCTCATGCCCTGGTGGAATCTCATTGACTTAAATGGGATCCTGATATGTGCAGGGCTCTACACACGCAGTCACAAGACCTTTTTCTGAAACATGCCTGCAAATAGGCTGTACTGTTTTGCAGTCCTTAGATGTGGGCTTTCAAAACATTTTCAGCTACGTTGGATCAGGGCTGTAAAGGAATCACATTCTTGTAAATGGCTCAGCTCCTCATTAAAGAAGCATGAGTGGAGTGAAATTCCTTGTTTAAGCAACTCTTTATAATACATTGCTTGGAGAGCCAGATGTCTTATATTTATTCTGTTTTTTCTACCCCATATTTAAATCCTGGTTGAGGTTTCTATAGGCTTATCAGAAACCCACAAAGAAGATGAAAGAAACATACAATTTGTATTTAATCCTAAATACATCTAGTGAAGTAATGTGCCATGCAGACCACTGGTGCTGATGCTATCAGGCTCATTGAGCTTTAGAAGCTGAGCAAAATATTGAAGTTATTATATTCAAGTTCTGAGGTTTTCAAAAGAGATCTCAGAAAAGCTTCTCAGAATTTGAACTCCATTTACGGTGCCAGCTCAGCAGAATCCTAATACCTGTATTAGTAATGACGTCACTCTCCTGGCAGGGAACATAATTTTGGTTGAAAGCATTGGTTTCCTTAATAAAGGTTGACTTACTCAGTGTGCTCACAGGGCCAGATTGTGCCATGGAAAAATCTGTGAGTGAGGGCTTAACTGGTCTCAGAGATTTACAGGAGCTGTCACTGTCTGACAGAATTTCATTAGTGCAGAACTAAAGCTGAGGTCCCAAACAGTTTGTTTCAATAATGCTGTGATTCCCTTTGAAGACAGCAAGGAAATGCTTTTAATATTTGATAGCAGACACAGAGTGGCTATCAAGGTGAAATGGTCTGACTTTGCCACAATGTGGCATGACTGCTGAGAGATTTGCTGGGGATGAGCCCAGACTGGTGACACAGCAGTGTCTGATATGGGACCATCTGATTAGCAGATGGCAGTATTGCCATGAGATGAAAAATCAGAAGACAAATCAATGACATTTATTTCCAGTCTCATATTTACACAAAATCTGTTCCCAGTGTGAGCATCCTATGGCCTGTCCAAGCACTGCAGCACCATTGCATTAGCTTCATATCCTGCAGGAGCAGAAAACATAAAAGAAAATACCCCAGAGTAGGGGATCATTGTTGAATTCTCTGTTTGCCAGTTAGAGAGCATCACTTCAGGCTTGGTTGTGTCACCCCTCCTTTGCTGGCAACCAATCCCTCTCCTACCCCTTCAGATCTAATTTTCTTGGCTGACTGTGAGATCCTAGGTGACTCAATCCACTGTAAGCTTTTGTAGGAAAGGTGAGAAGGGACCCAAGGACCCCACTGGTGCCAGCTGGCAGAGGGCAAAGGGAGTGCATAGGGTTTTACAGGGATACGCTGGGTCAGATATCTGCATAATAGTTCACCAAAGGGAGGCATGTGAGGTCTCTACTGAGAGCCAGTAGCCCACAGGTCATCATAATCATTGTGAAATGTATGGGTGGATAATATTTAAGGAGTTATGTAGCTATATGTAGCTTATTTTGTTAAGGTCTTGGAGTTAAGGCTGGTCGCCAGGAGGTGACATGTCTTGGAAATGTTCCTTTCAGGCAGAAGGTAACAGACACCTATCTCCCTATCTGGCCATTTGTATATTGTATATCTCACACTGTGTACCTATTTACATACTGAGCCAGGGGCTGAATGAATGAAATACTGAGAGATCTGCAAGAGAAGAAGTCTACAGGATTACATGAACAACAGGGAGTGCCCTGTTCATGAATAAAGATAAAGGATTAGTCTGGTATATCTGGAAATACAAGAAGACACATGGAATACTTCACCTGGCAGACATACTGACAGTATGCTTATCTCATGAAAGAAGGGTCACAGTCAGCCTGGCTGTAAAGCACTGAAGGATTTTGGGTGAGCAATACTCTACAGACATAAGAGTATCTTGTTAATTAAGTCTAGGCTCTAGGAGGCATGTTATAATTTTATTTTATATGTATCCATTTGTTCCCAACACTTGTATTTGCTACTACTTGAATCTCTATGCTTTGTTTGTTCAATTTATACTGAATTTCACTACAAACATATCTAAGTGCTGTGTGTGTTAAGTGGAGCAGTGATCTGAGGTGGATCTGGTAAACTGGGGTGCACTGTCTCTCTGGAAGCAGTGATTCTGAGTGTCCAGTGGACCAGGGGCTGGGTACTCCAGACAGAACCTCGGAGGGCTTGAGGGTTGGGGTGTGTCAACTGCTAAACTGTATTGTGATAGTAGGGCCTGTGAGGCCTAGAGGGGAATGAATGGTGTCATGGTTGCCAGTGGAGTTGAGGAGCTGACCCACAGCAGGCACAGACAAGGCTTCCTCATGCTAAGGACAGATGGTAGTGAAGTGCTTCACAACCCTAGGTGCTCCTGGGAAGCGTCACAAGTTCCATTCAAAATTCCATGAGATTTTCCTAGTGGAATTTTCTTTGCATCTTTTCATAAAAGGAGAGGGACTCTGGACCTCACAGAAGAAGCCAGGGGGTTGTAATCTATAAACTCAGCAGCATGCTAAACTTCACTGGAAAATCATACCTCATCTCTGTGGATTCTGGCCTCTCCACATTGTTCCTTTGGCCTCCCTCCTTTGGCAGCATGGCTTGCTTACGATCCATTACTGTCTTTTCCCCACAACGACCACACCCTTACCTCTCCCCTCCAAGGAAGGTAGATGCAATGGAAAGGGAGGGGCACTAACTCCCTGAATAGATTTCTGGCAGGAAATCTGCCAGGTCCTAAGGGAAGTAAACTGAAGTGAGTGGTTGCTCTGTAACTTCTTTCTCCCCAGCATATCTCCTCATAATTATGAGGTTTTAATGACAGGGAGTTTCTGTAGAGGAGCTTGGTGAGATTAAATACTATTTTGTCTCTCCCACCTGTGATAGGGAGCATCAGAGGTACACCAGAGACATCCTTCATTTTCAGTTTGCAGTAACAAAATATTGAAGGGTGGATGTTCTCCATTCTGTGCAAAACCTACTGAAAGAGAACATTAATGCTTAAAGATACAAGGGCTGATGATGAGCCAGTATTGTGCTGCCTTAATCACTTGGCAATGCAGAAAGCTGAATAGGTGGCAATGTAGAAAGGACTTTATTGTGCTTCTTATTACAGCATAGGGAGCTTGTATTTAACAATTCAGTTATTTTTATTTAAACTTTACCTAACAGCAACCAGAACCTTCAGCCTACCATTGTCTCATAGACTCATAGACTCGTAGGTCAGAAGGGACCAATATGATCATCTAGTCTGACCTCCTGCACAAGGCAGGCCACAGAACCCTACCCATCCACTTTTATAGCAACCCCTAACCCAGGACTGAGTTATTGAAATCCTCAAAATTGGTTTGAAGACCTCAAGCTGCAGAGAATCCACCAGCAAGCGACCCATGCCCCACGCTGTGGGGGAAGGCGAAAAACCTCCAGTAACTCAGTTCCCATCCCATCCAACATCTCCCCGCAGACCATTGAGCAGACTTATCTGGTGATAATCCAAGATCAATTGCCCAAATTAAACTGTCCTATCATAACATCCCCTCCATATACTTATCAAGCTTAGTCTTAAAGCCAGATAAGTCTTTTCCCCCCACTACTTCCCTCGGAAGGCTGTTCCAGAACTTCACTCCCCTAATGGTTAGAAACCTTCGTCTAATTTCAAGTCTAAACTTCCTAATATCCAGTTTGTACCCATTCATCCTCGTGCCTACATTAGTACTAAACTTAAATAATTCCTCTCCCTCCCTAACGTTAACCCCCCTGATATATTTATATAGAGCAAGCATATCCCCCCGCAGCCTTCTTTTGGCCAGGCTAAACAAACCAAGCTCTTTGAGTCTCCTTTCATAAGGCAGGTTTTCCATTCCTCGGATCATCCTAGTAGCCCGTCTCTGGACCTGTTCCAGTTTGAATTCATCCTTCTTGAACATGGGACACCAGAACTGCACACAATATTCCAGATGGGGTCTCACCAGCGCCTTATATATTGTCTGTTCTGTCCCCTAATGTCTGGGATGACCTAAAAATGGAGGATGGCCTTTGGTCTCTGCAGCCATACCCCGCATCCATATATAAAAATAGCAGCTTCTCCCCACAAGGGCAGTGGGCATGGTCTCCAGTTCATATTGATTGAGGATGTGTGGTTAAGAATTGCTCAAATTTAGGTGAGCTCAGTCTTTATATGCACAGCAGCTGTACCTCTGCTTCTCTCTGGTTTCCTGCTGGTACCGCAGGCTCAGTAGCCATGCTCCTGTTGGTCCCCCAGTGCCACTGCATTCACAGGAAGCCAATTTGGCATAAATCCCACTGCTTTGGGAGAAGAATATACTAGAGAAGTTGTGCCCCTTTTCTGCTGGTGCTGTCTGAGCTGTACAGTTGGTGTGCAGGGTTAGTGGTAGCTACCATAGGATGATTCCATTGAGCTGTATTTTCCCAGGTTTAACTTAAATGCAGCGGCTCCAATCAGTGCTGTATAACGGAATGAAGCAGATGTTCCTCAAGCCTTAAGTCCATGTTTCAATTACTATCATTGGTCCAGGTATTTTAATGGCTTCTTTTACCAATTAATTATCTGCTTTTACTGGTGCAAATAATTAAATGTACCCTGGAAACATTGATTGTGTGTGTGTGCAACAGGGGGGAGGGAGGTTTCAAGAGGAAAAGTATGTCAAGACTGAATGCTTGCAGATGTCACTGTGTGGTAATTAGCTAATGTTGACATATAGGCCAACATAATCTACAGTGCGCCCTCATTATTGTCAACGGGACACCTAATCCGAGGCATGCAGTACCGATTGTGTACCACTGAGTAACCAGGCACCATAATGCACTCCTCTCTTGTGTGCTTTCTTTGAATGATAATTTATACCACGCAGTACCTCACATATTGCGAAAAACTAGCTGTGCATCAAAGAAGAGTACTAAGAGCTATGGTCTCTCAGCATTGCACCACCTTGGCAATGATCTTCGTATCCTGGCACAAGACCACAGCAGCAGTACAGCTACAAGGGCATTCAGGGTCACTTCTCCAGGCTGTTGATGGTTTGTTTTCAAGTCTTTGCTTATTAATTGTCTTTAGCAATGCTATCCACTTGGAATGGACCCGGTTACATAACACACACTGTGTAACAGCGCACAAACCTAGTTTTCCAAGACAAAGCAGAACATGTCCAGTACACTTGTCTCTAGCTACAAAACACTTGTAGAAAAGAGATGAAAGCACTAAAGAGATTTCTATAGAATGTTGTTTTCTTTTTTTCAAGTAATATAAAGAATCTTCAGATAAGAGAAAATTCCTCAGATAAAAACCACACAACCTACAAGGTTTTCCTTACCTGTCTTCTGACAACAACTTTGATTATTGAGATTGAAATAGTTTTTTAATCAATTATTCTTTTATGTCATTAGTTTGCTTTTGACATTTCACTGGGCCTGGAGAGTAAGCCTAGGCTGTTCTGCTTCTGATCGATTTCACTCTCTGTTGAAAGTCAATTTGTCATTTTGGTTGACGTGCATCAGCACAAGGCTGTAGTATCTGCTTTTCCAGAACTGCAGGGGAATGTTTAGTTTAGCAGACTGAATTTTGTTTGTATTTGCTTACAGTGAAAATAATTAATTAATAGCAATTTCTCGCACGATGGGGCATTAATCTTGTTTGGGACCTCTACGTTCAATTGTAAATAATAATAATTTTAAAAGTGTATTGCCCCATAAAGTTGATGGCCTTTTACACATGTAGAAAGACACTCTCTCTTCCCCCAAAAATTTGCAGTGTAAATAAAACAAGACACAAGGACAGGAGAGGGTGATTATAGGGATTATTGCTTGGGATTTAAGGGGGGGGACTCAAAGGTGATGAGGGAGGTGCTTGGTGGATGAGAACAGGGAGAAATTATAGGCACTGTGACAGGTTGCCCCCCTTTAAGGTGCCACCTGACATACTGGAATACCACTGACCCCGCCTCTTCTGCCAGTCTGGGCCCCCTTTACCCTGTCTTGCTGAGACAGGCTCTTAAGCCTCCTCTAGCACACAGACAGGCAGGGCCACACCCAGCTGCAGAAAGACACAGACACTGAGATCAGCTGTGGGACGACTCAACTTAAAGGACTTGCCCCGGCACTGAGGTGCCCACCTCCCTTGCAGACCCAAAGGTGTATTGTCTTGTGCTGTATAAAAAAATCTGCACAGCGCAAGCTCATAAAAATTTGCCCTCTCTCTCAATGTGAAGAGAGATGTGCACATCTTCTTCTCCCCCCTCCACCCCCAGATATGGATTGCAAAGACTGGGTTATGTTATAAACGAGAAATAAGTTTATTAACTACGACAGACAGATTTTAAGTGATTATAAGGGATAGCAAACAGAACAAAGCAGATTACTAAGCAAGCAAAACACTCAGACTGGCTTGATTCACTAAAGAAACAGGTTACAAAATGTAATTTCTCACCTTAAATGTTGAATAAGGCAGGATGCAGAGTTTCTGTAGCTTAGAGTTATAGTTCTCTCTTCTTACAGATGGGACCCCCGGCTCAGTCTGGACTCACCCTTACCTTTCCTCTCCGGTACTTTCAGCAGTCTTTCTTCTTGGGTAGGCAATGGAGGAGAGTCCAGATTAATCCCCTCCCAGCCTTAAAAAGGGTTTACCTAAAGCAGGAAACCTTTGTTTGATCCCCTCCCCCTAAAGAGTAAAAGTACCAGCAGGGTCCAAGGTGGTATTTTGTATCAGGTGATCTTATCACCTGATTTAGTAGTGTCACAGCTATGTCCCCGGTCGCCTCTCAGGAAGGAGAGAGATTAGTATTTTCACAGTCTTACTGTTTCTACTTAATGGCTCATCAAGGCTGTGATTGCCCGTTGTTTGGTGTGTGTTTCCTGAATACACACACAGTTGTAATTGTTACATAGTCAATATTCCTAACTTTAAATATAGAAATGATACATGCATACAAATTGGATCATCACATTCAGTGAATTATAACCTTTCCAATGATACCTTACAAGACCCATCTTGCATAAAATATATCTTATTTAGGCCACAGTCATATCATAACCATATTTCTATGAAGAATATGGGATGTAACATCACAGGAACAATAGAAGGTATGAAGAAGGCAAGCGTGGCAACAGGAGACAAAGCAAAAATGTAAGAGGACTGGATAAGAGCATAAATGGCAGAAAGAAGCAAGATGGGGAGTAGGAGGAAATAAGATTAGAGAAGTATATAATGGAAAGGGTATGTAGGGCCTTGTAGATGTGGACAAGGAGCCTACAGTTGATACAGTAAGAAGCAGGAAGGCTGAACAGGGGAAGGTTTATCAATGGAAGAGATGACCAGACCACTGACAAGGGCTTTAGTAGTAGAGACAATAAGATAATGGTATATATTTGTAAAACCTTTTCTGTAGAAAATGAAACTTAATTTTATAGCCTCAGCTGCCTGGCCTCAGTAAGTAAAAACATTTTCTGTAAAGCACCGGCATTTTCTATATTGCTCCTGAGTGCTGGGTGCCGTTTATGTTGCTTGAATAATTCCCCCAGTACTCTGATGCTTCTCTTAACGCATCCTAGAAGTGCATACCTGTATTCTTAATGAACAGCCCATTGATTTATATTCTATTCCTATCAACAATGATTTTTATTAACTCCCTACCCCCCCCCAAAAAAGTATATCTCCTGAATGCAAAAGTAATTTGTTTAAAAATAAAGTTTATAGAGACTGACTTAGCAGGTAGAATTTTAAGTAGGATTTGGTATATCCATAATGAAGTCTCATTCACCAAAGTCACATACAATGTTATTTATTCTGCCCAGCAGACTTTAGTGGAAACAGATGTGGGCGATTTAAGTAAAAACTGTCTTTTTCTAACCCAATCCAATGGAAATATGACTAGTGCCACTGAAAATCTCTTTTCTGAGATTTTATCTATTGTTCCTTGTTCCTTTTCTTCTCTAAATTGCAGTTCCTTTTTGGCTAAAGTATAAAATTATGGCCTGCAACATTTCCCCTTGCGTCTTCTGTACCTTTACTAGTGTTTTCTTTCCTAAAGTAAAACATTCTTTCCCGCTTTATTTATTGATTCATGACACTCCAAGTATAAATTCATAGATTCCCAAATTTCTTCCCATGTTTTTCTGCTTGTTTCTTTCTCCTTATTTCCTTCTGTCTGCTTTGAACAGAGTGTTTAAAACATACACAACCAGGTTTTCCAGCTAAATCTATTCTAAGCAGCTTGTGCTGTACTAGATGTGGGCTATAGAAGTTAGAATCATAAAAGTGGTTTTACAAAAGTAGATCATGCCAAACCAGCCTGATCTCTTTTTCTGAAGAGAGAACTTAATTTTTTTTTTAGACAAAGAAAATGCAGTAGATCTAATCTACCTGGATTTCAGTAAGGCATTTGATACATTTCCACATGAGGAATTATTAGTTAGATTGGAGAAGATGGGAATTAATGTGAGAAGTGAAAGGTGGATAAGGAACCAGTAAAAAGGGAGACTACATTGGGTTATTCAGAAAGATGAACTCTCCAGCTAGAGGGAAGTTACTAGCAGAGTTCACCAGGGATCGTCTTGGGACCAATTTTATTTAACATTTTTATTAATGACCTTGTGTGACTGGAGTCCCAGGGGAGGCGCACTGAGGTCACTCAATTAGGGTGAACTGCAAAGAATGGGGCAGACAATCCCCAAAGCTGGTGGATTTTCCAATACATAGATTTACCAAGCCAGCACAGAACAGCTTGTATAATATCTCACTGGTTACCCAGAAGCCAACAACACAGTTCCCTTAAAGCAACCCAGTCTCAGATCTCCACCCAGACTCCCAAGTCAAATATGACGAGGATTACTGAACATCTTATTCATCAGATAAGAAAGTTCTACCTATCCCAAAGGATCGGACACCTTACCCAGATCTTACCCAAATACACCTTTACAGCCAATTCTTATTAACTAAACTAAAATGTATTAAAAAAGAAAGAGAGCGAGAGTATTGGTTAAAAGTATTGGTTAGTCCAATGTCTATGTTCAGGGCAATCCAGTTAGGACTGGAGATCTCAGCTTTATGATTTATGCTTCCCCTGCATGAAGCATCAAGCGGATCTGAGATAAAAATGATCCGGATCCAAGGAGTTTTTATACAGTTCTAGGCCTTCTCTTGACAGGTCGGAGTCCTCAGGCGAACAATAGACACTCATGGAGATTTTGAAGTAGACCTATTTCCTAAGCATCACTGATAATTAGCGACAGGGATTAGCATAAGGCAATTGCCTGGTTTTCCACCATTTGCAGGTGATTTGCTGTACATTTCAAAGAGAGATGAATACAGTGATATTACTATGTTTACAGTTCATTTAAATGTTAAGATATCTTTTGATCTCTGAATTAACAGAATACAGCCTAGACAGGGACTGTTTGATTACATTGTTAACCTCTAAACACACAAAAAACACAAACATTATCTACCAATATGTTCCTAAAAGTTGAATCTGGGTCAATTAGCCTGCAAGCTGCCTAAGCCATTCTGGCCATGGGTCACATTTTGTATAAGATTCGTTGCAATTATGTAACAGTGGTAGCAACAATGATTTGCACAGTCATACTGCAATCAGATAACGTCACACCATGGCACAAAAAATGGGAGCATGCTAATAAAATTTGCAGATGATACAAAGTTGGGAGGTATTGCCAATATGGAGGAGGACCAGAATAGCATACAATAAGATCTGGAGGACCTTGAAAACTGGAGTAATAGAAATTTAATAGTGCAAAGTGCAAGGTCATACACTTAGAAACTAATAACAATAATTTTTGCTATAAGCTGGGGATGTGTCAGTTGGAAGTGACAGAGGAGGAGAAAGACTTGAGTGTATTGGTTGATTACAGGATGACTATGAACTGCCAATTTCACACAGCTATGAAAAAGGCTAATGCAACCCTAGGATGTATCAGGCAAGGTATTTCCATTAGAGATAGGGAAGTGTTATTGCCATTATAGAAGACACTGGTGGGACATCATCTGGAATACTGTGTGCAGTTCTGGTTTCCCATGTTTAAGAAAGCTTAATTCAAACTGGAACAGGTGCAAAGAAGGATGATAGAGGAATGGAAAACCTACCTTACGAGAGGAGACTTAAGGAGGTTGGCTTGTTTAGCCTAACCACATGAAGACTGAGGGGGAGAAATGTTTGCTCTCTATAAATACATCAGAAGGATAAATACTAGGAAGGAGAGGAGTTATTTAAGTTAAGAGCCAATGCGGACACAAGAACAAATGGATGTAAACTGGCCATCAACAAGTTGAGGCTTGAAATTAGACAAAGGTTTCTAACTATCAGAGGAGTGAAGTTCTAGACTAGCCTTCAAAGGGGAGAAGTGGGGGCAAAAAAACCTAACTGGCTTCAAGACTGAGCTTGATAAGTTTATGGAGGGGATGATATGATGAGACTGCCTACAGTGGCATGGGACCCCTTGGCAACTGCTAGTAGCAAACCCCCTCCCAATGGCAGAGATGGGGCTGTAGATGGAGAGGACTCTAAGTTACTACTATTTTCGCAGGTGTCTGGCTGGTGCGTCTTGCTGAAATGTTCAGGGTTCAAATGATCACCATATTTGGAGTTGGGAAGGAATTTCCCCTCAGGTCAGATTGGCAGAGATCCTGGGAGTTTTTCACCTTCCTCTGCAGCATGGAGCACGGGTCACTTGCAGGTTTAAACAAGTGTAAATGGTGGATTCTCTGTAACCTGAAGTCTTTATAACATGATTTGAGGTCTTCAGTAACTCAGCCAGATGGGTCTATTACAGGAGTGGGTCGTCATGGTTCTGTGGCGTGCAATGTGCAGAAGGTCAGATTAGATGATCACGATGGTGCCATTGTCTACGAGTTTATGAGTCTAAGTGCCTGTTGTGACCATTCTGCAGCATACTATTGTTTAGAAAAGCAGTGTGGTGCTGGGAACACACACGGGTCTGGGAGCAAGGAATATAGGAGTATAGGATTTCTTCCACCTAGCTTGCCTGCAGGGCCTGACCAATAGGCCTACATAGAGGCCACCTAACTTTACACAAAACAGCTGGTGGAGAGGGGGAAAAGACTTTCCCTTTTATAATTTTTAGCCCAGTTAGACTGTTCACCTGGGCTGTGGGAGCCACTGGTTTCAAGCCCCACTCTATCAGACGGGGCAAACAGAGACTTGAACTTGGATCTGCTATTTCTCGGATGAGAGACTTGCCACTGGCCTATAGGATAGTGGGTTGGGCTTGTCCTTCAATCTCTTCTGTTGAAGTAGGTCTACTTGGATGGATAAATAAATTGTTGCTGGGCCAGAAAGAGAATGACCCTGTAGCCTGGTGGGTAGGGCACTCACTGGGGCAGTGGAGGATCTGGTCCCCATGGTACAGTGACTATTTAGTTATCCAGAGTGTAACAACTTTAACAGGAAAGATTGAGGGACCCCCAACATCAGAGTATCCTATAGCTCAGTGTTTAGAGCACATCAGCTGAGGGGTGACAAATCCCTGTTCTAAATCCCTTCTCCTCCTCCAGCAGAGCAGGGACTTGAACTTTGGTTCTCTCACATCCCAGATGAGGGCTCTAACCACTGGGCTGAAAGTTATGAGGGAGGCCCTCATCATGCTCCTCCTCGAGTGGGTTCACAGCTGAGAACCCCAAGCAGAGATGGGCATGTCCCTTCAGGCTGGCCTTCGATGCTGCACTTCCTGAGCACGGTGGGGCTTAGGACACACCCCTCCCACTGGCTAGCAAAGGTGGCTCTGCCTGCCGGGTTTTTGTGAATCCCATTGTTAGGCACATATCTCCCTCCATTCATTGTATAGGAAGGTTGAGCATCTAACTAAGGCTTTGTGAATCCCCATAGCTTTCTAGGATATGTCTACACTGCAATTAAACACCCACGGCTGGCCCGAGCCAGCTAACTCAGGCTCACAGGGCTTGGGCTAAGGGGCTGTTTAATTATGGTGTAGCCATTTTGGCTCAGGCTGGAGCCGAGGCTCTAGGATTCTGAGAGGTGGGAGGGTCCCAGTGCCCAGGCAGCAGCCCAAACCTTTACGCTGCAATTAAACAGCTTCTTAGCCCATGCTCTGCAAGCCTAAGTCAGCTGGCATTGGTCAGACACGATGTAGACATTCCCCTGGTTGCCTAAAAGTTAATCACTGCAACACTCAGCATCGCAATGATTATGTCCCTTTGTGACTTTAGCTCTTATGGCTCACCATGCCTGAGCAGACCAGTGATTGACATAGTCCAGCATCCTAGTTAGATCCTTAGCTTGTGTGAATTGTCATAGTGCCATTGGAATCAACACTTTCCTGTCTCTATACGTTGCATATTTGCACAACACTATATGATGGGACAAAATTCTTCTCGACTCCAGCAGGTGATCTTAAAGGAGGAGAATTGGTAACTTTTTGTAATGGTTCTTCTAGCTACTGTATCTTTAGATGTTTTTATTCAGATAAGTCTAACCTGTCTCTGACTCTTACTAAGCTAATTGCCTCAGTAATGTCCATGGCAATTCATTATAGTGTCTATTTATTTGCATATAAAATTATTTCCTTTGATCCATTTTACTCGACTTCCCTTTTAATTCCGTGAAACACTCTGTTCTTGCATTATGGGAAGTGCAGGGCATATTACGGTACATCATCTTTTAAATCCCTCTTTGTGTTGGAGCTCTACCGCTCCCTCACCCACACACCTGTAAGCCTTTCTTTGACTTTTTTCTAGTTTTGCTATTCCCAGTTTGAGATGAGATGAAAACTCAATGCCAAATGGACTGGGTTCAGCATTTTCATATGGGCTGTTTGGACAGCATGAGTCTTTACAGCATAGCACATGCTTTACCAAGTGCTTTCAAGCAGCGCCTATACAGTGCCAAATCTAATCTTAGAACACATAATAGAAGAAAAAGAGGTATTATAGAGATCAGAGTTGGTCAGGAAAGATCTGGGACCTCATTTGAGTTTGAAATTGAAATCCATAGCTCACAACTAGATGATTAAAACGAAGCTGTTGTTCCTATTGCTTTCCATTCCCTTTGCAATTTATTCATTTTTTCTTTGTATATATGTATATGCCTCTAGAACCTGACCTATTCTCTGGCCTCGTCCAGACTAGGGGAGGAAAATTGATCTTAGATACGCAACTTCAGCTACGTGAATAACGTAGCTGAAGTCGAATATCTAAGATCGAATTACTCACCCGTCCAGATGGCGCGGGATCGATGTCAGCAGCTCTCCGTGTCGAATCTAGAACTCCATTCGGGTTGATGGAGTTCTGGAATCGATGTAAGCGCGCTCGGGGATCGATATATCGCGTCTAGACTAGACGCGATATATCGATCCCCGAGCAATCGATTTTAACCCGCCGATACGGCGGGTTAGTCTGGACGTGGGCTTAGTTTGTGTCCTCTTATTCTTGTAGTGAGCACTAGATCAAGTCAGCCTCTAGCACACAATCTTTTTCATTGCTTCACAATTTTGAATAACCCCTTTTCTCCAAAGAGCACGGATCTAATTGCATTGAACTTTTCGAATAACTCAGATCAAGTCTCTGTATTGTTCTCATTTGCCCCAGCTGCACCTTTTCCATTCCATTTTTACAGTTTAATTCTTTATTCATGTTTTAGAGGTAGAACAAGAAAGAACTATTGAAAGACTAAATCTATAATGGAAAACAGCGATGCAGGATATTACTGGTATGTTAGAATTTAAATATACTTATAAATAATTGGATGTGTTGATTAGGCACAGGCATGTAGGATTTACTAAATTTTGTCTTAGTTATATATGGCAAATCACTATAAGGAGTTCATATTTGATTAAAGGTGTCTATTATTCTTGGCATTAAATAATTGCCTTTTCCAGAACTGCTAAACCATTTATGGCACCTAGACTGGTTTGTTATTTTGGGAGTAGATAAAGTCTTTCATTTAGTTTTTTGGCACTCAACATAGCTCTTAAAATGTTTTGCTTTGTTATGATTTAGATTTTCTGTTGCTGTTAGTCCCTAGTATTAGGTGTCATCTTTTTTGGATGCCTTCCTGGAAGGTTTAATTTTTTTGTGAGGGAGGGAATGGCATTTACAGGTCATATGCAGCAATGTACTTGCTTCATTACAATGTCAGCATTTATAATTTGTGCCAAAATCAGTGGCTGTCAGTGTTGCTGTTCACTAGATATCAAATATTAATTTTCATGTAACACACAAACAGCTCAATTATGGTTTGGGGGTTTTTTTTTGGTCACTGGTGCAAATTTTGTTCCATTGTGTATGCAGCTTGTAAGTGTAAAGAACTTGATTCCTAAATCTATGAGCCCAATTCAGCAAGCCACTCCTTATGGGCCAGACTCTTCTGCCTGGGTAAGCTCCAGGAAGTCAGTGAGACTCTAAAGGATGTAGGGGTCAGCCTGCAACTTGCTGTATTGGTGCCTCAGTTTTTATTTTGTCTTGATTCCAGGAATTCCCACTGATGTCCTTGTGAGTTTGCTCGAGTAGGAATTGATTAGGGCCCCAGTTCAGCATATTCTTGACTCCTCTTAGCTTGAACGAGACTTAAGCAAGTGTTTAAAGTTAAAAATGTACTTAACTAGTTTGCTGAATTGGGCCCTCACTTTGAGGCCCCAATATTGTAATCTTTGTATATGCATTGGTATCAGTGAGACTAGTTACTCAAGTGCTTCTCCACATTAGTTAGGGTTGCAGAATTGCACCCTGAGGGAGGAGCTCAGGATTTGACAGTAAAGGGAGGGAAGTTTATCTCCTGTTGCCATCTATCCATCAGAGACTCCTCAGTGCCTTTGCTTTCACTGGGTTCCACATTTTCTTGGCGGTTCAGGAAAGGTGGTAGAGTTGGGATAGTTGTGCATTTGAGGTCTGTAGTCTCTTGGATAAGCTCTGCAGTCGGACATAGTTATGTGACTGGAGTGCTTCTAAATTGAAATGTTCCCATATTTTGCCACACCGTTATTTTTTAATATCTGAGCAAACAATGTGAATTCCTCCAATTGTCCAATTTTCCCAGAGAGATATTTTTGGTTGATCCCTAATACTGTTTCCCTGAATAGGCCTAAGCCTGCCACAGTTATGCATGTGTTTAACTTCCCACCTACAAGCAGTCTCACTGACTCATCAGAACTATTCATGTGCATAAAGTGTGCAAGTGTTCCCCGGATCAGTCCCGTAGATACCTGTTTATGAAAATATTTAAAACAGGCTGGCATTGTTGGGCTAACAATTCCACCTTCATAGCTGGTAATGATTGTGCTGGGAAATGGTAAGTGGGTTCTACCTGTGTTGCCAGTGTTCATTAAGGGAAGTGGGAGTGGCTCGAGAGAGAGAGAGAGTGGGGAAAAAAAAGATGGAGAATTTATTTTGCAAATAAAACCAGACCTCAGGAAGGGGGTAAGTTTTGATCTGATCTGCTGCAACTTATGTGAGGTGTGTTTGGAGCAGGGGAGAGAAGCCAGTTTAAAATGAAGGGCTATCCCCTGCAATCCATAATCAGTTTTCACTTGGGGCCTATGCACCAGTTTCTGGACTCCCTGCTTCTTACCTAGCTCCCTAACAATGCATCCGCAACTCTGCAGGATTGGGGATAGGATGAGGTGGATAGTGCTCATAGCAGATATGTGTACAGTGCACTGTCAACATTGTGCACAGATTCTTGATTCATTAAGGACTCCCGTGGGATGGGAGCCAAGAATGAGTGATCAGTGCCAGGGGCAATGCTCCCCTATATTGTGTGTGGAAGAGATCTGCAGCTTCAGGGACCCCTTTGTGTGCATTTCAGGTGGAAGAGCTGTCCTCGTTAATTTATCATCTGAGTTAAGACAGTCTGAGGAGAGAGGGTAACAAGCACTTGGGGCAGAAGGTAGGGAAGGCTGGGAAAGGGGTCCAAAGATAAGCTCATGTGAATGTTTTGGTTATTAATGCACAGCTGAGTGTATGTAAAATATATACAGATACCATTACTGGGCCAAATCCTGAGTGCCTTACTCCATTTGTACTCAGTCCAACTCCCACTAACTTCAGAGTTGCCTGAGTATGGATTAAGTATAAGTGGAGTATTTCACACATTATGAAAGGAAGCCTAGGGCTAAAATGCCTGATAAAAGAAATATGATATAAAGACAGTTTTGAAGGAGAAGAGGGTGGAGGCATGGGGGCCCTAGGCAGGAAGTGTGGGGGGGGAGGTCATAAGCATATGGGATATACTAGATAAAAGCCAGCTAGATTCTAGTAGAATGTACAAGATAAATGTCAAAATAATAGGCTTAGATAATGTTTCTTCATGGCTCAGTTGTTTGGCTTGTGATTGGCTCCATTGCTGTAGTTATTTCCAGGATAGTTGTCACTGCAGGCTCGTCAGTTTTACTTAATTCTCTGGCGTGTTCAAAGAATGGATCCCAATTAAGGCCATTTTCTTGAACTTCATCATTGTGGTCACCACTCAATTTGTGTATTCCAGCTACATGACAAGCTTGGCGGAGCCGTTCTGGCATTGAGGGAATTGCTTGTAATTCCCATTTCCATGCAATCAGGATTTTTCCTGTCAGCATGAGATGGTCTGCTAGTTATAGCTCTGATCCGAATTTGCTCAGACCTGAAAAGGCTCCCAAGAGGAAAATTGTAAGAGTAACTGGGACCTGTATTTCCTTCATCTTCATAAACTGTCGGAAAGGGAGCTTTGAATCATTGGGAGTTGAGGGCATTCAGCACCTCATGGGAGGCATTCAGCAGTGCACAGGATCAAGTCCTAAGTTGAGGCAAAAGAAATGTGTCAAAATATTGGTCTCTCCACACTGTGCGCAGCACTTAAATAATAATAATTGGAGATACACCTATCTCCTAGACCTGGAAGGGTCATCAAGTCCAGCCCCCCTGCCTTCACTAGCCGGACCAAGAACTGATTTTTGCCCCGGATCCCTAAGTGGTCCCCTCAAGGACTGAACTCACAACCCCGAGTTTAGCAGGCCAATGCTCAAACCACTTATCAGAGTAGGCAACTGAGATTATAGATTTATTCATGTTAGTAGCTTGTATCAGTTCAGTGATCCTTCAGCGATTATACAAGCAACACTGCAGGACCTACCCTTATAAGGATAAGAACAGTTGCTAGCTAACATTTGATCATTCAAAATGTGCTACAATTCTGCTAGTCAACAATCGGGTGTAGCTGGCAGGTTTTGAGCCCAGTATGGTCAGGAACTTAATGGGTCACACTGTTTTCTTCTGTCTTTCTCCTCTATTATGCAATTCGTTTCTCACTCTGATATTAAATGGAAAAATGGCTTTTAAGTTCTTTCACTAGTTTTCTGAAAATCTGTACATTAAGTGTTGATTTCCTGATTACTATCAAATAAAGTCATTTCAAGTGAGGATGGTTCTTTGCTTGGTTTTTTGGGGATTGATGTGTACGTAACAGTACAAATTTGGAGGTATAAGTTTTATCAGGAATTGCAAGAATACTTTCTTTAGATACTTTATAAATTCTAAAGGGAGGAATATGCCACCTGTAAAGGACTGTTGATAACTATCTATCCCTATTTGCAAGATTTCCCAGTAGCTAATTTTTGCTAGACTGAAACATGAGTTGCCTTACATTTGGGATAGGGCGAGAGGTTAGTGGTATTTCCATCTTTGGCCTGGCCACAAGCATTGCCTCTCAGGAAGTTAAGATTGAAGGACAGAAATGATGCTTCCTTAAATTCTCCTTGTTCCATTATGAGCTGAGCAGATTTTAATTCCAGCCTCTTGCCTTCTGAGAGTCCTATGGGACAGGTCATGGCTATTTTTTCTGTACAGTAGAATCCCTCTTGCCTTTAAACAATTCGTGTTATAATTAATTAAAATGTGCCTATCCATTACTGTAGGGGCATATAGTTTACATATCTCAGAAATGCAAAATGTCTTTACTACCAACATTAGAGAGCTCTTTTCAGCCATCAAAGCCATCAGAAACTATCATCCTCTCTCCTCAACTCACTGGCATGCATTCAACTGCTCTTTTCAAGAAAAACCTTCTTAATCCAACTCCCACATTATCTGAATGTAGGTGCAACCCTCCTTTTAACTAACAAATTTTGTATTTTCTGTTCCAAAAAGCTAAATTGGGTTGTAATCCACACTATTTCTCTCAGCTGAGAAACTTCGTAAAAAGAATGGGAAGGGTTTTCTTTCCATTAGCAGAACATGTTCTTGGTTTTAGAAGTTTGCATCAGAAACATATTTGGATTGAGATTTCTGTGCTGAATAAATGGTGGGCACAGAAGCAAAGAAGCATTGCTTTTGATGGAGTTAGAGGGTTCGAACCCAACAAGTTAAAATGAACTTCTGTGTGATTTGGCATTTCTCTGTGACTGCTGTTTTATGACTTACAGCATTATTTTACCGATATTTTGGATCAGTCTACACTACTAAATTTATTGTGATGGGGAAAATTATTATAACAGTACAATGTTATAATAATTTTGTTTTGCTTGTGTGGACGGGATCAGATCTTAACAGGACACCAGGGTTGTAGAATGCTTCAATAGCATGGTTGTTGTAACATAATTTAGATGTGCTCAGATAGTCAAGACCAATCTGTATTATATTATTATATAGTCAGAGAAGACTATATTGTAACATACTGTCACAATATAGTAAAGCTTGTAGGGTTCTTTCAGAAAAGACAAGGGACTAGTGACCAATATTTCTTCTTTGAATAAGGTTTAATTTCTGAAACTTTGACTAATTTTTGTGTAGTACATGGAAATTTTTTTCACCAAAGCCCACATTCAACTTCAAAGCCAAACTGCGCTCACTGAAACCACAATGTACATGTTGTAACAATACTTGCCTGCAGATGCTAACTATTTAGAACATTTTTTTCCATGTGACTCATTCATTCACCCAGGAATAAAATTATCCTGTTAAACAGAATGTAGCCCCATGACCAAAAAGCTTTACGTGTTTGTTGTAGGTTTGTGTTCCATAAAAGACAAAAACATCTATTACTATTAAAATTTTATTAGTTTCACATTACTAATTTATGATTATTTCATTTTTTCCCCTGTGTACACAACACGTTTTATTTAAGACGTAAAATAAGGCAATTTCCTCCCTCACACTAATGCAAAAATGCCAAAGTAGAATAAATGTCAAAGGCCTTGATCCTACAATGAGCTAAAAGCAAGGTCAATCTTAACATGAAGACTGATTTCTATGGGACTACGGGTGGACAAGGAGCCAATCTGCATGCATCTTGTTGCAGGATAAAGTTTAAAAGAGAAACAAATTCATTATTAATCATTCCCATTCCCTTGCTTTTACAACTGAAAAATACAGAATTGCGTGTTACCAGAAGTCTGTTATGCTTTAAAAGTAGAGGATTATCAGGTAACATGAAAAGTATATTTTTCAAGTCATGAGACAGGCAGAGTGCTAAGCGAACCCCCATTATCAGATGCTGAGTCTCACTACTAAACAGAATGCTGCTTTTCATAGTTATGTTGGTTCGTTTCACAGCCCAAATGAAAGGTAAACAAGATCACCAGTTCCAGGAGTGATTAGTTCTGGTAATTGTTATGATGGTTTCTTTGTGCAGTTTACTTCTATAAATACACACTTGTGGAATAATTTATCTAGTGTACCATGGCACAGTAATTTCCTATATAATTTCATCCAATTGCTACAGGAACTCATTTTGGGTTAGCAACAGTTCCTCATAAATCATTAGCAATCATTAACTTTGTGATTGCTAATCAAGATTTCCAGGCTACATTCTCAACCTCAAGTTCTTCATTAATCAAATTACTGACATTCTTAAAGTCAGCAGTATGCATCATGTATTTTCTGAATAAATGTTAGGAACATCTTGATGTCTTTTAAAAATTATCTGCTTCACTCTGACTGACCTACAGGAAAATCAAAAGCTTTCTGCAATTTGCTGCATCAATTGCTTTCAAGTATTTTGCACTTTGCATTGATGATGATGATGATGATTTCTCATGGTCTGTGATACTAAGAATTAAATTGTTATGAACAAAACTAGACAAACTGGGGGACAATGAAGATCCTACCTATTGGTACAATTATTAACTATATCTTTTCCTCAAGGCCCTGTATGGTAGTAACCTAACTTCCTATTGAAGACACCTTTGGAGCCCTTCAGTTCCACTCTTGAAACAGATGAAGGCATTGCTGCTAAGTGATATAAGACCTTTCCTGTCTTTCAGTCATCTGGAGATACAATCCCAATTTCCTGTTCCACTGCAGCCCCTTTGCACTACTCCAATAGCACAAAGAGAACAGAAAGCCAGGGAATATGGCCAGCTGAGAATTCCCCCAGCACAGGGACATAGTTGGTGGGGGGGGGGGGCAGCCAGAGTTTCTCTACACCCTTCCATCTGTCACAATGGCCCCTTGGGACCATAGTGAGCTGAGCATAAGTTAAAGCAGCCTGCCTGTGAGCTGCTTTAGCTTACACAGTCGCCAGAACTGGGGAGCTGCAAGACTGATGTAACCACAATCTCTGCCCTTAGTAGGATGCTGCACCAATCATAGCTTGGCCAGACCCCGAGAGCAAGTCCACTGTGTCCATGGCTTTCCTAGCCTCTGCTGACACAACTTTGAGAAGCCAGACCTGAAAAATCAAGGTCAGGTCTCTTATGGAGTATGAAATAAAGGATTAGCACAGAAATCACAGAGAGAATGAGAGAGAGAGAGAGGTGTTTTCTAGCATTGTGCCCACCAAACTGCTTGCAGAAAAGCCAAGATCCACAAAGGAATGTAGGCTCCTAACTTCTGATAATTCCTAAATATCTTTGTAGATCTAGGCCAAACTTCTGAATCCTAATCTGTACTCTGACATGAAGACCGTAGGTGAGCAACTCAAATTCTCTCTTTCAATTTTCCCACTTGCAGAGAGGGGATCCTAAAGGGTCTTAAAGGGTCATTGTGAGGATGAATTAGTTAAAAGCACTTTTGGAAGAGGAAAATGTTTAAAGTAGAGACTATTTGACTAAAATATTTTTTATCTGTGATTGACTAGAACACACGATGACATGCTACTTTAGCAAACAATGGCAAAGGAACTAATCAGTGAGGTGAGGATTTCTGAATTACTGTTCACTGCCCATTGGCTGGAGCCCTGGCCCACTGCTTTTGCATGACGGCGTTGGCGGCCTGGAGCCATGTACTCCTGTTGCTGCATGTCAGTGCTGGAGCCTTGCCCTAACCACTGCTGCTTGTTGGTATTGGAGTCTTGCCCCAACCGTTCTTGCGTGCTGACCCTGGAGTCCTTCCAGACCACTGCAGCACGTCAGCTCTGGGGCCCTGCACTGTGGTCCCTGCATGGTAGAGAAGAAAGCTGATCACAGTGTGGCTCGAGCATCAGGAATGATTAACTTTGGGTATAAATTTAGTAACGGAGATAAACTACTTACATACGTACCTCACAGGGTGTTGTGATGATTAATTGGTTAATGTTTGGAAAGTCCTTTGATAATGAAAATATTACATACAGTGCGAGGTTTCTCACTGTTGCTTGCTATACGAATCCTTTGCCATTACATTCACTATTAAAACAGATTTCCTATGAAATTGTATTTCATAGCCACATGAATAATATCAGACCATGTTCAAAGTGGGCGTATGACAATGAATTCCAAAGGAACGAACACTCATTTGCCACTAATTGTACGGTGGCTTTGATAAAGGCTTTGAACAGATTCCAACCACCACATATTTTCCAGAGACTGACTGGTAATGTTCAGTAAAACTGAGAACAATATGACCATTAACAGTATGTCAAATGCCATCCAGAGTTGCTCACATGATTCATCACTTCACTGCCTCTTTTGTGCTTGTATTTTCATACTGTCAAAGGGAGAGGACTCAGAGACCAGACTCCATTTGATGGGATTGACACAAGGAAGAAGATTTTCATAATTGTAGTGCGTGTCAAAATTCAGATTCCTTGAGCAGTGTTTTTGTAGAAATTTATAAGATTAAGTTCAGTGAAACCACTAAGGATGTGTGATTAGTCTTTGGGGAAATGAGAATTTCACACGTACTTTTCTTAAACAAGTACACAGTCACCTTCATGGTTGCGGTTTTAATCGAAAACAGATTGCGACAGCACCAAACCCTTAAATGTAAGGATATAAAAATATACCTCAGAAAAATATTTATTTTCTTGACTGATGAGATATTATTACTGGCATCATTTGAACTTAATAATAAAATATCATTATTAATAATTTATTGTTTATACAGCCTTAAAATATTCATAGCTCTCTAAATGAATCTGTTTTAAAAAAAAGAGGGGGCAGGGAATTGAGCCCTGATTGTGCAAATTTTATTCAGGCAAAACTCTCATTGAAATGCATAGAAATTCATTTCTGCATCAGGTTAAGGCTGTATATTATTGTTAAGAGCCTGATCCAAAGTCCATTGAAGTCAGTGGGAATCTTTCCATTTTCTTCAATGGGTTATGTATCATACTATAACTTTTTAGAGCTGTTTGAAATGCGTGTTTTTAAAAAATGGTTTAGAAATAGTCTCAATCAAAAAAAGTACCAAATTTGATTAGCTATGGTCATGTTAATTTATATTAGTCAATATTCTGACAGATGCCAGCTACTTATGAAAATGTTTGACAAGCTTCATGAATGTCAGCATGAAAATTTGTCTGAAAATGTGTGCTTGATATACAGTAGAACCTTAGAGTTACGAACACCTCAGGAATAGTGGTTGTTAGTAACTCTGAACTGTTCCTAAATCTGAACAAAATGTTATGGTTGATCTTTCAAAAGTTTACAACTGAACATTTACTTAATACAACTTGGAAACTTTACTATGCAGGTGAAAAATGCTGTTTTTAACCATCTGAATTTAAATGAAACAAGCACAGAAACAGTTTCCTTACCTTGTCAAATCTTTTTTTAAACTTTCCCGTTTTTGTCTCTGCTGCTGCCTGATTGCATACTTCCAGTTCCAAACCAGGTATGTGGTTGACCAGTCAGTTCGTAACTCTAGTGTTCGTAACTCTGAGGTTCTACCTTAAGTTGTTTGTTATTCTCCTGTTTTTAGAGTTTCAATCATCCAGTCAGAGAGCAGGAGCCAACACCATGTGACTTAGGTGACCAAGCACACAACAAAAATAGCCAATTTTTGAAGCAGTTTGTGAATAATTCATTATCTGAAAATGATTTGTCCAAACCGTTTTGCAAATACTTACGAATAACAAACACATCTGAGGAGAACCAGGAGTAGCTTGTTGATGATTTGCTTACAAAAGGTCTAAATTCATAACTAGTATTCAAAACAAATAGTTCAGCCAGCTCATGTTTAATTTTTTGTGACAACTGGCACACTTTTCCCTGCTGATGGAGAAAGTGACAAATGGATGAATGTATTATGATGCCCAAATTCCCTATTTAGGTTACAAAAAATCAAGAACAAAATTTAAGGCACTCCTTGCTGTGCTGTCAATTCTCTTCAGAAGATTAGCAGATGTTACTCTAGTCTGCTCCTGAACCTGTTTGGAATGACAATTGTCAGTGTCTGAAAGTCTGGAATTAGCCAAGCATGTTGATCAACAGAAATTACTTCAAAATAAAACTATTGCTGTTTTGTCCATCTTCTGAAACAAAAAAATTGTCTCCAATATATTCCAAGAACTTGTTGGATAATCTGTGCCCTGTTGCGTTATTTTCCCAAAAGATGTCTGGGTAGCTGAAGTCCCTCCTCACAACCAAGTCCTGTGCTTTGGATGATGTTGCTAGTTGTTTAAAAAAACTTCATCTACCTCTTCTTCCTGGTTAAGTGGTCTGTAGTAGACCCCTATCATGACATTACCCTTGTTTTTTACCCCTTTTATCCTTACCCAGAGATTTTCAACAAATCTGTCTCTTATTTCTATCTCAACTTCACTCCAAGTGTATACATTTTAAATATATAAGGCAACACCTTCTCCCTTTATTCCCTGCCCGTCTTTCCTGAGCAAGCTGTACCCTTCTATACCAATATTCCAATTATGTGTATTATCGCACCAAGTCTCCATGATGCCAATTAGATCATAGTTGTATTTATTTACTAGCATTTCGAGTTCTTCCTGCTTATTCCCCATACTTCTTGCATTAGTATACAGACATCTAAGATACTGATTTGATTTCCCCGCCCCCCAGTTGTGTCTTGTCTCTCTCTTATTTCTGCTATAACAGCCCATGCTCCCCCTAGATTCCAACACTTCTCCCAGGTCTTCATGTTTTTGACTTACCTGTGGGGTTTGGTCACCTGCCCACATCGAACCTAGTTTAAAGCCCTCCTCACTAGGTTAGTCAGTCTGTAGCCAAATATGCTCTTCCCCTTCCTCGACAGGTGGACCCCATCTCTGTTTAGCAATCCTTCTTCCTGGAACAGCATCCTGTGGTCAAGGAAGCCAAAACCCTCCTGGTGACACCATCTTTGCAGCCTGGCATTCACCTCCAGGATGCATATGTCTCTGTTGAGGCCCCTACCCTTGACTGGAAGGACTGAAGGTTCTGTTGGTCCTGCTTTGAGCAGGGGATTGGACTAGATGACCTCCTGAGGTCTCTTCCAACCCTAATATTCTATGATTCTATTATTCTAAGAGAACACCTCCTGCACTCCAAACTCTCTCACCCTTATTCCTAGAGCCATGTAGTCACTTCTGATCTGCTGAGGGTGATACCTTGCTGTGTCATTAGTGCCCACGTGGATGAGTAGCATGAGGGATATTCAGAGGGCCAGATGGTCCTTGACAATCCCTCTGTAACATCTTGGATACAGGCCCCTGGCAGGCAGCATACCTCCCAACAGCCAGTGTCCTTCCTGTACCAGAGCCTTATCCCCAACGTCCACTCACTTTCACGGGACTAGGGTTGGGGTTCAGGAGGGAGTATGGGCTCTGAGCTGGGGCTCAGGGGTTCGCAGTGTAGGAGGGGGCTCTGGGCTGAGCCTGGGGCAGAGGGTTGGGGTGCCGGAGAGGGTGAGGGCTGCAAGCTCTGGAAGGGCATTTGGGTGCAGGAGGAGATTCTGGGCTGGGGCAGAGTATTGGGGTGCAGGTGGAGGTATGGGGTTCTGGCTCTAGGAGGGGGATTAGGGTTGGGGCAGGGGCTTGGGGGGGGGGTACAGGGGGTTCGAGGTGCAGGTGGAGTTATGGTGTGCTGGCTCTGGGAGGGGGCTCAGGGCTCGGGTGCGGCCTCCTGCCAGGCAGCACTTACCTTTGGCTGTTCCTGGTTGGTAGTGTAGCATAGCTGCTGCTAAGGCAAGCTCCATGCCTACCCTGGCCCCATGCCGCTCCTGGAAGAGGCCAACGTGCCTCTGCGGCCCCTGGGGGGAGGTGGGGGACACGGCTCTGCACGCTGCCCCTCTCTGCAAGCACCACCCCCTCAGCTCCCATGGGGCACAGCTCCCTATTGCTGGCCAATGGGAACTGCAGGGACAGGGATTGCAGGCAGGAGCAGCAGAGGGAGACCCTTGTCCCCCCGTTCCCAGGGCCACAGGACCACGCTGTATGCTTCCAGGGGCGGCATGGAGCTGAGACAGGCAGGGAGCCTGCCTTAGCAGCTGCTCTGCTATGCTGCTGGAGATTGCAATTGACAGGGAGATCCTCCAGGATCGACCAGTCGTTCGCGATCTACCAGTTGGTGACCGTTTAGCAAGAACATAAAGCTCCCTTAAGGGGCTCTTCCTTTAGCTCAGGTTATAGAGCAGAGGTTCTCAAACTGTGGTCCACGAGCTCCATTCAGGTGGTCCACGGATAGTTCCTTCTAAGGTGTGCACCTGGGCAACTGCACATGAGAGAATGAAGGGTCACCCACTTAATTAGTGGAGACATGTAGGCGTGGCTCCACTAATTAGGTGCCTGAACCCTGGAGAAGATGCACAGGTAAGGTGAAGTGATGGCCTTGGGGGGAATAAAGCGTAGGTGGGAGGGGGCAGTGGGGTGAGAAAAGGGAGTGGGGGAATTTGGGATGTGCAGGGCTGTGGCGGCCAGAGAAAGAGGTGACTTTCCCCAGCTCCAGGGTTGCAGCTGCCAGGGAGAAACAGCCCTCCTTCCTAGCCTCAGCTCTGTGGCTGTTGTGGTGGGGGGAGAGACCGTGCTCCTTCCCAACCCCAGCTCAGGGGCTGCTGTGGTGTGGGAAAAAAGGCGAGACCTCCCCTCCTTCCCAGCCCCATCTTGGGAGGCTGCTGCAGTGGGGGAGAGAGGGCACATCCATCACATTATAAAGGTAAGACTACTGATATTAAAATATGAGCTGTGTGCTTTTATTTGTAGAACAAAAAAATGTTAATTATTATTAAGGTTTTTTTATATAGCGCTTTTATCCAAAGTGCTTTACAATAGTTAGCTAACAGTACAAACAACATTTGGAAAGATCATTAAGTGGTCCGCCAAGACCCTCAGCAATTTTCAAGTGGTCTGTGAAAAAAAAAGTTTGAGAACCACTGTTATAGGGTATATCTACACTGCAATAAAAAAACCTCCATGTCACTGAGTCTCAGAGCCTGGGTCAGCTGACTTGAATTTGGGCTGGAGGCTGAAAATTGCATTATAGATATTTGGGCTTCAGCTGGAGCCCGTGCTCCAAAATCTGCTGAGTGGGGGGGTGGGGTCTCAGAGACTAAGCTCCAGCCTAAGCCCGAATGTCTACACTGCTATTTTTAGTTCATCATCCCAAGCCCTGCAAGCCGAAGTCAGTTGAGCCAGGGGCTAAAATTCAGTGTCACGAGTTTTTTACTGCAATGTAGACATATAGAGGCCTATTCTTTTTCTGGACCTGAGGAACTATAGTCAGATAGCTTTCCCACAGTTAAGTGGGTTTGTCACCACTATATATTTTTACTGTGAGTTAATTGATCACCATTACTTCAAGCTAATATTGCCTTGAAAAGAAGATCAAGAAGTGACTTGATTAGGCTGTATAAATACATTCTCAAGGAGAAAATAGCAGGTACTAAAGGGATCATTAATCTGGTGAAGAAAGGCAGAAAAAGAACCAACGGCTGGAAGCTGAAGCCAGACAAATTCAGAATAAGCATAATTTTTTGACAGAAAGAGTGATTAATCATTGGAACAACCACCAAGAGAAGTAGTGATTTTCTGACTCTTTATAGGGTCTTAGGGTCTTCAAATCCACATTGAAAGGTATGCTTTAGCCACCAAATTATAGGGTTCAATACAAGGGTTGCTAGCTAAAACTGTCTGGATTGTATTATGTGGGAACTCAGAGTAGGTGATTAATTCTGGTCTTAAAATCTATGAGTGTAGGACTTAACATGCTTGTGAAGGCTAGTGTGGATGTCCATACAGTTGATCAAGGCTATAAACATTTGTTCTTTACCCAGGGATCAGTTTAGGGTAAAGAACAAATATTTGTAGCTTGGAACTGTAGTGAAGGGGCGTGGTCTCCCGCCCTGACAGGTGGGGAGAGAACTGTGACTGCCCCCTGCTGGGCAGAACCGGGATATCCGCAGCCACCTCACCAGAAGCAGAGAGGCGGGACAGGATCCGGGACTATAAAAGGCCAGTCCTCTAGCTCAGTGAAGGCAGAGCTGCCAGAGGAGCAGGACACCTCCCCCCAACTGCTGGAGCCTGGATCTGATGGAGGCTGCTCCTGTGCCAGAGACCCGGAAGGACTGCCGGAGCTACCAGACACCGGGACACCGGGGAGCTGTTGTGGCTGCCACTCACCATTTACCTAAGCAAGACCAATGACAACCCTGGAACCCAGGTACCCCTGGACTGGGAGTCTAGGAAGGAGCCCAGAGAAGCCAAATAGGGTTCAGCTGTATGACTGCAAGCCAGCCAGCAGATTGCAGCTGGATTTCCTCGCTGACCCAGTGGCACTCCCGACCACTCCTCCACTGTTAGGGCCCTGGGCTGGGACACAGTGGATCGGGTAGGCCTGTGTGCCCATACCCTCTGCCATCCCACTGTCAGGGGTGGTCGCCTCCCCACCTTCATGTCAGGAGGCCTGCATTGGTCTGACGCCAGTATGTGCTAGGACACCAGATGGTTTAGCAGGCTCTCCCCTCAGAGAGCTAATCTCCTGCTAGACGGCGGGGATGCTCTGCCAGACAGCAGGCTAGAGCCCCCTGACCTGATTGCTGTCCCGCCCTGATTGATAGACAGATAGACTTACCCCGGCAGATAGACTTACTACTGCGCAGCCTGACTGCAAGCTAGAGCTGTTAATTGATTACGACCCCGTCCTGATTGAAGGTGCCAGGCCGAGACACATGCAGCCACCTGGCCCGACTGTGGGCCAGATCCATTAACCGTGTGCTGCCCGCTCTGGCTGAGTGTCAGGGCTACCAGACTCAATTGATACCCAGCCTGGACTGAAGACTAGGGCCTATTAACTGTTGTTTAATTCCCCCTGAATGAAATCGCTCTAAGAGCATCGCAGTGAGGGGGCATGGTCTCCCTCCCTGACAGGTGGAGAGAGAGCTGTGACTGCCTTACAGGAATAAAGTAAACAATACTCTAGTGTATGCATATCCAAGGTTCTAGCTACAGTCCCATTCTAAAAAAAGTGACAGAGTAAAAAAGCCAATCTTATAAGGGTAAGAGGGTCTACACTGGGGGTTATACCAGTGTTACTAAATTGGTTTAAATTCACATCTGAGATAATACCAAAAATACTTTGTACAGAAGTTCCAAGTCTGATTTTGATCATCCTTGTAACTGGAGGAAAAAAATAAAAGATCTGCATGATTTCAAATATTTATGGCTAAAACTCATTGACAGCTGGAATATTTCTTTTTTTACTAAATGACGTATGGTTTGAGATTAAAGGATTTAAAAGTGGCTCCCTTCTGAAATTATTGCAAAGGATCCATAATTACATTTATTCTTCTATCTGCCAAGAAAAAAATCACATTATACCACAAGATTTGAAACATGGATAGATTTTGACACTGGTTTATGCAAGATGCATTTTTCAAGGGAAGGAAAAATAAATGCTTAGGAAATTGCTATTTTTCTGTCATTTTAGTTAAGATCACAGAGAGGAAAAAAGGCCATTGCAAATAAGAATATATAAGTTGTTGTATGAGCCATCAGCCCCGGCTGTTTTTCAAAAGTGAAAGGAAACCTCGGGATGTGGTGAAATGACTCTGGCAACTGGGAAATTCTAAAACCAGAAAAAAATTATTTGAAAACAGGAGAGAAAAGTCTAAGTAAAAACAATGCAGCTTCTTCTCTCACGGTTTACAAATAACATTCCGGGACTTTTGGGCCAGCTACTAAAATGAAATTTTCAATTGCAGTGGTGGTGTATGCTGCAACAGTCTGATCGTTTGTAATGACAACACTGGAGTCATTACATTTATGAACCAGCTTTGCTAAAAGTATAAAGCTTGAGAAGAAATTAAATAACCTGATATTCCTTCTCCGCTAAGCTGATATTCTTCCATTAACTCAAAAATCCACTTTCATTTTCTTCCTGTCTGCTGCTCTTGCACTAATTTACATATGTTTTGGCCCTTCCAAAATACTCTTCATTTTCCAATTAGATTCCTCCATTACATAATAACTAAAGACAAATCAGATTATGGTGATTAGCATAAATTACAAGCCATTTTATTAATTTCTGAGGGCATATTTCTACAAGGGATAACATACAAATTAGAAGGCTAATTAGGCCAAAATTACCTTTGCTAATGAATCTAAGTAGTCATTAAATCCTTTAACAAAAGGGACTCTTTTGTGCATTACAGGCTGAAGGTGTAATTTTTCAAGTACCAACACTAGCAGTAAAATCCTTGAAGTTTCAGGAAGATTAAACTAAGGGCTCAGTTCCAAAAATGTATTGTTTCTATTAGAATCTGTGTTTTGATCTTTATACTGTGAAGGTCTGAGGAATGATTAAAGATCATTTCTTTAAGAGAAGAGGACAAATCTTCAGATAGACAAGTTTCATTTTCGGTGGGCACAGGGCTGGCGCTTCCATTTAGGCAACCTAGGCGGTCGCCTAGGGCACCAGGATTTGGGGGGGGGGCAGCATTTTGCCATCGGAGGCGGCAATTAGGCGGCGGGGAGTCCTTTCACGCTCCGAGTCTTCAGCGGCAATTCTGCGGCGGGTCCTTCACTCGCTCCGGGACCCACCGCTGAAGTGCCCCGAAGACTGGGAGCGCGGAAGGACCCCCCCCGCCACAGAATTGCTGCCAACGACCAAGGGCGTGGAAGAACCCCCGCCTAGGGTGCCAAAAACCCTGGCACCGCTCCTGGGTGGGGATCAGGACAAAGAAAGGGGTTCAGAAGAACCCATATGAAATTTTACATCACAGTGTAAGTCTAAACTGTACATCATGCAGATATCATGTAAGGTTTTAATGTACTGGTAAGCATGCGTGGCCATCCCTCCTGATTTATCTCTGAGAGAGGCCACGCCTCCTCACTGTCACGCCCTTAGCACGGCAATCAGTTAGTGGCTGAATTAGCTGTCTTTAAAGTTTCAGGCCACTTGGGCCAGGTTGAACAATAATGAGTTTATGAACCTCGACCCTTGGGCAGGGCTAGGCACCTGCAGGCAGGGCAGAGTAACAAAGTGCCTGTGAGCCCCAGTCCTCAGTCAGGGCAGTGCAACAAACAGTGTAAGAGCTCATCCCTCGGACAGGTAGAGTATTACAGGGTCTAGTCTAGAGTCCTAGCTCTGGCGGATGGTAAACTAGTGCAAGCATCCTGGCCTAGGGTGGGGAGGCTGCCACCCCAGGGATGGAGTGGCAGGGGTAGAAGGACCTGGGCCCATTCAACTCCACTGGTTCCCAGCCCAGGGCCCTAACAGTGGCAGAGCATTTCACCACTGGGTTCATGGGGGAGTCCAGCCTCAACACACTGACCTATCTGCAGGCACCAATGAAGCCTGATTACAATAGTCTGTCCCGGGCTATTTCCTTCCCTCCCCTTGGGATGTATCTGCATCCAGGGGTCATCCTCCATTTCCCCGGAATACATTGCCAATGGTAGTCCCAGCAGCTCCTCAGTGTCAGAAATGGCAGGGCACTCTGGAAGCTCATGCAAGTACTCAGGGCAACAGTGGTCCTCTTTGGTGTCCTGCTCTGGCAGATGGGAAGAAGCATCTGTCTCCCTCAACAGCTCCCACCCAACTGAGCTTCAGGGGCCACGTTTTATACAGTCCTGCCCCATAGCTTCCAGAAGGGTGGGTGTGGCTTTCCTGGCTCTACAATCCAAGGGGCAGGTTGTGGTCCCTCCTGGTCTATCTCTGAGAGAGGCCACACCTCCTCGCTACAGTACTACACCTGCAATAGTTACTTTGGGGCCTTGTTCTGTATAGTAGTACACCTACAGTTCATCTCTTGGCCTCGTCAAAATGAGTGGGTTACTACTGAAATCTATGGGGTTCCATGCAGGTGTTGGTTCTGCCCAAAAAAGAGCTCATTGAGGGACTGGAGTTTGGTTAGCTTTCAGTTGTTTATGGTCCAAGCCCTCTTATTGTGGGAAAACTCCTGCTGAAGTTAAGGGAAGTAATTGTGATAGGAAGGATAGTCCTGTTGTTAGAGCACTAGTCTAGGACTAACAATTGCCAAAAAGTACATGTCTCTTTAGGAAAAGTACAGGTCATCAACTGACAATAACTGGGGAAAAAAACAGGAATGGACTAGTGTAGGACTGGTCTATCCCAAGACAGTGTAGATATGCTTGGGGTGGATCATGTCTGCCAGCATGGACTCCAGTTGTGACAAGATGGCTTTCAGTACAACCTTGTAGTCTGTGCTGAGGAGCAAGATTGAGTGCCAGTTTCTTAGGTTGCAGAAGTGCAAGTACTGTGGTCTGACACTGTGAGACCTTAGAAACTCGCCCACTTCTAAAGGCCCCTCCCCCAGCCTTGTGGGAGGGACCACTGGACCCAGGAACTAACTGAATATGAGGGACAACTAATGAATAACACGAATGGAGGTGGGGGGTCATAGGTTCAGAACTAGGGATCCAGAGAGGAACACCGAGCAGAGAACCCCAGACAGTGCACACTGCTCCTCAAAGCTGTCTAGGGAGCCAGCGGATGCTGCCCAGAGGAACACTTATCAGGATGCATGAGACCAGGGTGGAACAGAAACAGTCCCCACAGTTGCAGAACATCCCCTAATTCAGCATCCTCCTCCTGGTGTTGAAGATGGCCACTTTGGCCAGGGCCAGGAGGAGGTTGATGAGGAGATCTCGCGACTTTGTGGGGACATGGACAGGGTGTGAATATATGAAGAAGTGTGGGGAAAAGTGCAGCCAGAACCTCAACAGGAGGTTCTGGAGGATCTGGAATAGGGGCTGCATCCTGGCGCATTCTAGATAGGCACGTGCCAGATTATCCCTTACGACACAAAAGGAGCAGGCATCAGGGATAGGGGTGAACTACGTCAAGTACATGCCCTTGCTCATGGCTTCATGGAGGAGCCACCAACTGATATCTCTGGCGGGCTGTGGGACCAGGGTGGAATAGAAGCTGGTCCACTGGGGCTCCTCATCCTCTAAAGATGGTCGATAGTCCCGCCACTTGGTATCAGGGAGGGACACAGGTTGAGGAACTGAAATGTATGGAGCACAAGTGTGTATAGATGTGCCCTTGGCATGGTTCGGAAGCGAACCAATTAAAGGGCATGCAGCTGGCTTGGGTTATGGAAGGGAGAGGGCTAGGGGAGCTCGCAGGACAGGGACCCAATGAAAAAGTTCGGAAGGCCTGGGGTGAGGGTTGGGCAGGGAGCAACCTCTCATAGGACCCGCTCAAGGAAAACTGGAGAGGTGTGTGACAAAGCTGCCCCCAGCTCCTGGAGTACGCGCAAGTGGGTCTGAAGGGTGGAAAGCTCCATGCACTGACCAAGCGCTTGGGGAGCCACCCAGTCCCTCCTGTCATAGTCCAGGAGGTCTCCAATTCTAGTGGTTTCTGCCAGGGCCAGCCTCTGGTGTACCAAGGGAGACTCCGCCACCTGCACATGAAGGTAAGGGTTCTGTAGCAGGGAGTCCGTGAGGAGGTCTGCCCCCTCGGTGGTCCTAATGTACCTGGTTGCTGAGAACAGCTTCCAGGTCTGGAGGAGATCCTAATAGAAGACCGGCAGCTTGGAGAAGTCTCACAGAAGACCCCTGTAGTGGAGAAAAAAGAGCTGCCGATTGTATTGGAGCCCTCGGAAGTGGCGGAGGAAGGCTGACTGGACCAGACCAGCTTACTTTCACTTCTGCACTTTATTCGTCTTTGTTCAAACACAATAACATTGTCCAGTTAAGACAAGCCCTAGGAGACTTCCTGATTAAGGTTAAGGGCAGCATACATTTTCTACTTTGGCAAGAAGGTTTTTGGCAAAATAACAAACCAGTTTATAAAATTAATCTTCCCTATGGCCCTGTGTCAGAGTGCTCAAAGCTACACAGTTGAGCTAGGACTTTGATCACTCAGGTATCAATCAGCTCCCCTCATAGGGTTGCCAACCCTCCCAGTTTCACCGGGAGTCTCCCAGAATCAGGCTCTATCTCCCGGAGCCTACTGAAGCCAAACTGGAAGATTTTAGGTCGCTGAAAGTCTGGCGGCACAGCAGGGCTAAGGCAGGTAAGCACTGCCCAGCCGAGACCCACACTCCTCACCTTCTCCTGCACCCCAATTCTCTGCCCCGGCCCTGAGCCCCTTCCAGCACCCAAACTCCCTCCCAGAGTTTGCACCCAGCACCCTCACCTGCTGCCCCACGCTCAGCCTAGAGCCTCCTCCCACACTCCAAACCCCTCCGCCCCCGCCCAGAGCCTGCACTCCCTCTCACACCCCAACACCCTGCCCCAGCTCAGTGAAAGTGAGTGAGGGTAGGGGAGAGTGAGCGATGGAGGGAGAGGGCATAGAATCAGAATCATAGAACTGGAAGGGACCTCGAGAGGTGTCATAACCTTAGTCCCAGATCTGGACCTTAGCGTCCAAAATATGGGGGTTAGCATGAAAACCTCCAAGCTTAGCTACCAGCTTGGACCTGGTACTTGCTGCCACCACCCAAAAAATTAGAGTGTTTTGGGGCACTCTGGTCCCCCTGAAAAACCTTCCCTGGGGACCCCAAGACCTAAATCCCTTGAGTCTCACAACAAAGGGAAATAATCCTTTTTCCCTTCCCCCCCTCCAGGTGCTCCTGGAGAGATACACAGACACAAGCTCTGTGAATCCAAACAGAGTGACTCCCCCTCTCCGTTCCCGGTCCTGGAAACAAAAAGGACTTTCCTATTCCCCCAGAGGGAATGTAAAATCAGGCTAGCCAATTCAACACACACCGATCTCCCCTGATTTCTTCCTCCCACCAATTCCCTGGTGAGTACAGACTCAATTTCCCTGAAGTAAAGAAAAACTCCAACAGGTCTTAAAAGAAAGCTTTATATAAAAAAGAAAGAAAAAATACAAATGGTCTCTCTGTATTAAGATGACGAATACAGGGTCAATTGCTTAAAAGAATATTGAATAAACAGCCTTATTCAAAAAGAATACAAATCAAAGCACTCCAGCACTTATATTCATGCAAATACCAAAGAAAAGAAACCATATAACTTACTATCTGATCTCTTTGTCCTTACACTTAGAAACAGAAGATTAGAAAGCAGAACTACTTCTCCAAAGCTCAGAGAAAGCAGGCAGCCAGAAAACAAAGACCCCAGACACAAAATTCCCTCCACCCAAAGTTGAAAAAATTCGGTTTCCTGATTGGTCCTCTGGTCAGGTGCTTCAGGTGAAAGAGACATTAACCCTTAGCTATCTGTTTATGACAAGAGGTCATCCAGTTCAGTCCCCTGCACTCAAGGCAGGACTAAGTATTATCTAGATCATCCCTAATAGGTGTTTGTCCAACCTGCTCTTAAAAATCCCCAACGGTGGAGATTCCACAACCTTCCTAGGCAATTTATTTCCATGCATAATCACTCTGACAGTTACGAAGTTTTTCCTAATGTCCAGCCTAAACCTCCCTTGCTGCAAATTAAGCCCATTGCTGCTTGTCCTATCCTCAGAGGTTACGAAAAACAATTTTTCTCCCTCCTCCTTGTAACAACCTTTTATGTACTTGAAAACTATTATCATGTCACCTCTCAGTCTTCTCTTTTCCAGACTAAATAAGCCCAATTTTTTTAAATCTTCCCTCCTAGGTCATGTTTTCTAGACCTTTAATCATTTTTGTTGCTCTTCTCTGGAGTTTCTCCAGTTTGTCCACTTCTTTCCTGAAATGTGGCACACAGAACTGGACACAATACTCCAGTTGAGGCCTAATCAGTGCGGAGTAAAGTGGAAGAATTACTTCTTGTGTCTTGTTTACAATACTCCTGGTAATACATCCCAGAATGGTGTTTGCTTTTTTGCAACAGTGTTACACTAGTTGCATCCGACGAAGTGGGTATTCACCTACGAAAGCTCATGCTCCAATACGTTTGTTAGTCTATAAGGTGCCACAGGACTCTTTGCTAGTGTTACTCTGTTGACTCATATTTAGCTTGTGATCCACTATGATCCCGAGGTCCCTTTCCTCAGTACTTCTTCCTAGGCAGTTAGTTCCCATTTTGTATGTGTGCAACTGATTGTTCCTTCCTAAGTGGAGCACTTTGCATTTGTCCTTATTGAATTTCATCCTATTTATTTCAGACCATTTTTCCAGTTTGTCCAGATCATTTTGAAGTTTAATCCTATCCTCCAAAGTAGTTTCAACCCCTCCCAGCTTGGTATTGTCTGCAAACTTTATCTAAATCATTGATGAAGATATTGAACAGAACCGGACCCAGAACCGATCCCTGCAGGACTCCCCCTTGTTATGCCCTTCCAGCATGACTGTGAACCACTGATACCTACTCTCTGGGAACGATTTTCCAACCAGTTATGCACCCACCTTAGTAGCTTCATCTAGGGTGTATTTCCCTAGTTTGTTTATGAGGAGGTCATGCGAGACAATATCAAAAGCCTTACTAAAGTCAAGATATACCACATCTACTGCTTCCCCGCATCCACAAGGCTTGTTACCCTGTCAAAGAAAGCTATCAGGTTGGTTTGACATGATTTTTTTCTTGACAAATCCATGCTGACTGTTATATCATCTTCATAGACTTTAAGGTCAGAAGGGGGCATTATGATCATCTAGTCTGACCTCCTGCACAATGCAAGCCACAGAATCTCACACACCCACTCCTGTATCAAACCTGTGTCTAAGCCATTGAAGTCCTCAAATCATGATTTAAAGACTTCAAGATGCAGAGACTCTTCCAGCAAGTGACCCGTGTCCCACTCTGCAGAGGTATTTGCAAATTGATTGCTTAATTATTTGCTCCATTATCTTTCCGGGTACAGAAATTAAGCTGACTGGTCTGTAATTCCTCAGGTTGTCCTTATTTCCCTTTTTATAGATGGGCACTATATTTGCCCTTTTCCAGTCTTCTGGAATGTCTCCCATCTTCCATGACTTTTCAAAGATGATTGCTAATAGCTCAGATATCTTCTCAGTCAGCTCCTTGAGTATTCTAGGATGCATTGCATCAGGCCCTGGTGATTTGAAGACATCTAACTTGTCTAAGTAATTTTTGACTTGTTCTTTCCTTATTTTAGACTCTGACAGTGGTTAGACAGTTGACAACCCTATACCCTTGAGAAGGCTGGGTGGGGATTATTAACTGATCAGGCTGGGGGTGCAGGCTGATGAACCAATTGGCCAGCAGCTGAGAGGCATGTGGCCAATGATTTTAGTTTATTGTTCATTTATTGTGTGATGTTCTGATTAACATGTTATGTCATTTATAATCATTCTATGCTAAATAGAGTTAAATTGTAGGATTATGGAAGTATAAGACATCAGTAGTTAGAAGGGATAATTATGTATTAGGTATCTAGGTAGGAAGGGCTGAAATGCAAGGCCAAGAGGCTGAGACATGTAAGATTTTAGCATAGCCATACTAGGCCATAGGCTTAAGAAATGTTTGACATAAGTAAGTGACCAAAGAATGATCCTATGCCACAAGATTATGGGAAAAGATGTACCAATGGGTGATATTATGAAAAATTAACAGTAAGAGTAATTTTTTGCTTACAAGATACCTGGTAGTCACATTTTTCTAACACATGTCCTAGCCTCAGGGTGCATTGTGCATAAATGCTAATGAGGTATAATCAGCATCACATTATACAAAAAGAGGGTGTCCAGACTAGGATAATTTAGCTTTCTATGGGAAACTCCATCAGACACCATCCCTCTACTGATAATCAATTGGCAGGCAGTCATCAGACCATATCGTTAAGGATGTGAGTATGACTATATTTGCAACTTGTGCATAGGTCTTTATAGAATTTCCATATGCTTGGGTAATCGTAACTTTATTAAAACTTGTAAAACAGACGTGACCTTGTACTTGTGAAATGTACGTGTGGTCACTACGCTTGGTCTTTATGTGTTCCTAGAGACTCTAAATCTGAAGCAAGTAGCAGAAGTGACTTTCACTTTGTTGATCAGGAAACTGTAGCCACCAGAGCCGAACCCAGATAGCTGTAATACAGCATTACTAAATTCACTTTGAAGAAAATAAAAGGCTACAGGTATACAAGAAGAAAGTGATGGAGGAGGACTTGGGCTAGCTGAGCCTAGCATGTGCTGAGATTGTTGGTCCTCCCTGGCCCTGTGGGAAAGGGCAAGAAACACTGTAAATACTTGGCTGTATGAGACTGTATTGGTGATAGGAATAGAACTAAATTCACATGAAGTTGCCCTTTACTGGACAGAGTCTGAGGGGTTTTATGGGAAATCAGAGGAGGGGACGGAGCATGCCCCATTGCAGGCCCTCATGAAATGTCTAAGCCCAGTGAATTATAGTCATATATGGAATGGAAAAGAACCTTATTTTTTGGAGAATAATTCTGGGGGGAAGGTTTGAAGGTAAGGAGGAACCTTTCCTCTTGTACTTCGTTCTCCTTAGCCATGCATCATAGTAACTTACTCTGTCTGGTAAGAATGGCTAGATGCATCTATCAATGTTGTTCTGATGTTGGCTGGAGTATGACTAGTGGTGCCAAGCTTTTACTGCTATGGTGAGGATGCACATTTGGGAGTGATCTGCTTTTGAAGTAAGTCTCCTCCAATGTTTCCATGCTGTTTGAGTCTCAGATAAATGTCACTAATAAAGTCTAACTGGTAAGGAAGGAATAGTGGGGAATCAAGCACAAAACAATAATGCTCCAAAATTCTGTAGCATGGGTATGAATCCATCATTACTCTTGGATGGGCTTCTGATGCCTTATTTCTCTTAAAGTTCAAAGAGCCATAACAAATAAACCATTATATAAAAGATGATATGAGGAAGAGCTTAATACTAAACGAACAGAGTAAGTGCATGGTAACTTGCCTGTGACCACAACATACAGAAAACTATGACCAGGTCCCACTAGACACTTTTGTTGGTATAATAATGTTGGTTAGGGGTATGATATTCTTTGAAAGCAAAAGTGCTAGTGGAGACACAATAATACCAGCAAAAAGGTCTCTTGCTGATATACCTTATTTAACTGGGGGAGCTGGTTTATGCTATGCTGGCAGAACCACTCTTGTCAGTACAAGCTGTGTCTACATTAGAAGGTTTGCCAATATAGCTATACTGGTATAACTATACCAACAAACCTTTTCTAGCGTAGGCTAGGCCTAAAGCATTGTCCAGACTGGAGACTAACCCAATTTCAACAGTTGGTAGCCAGCAATTAATGTAGCTGTACAGGGACAAACTCCTAGTGGAGGCCAAGAAAGTGGCAAATTGACTGGTGGAGCCCACTCCAATTTCAAACAGGGGAAGGCTCCCCTGACACAAATAGCTATTTGCCTTGTGTATGGTGGGGATTTATATTGGGGTGACTACACTGGCTACTGGCCAGTGATTGCTAAAATTAGGGCTAATCCCTACTATTGACAAGGCTTTACCAAAAACCAACCAACCAAATCCAAACTAAAAAACAAACCAAAACCAAAAAACTGCTAAACGCAGTAAATCTCCCTAGAAAGACACTTGGCAAAGATAATTAACAGCCATCTAACAGTGGCTAAGCTTTAACCTATAGTGCCAATTTCTTTTATTTGTGGGCCACCACAAAATGCAGCTTTGCCAGGCTGTTTGTTGGGCCAGGGAAGTGGAAACCAAATGAGTGTCTGAGAGATGTAATTTCACTGTTCGCTCAAAAAGAGATGCTCTGCAGCAATGAATCACCTTGTTTGAGGATACAAGGATGGCATTTAATGTCACTGGACAAATTAAAATAACAGGGAGACAATTAAACTCATAACAGCCTTATGAAAAATAAACAAAGAGTTTGTCTACAGTGCAAAGTTGTCAACAAACATTTGTCCGACTCAAGTGGCAGTGTGAACATGGCTTTGCTGGCGGGAGCGCTTTCCTGCTGACAAAGCTAACGCCGCTCGCGTATTTTGTCTGCAAAAGTGCCAACAAAGTACCGAAAAAGAGTGTTTACACATGCTGACTTTTAGCGACAAGGCTGTGTCGACAAGGCCTTGTCGCTAAAAGCTGCGAGGCGTAGACAAGCCTATAGTAGTTACAAAAAGAAAAAGAAAAACAAAAAAGAGAAAGCTGGAAACCATGGGGTATCAAAGAATCCCAGATGGCAAAGAGTGTGAGAACTTGCTTCTATTATTGGATAACTCAATACCTAAATGCCTGAGGCTAGATATTAAACAAAACCCCCAGTTCTGTTGAAAGGTGTTCAGAATCTCTGTGTATGTGAAAGATAAGAAAGGTGGCCAACAGAGACAGCTCTGTTAAAGTCACTCTGTCTGATAAAGCAGGCTGGAAGAGGATCCTAAAAGCTGTTAAAGCTGAAGGAGACATTACTTAGGCGGGGAACAGGATTCTGATTTTCCTGACCCAAGCCACATGATGCAGGCAAGACAAAAGTGAGCACTGAGGAGGGAGGCGGCTCTTCTATTCCTGTAAAACTCCATCATTTTTGTGGATACTTTTGTGAATTCAGGTGGGACATAAATTCTGCCAAACCTTTACTTGAGAAGATCACTAAGGAAAATGTATTTTGTATCTTGATAGATTGAGGGGAAGCAAAAGATTGAGCTACCTAGATGAGCTGCTTATAACAGACACTTCAAGGACATGGATACTTTCAAATGCTGACAAAACCGATACTTTCAGACATATGAACCTACCTGATGTACCCAGACCTGTGATCACACAAATCCTTTGTTCACCTGGCTTGGTTTATGAGGCTTCCCTGGACCCACTCCTATCATTCTGTACAATGCAGTTTATTTTTCGATTACTTCCCTTCAGTTGTATGATTTATAATTTCTGACTGCAAAGCAACACAGTTCTATTTGCATAGTATGACTGGCCTGATTTTCCCCTGCCTTGCCAGCTTGTGTGATCATTTACATGTGTGAAAAATGAATAAAAGTGTACAAAATGCTATAATTTTGATTTGTTAGCATTTTACCTCCAGTTTATGCTCCTTTTGCACAGGTATAAATGACGACAGAAAGTGCAAGGCAGCAGAGACTCAGGCCCAAGAAGAAATCTGAGCTGCTGTGCTGGGCATGCTCAACAGTACACTGGCACACTTTTTCACACTTTACTTTGATTAACAAAAATTGCTCCTGGGACCCTAGTGTAGTTTTGTCTAATCTCTGTCTGACTTCTACACTTCAGAAAATAAAATGAAAAAAGGGCAGCTTGGAAAGGGGCACGATAAGGAGAAAAATGGGTGGGAAGAGGAGAAAAGCAAGTGTTCATTGTTCAGCTGGTTCCAGAGGGAGGAGGAACAGGTTTGTTTATATGACAGACAGAATGTGTTTAAAATGGAAGGTTCTCCCATGACTGAGCAGTTCATGAGACAAGAGGAAAGGGCATAGGAACAGTTCCAGTTCCTGAAATATCTCAACAGGATCCAGACTTCAGTCTTGACAGCAGCTTAGTCTCTAGATAGCAGAACATTTCCCAGCAAAGCTGGCTCAGTGGCTCACTTGGTCATTGTATAAATATGTGTCAATGGAGGGCAATGCTTCAAAACTTTCTGAACCATCCCACCCTTCATAAAATCAGGAACAGGGCTAAAGCTTGAAGTTGTGAATACAAACGCAGAAAGTCAGTTTTGTGGGTAGTCAACCCCATACCCATGTTATTTCAGCCTGTCTTCAAACTGACTGGCTGGACGTAAAGTGATGTTTATTACTATTAAGTTTGATAATTGAAACTACATTGTAATCACTGGTACTGATCATCCATTTCTACTTTCATTACAGGCTTGCATGGCTGCAGTCAATAAAAGCAAGGCTTTGTTAAAATTCCCTTTGCACTGTCCTGGTATCCTGCCTGCCTCCATAACATCCTAGTCTATCATTTGTATTCCTGCTCTCCTGGGATACTGCACAGTACTTCACTCCCAAGGAGCATTTCTGAACACTCTTTAGTGGAGCTGCCCAGGATAGATTTAGTGGATGGACATCCCTATTTACCCTGGCCTAACCTAGATGTCGCCATCTCTCCCTATTTCTGTCCATTTTCTCTCCCACTTCTCCATTTTTCCTTCTTGTCTGTGCTTTTTTCCCATTCTGGATGTTTCACATGGTTTTGCTGACTCTTTCTTTCCTTTTTTTATCCCTCGCCTTGTTCCCTGCTCACCAGAAGGCTACATACTTATGGGGGAAACAACCTGGCAGACTGTCATCTGGGCTTGTAGTTCTGTACAAATGAACTCTGTCTGAAGTCAGCTATGTGAGAGGCTGCAACAGGAGCAGGCAGGGAAGGCATTCAGTGAGTTACCTGCCACTTTACTTACAGCTACAGCAAGCAGCATGTGGGGGCAGGAGGGACCTAGATCTGGCCTTCTGAAGCTTTCTTCATCACCCACCCTGACCCTCTCCTTTGTACCCCTTCCTTGCCCTGAACGCGTCCGGCTCCCTCTCAGGGAAGCCCATGTACCAGGTTTGTGGAACACTGTCTTAGGTCATTTGATTGCGCTGTACCTAACATTCTTCAAACCCTATTCCAGATGATGACCATAGCCTTTTCTTTTGTCTTGTCACGTTTACATCTCTGCTTTGATTGCAGAGTTCCCTTTCCCTTCAGAGCCCAGCAGGGAACTGCCCTGATATGTCAGCTCATTTTTATTTAAAGAAAAGAAGTTTTTATTGGCAATTTGCATGTAGATAGGAAACAGAAATAAATAGGTTGTTACACACCAAACAGGGATATTTAGCTATGAAAAGCAGCTTCAGGCCAGCCTTTATGGGAGATCTGCAAAAGCACAAATGGGAATTATGTGTTTGCAGCCCGTGATGTCCAGTGGGAATCAGGTGCCTAACTGCCCTTTCTGTTAGAAAATCTTTCCATAATTTTTAAGTTACAAAATATAGAGTTACCATGTCCAAGATGTAGCGGAAATCAGTTCAGCCCCTGAAAGCCTGTGAGTATCCTTGAGAGTAGCCCCTCTTCACTGCTATGATCTTAGAAACCCAGTGCAGGCCAGAGTGTTGGTTCTCTGAATTGAAGGTGTTACCACCTACAAAAGGTGCTGGATTTTTCTGTTCTGATGTCAAAATCCACGTTAGCATTTGTTACACTCCCCCTCCCACCTCCCACTGTTTGAAGTTTAGAGAAGGCACAAAACGCCAGTTTCCTTCTTTTCTTATTACAAAAATGTGTATTGACTTTCTGTAAAACTATCTCTTTGGTGATAGGAAATCCTTGTTCCTTTCATTGTCTCTTTTATCCATTGGTTTCAACAGAAAGGCAAGTTTTAAAACAGTAAAAAACCCCAAATTCTTCAGCTAATTAACTCTTTATTTTGCTACAGATTTCAATCAGCACTTATTCATGTAGCAAAACACTTCCAGTGCCTCAATCCTGCCTTGCTAACACATCTAAAATTCCCAGTGACTTCACTGACTGCTACTACATTGAGGAGCATGGCCTCTTACCCTAACAGATCGATCAGATCCAATCATGTTAATTATGAATTCTCACTGGTGGCCACCTGGGCAGATGTACAGCTTTTGAATTAAGCAAATTGGAGTATAAATCTAATTTAACATTATCCAGAAAAATAGAAATCAGTTGTACGGCTGCAGTACATTTACCCAGTATTTAGAAAAAACATTCTTTGGGGCATGTATTATCAAGTGCCTTCCGATAGCAGGCCTGAGGGAGCTGACTTCACAGAATCCAACATGGCAGCAACTTACCTGAGTAAGACTTGATGGTGCAGACTTCAATGGACTGAAGCCGTCCTGGTTCCCATTTGACTGCCACTGAGTTTAACTGGATATTATGAGGGTGGCTTAGGTGGGAGGGGACCATTCTGTTAATAAGAATTCTGGGCTCTGACAAGCGAGGCAGTTAGTAACTGGGACTGTGTGATTGGCCAACCCTTGGCATATACTGTCTGGGTTTTACTCATTTCTTTTTTTTTAAATCTATAAAGAGATATGTATCTTGTTTTTCCAAATAAAAATGATTTGTGATTTCACATTCCTCCAAGGGACTCCTGAGTGCTTGCAAGTGGGGAGGAAACATCTGTTATGGTGACTATGGGGCAGGGAGGAATTAAAAGTTCCTAAAATGTGGGAGAAGATAAAGTTTTAGGTGGGAGCTCAACCCAAACATTTTGTTTATTTTAAGTGGAATCCCTGGACAGCAATGTAACTGGTCCTACCCACCTGCTAAGGCTATCCAGAAGAAAGGTTGCATAATAATAGGTTATATGACACGTTTTGAATGTTTGCGGTATGCCCTTGAGAAATGCTTAGGATTTACTGGGAGTTAGTCTATGCATTTCATGTAGGGCCTGGAAGCCCTGGTCACAGAGTAAGCCCACATTGTGCTAGGTACTGAACAATAAGATGGTCCCTGCTCTGCTAGATGGTGCTGTGACAGGTGGCCTTCCTAGTTCTGCCTATCTGAATGGAGAGCAATTAGTTTTTGAAGAAATGCCTGGTTTTCCCTGTGGTGCAGTTCTTTGTAGCAGATAAGGCTATCACCAATGAAGTGTGCTTTAGCTGGTGGGATATTCTGTCAGTCATTCAAACACCTTGGTGACTTCATTTGCAAATATGTAAAATTGGTGTAATACTTCCTGTAATATTCTGGCACCATGCTGTGTTTTGTGTGCTTGCATGATAGGCATGACATGTAGGCAGCAGCTGCGCCAAAGACAATGAATTGGAGAAACTGTGAGTCTGTGGGACAGCTGGAAATAAAATTCAGGCGTCCTTACTGCCAATCTCCTATTCTAACTACTGGACAATACCAGTGTACTACGTTTTATTGGGTGCACATATGTGCTTTATAGGTATTAGAGAGGGAGAGCAGGTGAAAAATTCATCAGAGGTCACGAACTTCAAAAGAAAGAGAAGCCAGAAAGGCAAAGAGAATTACCTTGGGATCTTGCTACTCCTGACATAAGGTTGCTGTGTCAGCCTGTTTCCAAAATAATTCTAGAGATTTGCAGAGTTTTAGCTGCAACAAACAAAATAAAGTCAGTTTTTCTGTCTAATAAATGGTTCAAAATGCTTACAGACCTGGATGTGCCAATCTTGTTTTTATTAAAGTTGTGCCAGATTGGACCATAACGAGCAAGATTGGACACTATCTAACCCGTCTTTTGAAACACAGAATTATCGCTCTGCAATCCTTGCCCAGGAGAAAAGCTCAGGTGTTTTGCTTGTAAAATGACTGCAGGATCGGGCCGTAGGGTATTTCTAACATTTCAAGATATAATCAGCAATGGACTTTTAATGCTTTGATCATTTACTGCTGATGTTTTGTGTTTTTCTCATTCTGCCATTTTACCCTGATTTTTACAAGAATGTATTTTGTTTCACAGAATTGAACAGAATTTGGGAAAAAAGTCATCAGTTGAGATTCAGAGAGGAGTAACCATTCTGAAGTAATCCGAAAGTTACAAGTAGTCCCCAAGCCCTGCTTCCTTCTCTGTCCTCCAAGCATGACAGCCTCTCCTTAATGTGAGCACGGTTTTCATTCCCAGCATGCAATGTCTGAGACGGAATGCTCTTGAACATGTTTAAGAGACATGATCCGTGGTGGTGCTGATATCTAAAATAATCGAGGTGTTAAAAACTGTTAAAACAGAACTGTATTACTGTGAAGTGATACATTGTAAATTTAATAATGTGTCTGTCAAACAAAGTCAATGGCATACAGTTTAGAATTAGGCATCTGGTAGAGATGAAGTGGGCTGTAGCCCACAAAAGCTTATGCTCAAATAAATTTGTGAGTCTCTAAGGTGCCACAAGTACCCCTGTTCTTTATTCATATCTAGAAATTATTGTTCTCCTGTCTGAAAGTGACCATGAGTTTTACTGTGATGATTTTAAACCACACCAGAAATATTTGGATTATGCACAGTTTTTCACTTTGTGTCAAGAATATGGGGGGGAAGAGATGCCTTTTTCACTTACTTGGACCAAACATTTTACATAGTGTACAATTGTGGGTCAAATGCTACTTTCCTTACTAGCATATTTACTCCCCACTGTCTTTTATGGAATTATTTGGATGAATAAACTGAGCAAAGATTTGGTTTTTATCCATCATAGGCCTGATCCAATGCCCATTGAAGCTGATGGAAAGACTTGTGTTGAAAAGACTATACTGCTGTTTGGACAAAAATAAATTGAAGTTGCTTCAGAATAAAAACCACCAAGTTAGTCTCCTCTCCTGAAAGAAAAGTTCTCTTTCTGCCATAATTTTCTGCTTTCTCTTTCTGTTGTGTGATCAGGTGGGAATTACGGCTATCAATTAATTGCAATTAACCCAAAATATTAATTGTGATTAAAAAATTAATCGTGATTAAGTGCAATTTTAATCGCACTCTTAAGCAATAGAATACCAATTGAAATTTATTAAATATTTTGGATGTTTTTCTATATTTTCAAATATATTGATTTAAATTACAACACAGAATACAAAGTGTACAGTGCTCAGTTTATCATTTTTACAGTGCAAATATTTGTAATAAAAATAATATAAGCAAAAGAAATAGTATTTTTCAATTCACCTCATACAAGTACTGTAGTGTGATCTCTTTATCATGAAAGTGCAATTTACAAATGTAGATTTTTTTTTTGGTTACATAAGTGAACTCAAAAACAAAACAATGTAAAACTTTAGAGCTTACAAGTCCTCTCAGTCCTACTTCTTGTTCAGCTGATTGCTAAGACAAACAGGTTTGTTTACATTTATGGGAGATAATGCTGACTGCTTCTTATTTACAATATCACCAGAAAGTGAGAACAGGCATTCACATGGCACTTTTATAGCCACTATTGCCAAATATGCTAAACATTTGTATACTCCTTCATGCTTCAGCCACCATTCCAGAGGACATGCTTCTATGCTGATGACACTCGTTACAAAAAAAGTGTTAATTAATTTTTTGACTGAACTCCTGGGAGGAGAATGGTATATCTTCTGCTGTTTTGCCCACATTCTGCCATATATTTCATGTTATAGCAGTCTCAGATGATGACCCAGCACATGTTGTTTGTTTTAAGAAAACTTTCACCGCTGATTTGACAAAAGACAATGAAGGTACCAGTGTGAGATTTCTAAAGATAGCTACAGCACTTGACCCAAGGTTTAAGAATCTGAAGTGCCTTCCAAAATCTGAGAGGGACGAGGTGTGGAGCATGCTTTCAGAAGTCTTAAAAGAGCAACACTCCAATGCGGAAACTGCAGAACCTGAACCACCAAAAAAGAAAATCAACCGTCTGCTGGTGGCATCTGACTCAAATGACATCTGTCTGCATTACTTTGGATCGTTATTGAGCAGAACTCATCATTAGCATGGACACATGTCCTCTGGAATGGTGGTTGAATCATGAAGGGACATATAACTCTTTAGTGCATCTGACATGTAAATATTGTGCGACACCAGCTACAACAGTGCCTTGCTAAGACCTATTCTCACTTTCAGCTGACATTGTCAACAAGAAGCAGGCAGCATTATCTCTTCCAAATGTAAACAAACTTGTTTGTCTGAGCAATTTGCTGAACAAGAAGTAGGACTAAGTGGATTTGTAGGCTCTAAAGTTTTACATTGTTTTATTTTTGAATGCCTGTTTTTTTTGTATATAATTCTACATTTGTAAGTTCAACTTCCATGATAAAGAGATTGCATTACAGTACTTGTATTAGCTGAATTGAAAAATACTATTTCTTTTGTTTTTTAAAGGCAAATATTTGTAATAAAAATAAATATAAAATGAGCACTATATACTTTGTATTCTGCATTGTAATTGAAATGAATATATTTGAAAATGTAGAAAACATCCAAAAAATGTAAAGAAATGGTATTCTATTATTGTTTAACAGCGTGATTAATCGTGTGATTAATCAAGATAAATTTTTTTAATTGCAGTTGAGACAAATTGGGAATGCAATTGAGACAAAAACTTGAAAGAATTATTGCAACTACCTTAATTACTTACAGATGTTCCAGGTAGGCATATAGATGTCTCTTTTGTGTCCGAGAAAGGTCTTGTGCTATTTTGCACTTGTTCAAAGTGATTTTTCCTGTTGTGACTGTTTCTTACAGGTAGGCTCTAAAGTTTTACATGGTTTTGGTTTTGAGTGCAGTTATGTAACAAACAAACAAAAATCTACATTTGTAAATTGCACTTTCACGGTAAAGAGATTGCACTGTGTCTGAAGTAAAGCATCACCCAATCTATCATGTAAAGAGCAGAAGCGCGAGGTATGACAATATACAAATACAGTGCATCAGTTCGTGGATGATGGAAAAACCTTATAGACAAGTGAAATGATGGCAAGTGAAAATAAGATGGACATATTCATCCTTTTCCTTCTGGTGTGAATGGATGAATGTCATGATAATATCTCTACTTAGGGAGAACATACAGAGGTGGTTTTTTGTTTTATTTTGTTTTGTTTTGTATTTTTTAGGGGAGGAAGAAATTCTGAACCATAGAAATTAAAGACTGCAAAGTGCTGTGAGGCCAAGATCGGAGATGGAAAGTAAGTTGTACATCTTTGCATTGCCGTAGCCTCCCTGAAGCCTGCTGACCTTGCATACCAATGTGAGCTGGTCAGGGACTCCAAGCTAGTGTAACCTATACTAGGAACTGGAACGTGGGGTAAATTAACGTAGGGAATGGCCTGCTATAACTTAGATGTTCTCACATACACCTGTTGGTAATTTTTCTTCCTTTTTTGTTGTCATCTGGCCTCTTAATATATGAATTACATCAATCGAGACTCAAAGGGACAAATTCAGAGATGATATGAGAAAAGAGGTGGTGTAAATGACACATTGGTAAGTGCGTGGGTGTGAGTTTAAAGGAGTCTAAGTGCAATATGCACATTGAGAGGGCTGGAAGAAGGTATACATTCATGTATTCTCATAATGGTAGTAAACACCCTTGTGAATGGGGCCTAGTGCGTTCCTTTCCCTGCAAATGCAAGAGTGTTCCCTACAGTGAATTTGGAGGGTAGCCAGGCATTTTTAAACTTTCCAGCAGCTCGCTCTTGAGAATCACTCTGGAATGGTTAGCTCTGGATTCTAAGATATTTGGTAATTGTGCGAGAACAGGTTCTCAAGTTATTTCCCTATTCATCTTGCATGATGCTCATTGCAAATCAGCTCAGTTGCGCAATAATCATTGGGAAATGGTCTGAGTCCTCCCCTTCTCACCTCACAACCTGACACAAGAAGAAAACAAGGTAGACAGTGTGGCAGATGTTGTCAACAGGAGGTGGAGAGGGCCCTGCCTGCGTTCAATGATCATTGGACAGAACATGTCACAACTGCAAAAACTGTTTGGGCTGACCTTTGTGAAAATGCAGGCCAGAAAGAAGGTTGCACGATATATTTCTTCAGTTTGGTGCCAGGAACGCCTAAGTGCTAATCTCAGTTAACATGGGCTCCCTCTGTGACCTCGTGTAAATTCCTTAACCCTTCTGCTTCAATTTCCCATCTATGAAATGGAACTAATGAGAGCTACCTCCTAGGATGTTGTGAACTTAGTTAGTTAATGTTTGTAAAATGCTTTGAAAATGTAAGTGCTCTTATTACGTCAATGACATTTAATGTTATGCGATTAGAAGGGCAATCCACCATTTAGCACATACTCTCCAGTTGGGTCTCTCGTAACTACCCTGCAGAATACAGCATTCAGGGCCATCCCTGCAACCTTTAGGCTTGAATGTCATCTATTATTGAATTACTTCAAGAAATCGCCAGTATGGCCACTATCTTTCCAGTGTCAACTATTGCCTATTTCTTTTTAGTAATTAATTAAAGCAATGAATTATGTGATTTCTTTTTAGAGTGCAGTATACAGGAGCTAAAGCGTTTTGCATGCTTCAGCATGATTTGTTACTCAAGGCAGCTATAAAATGATCTTTTCTATCAGGAATGATTCATGTAATCTAGAGCACCTAATTTCCAGACAAACAGCAACTGGCAGCAACTATTAAAACTAAATAAGTTTGAAACAGATACATTTATCTTGTGCTGAATCTCTGGAAGCCATTGGCAGGTACTGTTATGAATGTCTGTTGGAGGTTTCAGACTAATATACCTATATGATTTACAGTGTAGTCTAATACACTACCAGTAAAGCTCCCCAGCAAAAAGGAAGCAATGACAAATTTAGCTGAAGGCCAGGTGTCCAGTGTAGATTTTCAAAGTGGCTAGGCTTAAAGAGCCAAATTCTGATCTCAGTTACTCCAGATTTACACCAATGAAACAGGTCAGAATAGGGTTACCAACTTCCTGATTGCAGAAAACCGAGCACCCTTGCCCTGCCTCCTGCCCGAAGGCCCGCTCAGGCCCCAATCCTTCTCTGAGGCGCCACCCCACTCATTCCATCCTCCGTCCATCACTCGCTGTCCCTCACCTTCACTCACTGACTCATTTTTGCCAGGCTGGGGCAGGGGTATGGGAGGCAGTGAGGGCTCCAGCTGGAGGTGTGAGCTCTGGGATGAGGCTGGGGATGAGGAGTTTGGGGTGCAGAAGGGGGCTCAGGGCTGGGGAAAGGGTTGGAGTATGGGAGATGAGGGCTCTGGCTGGGAGTGCAGGCTCTGGGGTGGGACCAATGAGGGATTTAGGGTTCAGGAGGGGGCTCTCGGTTGAGGGGTATAGCTGAGGAGTTCAATGTGTGGCAGGGAGCTCTGGCTTGGGCAGGGGGTTGGGGTGCAGGAGGGAGTGAGAGCTCCAGCTGGGGGTGTGGGCTGTGAGGTGGGACCAGAAATGAGGGTTTCAGGATGCGGGAAGGGGCTCCGGGCTGGATCAGGGTGTGGGAGTGCAGGTGTGGGGCTCTGGCTCGGAATGCAAGCTCTGATGTGGAGCTGGGGATGAGGGGTTTGAGGTGCAGGCTGGGGCCAAGGGGTTCACAGTGCAGGAGGGGGCTCAGAGCTAGGGCAGGCAGTTGGGGTGTGGGAATGTGTGCAGAGTGTGGGCTCTGAGAGGGAGCTGGTGTGTGGGTGGGGGCTCAGGGCTCGGGGTTGGGGTGTGGGAGGTCATGCGGGGCAGGCGCCAGGCAGTACTTATGTGAGGCAGCTCCCAGAAGCGGCGACATGTCCCTGTGGCCTCTAGGTGCAGGGGCAGCCAGGGAGTCTCTGTGTGCTGCCCTTCCCCACAAGCGCCATCCCTGCAGCTCCCATTGACTGCAGTTCCTGGCCAATGAGAGCTGCAGAGCCAGTGCACAGGGCGGGGACACCTAGGGGCCGCAGGGACATGTCGCTGCTTCCAGGAGCTGCGCAGAGCCAGGTCAGGCAGGGAGCCTGCCTTAGCCCCGCTGCACCACCGACCAGACTTTTAGCAGCCTGGTCAGCAGTGCTGACTTGAGCTGCCTGGGTCCCATTTTGACCAGGTGTTCCAGTCGAAAACTGGATGCCTGGCAACCGTAGGTCAGAATTTGGCCCATTAGAGTGACCAGACAGCAAGTGAAAAATCAGGATGGGGGTGGAGGGTAATAGGAGCCTGTATGAGAAAAAGACCCAAAAATCAGGACTGTCCCTATAAAATCGGGATATCTGGTCACCCTATGGCCCATGTTGGTTGGTTTTTAACACAAGTAGTTATGATGCACCAGGAGAGTCACTAGGGCATGTCTGCCTTGCAATTGGGAGCAAGCCTCCCCGCCTGGGTTCACAGACTCATGCTAGCTTGGCTTGGGCAGCAGCTCAGGCTCTCAAGCCCACCAGACCCCCTTTGTCTGAACTCGGGTGGCTAGTACGAGTCTGTCTACCCAAGCCAGGAAGCTCACTTATAGCTGTAGTGTAGACTTACTCACACTGGCCCAAGTGGTCATCTGCCAGCTGTGAATTGCCAGAGTGCAGCATGCACCACCCAGTATGCAATCTACATGGGCAGCTGTGAGCGGGGTGGCTTACAGCCACTGGCTTTGCATCACCCAGGGAATCCCCATCTGGCTAAATAGTGGCAGCACAAAGGGGCCATAGCAAGGCTCAGGGATGAGCCCAAAGTCAACCTCACATGTTAGTGTTGGTACAGGATGAGGACAGAGGGCTAGAGTTAGGCTATTGGTGTGTAATCGTCTGTAAAATATGTGGAAACACAAACTGGCTCAAGGAAAAGGATGTTAAAATCCCCTGTAATTCGATTTTTGTATCGTCTTTGGGCTTGTCCTCACAGAAACTCAGGCTTAGTTTACAATTAAAAAATTTTGTTGGCATAGCTACATCCATCAAAGGTGTGCAAAATACTCACACACCCTAGCAATGTAGCTATGCTGATGAAACTCCCAGTGGAGCTGCTGCTACATAGATGAAAGAGAGCAAGGTGATGTTCCTACATTGAGAGAAAAACTCCTGGTGGTGTAGGCTGCATCTATAGTCCAAGGCCATGGCAGCATAGCTATGATGACGTACCTCTGCCTGCATAGTCTCTGTAGTGTACGCATTCCCTTAGTGCGAATCAAGCCAGAATGTGGAGCTACCATGCACTGTCTGCTGCTCATTAAGTTGCCATGTGGACCCTCCCACTGTGTCCAAAGAGTTTCGTACAGCTTGATGTGCAGCTGTTTGAAAGAGGAGGTAGTCAAAGCGCTATGGAACTTTTAGTGCACGGTAGCAGGGTCCAAGCAGCCATTAGTGCATGGCAGTCAAAGTGCTGCAGATTTACACCCCAGGTTGTTGCGCACTAACTCTCCGTACAAGCCCTTTGTTTCTGGATTTTAGATACAAACAATTGCATTTTTAAAAGAGGCAAAATAGGCTCCAAATAGCTATAAGGTCAGGGCCAGCAATACTCAGGGCAGATGAGGGGTGGGCAAGCCGGTACAAATTACCAGGGCCCGGTGGTCTGGAACGGGGTCCGGGGCTTGGCTTCCCCAGCTTTGTCAGCCCTGTTTAGCTGGTCTGCCCTTGCTGGGGGGCCCGAAATTTTTTTTTTCACTGGGACCCGAATTCACTCTCGGTAGCACTGTCAATACTTTACTCATGGGAAGTAGTCCTTAGTCCCAGAAGCAGTCTTATTCTAGTCAATGGAAGTATTCCCATAAGGAGGGGGCTGCAGGACTGGGTATCTAGCTTTGAACATACTCAGCCCAATGTGCTGGAAACCCAGAGAGGTGTATCAGCAGAGCAGATTGTCAGGGTGCAATGATAATATTGGCTTCACTCTACTTCTTGGCAAGTGGCATCTTTTCTATATTGATTTTTTCCCTCTTATTTGCTGGTAATTTAGAGACTGTTTAGGTGTCCTTCGCTCCGTAGTCTTCTCTACTCTCGAATCACTGAGTAAGTGGGAGTATATTTTCTGATGATAATCCAAAAGTTTTTGCAGAGGGAGACCCCCAGATCTAGATTTCTTGCAACAACACATTGGTAGGGGGAAGAACAGGTAGGAGAGGAATGTAGAACCTACTCAGAAACACAGCTAAAAACATAGCATGGAATTGCCCCCCAAATATAGCAACTACAGTTTCCTGCTCTTACGTGCTCCACTGCTTCCCGTCTGTCCGGCAGAGCGGTGCCCCCAGACCTAATGGTGCCCTAGCGGCTGCCTATTCTGCTTATGGCTAAGGATGGCCCTGCCCCTGACCCACCAGCCTGGGCTCCTTTTACACCGTATTGCTGTGACAAGCTCTCTCCAGGCTCTAGCCTGCACTTTCACCAGCAACAATACAGGCAGGGACACACCCAGCTGCAGTTACATGTAGATGCTGTGGTCAGCCCTGCATGCGCAGGCTCCAGCTAGGGAATTTCCCAGCTAGCTACTCAGGCACATGCCCCCTCTGGAGTATAAACCTAAAATTATACCGGCTTGCGCAGCACAGGGAACTATACAGCATAAGCTCATAAAATTCACCTGCTACTAGGTGGCAACTGGCTGTAGACTGCTTACTGATCAGCCCATGGGCCTAAGTCCTACTGCCAGACCCAGTGAGGCAGCATGGCTTCCCTCGCCACTAGAGAGCAAGGGACCACTACAGGGGGTAAGAAAGTGGAGGTCTTTTGATCCAGCCCATCTCCCACCCCAAATTCATGAAGCCCCAAATTTGTAGGTAGGGCTTCTACAGGTTTTGAGGTCTGGCTTTGGTGGTGGTTTGTACTGGCTGAATGCAGCTTCCCCTTTCTTCCATGTGAACGTGATGGATCCCTGCTTCATTCTCAGCAGACCACACAGACCCTGATAGCATCAAAGTTCACCCTTCCTGGGGTTTGGAAGGAAACTCAAAAATCCTAACACAACATAAACCTCATCCTATGCCCTCTCCTTGAGCTTGGTTGTTCTGAGGGTTTCCTTCCAGGACCTCTTCAGTTCTTAGCTCTCTACTTCCAGCCTAAAGAGATACTCACACCTCTTTTATAGCCAGGTTGGAGATATCTGGACCTATCGATCAGTATTACTTAGCAGTAATTACCCTGAATCTTAATGCAGGATTGTATCACTTGAGTACAAGGTGTCTCAGCAGAAGAGCCCTGCATTCCCATACAGGGTCTCTGTGCCTGCTACCCTGTTACATGTGGGTCCAAGGTATTTTTGTCCCATATTTGCACAAGTTCTTTTCCATTTGTGAGTATATTTCTAAGGAATAATGTGAAACCAATGAGTGTTTTGCTGCATATGGAGTGAACTCCTGGGAAAAGGACAGGCTTCATTCTGAATCTTGCATAAATTAATAATTATGATTAATAATTAATAAAGACTTCAGGGTTTGGCCCAGATTCATGCTAAAACTTTAAGACACTTTAATTGCTAAAGATTGTCAAGTTTGCCTTGAAGAATATACTACTCCGTTATTGAATGATCTTCCACAAGGTTTAGTTACTGCACGATCATGTTAGGATTCTGAATGAGTTTCCTTTCCTGTAATTATTAGTTCACCAGCTTCCTGGCTTCTTGCAATCTCATTTTCTCCTGCAGTCTATGTTCGAATCACAGCTATAGATAACTAGATCCTGCAGATAATCATTAAGGTCTGTGTTCATTAGTTCACAGCCAAGTGAAGCTGAGCAGACTCTTCTATGATCTCACCATTGCTGAATGGAAACTGGCCATTTTATTATGGTAGCATTGCTTCAGTGAAGCTTAATTGCTAAACTGAAACAGTCTAAAAATTTGTCAGGTGAGAGCCCTTGTCACTGTGACTGGTCTGATCAATAACATATTCCTAGACAGAAGACTTGTTAAGCAGGAGTTAAGGTTAAGTTACTGATGTGGAATGGCTTACCAGAATGCTGTAATTATGTCCCATACAAGGATTACCTTCAGATTTAAAAGAAATCATAGAATGTTACAGTATTGCCAACTTTTGCAGTTTTTGGTGACTGGCAGGATCTTGGCTGGGGCTGGAGCCCAGTGATGTGATGACAGGAGAAGTTTCAGTTCTCTAGGGAATTTGAGCCCTCTTTGGGGAGGAAGGGGGCAACCCTCTGATTGGATCCCTGACCCACTTGTTCACCTCCTGGGGGCAGAGCAGCTATACAGAGCTCTCTCCCTCGCCCCTCAGCAACCTGAAGCCAATCTCACAGGAGAGGTATGGGGAAATGGGAACAGAAAGAGCCCAATAGTTTAGGGTGGCTCTGATCCTTCCTCCTCCTACTTCAAGCAAGGGGGAAGGGATGGCTCCTTCCTCCTCCCCCCTGCAGCACCCTGTCTGGAAAGAGGCAGGAGAGGTGAAGAGTGTCTGAAACTGCTCCCCCTCAGCCAGCAAGAGGGAGAGAGACCCCACAGGCCTAGGGATGGGGGTGAAGAATCCCTGGAGAAGCAGAGGTGAGGCTGGGTGGATGAACTGATGCGGAGACTGACGTCTGGGCGGGGGCTGAACTGATGGAGGAATTGAGTGGGGGGGATGTTATTGATAGGGACATTGGGAGCAGACAGTATTAATTGCTGGGCTGGAGATGGAGAGCTGAGGGTGAGAACTTCTGCAGAAGGGCCAAGCTCACCTTTCCCAATAAACTGGGGAGAGTGGGCAACACTAATTGTTATACGCTGGGGATGGGCAGGTTACAAACCAAGAGATGGACTGTGGAAACACGATATAGTTTCTTTTTTTATAAAAATCTCATTCTTTTTTTGGCAAATCTCATGATTCTTGAAGTTGGTAACACAGCATGAATGTATAGAAACGCACAGTGAAGGCACCCAAACCACTGTAGGTCTACCCTGAACAGATGCTATGCAATAACCATATCATAACAATTAAAGTATTTTGTGTCCCAGATCAGATTAAACTGATGTTTAAAAGATAAATTAGATTGTTTCATTTTTTCCCCTCAAGGGATCCCTAAAGAGCAGAGTTAATTTTTCCTGCAAGAACGGTATTAGTGGCAATGATGCGTGAGAAGCAAATGCCCCACCTGTGTGAGTCTCAGATCTCTGGGGCTCATAAAAATACTGTAGACTAATTTTTTGTCTTTGGAGTTCACCAGATTGCACCAGGTGTTAGTTATTTTAAAATATCTTCCTAGGGAGGGTGCAGCTGGACCTTGCATTCCATGCTTAAACAAAAGAGCTTGAGAGAAGGAGATTGGAGATTTAAGCTGTGCTTCTCAGAGGAAGTTCAGGAAATTAGGGAGCTGGGTGCCTAACTCTCTTGGACCTCTTCAAAAATCCCAGCCTAAAACTCAATGTCTTGATCAAATAACATTTATGTGACTGAGAGTCTGAGAGCTGAACATTCAGTGTTTGGAATTTCCAGATTTTTTATGAGCCAAAATGTGATGAAAGCTCTAATTAAACCTGGCAAAGGCTCACCAGCCAGTGAACCCAGCCAAGCTAGCCTTGTGCCTGATGGCTAAGGAAGAGAAGGATGGCAGAGGCACTGTTACAGAAGACTGTGTTGATAAGATAGAATAACAAGCAAAAGACTAAAACAGTTTTGAAGGAAGAGTAATAATGGGGAGAAAGATAACTTTCTCTCCTCCTCCCCAGGGCTGGTGCAAAGATATTTTGCGCTCTAGGTGAAACTTCCACCTTGCTTCCCTCGCCCCCACTCCTCCCCGCAGAGCATCGCTTATTGTAAACTTTCAAAAATGAATATTGCATAATGTGGAATTTTTCATTAGAATTAATATACATTTAGCTTGAAAATGTATTAATTTCATTATTTAGTCTACATATTTAGTCTATTTAGTCTACATATTTAATGAAAATAAATGAATAATGACAGAGTGTGGGGCTGGCTGGCTTTGGGCACAGGGGTGCAGCAGGGGTTGGCTGGCGACAGGGGAGTGTGGGGCTGGCTGGCTTCAGGCAGGGGTGTGTGGCAGGGGCTGGCTGGTGACGGGAGTGCAGGGCTGGTTGGCTTTGGGCAGGGTGTGTGGTAGGGGTTGGCTGGAGATGGGGATGTGGGGCTGGCTGGCTGTGGGCAGGGCAGGGGATGTGGAGCTGGTTGGAGATGGGATGCAGGACTGCCTGGAGACGGGGTGTGGGGCTGGCTGCAGGTAGGGCAGGGGGTGTGGGGCTGGCAAAAGACTCTAAAGACTCAATGTTCTTAGTTTCTGATGAGCTGCATCCATTTATTTCCTCTTAAACTTCCCAGATAAAGCTGAGAAGGCTCTATTTTTACCATGTTTCCTCTCTGTGGCTGTTCATCCAGCTCCATCTCTCTACCCACTATTGACTCCTCAGTTTGTTTCACAGGGAGGAGGATTCAGTGCCCAGTTCTACAGAGAACATTTTTTTTTAAATCCATTTTTTTGAGAGACAAGAAAACCCAGACTGCCCCCAATGCCTCCTGCTTCCACTGGTCCCTCCTCTTTCTAAAACATAGCTAGTGTCACCTGCAGGACTCCACCAACCTATCATCTCAGACAGACTTAGCAGTTCCAATGCAATGAGGGAACTGGGCAATGAGACAGTCACACCAGGGATTAGCTGTAATGGGATTGGCCTGAATGTGCTAGCCTCTTTCATAAAGGATTTGTCTCTGAATCATGCTGATTTTCCTCTGTTGCCTTTTTCCCTGGATCAAAGTATTACCCGGAGCTGGTGTTTTATTAGGGGAGAATTTGAGGAATCACTTGGTTGCCACCCCTTACCACCATCAAACCAATGGCCTGGTGGAGAGATTTAGTGGAACTGTGGGGGCCATGGAATGTAAATTCATAAATGAACACTCCAATGATTGGGACCTAGTGTTGCAGCAGTTGCTTTTTGCCTACAGGGCTATACCACATCCCAGTTTAGAGTTTTCACCATTCGAACTTGTGTATGGCCACGAGGTTAAGGGACCATTACAATTGGTGACGCAGCAATGGGAGGGCTTTACGCCTTCTCCAGGAACTAACATTCTAGACTTTGTAAGCAACCTACAAAGCACCCTCCGACACTCTTTGGCCCTTGCTAAAGAAAACCTAAAGGATGCTCAGGAAGAGCAAAAGGCCTGGCATGATAAACATATCAGAGAGCGTTCCTTCAAAGTAGGAGACCAGGTTATGGTCTTGAAGGCGCAACAGGTCCATAAGATAGAAGCGTCATGGGAAGGGCCATTCACGGTCCAAGAGTGCCTGGGAGCTGTTAACTGTCTCATAGCATTTCCCACCTCAACCCTAAAGCCTAAAGTGTACCATGTTAATTCTCTCAAGCCCTTTTATTCCAGAGACTTAAAGGTTTGTCAGTTTACAGCCCAGGGAGAAGATGACACTGAGTGGCCTGAAGGGGTCTACTACGAAGGAAAGATGGCGTGGAAGAGGTGACCCTCTTCACAACCTTGGAACATCTGCAGCAGCAACAGATCAAGAAGCTGTGCACTAGCTTCGCCCCATTGTTCTCAGCCACCCCAGGAGGGACTGAATGGGTATACCATTCCATTGACACAGGTAATGCTCACCCAATTAGAACCCCACCCTACCGGGTGTCTCCTCATGCCCAAGCTGCTATAGAATGGAAGATCCAAAACATGCTACAGATGGGTATAATCTGCCCCTCTACCAGTGCATGGGCATCTCCAGTGGTTCTAGTACCCAAGCCAGATGGGGAAATACGCTTTTGCGTGGACTACCGTAAGCTAAATGCTGTAACTCATCCCGACAACTATCCAATGCCACGCACCGATGAGCTATTGGAGAAATTAGGACGTGCCCAGTTCATCTCTACATTAGACTTAACCAAGGGGTACTGGCAAGTACCGCTAAATGAATCCACCAAAGAAAGGCCCGCCTTCATCACCCATGCAGGGGTGTATGAATTTAATGTGCTTCCTTTCAGGCTGCAAAATGCACCCGCCACCTTCCAAAGACTTGTAGATGGTCTCCTAGCAGGATTGGGAGAATATGCAGTTGCCTACCTCGATGATGTGGCCATTTTTTCTGACTCATGGCCCGAACACCCAGAACACCTGGAAAAAGTCTTTGAGTGCATCAGGCAGGCAGGACTAACTGTTAAGGCTAAAAAGTGTCAAATAGGCCAAAACAGAGTGACTTACCTTGGACACCAGGTGGGTCAAGGAACAATAAGCCCCCTACAGGCCAAGGTGGATGCTATCCAAAAGTGGCCTGTCCCAAAGTCAAAAAAACAGGTCCAACCCTTCTTAGGCTTGGCCGGATACTACAGGCAATTTGTACCACACTACAGTCGCTGCCCCACTAACAGACCTGACCAAAAAGACCCAGCCGAATGCAGTTAAGTGGACTGATGAGTGTCAGAAGGCCTTTACCCAGCTTAAGGCTAACACTCATGTCTGACCCTGTGCTCAGGGCCCTGGACTTTGACAAGCCATTCCTGGTAACCACAGATGCATCTGAGCGTGGTGTAGGAGCAGTTTTAATGCAGGAAGGACTGGATCAAAACTTCCATCCTGTCATGTTTCTCAGCAAGAAACTGTCTGAGAGGGAAAGCCACTGGTCAATCAGTGAAAAAGAATGCTACGCCATTGTGTATGCCCTGGAAAAGCTATGCCCATATATTTGGGGACAGCGGTTCCAGCTACAAACTGACCATGCTGTGCTAAAGTGGCTTCATACTGCCAAGGGAAACAACAAAAAACTGCTTCGATGGAGTTTAGCTCTCCAAGATTTTGATTTTGAAATTCAACATATTTCAGGAGCTTCTAACAAAGTAGCTGATGCACTCTCCCGCGAAAGTTTCCCAGAATCAACTGGTTAAAAATTGTCCTTAAAATGTGAAAAGTCTTGTAGTTTTACATAATTAGTAGTATATGTAAAGGTGCATGTGTTTTATTAATCTGTTTATTCTAAAGTTCTAGGAAGAAATCACCACCAGTGTGGTTCCACACTGTCTGAGATTTGGGAGGCGTGTCATAAACAGATGGTTAAGGGTTAATGTCTCTTTTACCTGTTAAGGGTTAAGAAGCTCAGTAAACCTGGCTGACACCTGACCAGAGGACCAATAGGGGGACAAGATACTTTCAAATCTTGGTGGAGGGAAGTCTTTGTTTGGGCTTTGTGTGTTGTTCGTTGTTCGCTCTTAGGACTGAGAGGGACAAGACATATACCCAGGCTTTTCCAATCTTTCTGAATCAGTCTTTCATGTTTCAAAATAGTAAGTAGTCAGGCAAGGCGGACTAGTCTTATGTTTGTTTTCTTAACTTGTAAATGTGTCTTTTTGCTGGAAGGATTTTTACCTCTGTTTGCTATAACTTTGAATCTTAGGCTGGGGGGTGGGGGAGTCCCTCTAGTCTATATGAATCTGAGTACCCTGTAAAGCATTTTCCATCCTGATTTTACAGAGATAATTTTTACCTTTTCTTTCTTTAATTAAAAGCTTTCTTTTTAAGAACCTGATTGATTTTTCCTTATTTTAGAATCCAAGGGATTGAGTCTAAACTCACCAGGGATTGGTGGGGGGAAAAGGAGAGGGGGATGGTTAATTCCTTGTTTTAAGGGGTTTGGGTCTTGGGTTCCCCAGGGAAGGTTTTGGGGGAACAGAAGTGTGCCAGACACAGACTTCTGGCTAGTGGCAGCGTATCAAATTTAAGCTAGTAATTAAGCTTAAAAGTGATCATGCAGGTCCCCACTTCCTGAATCCTAAAGTTCAAAGTGGGGAAAAAACCTTGACACTTTCTCACTCTTGTTCCTGCCAGACTTGACAAAGCAGATGCTAAGGCCTAGAGGATAGGGAACAGATCCCTCTGAGGTCATAATCTCATGCAGTTTCACTAGGCAAATATCAGCCCTAGGAGCAGGAAGGTGTCTGGGTCCCCTGCCTACACACTTCTCATGTTGGGCTACCCCAGCCCCTATTTTGTTCTTGTCTTCTTAACTGTTTTAAAAGTGGTATTTTATGGAGACTGTGGTTAGAGCAGGGGCGACCAGGAGGCCTGACTCAACAGTTCTATTGCTAGCTCCGCCACTGGGTCACCATGTGAACTGGGAAAAGTCACTTAATCTCTGGGTCTCACTGTCCCCATCTGTGAAATGGGGGCAGTAATATCCCTTGCTGCTCAGAGTGTCTGGTTATGGTTATGTGAAAAGCACATTTGTGTAAATGGGATGAAAAATGAATAGCTTCCCCAGTCCCACCCTTCTTCTCTGTGCAGAGCCTCCTCTTCCCCCTCCCCCCCATCCCCTGCAGGACACAAAGTTTATCACAGGCCACAGGGGAAAATGTTGGTGGTGGGGAGTTGTTAATATACTGACAACACCAGATCTGCCCCAGGGTGAAATCCTGATCAACTGAAATTGGTGGGACTTCGGCCATATACTTAAATGGGGGCAGGACTTCACTCTGAGACTTTAATTCAAAATACATAAGGGAAAAAGTTGTTTCCTTCTGAAACACTCAAAGAACCATCCATTCACCACGTGCATCTGGAGGAATTTAACTTGTCTCTTCTTTAAATTTGCTCAGTTAAGTTACTGTAAAAATTTCAGCGATCTCTATTTAATTGAAGAAAAGTAATTTACTCAGACTGCTAAGGACCTGACTCAGAGTGGGGGCCTTTACCTTGACTTCAGTGGGCTTTTGGATCAAGCCCTAAGAGAGGAAATCTCCTTCTTCAAGTATCCCATTAATATCAAGCGATTTCATTTAATAACCATCAAACCAAAGCTCCCTCTTTTAGAAAAGGGTTTCTTCCCACATTTCTCCCTCTTTACAAAACTCTGCCTTTGAGAGGAGAAAGAATTGTGATTCCTTTACTTCCTGATTCCAACACTTCCACCACCGCAGTTGGAGTAGTATCACGCTCAAAGTTTATCTGGTTACATTTGATGCTGGCATCTGCAAGTAGCCAATCAGCAAATGGAATCTTGAGTAGGGGCCCTAAACCTGTGCTTCAAGTTGCAGTTTGATAGATACACAGAGCCTGATTCTGATCTGTCTCCCACCAATGCAAAGCAGGAGTAACTCCAGTAACTTCCAGTGGAATTACAATAGAAAAGCAATATGAGGTTAGAATCAGACCTCACAATCCTGCACTAGGCCCAATCTTTATTCTTACCCTAAAAATTGAGTTTTGCTGCACAAACCCTCTCCAACTATATTTTACCAAGCCCAGCAAGTTAAAGCAGTGTTTCTGAAACTCGGGCCACCGCTTGTGTAGGGAAAGCCCCTGGTAGGCCTGGCCGGTTTGTTTACCTGCTGCGTCCCCATATCCTGCTGATCATGGCTCCTACTGGCCACAGTTTGCTGCTCCAGACCAATGGGGGCTGCGGGAAGTGGCGGACAATACATCCCTCGACCTGCGCCACTTCCAGCAACCCCCATTGGCCTGGAGCAGTGATCCGTGGCCAGTGGGAGCCACGATTAGCCGGACCTGTGGACAGGGCAGGTAAACAAACCAGCCCAACCCGCCAGCGGAATTTCTTACACAAGCAGTGGCCCCAGTTTGAGAAACACTGAATTAAAGGAATAATGCCGCCATAATGATATATATCAGTAGCCCTTTGTAGTTGTGCCTTCTCCTCCCCTCATAAGCACTTGCCAGCTGCTTCCACACTCCTCAGTAGTCCCTCAGACACACTGTCTTCCTGATTCACTGCTCACTAGTCATTACTCCAACTGCCATGCATTCTTCCCCCTTCAGGTGACTTATGCCTGCTCAGCAGAATCATCACATCCGCATCCTGTTAGACTCTGACTTTTAGCCCTCTTCTCAGAACCACCAAATCACTCACTTATTCCTAGATAAATAAAATAGATTAGGCTACAGTGAAAGATGAAAGTAAACATCAGTAATTTGAGATTTTAAAAAAATGCAAGAAGTTTGTAACTATCCCCCAAACAACCATTTTAAACCCAGGAAATTCAGAGTTAAGGTTAAAATATTCAATGATGTTAAGGTGCCAAAATGCACCAAATCAACTTTAACTCTGTCCTATAGTGAGGCCATACAATGATTGCACAATTTCAATTAATACATAGACCCAAATTATATTAAACTGATTTTGCATCAGTGTGTTGCTGCCTTTGGAATTATTTCAATCTTAGTACCAATAATGGAATGTTTTGCAAAGTCCATCCCAGAACTGCCTGCTTCATCTGTGGGTTAGCAGCTCCAAGAGATTCTAAGAAATCTCCTCCTCCAATCCTACCCTACTGTGCCTGATGGCCAAATCTGGGATACTGCAGTACAGTGGTGTGTCATGTTTTAGCTCCTGAATTTTCTTGCTACAAACGTCGTGTCTAGTAATTTGTATGGTTAGTAACATTCTGAGGTGCCAGGGCTACTTGCATGCATTTTGTATTGTTTGGTCTTGCACTAGCTACCCATAGTATATTGATCAAGGGCTTGCCCAGGACTGCTGGTAATTATTTATGTATTCATGCTAAAGAAATAGTTTAAGTGATCTTGAAGCATTAAGCTGTGCATGTTGTTAGCCTGTGTCACTTCATGATCTCCCTGATGTTCCCCTTTTCCTCCTGTCCCCATAATACTCACTTGGTGTACTCAGACTTACATTAGAATGTAAGTCTTCAGGATAGGAATGGTGTCTTTGTATGTGTTCCTACGGGACAATGAGGCTCCATACCTGCCAGGGCAGGGGTGAGCAAACTACAAGCTGTGGACTGGATTCAGCCCACAAGCCATTTTAAGCCTGCCCGTAAACTCCCACTGGGTAACAGGATCTGGGGCTTTTGCCGCTCTGGTGCTCCAGCTGGGGTGATGGGTCGGGGGCCGCACCACCCGGCTCCTGGAAGCCATGGCATGGCCCTGGTCCAGGGTGCAGGGTTGCGGGCAGCACCATGCAGCTCCCGGAAGCAGCTGCATGGCCCTGCTCCGAGGGTCGGGGGCCGCTCCATGCATAGGAGTCGGAGAAGGGACATGCCACTGCTTCTGGGAGTTGCTTGAGGTAAGCATAAGTACCACTTGGATCCTGCACCCCTGAGCCTTTCTCCATGCCCCAACCCACTGTCCCAGCCCTGATCCCCCTCCCACCCTCCAAACCCCTCGATCCCAGCCTGGAGCACCCTCCTGCACCCCAAACCCCTCAACACCAGCCCCATCCCAGAGCCCGCAACCCCAGCCGGACTCTGCACCCTTTCCCGCACCCCGCCCCAATTTTGTGAGCATTTATGGCCCGCCATAGAATTTCTATTCCCTGATGTAGCCCTCAGGCCAAAAAGTTTGCCCACCTCTGTGCTAGGGGCTCTGGAATGCCCGTACAATACAAATAATAAATCATAACAATTATTGGAACAGTTCTTAGGGTGTCTCTGGTACCTTTTTCCTTGTCAAGGGGAAGCAGTTGTCTGGAAAAGGCCTGCTCACCTATCCCAGCTATTATCAGACGATGCTGATTTTTTTATGTCCAGCATCAAATGAGTGAATTTATGAGCTACATCGGTGCTGTCTAATGTCAGTGGCTACCAACATGCCAAATTCTGACAACTCTGCACTAGAGGATGGAAACAACACACATCATTACTTGATGATAGTATATCAGGTAGACAGTGAGACAACTAAATTACATCAGTGGCACCCAGAAATAAGTGCAGGTACAGGAAGGGAGAACAAAAGGTTTGCTTATGGGCTAAATGTATTTAAACCCCTCTTCAGGGTGTTACAGTAAGCCAAAACCTAAAAGCTGGTGAGAAAGAGTGATCCATTTTTATATGTTTTGAAACCTGAATGCATCTGTTTCCAGCTACTGCAGATTTTGAACATGATCAGTTACCCTGTGTTGAGACTATTTATTTCTGTTCTTTGGAGACTGATCATATAATGGAAAAAGTGTCAGGAGGTATAAAGAAAAATGTCTCTCAAAATTCCCAGCAGCTGAAATTAATTTTTTTTAAAACGTATTGAATTTTAAATTATGCAGAAAACATAAGCAATGGCATATTTCTTGCAGCCCAGGGAAATAGGAGAAATAATCATATGTGTCTTCCTGCTGCTGAGATATATCCGCTATTACAGAGCTTGGAGCTTCTTGGAAAAGTTTATATCCTGATACAGCCGCTGCTTATGTGGGAAGAGTTGGCAGATATGCCAAGACTGTGACATTTACATTGCTTCAGCTGTCAGTTCAGAAACTGGAAAAAGGCCTCTGGGTTTTTATCATGCATGAATTCAATTTCTCAGACAATGGGGAAAGCCAGAATTGCTCATTACTTCTGGAATATGTGTACCATATGATGGTTATGAAGTGTTAGGGCAAACTGTGTGGGGAGGAGGGTCAGGAGAGTGGTGAGAGGATAAAGTTTCAATGTGACTCTGCACTGGGGCTTGGCACAATCACTCTCTTTGAACTTTCCTGAGACCAAGGACTGTGGTAGGCTAGTAGCAATTAGTATTTCTAAAGGCCAGGAGAGAGTAGAGCTGTGTACCTCACCTGACAGTGATTTCCCTACAGCCCCCCTAGGGGGGATGTACACCCCCCTTGAATTTCCCCAACACCCCCCCAGTTTTTTTAACTAGTAACATGCCAAACCTGGTGGCTGAACTTTGTGCCTTTGTCCTCACCCACAACTATTTCACATTTGGGGACAATATATACCTTCAAGTCAGCAGCACTGCTATGGATACCCGCATTGCCCCACAGTATGCCAACATTTTTATGGCTGACTTAGAACAACGCTTCCTTAGCTGTCATCTCCTAACGCCCCTACTCTACTTGCGCTACATTGATGACATCTTCATCATCTGGACTCATGGAAAAGAAGCCCTCGAGGAATTCCACCATGATTTCAACAATTTCCACCCCACCATCAACCTCAGCATAGACCAATCCACACAAGCGGTCCATTTCCTTGACGCTACTGTGCTAATAAGCAATGGTCACATAAACACCACCCTATACTGGAAACCTATTGACCGCTATTCTTACCTAGATGCCTCCAGCTTCCATCCAGGACACACCACACCATCCATTGTCTACAGCCAAGCTCTAAGATACAACCGCATTTGCTTCAATCCCTCAGACAGAAACAAGCACCTTCAAGATCTCTATCAAGCATTCTTACAACTACAATACCCACCTGCTGAAGTGAAAAAACAGATTGACAGAGCCAGAAGAGTACCCAGAAGTCACCTACTACAAGAGAGGTCCAACACAGAAAATAACAGAACGCCACTAGCCATTACCTTCATCCCCAATTAAAACCTCTCCAGCGCATTATCAAAGATCTACAGCCTATCCTGAAAGATGATCCCTCAGTCTCCCAGATCTTGGGAGACAGGCCAGTTCTTGCTTACAGACAGCGCCCAAACCTGAAGCAAATACTCACCAGCAACCACACACCACCGAACAACAACACTAACCCAGGAATCTATCCTTGCAACAAAGCCCGATGCCGACTCTGTCCACATATCTATTCCAGTGACACCATAATAGGACCCAATCACATTAGCCAGGCCATCAGGGGCTCGTTCGCCTACATATCTACCAATGTGATATATGCCATCATGTGCCAGCAATGCCACTCTGCCATGTACATTGGCCAAACCAGTCAGTCTCTATGCAAAAGAATAAATGGACACAAATCTGACATCGGGAATCATAACATTCAAAAACCAGTAGGAGAACACTTCAACCTCTCTGGCCATTCAGTAACAGATTTAAAGGTGGCAATTTTGCAAAAGAAAAGCTTCAAAAACAGACTCCAAATAGAGACTGCTGAACTTGAATTAATATGCAAACTAGATACAATCAATTTAGGCTTAAATATAGACTGAGAATGGCTGAGCCATTACACACATTGAATCTATTTCCCCATGTTAGGTATCCTCACACCTTCTTGTCAAACTGTCTTAAATGGGCTATCTTGATTATCACTACAAAATATTTTTTTTCTCCTGCTGACAATAGCACATCTTAATTAATTAGCCTCTTAGAGTTGGTTGGGCAACTCCCACTTTTTCATGTTTTCTATATATATATTTCTATATATATGTTTTCTATATATATTTTCTATATATATCCTCACTATAAGTTCCATTCGATGCATCCGATGAAGTGGGCCCACGAAAGCTTATGCTCAAATACATTTGTTAGTCTCTAAGGTGCCACAAGGACTCCTGTTATTTTTGTGGATACAGACTAACATGGCTGCTACTCTGAAACATGCCAATTTAGTGACTGTGTGGACATTTGAATTGAAATTGAAACTTTAATACACACTTTTAAAGCGTATACAGTGTATGATAAAATACATGTACCTGAAGGTATAATAGATTTGAAAAGTATGAACATAGACTAGCTTCCTTATACAGCTGTTGTTTTTTATGACAATGTCAGTGCATTTATTTTGGTGATGTTGGCCAAACTAATAATTTCAAATGATGATTTGCAAGCAAAGTCTAAATGAGCTCTCCCTGACAGCTAGTGATGAGGTGGAGGGAAAGGCTTCAAGACCAGATTGTATTTACATTCACACCTAATCTACCTGCGTATCCAGCAAATGGAGCTGTGCTGCCCAAGTGATAGATTTTGGCTGGGATTGGGTTACAAATCACTTGAATGCGGAGGGTGGGGGTGGGGGAGTGAAATGTTGTTGTTCTTATTGTATAAGTGAAGGGCAGTTGAACTGTACTTAGCCCGTGCTGATTGAGGGCATCAAGAGAGAGGTGGGGACCTGTCCCTCTTCACTGTTTAAAGAGAGAGCTGATTAGGCTCCATAGATAGTCTTTTGTTCTGTTTAGTGACCACTGCAGCTGAAATCACTGACAATCAGGTCTAAGTGCTTAGTCCTGTTGTGGGGACAGTGTTCCTGTGGGGACAGTGTTTTTGTGTAAGAGACAGCCCAGACTGCACTAGCAGCTAGCGAGGTTCCCACACTGAGAGCTCAGCTGAAATCACTGAGAGCTGGTGGAACCTCAAGAGACCAACTCGCAGAGGTCACAGTGGTAGGTGGCAGCAGAAGGTGACTGCGCAGGGCCATTGGGAACAAAGTAGTGGAGTGACCGGTGGCACAACGAACAGCCGTGGCCAGAGCAAACAGTGAGCAGCTGGAGGAACAAGCAAGGTGCCTTCTTGCCCCCCACCTGGGAGGTGTGCTCACGTGAAAGCACCTCTGAACTCTGAGTCTCCACTGACCAAAGACAACACCCGTGAGTGGGGTGCGGTGAAGAGAAGTGAGGGACATGTTAAAGAAACATTTGTTTGTTGGACTATATTTTATTGACTTTGCTCCAGAATGCTAGATTTGTGACTGGGAAAGGAAACTTACTTAAGTATGTTTCCTAGTAGGCCAAGATTTTTAAAATGCATTATTTGCCAAGGTTGTTTTCTCACATTGTTGCTCTCTTGAGAGATCATTATGTTGGGGAGTTTCTGTACTAAATATTTTTATTATTATAATTATTATGTAAGAATGGTCATACTGGGTCAGACCAATGATGCATATAGCCCAGTATCCTGTCTTCCAACAGCAGTCAAGGCCAGGTGCTTTAGAGGGAATGAACAGAACAAGTAATCATCAAGTGATCCATCCCCTGTTGCCCATTCCCAGCTTCTGGCAAACAGGCCAGGGACACTCAGAGAATGGTGTTGCATCCCTCCCCATCCTGGCTAATAGCCACAGATGGACCTATTCTCCATGAATTTATCTAGTTCTTTTTAAAATCTTGTTATAGTTTTGGTCTTCACAGCATCCCCTGGCAAAGAGTTCCACGGGTTGACTTTATGTTGTGAGAAGAAGTACTTCCTTTAAAAAAAAACCAACCCTGTTGCCTATTAATTTCATTGGGTGACTGCTAGTTCTTGTGTTATGTGAAGGATTAAATAAAATTTCCCTATTCACTTTCTTCACACCAGTCAAGATTTTATAGACCTCTATCATATCCCCCCTTAATCATCTTTTTTTTCTAAGCTGAAAATTCCCAGTCATTTCAATTTCTCCTCCTGTTACCCCTAATCATTTTAGTTGCCCACTCTGTATCTTTTCCATTTCCAATATATATTTTTTGGGATGGGGTGACCAGATCTGCACGTAGTATTCAAGGTGTACACGTACCATGGATTTATATAGAGGAAATATGATATTTTCTGTCTTATTATCTATCCCTTTCTTAAAAAAGCAAAGATTTCAGAGTAGCAGCCATGTTAGTCTGTATCCGCAAAAAGAACAGGAGTACTTGTGGCACCTTTAGAGACTAACAAATTTATTTGAGCATAAGCTTTCGTGGGCTACATCTGATGAAGTGGACTGTAGCCCACGAAAGTGTATGCTCTAAGGTGCCACAAGTCCTCCTGTTCTTTTTTAAAAAAGCAAATAGAATGCTGGGAATCATTGACTGCTGCTGCACATTGAGTGGATGTTTTCAGAGAACTATCCACAATGACTCCAAGATCTCTTACTTGAGTGGTAACAGCTAATTCAGACTCCTTCATTTTGTATGTATAGTTGAGATTGTTTTCCACTGTGCATTACATTGAATTTCATCTGCCATTTTTGTTGCCCAGTCACCCAGTTTTGTGAGATCTCTTTGTAACTCTTCGCAGTCTGCCTGGGACTTCACTATCTTGGATACTTTTGTATCATCTGCAAATTTTGCCTCCTCACTGTTTACCCATTTTTCCAGATCATTTATGAGTATGTTGAACAGGGCTGGTCCCAGTATTGACCCCTCAGGAATACCACTATTTATCTCTCTACGTTCTGAAAACTGATAATTTATTCCTACCCTTTTTTCCCCATCTTTTAACCAGTTACTGATCCATGAGAGGACTTCCCTCTTATCCCATGATGGCTTACTTTTCAAAAGTCAATTTAAATTAAATACTTTTTTTTTAATTTATATTTTTTTAGAAATCTAGACCTGTTATGTGTTTTGGTGTAACTTGCATTATTCTTATCTTAAATTTGCATCATCCTAACAAAACATGTGCTTTATTCATATCTATTTTATATATCTCATTGGTCCTGACACCCCCCTTGTAAATTCGAACACCCTCCCTAATTTCAATTCCTGGGGAAACCACTGCCTCCCCAGCCAATGGAGATGACCCAGCTCAGTGGGCAGTACAGATTGCATTCTTGCCACAGGGGTAGTAGTGACAGTGGTCTCACTGCAAGCCTTGCAGCTCCTGAAACGGGCACAAAGCCACAGGAGTAGCTGGTTAGCACACCTCCACACCATCCCCTGTGCCTTAAATGCACAATATACCATAGCCTTTAACTGGAAAGGAAATAATTTTGGTTATAAAACAAAATTCCTAGAAGAAATCATTTCATTTTGGGTCCAAAGCACCTTATCACAGACTTTTTGATGTGGACAGCTGGTGAGATCTTGAGTTGGAATATTTTGGTGTTTGTGCTGTTTTGTCACTGCTGTGTGGTTGTGGACAGTTAGGCGACATCTGCGAGGAAAATTGTGTGCCCAGTTTTGCAGTTAGTTTTTACTTTCAAGTCAACGAGTGACTCCCTTGAGTAAGGCTTTGCGGAGCTAGGCCCCTATGTTAGTACCTTTCTAGTGAATTACGCTTCAGCACAGTTCTTTGAGCATTATCAGTCCAGATCCCCACTCTTGGGATGCATCCTTGCACTGCAGCAAGGTCCAGGACCCTCCAGAATGCTTTGACCATCAGGGCCGACGTAGACTTGTTTAATTCTTTAACTGCTGGTATTCGGAAACTGTGGTAATGGGTGCAGTTCAAAAACGAGAATGCACTGGAATATAGCAGGTTTCCTGGACAACATAGAAAGGTACTAACTGTGTTGTTGCTGTGAGCTGGTTAAAACACACCAGCACTGACTCCCTGCCAGTCTCATAATACAAAATATCAGGTTCCTACATTAGCAGTAGTACAGTTTTGTGAACTGATGTATAGGTAAAAGAGTTGATCTTTGTCTTCACTGGCTAAAGAAACTAGTTAGCATCTTTTTAGACCACAGTGTTTAACATCATTCACTAAATAGGTATTAACATAGTTTCCCGGCCAGAGTAGGCATCGTATTAAGCACTGAAGTGATGTATTCACGGCACCTTGTGTTGCTAAATGGATGTGCTATTGTGTTTTGAATCAGCTGGAGCTATTTCAGCATGTGTGTTTTGCTTCCTAGCTATGCATTTCAATAATTAGGCCTAGGCAAGGCCGTCCTTAGGCATAGGCAACATAGGCAGCTGTGTAGGGCACCTGAAAATTTGGGGCACCGCTGGGTCTTAGTGTCCACCCTCTTGTTTTCCTATCCCTGTTTTGACCCTTCCTGCAGGCTCTCACAGATGACTGCTCTAGCCTGGTGAGTCTTCCTTGGGAGGGAATCTAGTAGTTAAAAGTGAAAAAACCTCCAGCCTGCCAGACCTATTAGCACAACACTGAGCCATTTAACAGGCATTTGCCAACCCCAAGGTATATTCTGACAGGTTTCAGAGTGGTAGTCCTGTTAGTCTGTATCAGCAAAAACAAGGACGAGTCCTTATGTCACCTCAAAGACTAACAAATTATTTGGGCATAAGCTTTTGTGAACTAGAACCCATTTCATCAGATGTTCACGAAAGCTTATGCCCAAATAAATGTTTATACTGTCAGTTTCTGACTTTACTGACAAAAACAGTTGTGCATTAATGTAATATTTACACAGAACATGTCAGTCTACAGGACTTTAGTTTAAAATTTGCTTTAAAAATATTTCATTAGTGAGCTGGTGAAGATTATAAAATCACATTTCTAAAAAATGCTTGCATAGAGTTTTAGATGCACAATCATCTTTAGCCTTAAATGTGTGGATCTTCACACATAGTTTTTTAAATAAATCCTTCAAAAGACCTCCCTTATCTAAAATACACATTTTAATTACTATAGTTAAAAAAAAAGTGCTTCCAAGTCTTCCTGTCCTTTCTGTCCATCCCTTCACCACTTTTCCCCCCACTCCCCACTGAAAAGAGCCCTTAAAGGGACAACAGTCCTTCCCTTCCAGATAGCTGGACAAAGAGTTCCCTTTCTTTACTTCTGACTATCCGACAAACTAGTTTTAAAAGAACCCTCCAGCAAAATCAGTACCTTAGTAAGACAAAATCCTTGTTATACCTAAAATCTTTGGAAACATATTTTTTTAAAGTTGGTGAAATTTCATAACCATGTCTCTTGTTATGGAGATCACACAAAGTAAATTACTGTTCCCTTTTTCTAAAAGCAATGAACATTGTTATGAACACACTAAATCTCTCTGATTAATTTAAAAGAATGTCTTTGTTTCAGTGAGTTAAATATGTAGTAATCTGGAATGCTGGCTTAAGATTTGAGTACATTTAAAATATAAATTCAACTTAGAAATACTGATGAAGAAAATGTAAAACAGAGAAGAGCTGCATCATGTATTCCATTATATGTAATGTTGTATTCAGCAGGACAGCTGACTCACCCTTACTATGAAGTTTTTGCAAATAAATCTCTGACAAACTTCAGGGCATATAAAAAAACCTGTGACTGACATTTTTTATTCCCAAATTTTAGTGCTTTTAGTTAGGTACTTTCTTCATGTCCATTCTGCATGAGGGAGAGTGCATGGAAATCTCTGCGGGGAACTGTGACTCTCCGCCACCATGAGGCAGGCTGGGCATCTCATTATCCTTTGCTGTCAAGTCCCTCCTCCCCCTCCCCCACCAGGCTGTGAGCTTGGGCTGCCATCCGGCATAGGGGCACCAGTTTAATAATACTGCCTAGGGCCCCATAAATCCTAAGGACGGCCCTGGGCCTAGGGATTATAAATGCCTGGATCACCGGGGTAAGATATGTCCCCAGGATCAAACGTGAAAAGACAAGACATCACTGAGACAAATTTGGTGAGGAAACAATTTCACCTGGTTGCAGCCAGTTGTAAATAAAATGTCATGCAGTAAAAGGTCCAAGACTGAATAGCTGGCTACTGACATATTTACATGCTATGTTCCACAGAAGTTCTCTTATTAACAAATCCACAAACACATAGCCTCTGCTTAAAATTAATTTATACATTTCAGTTCTCATCACTCTTTGGTGTACCTTTCCCTCAGTTTTATGGAGATTGGTCCTGCTTTGAGCAGAGGGTTGGACTAGATGACCTCCTGAGGTCCCTTCCAACCCTGATATTCTATGAGGGCAATTAGTGTTTCCTTTATCTCCTTTAATCTATTGGACTAAGTAAATTCCTGGTGTAACGTCACTGACTTCGAGGTAGTCACCTAAGGGATGAATTGAGCCCATTTTGTTCATCAATCTGTTTAAAAGGAAACCAGCATGTTTATTCAGACATAACAGAAAAAAACCCCAACACTCTGAGTCCTATTCACATGTACATAAAGGCACCTTTACATTGGTCTGGCAGCGTAAAGACACCATAAATCACAGAAATCATAGAAATGTAGGACTGAAAGGGACCTCGCAAGGTCCTCTAAGCCAGTCCCTTGCACTGAGGCAGGACTAAGTATTATCTAGACCATCCTTGACAGCTATGTGTCTAATCTGTTCGTAAAAACCTCCAGTGATAGAGATTCCACAACCTCCCTAGGTAATTTGTTCCAGTGCTTCACTACCCTGACAGTTAGGAAGTTTTTCCCTGATGTCTAAACTAAATCTTCCTTGCTGCAATTAAAGCCCATTGCTTCTTGTCCTGTCCTCAGTGGTTAAGGAGAACAATTCATCACCTTCTTCTTTTTATAATGGACTTTTATATACTTGAAGACAGTTATCATATTCCCCTCCACCTTCTCCAGTCTAACCAAACTCAGTTTTTTCAATCTTACCTCATAGGTTATGTTTTCTAGACCTTCAATCATTTCTGTGTTCTCCTCTAGACTTTCTCCAATTTGTCCACATCTTTCCTGAAGTGTGGAGTGGTGCCCAGAACTGAACACACAGCTCCGGTTGAAGCCTTATCAGCGTGGAGTAGAGCAGAAGAATTACTTCTTGTGTCTTGCTTACAACACTCCTGCTAATACATCCCAGAATGATGTCTGCTTTATTTTGCAACAATCATAGGTGCTGAAACTGGGTGTGCTGCCGCACAGCCTGGTTCAAAGTGGTTTCCATCATATATACAGGGTTACAGTTTGTTTCCATGGCTCTCAGCACTCCCTCTACATAAATTGTTTCAGCGCTCCTGGAAACAATGTTACATTGTTGACTCCTATTTAATTGGCGATACACTATATCCCCGAGATCCTTTTCCGCAGTACTCCTTTCCAGGCAATCACTTTCCACTTTGCATTTGTGCAATTGATTGTTCCTTCCCAAGTGGAGTACTTTGTATTTGTCTTTATTGAATTTCATCCTATTTATTTCAGACCATCTCTCCAGTTTGTCAAGATCATTTTGAACTCTTATCCTGTCCTCCAAAGCACTTGCAACCCCTCCCAGCTTGGTATCATTGACAAACTTTAAAAGTGTACACTCTATGCCATTATCCAAAACAATTATGAAGATATTGAATAGAACCAGCTTCAGGACAGGTCCCCGCGGAACTCCACTCAATATGCCATTCCAGCTTGATTGGGAACCATTGATAACTACTCTCTGAGGCCTGGTCTATACTGGGGGAGGGGGTGTCGATGTAAGATACGCAACTTCAGCTATGGGAATAGCGTAGCTGAAGTCGACATATCTTATTTTGACTTACCTTCCGTCCTCACGGCGCAGGATCAATGGCCGCGGCTCCCTCATCGACTCCGCTTCCACTGCTCACCCTGGTGGAGTTCCGGAGTCAACAGGAGCATGTTCAGGGATTGATATATTGCATCTAGATGAGACGCGATAAATCAATCCCCAATAGATCGATCGCTACCCACTGATCTGATGGGTAGTCTGGACGTACCCTCTGAGTATACTTTTCCAACAAGTTGTGCACCCACTTTATAGTAGGTTCATTTAGGTTCTATTTCTCTAGTTTATTTATGAGAAGGTCATGTGAAAGAGTATCAAAAGCCTTATTAAAGTTGAAATAGATCACATCTACTATTTCCCCCCATCCACACGGATTGTTATCCTGTTGAAGAAGGATATTAGGTTGGTTTGACATGATTTTTGTCAAATGCATGTTGACTGTTACTTATCACCTTATTTTCTCCTAGGTGTTTACAAATTGGTTGTTTGATTATTTGCTCCATTATCTTTCCAGGTACTGAAGTGAAGTTGGCTGGTCTGTAATTCCTGCGGTTGTCTTTAATCCCCTTTTTATACATAGGTACTATATTTGCTCTTTTCCAGTCCTCTGGGACCTCTCCTGTCCTCCACATATTCTCAGAGGTAATCACTAATGTCTCAGAGATCTCTTCAACCAGTTCTTTAAGTATTCTAGGATGTATTTCATCAGGCCCTGCCGACTTGAAGACAAGTAACTTGCCTAAGTAATTCTTAACTTATATGTGTATTTATTTCAGTACGTGCATTTGTAATTTACTTCACTTTGAGGACCCTTTACATTTTCAGAGAGGCCTGGAGTAAATAAGGATCTGTCCCTCCATCATTGTCATACAGCATAAATCCCATGACTTAATTATTTCCCCTAGTTTGCTAATATAGTCACTCCTGGCCTAAAACAGTTTCATTCTGCCTCACACTATCAAAGAAAGCAGGGTTGTCACTTTTTGTACTTTGCACTCAGGGATAAACTAATTCCAGTGAGAGATGGAACATTATAATTTGTGATGTCTTTGTTGTGGCACAAAATCAGCACTGAAGATATTTCAGGACTGTTCTAATGCCTTGCCTGACATAGGACATTCATGTCCAAGGTGGAACTGTTATTTGAAATACAGTGGGACTGGTGGCCACTTTATATGATACAGCCACCCTAAAATCTGTGAGAGTTACAGGGCTAAAGCCCAGCACACTTTTTGAATATCTACCCTGAAATATCAAAATCGTGCAGCTGGATTACAGACTTTACAAATAGAAGATTATAATGGAAATGCTAAATATCCACACACAATTAAATATAAGGTTAAAATATTGTGACTAATTTGTATGCTACTTTGGGCCCTCTGAGTGGTTATACAGCTATTTCACATATAGTATAACCTTGTAATGTGTAGAGCCCAGAGACTCCAGTCCTTCTCAAATAGAAATCATGGCTGTATATTGATTTATTAATTGCTGCTGCCAGGACTCATGACTTTGTCTAAACCAGCAAAAGTAATATCTTAATATGCCAGTGGAATCAATGGGTTAATAACTTGTAGAAAAGATTATTAAATTTCTTTATTTAGGCAAGCAGAGGTGCAAAGGCCTTTTGCAACAATCGATTCATTTTGATTAAAATGAGACAGAAAAGCTTCTGAGCCCAAGTTGGCATGAATTCTCTTCATTCTATAAAAAGTACTAGTTGCGCCACACAAAAGTTCTTTTGGAAAATACACTAGTTGGCAGAGGGACAGACTAGATGATTAACAGATTGTTTCCATCTCCAATTTCTAGGATTCCATTTAAGGAACCACTCAGGCCATTCCCCCCAAGATGCTTATTTAGTGGCCATATCTTGTGAAATACTTTTTTCTAGATTTCCCTTCTTTAGTATTGCTGATTACTAGGGGGTAGAACTAGACTATGACTTGGACCAGGGGTGGGCAAACTACAGCCTGCGGGCTGGATCCAGCCTATGAGCCATTTTAAGCCACTAGTGAGTAGGGTCTGAGGCTTGCCCCGCTCTGGCATTCCAGCTGGGGTGCCAGGTTGGGGGCTGCACCACATGGCTAGGCCCCACTCCAGTGCTCCAGCTGGGGTGCCGGGTCAGGGGCCGCACCATGCTGCTCCTAGAAGCCACGGCATGGCCCCACTCCAGGGCGCAGGGTTGGGAGCTGCACCGTGCAGCTCCTGGTAGTAGCTGCATGGCCCCGCTCCGAGGGTCAGGGGCTGCTCCATGTGTAGGAGCTGGAGAAGGGACATGCCACTGCTTCCGGGAACTGTTTGAGGTAAGCATAAGAATCGCTTGGAGCCTGCACCCCTGAGACTCACCCCACCTCCCAACCCTCTGCTACAGCCCTGATCCCCCTCCTGCCCTCCGAACCCTTTGGTCTGAGCCCAGAGCACCCTTCTGTACCTCTCATCCCCAGCCCCATCCCAGAGCCTGGACCCCCAGTCAGAAACTGCACCCCCTCCTGCACCCCTGCCCCAACCCTGATCCCCCTCCTGCTCTCCAAAACCCTCAGTCTGAGCCCAGAGCACCCTCCTACACCCCAAACTCCACATCCCCAGTCCTACCCAAGTCTGCACCCCCAACCAGAGCCCTTACCCCCTCCTGCATCCCAACCCCAATTTTGCAAGCATCCATGGCTAGGCATATAATTTCTATTCCTGATGTGGCCCTCAGGCCAAAAAGTTTGCCCACTCCTGACTTGGACTATGCACAGGTAGTAGGCACTGCACACCTTCCAAAACAGGTGAGTGGGTGTGACAGGAGACAGGCAGAGCCTGGAACTGATCTGGAAACTTTGGTTGCAGTTTGTTGGCAGGATTGGGCACCCCAGTCTGTGTCATTGGACAGGAACATATTATAAAACCATATAGTGAGTCCACATGTTCATATCTGGGTTTCCTCTTTACGAATCTGGGACATGTTTGACACCTCGGGCCAGCTCCTTGATTGTCTTTAATGGAAGTATGCTCATTTACACCAGTTAAGAAGCTGGTCCTATTGTATGCTTACTGTGAATGACAAAGGTATTTCGGGCATCAAAGAGAATCTTCTTAATGCAGTTCTGTTGCTAGAATTTACATATCCAATGTCATCATCCACAAGTTTCTGAGTTTCATCCCAGTGTAATTATCCAGAAGATAGAATGAACCGATTCAGGGAACTGTAGTGAGCAAGCACCATAGCAAGATACCCAGTCAGTGACTACAGTGTTTTGCTGATATTGTGCGTTCTTTGCAGAATTGTTTCCAGTATCATACCACAGCTGTTTCATGTTTTCCTAGGTTTGAATGAAGTGACCTAGCTTCTATTCTGGTTCAGATGTGGAGGACTTGCTGGAATTCTGTTATTACTGCCAGGGTTTTTTTAATTACACTTAACCCACACCATGTGGCATCAGTTTCAATTTATCACCCTGTTTTCAAAAGTGTTTTCAAAGTCGTTTCTTGTTTCCTATACACTTTCCCAAGCTGCTTTCAATAGTGTGTGTCTTGGTGGGTGGATGTAGAGGGGAAAAAAGTTATAGATGGTATGAAGGACATAGAAAACAGAAACAGTGTCAAAACATATTAGGCAATAATTAGCACTTACCTGGTGCTCTTCATCCATAGTTCTTAAAGCACTTTATAAACTGGTTAAGTATCTGCATTATCACCCTTTTGCACATGTGGAAACTGAGGCATAGAGAGCTATGAGCCAAGATTTTAAGTCACCTGTGATTTTGGGAGCCTTCATTTCTGAAAGCGCAATGTGAACCACCTTAAAGTGTCCTGATTTTCAGAGGTGAGTGCTCAAGACTTTTGAAAATTTGGCCTTTTAAGGTGTCTCACATTGGGCACTCCAAAATTGAAGCACCCCAGATCACCAGTCAGTTTTGAAAATCTTGTTCTAAGTAATTTACCCGCAGTCACACAACACATCATTGAGGGAGCTGAGAGTAGGACTCAGGTCTCTTGAACTCGCAGTCTGGTGTGGTATCCACTGGACTCCACGGCTGTCCCCTTTGGATGGTGCTGCCTTGGGTGAGCTGAATATGGAACAAATGGAGCCAGTGGATTTATGTTATAAAACTCGCCTAAAAGCCAATATGACTGGCATGATTATATTCTTTAACCTGTGATCAGTAATTTTGACACCATGGTCCTTATGAAAAAATACAGTGGTCTTAGCTAAATGGTCTTCTCTGTGTCCATACTTGGCATAAACTTTATGATAATTGACACTGGGCTTTAAGATAGTGACCAGGAACAGAACCAGATATTATTGTAAAGGGTTTAGCATTAGGCATACGCCTACTGCTAGTGCATTTATTTGGCTATGTACATTGTTTGGCCAAGATACAGGATAAATCCACATTTGTGCTGTACAAATCCATAAAAATGGCCATTTTTCTATCCTCTTACAGCTCCTCAGCTTGTTCCTTTGTCATTTAGTCTCCCTTTCCATGTCTGTGTGTTTTTCTGCTTTCCCCACAAGGACAGGGAGGGGTTGCAGTGGGATTCCTACATCTGCTCCCATGCTGCTGCCCTTAAAAAGACAGAGGGAAGGAGAGAAAGATTCATTATCATTAAGGATAGTAAGGACAGCAGCAAGGATGAGAGTAACCTGCCCATCAGACCTTACCTGAGAGCTAAACTAGATGCTCTTTTTTAATGAAGGAGGAAACAGAGCTGCTTGGGATCCTAAGTGATGCTGGAGCAGATCGGAGCCCTTCATGGCAGCAGCCACAGCGTAGATACATTTACTTTCTTGAGAGAGTTTTACGAGATCTCTGAAGTTGCTGCTTCCCTGTATGGGGAAGCCCCCTCCCCATTTTTCTGCCATACACCAGCCAGTAGTTCTCTAAGAATCAAGGCTGACAAAAAAGAGGCTTTCATTTGCAATGTGTTGCATCTCTCTATGCACTTTTCTTGGATGCCAAGGTATCTGTTATAATGAGAACACCGTAAAAGAGATGATTAGGGTCTACTGGAGCCCAGGTTGCCTTACCACCACATGCTTTATGATGTGGATGCAGTGTTTACATTCATTACAAGATGCAAAATGATCACAGCCCAGAAATGTCTTTCTTAATTATTTTATTGCATGAACTCTTGACGAACTCCGCTGTAACTAACACAGAGAACAGGCTAAACTCCTACTGTTTGTGGTAGACACATAATGTCATACTTTGGAGAATAGCTGAGGAATGTTTTGAAAACAGGCTAAGACCAGCAAAAATCATCCCTATCAGTTTCCTTAAGAATACAAAGGAGTCTTTACATTAAATAAAATAATTGGAGATATACCTATCTCCTGAAGCTGTAAGGAACCTTGAAAGGTCATTAAGTTCAGCCCCCTGCCTTTACTAGCAGGACTAAGTACTGACTTTTGCCCCAGCTTGCAACCCTGGGTTTAGCAGGCCACTGCTCAAACCACTGAGCTATCCCTACTTCTACTTCTACTTCCAGGGCTGGCTCCAGGCACCAGCTTATCAAGCAGGTGCTTGGGGAGGCAACTCAAGAAAGGGGCGGCACTTTCACGTATTCGGCGGCAATTCGGCGGAGGGTCCCTCACTCCCCCTCGGAGCGAAGGACCTCCTGCTGAATTGCCACAGATCGCAATCCTGGCTTCTTTTTTTTTCTTTTTTTTTTGGCTTTGGCTTTGGCTTTGGCTGCTTGGGGCAGCCATACTCCTGGAGCCGGCCCTGTCTACTTCTGTCTACTTCTGTCCTCTATGACAGTAAAACACTGCAGGTGTTTTCGACATAATACACAGACATCAGAATCTGCACAAGTGCAATTCCATAACTGAACATTTTGATTTAGGATACTTATTTGAGTTATTGTAGGTCTAGGTAATGTTTCTAAGAGCTGACTGCACGAAACTACAGCTATATGTAGACTGTACAAAATTTACTCAATCAACAGAAATTTGCATCCTGATCACAGATTCAAAGCCCTCTAGGGTCAGCGCAGTCCTTGAGCTTAGTGTAGTTTTTTGAGTGTGTCTCAGGTGGTACCTGAAAGGCAGATAATTGATGTTCCTGGCCAAAACTTCCCTGGTACCCCGCTGTGGGAAGCCATTCACTGTGCACTAGTTGTCTACTTGACTGTTCTCCTCCTCCCCAGAGGTGGTAGCATTTCAGTGATGGTTTATGTATCCAGTGTATAAAATGGCGAGATCACTGGGGAGGAAAGGTGCTACATAAATGTGAAATTATTATTATTTTGCTGGATTCCTACTAGACCACTGTCTTTTTTAGGTTTCAAGTACTACTTGGAGAGGAAAGTAATCTCTCATGCTTCCTCCAGTTATGACAAACTATTTCATCTAATCTACCTTTGGCCAGGGAGAGGCATTAAACAGTCCTTTCTCCCTGCAAATAACTGTCTTTCTTTGGAATTTAGAGCTACAGCTTGTAGCACTAATAATCATAGTGTCTCTGCAGACAGTAGAAATCCCAGTAGGTGTACGTAAACATACAATCAGTTTTCAAGGTAATATGTTAAAAATTATTCAAGCCCACACACAGTCTCTTGCTCATTATTGAGGCATAATTACTCACTTTGGCTCATTATCTGCCCATTGGATTAAATAGTCATTTGAGCGTTCTTCCTCTATATCAGAATCTAGTTCTGCACAATGTAAATAAATTTCTTTTTGACAGTCTGATTGAGCCATGTGTGCACAGGTGAATATGGCTACCCGAAGATCTTCACGTATTAAATACATCAATTTTGCTCTTTTAATTAGTTACTTAAACTTGGATAATGCAACATGGAAATTATTACCCTTGTCCATTTCTTCTTGGCAAAATCAAATATTTGAAATAAACTAAAAGCCTCTTAATACTGCCCTCCAGTCCACATAGTTTCCCCATCAGCCACATCTTGAGTTCCCATTGAAGTTACTGAGTGTTTTGCCTGTGTAAAAACTGTGTAAGACACTCAGGAGCCCCCCCCCCCCCCCCCCCGAGCAGTATCTGCTACAGTCTGACAATGGGAGCAGAATCCAGCTCCATAAAAGGTGTTTTACTATTTTAAGATGGGGGCTTGATCCTGCAAACCTTATTCAGTGCAACCTCTCATAGAACTCCATCCTGATTCCCACTGGAGTCAATCTACAAGTTGTCTTTCAGATCCATCTCCCAACTCCTGTAAACAAATAAAAGACGGTTACTCACCTTTGTAACTGTTGTTCTTCGAGATGTGTTGCTCATATCCATTCCAGTTAGGTGTACGCGCCGCGCGTGCACATTCGTCGGAAAACTTTTACCCTAGCAACTCAGTGGGCCGGCAGGTCGCCCCCTAGAGTGGCGCCACCATGGCGCTCCATATATACTCCTGCCAGCCCACCCGCTCCTCAGTTCCTTCTTGCCGGCTACTCCGACAGTGGGGAAGGAGGGCGGGTGCGGAATGGATATGAGCAACACATCTCGAAGAACAACAGTTACAAAGGTGAGTAACCGTCTTTTCTTCTTCGAGTGATTGCTCATATCCATTCCAGTTAGGTGAATCCCAAGCCTTACAAAGGCGGTGGGGTCGGAGTGAAATGTGGCAGAATAAAACTGCCGAGCCAGAGGCTACAGCCTCTCTTGACTGCTGAACCAGGGCATACTGCGAAGCAAAGGTAAGGACCGAGGACCAATGGAGCTTCGCGACAGGTCTCGTGGGTAGAAACACGAGCCAGCAAGGCGGCAGATGAAGCCTGAGCCCTGGTAGAATGCACGGTGATGTGGCTTGGGGAAATATGAGCCAAATCAGAACAAGTGGGGATGTCCGCCATCACCCAAGATGAGATCCTCTGAGAGGAAAACAAGCAAGCCCTCCCTTTGGCCCGCTACCGGGGCAGAGCTGGGGCACCTTAGGAAATGATTCTGTCAGCACAACATAATGCGAGCACTCCACAGATGTCCAAGGAGTGCAACGGTTATGCCCATTGCGTTGAGCTGTGGGTAACATGAAAGGCCAAAACACCTTAGGGAGGAAAGCCGGGTGCGGTCACAACTGCACCTTGTCTTCGTGGAACCTTCGTAAGAGCTCTGATCTCAGAGACCCGTCTGGCCAAGACTAGGTTGAGGCCCCAGGGCGGGGCTGGGCGGCGCACCCGAGGGTGCAAGCGCTCCAAGCCCTTGAGGGACCTCGAACCCATAGAGCGTGGGACACTGAACGTCCATCTTAGCCTGCTGGAAGGTAGGGACGGCTGCTGAGAGTATCCTCAGCGATGATACCGCCAGATCCTGCCGCTGAAGGCCAGAGGCAGGCCAAATAGAGGGGATCGAGACCTCAGCAGGAGCAAGATCGAGCGCACTGCAGCTGTAAAGGAAACGCTTCCACCTGGCTCGGTACGTTGACCAGGTGGAAGGCTGCCTGTCACCCCAACTCAGGTACGCAGGAGCCACCGTGAGGCGAAGAGGCTGCAGGTCCGAGTGACGAAGCCTGTCATTGCCCTGAGTGATGAGGTCTGGGCTGACAGGCCGAGCAACGTGGTATGTCAGTGCTGCCTGGACCACTCTGGAGTGATCATGATGACGCACGCTCCGCCCCTGCGGAATTTGAGCAGGACGTAACGAACCAGTGGGAACAGCGGGAAGGCATAATGCAGTTGGCCGTTCCACGGTATCAGGAATGCGTCCAAGATCGATTCCGAGGAGAGACCTTGGAAGGAGCAGAACACCTGGCATTTCCTGCACTCGCGGTGAGCGAACAGGTCTGTGTGAGGAACCATTTCCACTTCCGGAAAGCGGGACGCCTCACATGGGGCAGAGTGATGACTCGTAAGACAGGAAAGACCTGCTGAGTCAAAGAGATAAGACGTTCCGAACGCCTGGGAGAAAGGACGTCGCCAGCTCCATCGAGCGGGCCATGCAAAAGACCCGGAAATGGATGGCCTCCTGACAAAAAAGGGGGGAGGACTATGTCCCCCCTGAATGCTTATGAAGCACCTGGCCATTGTGTTGGCTGTAAACACCGAGATACAACGGCCTCGCAGCTGCCGCTGGAACCCCTGGCATGCCAGGCGGACTACTCTGATTTTTGGGGCATTAATGAGGAATGCCAGCTCCCTAGAAGACCGAAGGCCTTAAGCTCGGAGGTGACCATGAGCACTCGAGCAGAGAGATGATGCGTCCGCCGTCAGGGGCAGTGAGGGCTGGGGCGGATGAAACCGCATCCTGTCCACACCAAGGAGGGGGTTAGCCACCACTCTAGGGAGCCTAAGGCGTTCGAGGGAACGGTGACTACCATGACCATTGGCTCCCTGTCCAAGCGGTACGCCGAGGTGGGCCGGACTTGGAGAGGACGGAGGCGGAGCTTGGCGTGTTTGGTTACAAACTTGCGGGCAACCATGGACCCAGGAGACTGAGACAAGAACGAGCTGAGGTCGTTGGGAAAGCCTTCAGACCTCAGATGATTGATGCCATCGCCTAAAACCGCAGTTGCGATAAGCAGGCTCCGGCTAGGTAGGAGACCAAGATAGCCCCTAGGAAGCCCAACCTCTGCGTGGGAACCAGAGTGGATTGCTCTATAGTAATCATCAGGCCTTGATCTGTGAATAAGACCGTGACGATGCCCACGGCTGAGTGGGTTGTGTGTCAGAGTCTCCTCGGATAAGCGAATCGTCCCAATACGGAAAAAACGCATATCCGACATAGCTACGGTAGGCGGCGACTATGGCCGTAAACCGGGAGTATTCACCGCTGGCTATAAAGCGGAGGCATCTCCCGTGCGGAGGGAAGATGGCATTGCGAAAGTACGCGTCCTTCCTATCCAGGGCGGCATAGTAGCCCCCAGGAGGCAAGGATGGAATAACGGTTCCCAGGGATACCATGCAGAACTTCAACCTTATCCCAAACCGGTTGAGTCCATGCAGGACCAGGGAGGTCTGAGACCTGTGTTCGAGTGGGGAACTAGGGCATAACGGGAGTAAAACCCCTAGCCCCTTTCGTCCGCTGAAGGGGGACAGGGCTGGAGCAATTTAAAGGTGGTACCTATGCTCCATCGTGCGCAGGACCCAGCGATCTAAAAGTAACTGGGGCCATGCCAGGAGAAAGCGGGATCAGGATCCCGTCCTGCGACTGGTACACCGCCCTCCGGCGAACCTTGGAAGGTCCGTCTTTGGTCCCAGTGGTAATTGCGAGGGACCTCGACTTTGGCTTTTTAGAGGGCCTGACGTTTGTCTGCGACCACCTTGGCCTTGCCGTTTTCCAGAGTTCTGCCTCTGGCTAGGCACAGAGTATGGCGGCTGGGGCCATAAAGGCCTGCGTTTGGTCGCAAGCGTATACACGCTGAGACGCATTAGGACCCTATTGTCCAGCAGGCTTCGCAGTCTGGGGCTGTCTCTGCCGCGAAGATGCCTTTACCAACAAAGGGTAAATTCTTTCCCCCGTCCTCCAAGACGGCAGCGAACTCTAGGTGGGAGGTTCGAGGGAGAAACTCCTCCACCCAGGTGCTATAATTATCGCAGCTAAGCAAGGCTTGTTGCTTTGCTACCCAGAGGCGCAGGGCCCCTGCAGAGTACACCTTGCATTCGCCAAGGTTCTTTCTGCTTCGGGGCTGGCGCCCGCTGGCCATGATATCAGGATCGTGGTCCTGAGCATAAAATCTGCGCATATGGGATGACACGGATGTGTGTCCGGATGGCCATGGAGGTACTAAAAGAAGGCACGGGCCGAGTCTCTGACTCACTCGGACCTTGCCCAACTCGGCACCGGGGACCGGCATCGGGAGGCGTATCGGTACCTGGAACGAGATCCAGACCCGCAACCAGAACGGTGTCGGGAGGTCGACCGAGATCTCGAGGCTCGGAGAAGAGCTACAGGAGTCAAGGTACCTGCCCCGGTGCCAGATGTCGGAACGGTGCCAATAGCGGGTCGGCGAACGGGATACCGACCGGTGCAGCGAGTGTGACCAGTACCGAGGAAAACAGTACCGGGACTGCCAGTGGTGTCCGGCGTGCCGACAGGACTTGGAGTGTCTGCGGGACCGTGATCATGGACGGTGCCGCTCTGCTGTACTGACAGGGGACAGTCCCTTGAAGAGACTGTATTACCCGTACCGGCGGTGCCCGGGTCAGGCAGCACTGACTCTGTCATGGCACTGAGAGCCCTCGCCGTTGGTAACATCTCCGGCGTGCAGGGAACAGCAGGCTCAACCACAGTGCGTACTGGGGAGCTGTCAGGCACCGGATTCGACGGCCCTCGTGGGGCCGGGATCCACGGTACCGAGGTCATCAGAGCTTCGGTAGGTGCCGGTGCCGGGCGAACCGAGTTAGATAAGCTGTCTGGCTGCGGTGCCGTCAGCACTGAAGCAGCGGGAGTAATACGCTCAACCACGGCGCGTGCCGGGGAGCCGTCGGGCACCGGATTCGATAGCCCTTGTGGGACTGGAATCGACGGTGCCGATAGAAGCAGCCGGAACAGGAGCTCAACCACGGCGCGTGCCTGGGAGCCGTCAGGCACCGGATTCTACGGCCCTTGCGGGACCGGGATCGACGGTGCCGACGTCATCGGTGCCGCAGCAGGTGTCGGTGCCGGGCGATCCGACTTAGACTAGCTCTCTGACCGCGGTGCCGTTGGCACGGAAGCAGCCGGAGCATTAGCTCGACCACGGCGCGTGCCGGGGAGCCGTCAGGCACCGGATACTACGGCCCTTGCGGGACCGGGATCGACGGTGCCGACGTCATCGGTGCCGCAGCAGGTGTCGGTGCCGGGCGATCCGACGTAGACGAGCTCTCTGGCTGCGGTGCCGTTGGCACGGAAGCAGCAGGAGCAATACGCTCAACCACGGCGCGTGCCGGGGAGCCGTCAGGCACCGGATTCTACGGCCCGTGTGGGACCGGGATCGACGGTGCCGACGCCATCGGTGCCGCAGCAGGTGTCGGTGCCGGGCGATCCGACGTAGACGAGCCCTCTGGCTGCGGTGCCGCTGGCACGGAAGCAGCAGGAGCAATACGCTCAACCACGGCGCGTGCCGGGGAGCCGTCAGGCACCGGATTCTACGGCCCGTGTGGGACCGGGATCGACGGTGCCGACGCCATCGGTGCCGCAGCAGGTGTCGGTGCCGGGCGATCCGACGTAGACGAGCCCTCTGGCTGCGGTGCCGCTGGCATGGAAGCAGCAGGAGCAATACGCTCAACCACGGCGCGTGCCGGGGAGCCGTCAGGCACCGGATTCTACGGCCCTTGTGGGACCGGGATCGACGGTGACGACGTCATCGGTGCCGTAGCAGGTGTCAGCGCCGGGCGATCCGACTAGACGAGCTCTTTGGCTGCGGTGCCGCTGGCACGGAAGCAGCAGGAGCAATACGCTCAACCACGGCGCGTGCCGGGGAGCCGTCAGGCACCGGATTCTACGGCCCTCGTGGGACCGGGATCGACGGTGCCGACGTCGTCGGTGCCGGGCGAGCCATCTTAGACGAGCTGTCTAGCTGTGGTGCAGCTGGCACAGAAGCAGCAGGAGCAGTAAGCTCTACCACGGCGCGAGCCGGGGAGCTGCCAGGCAGCGGATTCCCTGGTCCTGGGGGACTGGAATCGACGGAGCCGAAGTCATCGGTGCCTCTGCAGGTGACGGTGCCGGATAACGCAACTGAGGCGAGCTCTCTGGCTGCGATGCAGGTGGCACGGAAGTAGCGGGAGCAGGGGGCTCAACCACGGCGCGTGCCGGGGAGCCGCCAGGCACCAGCAGGAATCGTAGACTCTCTCGACCTCGGAAGAAGGGAGCGGTGCCGAGTCGACATCGGTGCCGGCGACGGTCGGTGCCGAAAGGCCTTGGTGGTACCGGCGGGGTCCGGTGCCGAGGAGGCGCTTCTGCCCGCCGCTTGAACATCGCTCCGCGCCCAAGGTGGAGGGGCAAGTGAAAGTCCCGCACCTTTTTGTTCTCGGCTTAAAAGCCTTGCAAATGGGGCACTTATCTGTCAAGTGTGATTCCCTGAGGCACTTCAAACAGGAGTCATGTAGATCTCTCTTCGGCCGCGGCTTCTGGCAAGCTGGGCCCCTTTTTAAAACCCGGTGAGCCATGCATGGCTCCGGCACTGGGCTCATGGAAGGGGCTACTTCCTGAACCCCGCTAACTAAACTAACCATACAAATATATATATAAAAGTGTTATAACTGCATAATTATATACGAGAAAACGAGTAGCTAGGGAAGTGGAGGTCAGCTAAGCCGCACTCCACTGTTCCAACGACCGACACGGGCGGTAAGAAGGAACTGAGGAGCGGGTGGGCCGGCAGGAGTATATATGGAGCGCCATGGTGGCGCCACTCTAGGGGGCGACCTGCCGGCCCACTGAGTTGCTAGGGTAAAAGTTTTCCGACGAATGTGCACGCGCGGCGCGTACACCTAACTGGAATGGATATGAGCAATCACTCGAAGAAGAACTGAAGGCTTTTGTTCTCACCATGTATTTGTGCTGCAGTTAGAAATAAGGCGGGTTAGGTGCACTTGGCTTCCTTCCATGTTGTTTTCTGTTCATCTTGCCCAAACAGGCAGGTATTAAAATAAATTAATTATAAGGAAAAGTTTCTGACTGCCCTGCAGCGGGCACAAGTGGGGCTGGGCATAGATGTCTGCCAGGGGGCAGCCTGATGTGAAGCCTGTACATCCGTGAGTGCAAAGTGCAGAGGACTGTTAGCCCCACTAGCTGCACCACACCTCCCTCCCTCCCTGGGATGAGTTGAGGACAGGCCCATGGCCCTGACCCCTCTGTGCACTGGCGATGGCTCTAGGTTAGTGTCGGAGGGCGTGCATGTTGTACTTGCAGTAAGAGCTCCTCCTGAATGTTGTGAAAGCCAGAGCCATCCTATGTGTTGGCAGTGAGACTGAGTGCAGAGGTGCGTCACTCCAGCAGCAGTGCCAGAGACATTGCTGCTGACATTGCTACTGCTGACGTGGTGCTCCACTGCAGCCTCAGTCCCAGGGCGGCTCTGGGCTTCAATAGCTACAAATTGGTCGATCATGGGCAAAGGAACAGGAAAGAGCCTGAGAGTGACCACTTACTGTTACTGACAGCTGTGCCACACGCTCTCATTAGTGCCAAAGTCAACAGTTCCACTTCTGGAGTTAATTCTCATAACTCCACCGAAAGCAATGGAGCTAGGACAATTTTCTCCATCTGGGGATCTGCCCCAGTATATCTGTCCAATCTATCTAATCATTTACCCCATCCTTGTCACTGTACTAGAATTACTGGGTCTCTCCTTGCCTGAGGCTGGAACCAAACTTTAGGGCTTTAGCTTTTTCAGATATTATCTACTAAGCCCTTCATTGAAGAGCTGTTTTCCTGGAACAAATGTGAGTGTTCTGGTTTTTAATTAGACCAGTATGATCCCATCACATGGGTGGCAAGTTTGTAGAAATGTTGGAGGTGCCCAGAACCCACCCCTGCCCAAACTCCGCTTCCCGCCTGCCCAAGGTTCTGGGAGGGAGTTTGGGTGGGGGAGGAGGTCTGGGGTGCAGAAGGGTTGCAGGGTGCAGGTGCTGGGAGGGAGTTTGGGGATGAGAGGGGGTGTGGAGGGAGGGGTTTTGGGGTGGGGCTGGGGATGAGAGGTTTGAGATGTGGGAGGGGGCTCAGGGCTATGGCAGAGGGGTGGGGTGTGGGGTGAGGGCTGTGGGTGGGGCTGGGAATGAGGGGTTCATGATGCAGGAGGGGGCTCAGGGTTGGGGCAGGCGGTTAGGGTGCAGGGGGATGAGGGCTCTTGCTGGGGTTGGGGATGAGGGTTCTAGGGTGTGGGAGGGGCTCAGGGTGAGAATAGGAGTGTGGGGGGTGAGGGCTCTGGCTGGGGCAGCGGATGAGGGGTTTGGGGTGCTGGAGGAGGCTCAGGGCTAAGGAAGAGGGTTGGAATGCAGGGGGATGAGGGATCTGGCTGGGACTGGGGATAAGGTGTTTGGGGTGCTGGAGGGGCTCAGGGCTCAGGCAGAGGGTTGAGGGTGTGGTGGGGTGGTGAAAGCTCTGACTGGGGTTGTGGGCTCTGGGGTGGGGCAGGGCTGGGGATGAGTTTGGGGTGCAGGCAGGCTGCTCCAGGACAGGGGCCAGAGAGGAGGATTCTCCCCAGCCCTTTCTCTGCTGGCAGCAGCGAGCTCTGGGGGAGGATCCCCCTTTCCTGCCCCCCTAGCAGCACACTCACACCCACCACTGTCACTGCATGTGTTCCTAGGGCCCATCCCAGGTCCAGGAATCTCCCTCGCCTCCCCCATGGTGGGTGCCAAGGGATGTTGCGTGTGCCTCCTCCCCTGCTGTTGCCCCTGACTGTAGCCTCACTGGGGGTGGGGGATGGGGCTGCCTCCTTGCCCAGCATGGGGCAGGAGCAGTGACTGCGGGTGGAGGGGGGGCTGTGCTGCTGCAGGGTCCTGCTGGAAAAGGGAAGGGTTTGAGGTGGAAGGGCAGGCTCAGAGTCAGTCTGCCCTGGCAGTTGATATGGGGGGCACTAGGACCCTGAGACAGCATGCAGCTGCATGGAAGAGGCAGGGACATGCACGGGATCAGCAAGAGGGGGCGGGGGGACACTTGAGGGAGGCACAGGGGGGGCAGCAGGTGGGGCCGGGAGGAAGACTCGGCCCCAAACATTGTTGGAGCTGGGCCCCGGGCTCTGAATATTGCTGGTGACTGGGCACCACGTGGGTATATAACTCACTGCCCATGATCCCACGCATTTCCACGCACGTGGATTTGTACGGATAGCTTTGTTTTTTGACTTGCACCTCCTGTCACTGCATCCTCACTTTCCCTTTCAGTTTGGGCTATGATCAAACCCCCAGATTCAAAGAGGATATGTATGACCTGCTATCACATCGGACTGCGAAGTTCACCTGTTTTTTGTGCAAAACCATAAACCGGCCCAGGTTTGCTCCACTCTGAGCCTAGATAGACATGAAAGATTTGAAAGCCTCAGGGAATGTTTTGATTGGCTCAGTTCAGGTCACTTGAGCTCAAAAAGGATATTGGAGAGAAAGACAGGGGTTTCAGACATGGGTGATGAGAATGATTAGAGGCATGGATAGACTTTTGTAGAAAGAGACTGAAAAGATTTAGGCCTGGTCTACACTACGATTTTAGGTCAAATTTAGCAGCGTTACCTCAATTTAAGCTTGGACCCATCCACACGACGAAGCCCTTTTATCGACTTAATGGGATCTTTAAATCAATTTCTTTACTCCACCTACGACGAGGGGATTAGCACTGAAATCAGCCTTGCCGGATCGAATTTCGGGTAGTGTGGATGCAATTTGACGGTATTGGCCTCTGGGAGCTATCCCAGAGTTCTCCATTGTGACAGCTCTGGACAGTGCTCTCAACTCAGATGCACTGGCCAGGTAGACAAGAAAAGGTCTGTGAACTTTTACATTTAATTTCCTGTTTGGACAGCGTGGTGAGCTGATCAGCACAGGTGACCATGCAGAGCTCACCAGCATGATGTGCACATTGCTGGGTCAGTTTCTTGTTTGGATCCACTCCATCTATCTTTTACATCTTAGGCTGGCAGCAGATGGTGCAGTATGACTGCTAGCCATAGTCATCTCCTGGGTGCTCAGCAGAAGACAGTGCAGTACAATTGCTAGCCATTGTCATCTCCTGGGTGCTCAGCAGAAGATGGGAATGACCTGGCTGAGTCACTCCCATGTCTGCCCAGGCGCCCCTGACCGACCTCACTGAGGTCCGCTAAAAGAGCACCCAGGAGTGAGATGACAATGGCTAGCAATCATAATGCACCATTTGCTGCCAAAAGGCAATGAGCTGCTGCTGTGTAGCAATGCAGTCCCACATCTGCCAGCACCCAGGAGACGTACGGTGATGGTGAGCTGAGTGGGCTCCATGCTTGCCATGATATGGTGTCTGCTCAGATAACCCAGGAAAAAAGGCGCAAAACAATTGTCTGCCATTGCTTTCACGGAGGGAGGGAGAGGGGGGCCTGATGATATGTACCCAGAACCACTCATGACACTGTTTTTGCCCCATCAGGCATTGGGATCTCAACCCAGAATTCCAATGGACAGTGGAGGCTGCGGGAACTGTGGGATAGCTACAACAGTGTAATGTTCTGGAAGTTGACGCTAGCCTCGGTACTGTGGATGCAGTCTGTCGACTTAATGCACTCAGAGCATTTTGTGTGGGGACACACACAATCGACTGTATAAAAATGATTTCTAAAAAACTGACTTCTATAAATGCAACCTAATTTTGTAGTGTAGACATACCTTTAGATTCTGTTTGAGTCCTCTGGAGTAATAGGTCTGTAGGTCTATGGAGGCTATTCCAGCCATGAGGCAGCAGAAGTCTCTTAACTGGCCCCACTGCTGTTTTTTGGCTTGAGAGAGGATCCTTGCATCTTCTACAGAGACCCCTAGTCCCCAGCCTTTCTATCCGGCTGGGCACTCAGTAGATGCCTGAGTCTGAGATGCAGTCTCCTCTGTAATTTTATACACTAGGAAAGCCGCAATAGCTTTTACTTCTTCAGCCTCTTACAGGTAATCCTGTATTTAATGCATCTTGTAGTATTTTGCAGATGTCCATTAAACCTAATGGGTTCCAGTTCATTCGATTTCAACCTCACCCTTTTCAAGAGGAAACTTGCCTTAAATATCAATGGTGCACTAATGGTCAACCAGTAAGATAAGGTTATTCCAAGATTCTCAGATGTGTGCTGAAATAACACAAGGATAGATTTTTATTATATTGCAGGTTGGTTGGAACTGTCATGCTTCGTAACTTCATCTGCTACTTGCAGGGCCCAGGGCAACATGAGGGAAGGAGTTGGTAAGACAGGAATGTTCAGATTTGGTGCTCATATATTAAAGGAATGAGAATAATACTTTGCATTAACTGTACCAGCACTTTTCATCTGAAGGTCTCAAAGCCCTTCACAGCATTAATCAATGTCAGAGCACTTGTGAGATAGGAAAGTATTATTAGTTAATTATAACTATTCTACAGACGGCTAAACATAGAGTGATTTGTTTAAGGCCTCACAGTATGTTGGGAGCAGAGTTGGAATAAAACAAAGTAGCCTGATACTCCTTACACTCTCATCGGTGTATATCTCTGGTAATGCCACTGAAATTATGAGAGTTACGCCCATGTAAAACTGGTATAAGTAAGAGGAGAATACAGACCCAAGAGATTTTACTCTTAGGCCATGTCTACAGACCAGAAGTCAGAGGCTATGTATTTTTTCGAATTCTCCCAGTTGTTCTAGCACCAGTGTGGCTCTCCCAGTGCTAGAAGCAATGGGTGCCCTAGTGTAGATCAGATGCCAGTGCTTTTACAACCAGGATAATTAGAGCTGCTCAGAAACTGAAAAAATCTTAAGTGTACACAGGACCCAGTTATGTCCTCCAGCTAAGAGCGACTGGGACTGATTCACCTCTGGCACCAATGTAAGTTGGGAGTGATCCCATCGATATCAATGAAGTTGCACTGGTGTAAATGAGAGGAGAATGAGTCCCATTCATTTTGCCTCTAAACCCAGGACTTCCATTTCTGTGTGTATGCTACATTTATTAAAGCCACTTTGCATTCCAGGCACATGCAGATGCTTTTAGCATCAACTAATTGCTACCAGTTAGCAGAGTCAGTAGAGCGGAATAGGGTCATTAAACCACATATTGTTGGGCTTGCAGTTGAGGTTCTGGAACAATGAAAAAACATATGGCATTGTACTGCCACTGCTCCAATAAGAGATGACGAATGAACTCACAAAAAAGCAAACAAGAAATATTTATTCTTCCTCTAATCAATTCATTTTTGTGGAGGAAAGTCTTTCTAGCCACAGCTCATTTTAACACTCCTCAAACTCTTCCCCTTCACAGGGCCTGATTCAAAGCCCGTTGAAGTACATGGAAAGATTCCTATTGACTTCACTGGCTTTGGCTCAGAGCCCTAAAGTACTAATCATGTTCAGAATATGCCCATTGCAATGGATGTTTTGGTTGCATTCTATTGTAGCAAATTACAGTATTTGGGGATCTACTGCCCCTTTAACTGCCTTACTTGCAGTCTGCCCACTAATGCATGTTTTCTAGCTCTGCAAACTCCTGAACAGCTTCAAACAGCTGCCATTTGAAAAAAGAAACCAGCCTCACACAAAAAATGTTTCATCCTTTCCCCAAATATGGAATTTTCCCCCCAAATTTAAAATGGTCCCATCAAGATGGGCAATATTCAGACCCGGACCAGGGACAGGATTAAGATCTGACATTGTGTGACCTCACAGAGTGAAAAATGGAAGCTTCATATATTTGGAAAGTGACTATTCCCAGTTTCCCAAAGAGACACAAAGCACTGGAAGGTCCTGAGATACCAGATGTTGAAGTCAAGACATCTTTACATAGAGAAAAGCTTTTTTGTTACTTTTGGAGGTTTTTAAATATGTCGTAATGTCATAGAATTTAAGGCCAGAAGGGACTGTCAGATCAGCTGGTCTGACCACTACCAACACCCAGCACCTGCATACTAAACTCAGCCACTGATATTAGCCTGAAGTATTACAGCCCAAGGTCCCCACAATTGCAAGGAAATGATTATGTGAGTCCTGGTGAGTGACCAGTACACACACACTACAGAGGAAGGCAACCCACCTCCAAATATCACTGCTAATCTACCTGGTGGGAGAGGAGGTGTGATCTGTTAGCCCCTGAGCATGGGAGCAAGACCCAGCCAGCCAAGCACCTGAAAGAGAGAATGCTCAGTGCCACCTCAGAGCCCTGGCCCATCTCGTCCTATGGCCCATCTCTGGAGGTGGACATCCTTGATGCTGCAGAGGATGGAGATTAAAAAAAAGAAAAACAATACATTGGAGGGGGGGAGGGTGGATTCCTTCCTGACCCCTGCCGAAACCCTGAACCATGAGCTTTTAGGCACAGAAGACATAAACTGGAAGTGAGTCCCAGGGCTGCTGAGACCTGCCCCATACCACTTATATTTTTTCTTTCTCTCTGATCCCCTGCAAAATAAATTAATAAAATAAATAAATAATTGCAGATATACTAATCTCCTAGAACTGGAAGGGACCTTGAAAGGTCATTGAGTCCAGCCCCCCTGCTTTTACTAGCAGGACCAAGTACTGATTTTTGCCCCAGATCCCTAAGTGGCCCCCTCCAGGACTGAACTCACAACTCTAGGTTTAGCAGGCTATTCCTCCCTAATGTACAGTTACACTCATGGTAACAAAGGAATCTGACCACAAGTGGAAGTTTATAAGAAATAGTCCCAGTAGAATTTTTAATGTGACATATAAATACAGTGGAATGGTGTGGCATCAAGATTTCACTGGCGTTCGTTTGAGATAACATGTTATTTCATGGTGATAAAGCCTTCATCTTACACATTGGGCACTCATGTATTCCAACATGTATGTAAATCAACTCATATAGATCTAATATGAAACTGAGTTGAGGACAGTATCCTAACAACAAGCTGCACTCTCTCCATGACTTTTTTCTGATCGGCCATCTAGACCAGTGTTTCCCAAACTTGGGATGCCGCTTGCGCAGGGAAAGGCCCTGGTGGGCCGGGCTGGTTTGTTTACCTGCCGAGTCTGCAGGTTCAGCCAATTGCGGCTCCCAGTGGCCGCGGTTCGCTGCTCCAGGCCAATGGGATCGCTGGAAGTGGTGGCCAGTACGTCCCTCGGCCCGCACCGCTTCCAGCAGCTCCCATTGCCTGGAGCAGCGATCTGCAGCCAGTGGGAGCCACAATCTGCTGAACCTGCAGATGTGGCAGGTAAACAAATTGGCCCGGCCTGCCAGGGGCTTTCTCTGCACAAGTGGCATCCCAAGTTTGGGAAACACTGATCTAGACAATAGGACAGTCATCAAGCTTCCATTTAACAAAGACTAAAACAAAGCTCAGCATAACACGTGCAATAGAAGTCAAAATATGATTGCAAATGACTGAGACTGTAGCCATTTCTGAGCAGTGAATGGTGAGGTGACAGCTGTAGCCAAATACTCATTTATACTGCCTGTGTTCCAGTCTTTGAGAAACAGTGAAGGGATAGCTTTATTGCTGGGAGGTCAGGAGTTACCACGTTAGTTCTACCTCCATTCCATCCTAACCCCTAGCATCAGAGTTTTAAAAATCCTGGAGCTCTGCCACTTCTGACAGCTGGTATTTCACTAAAGGTGCATTAGATCCTGATCGACGTAAACACTGAGACAGTGGCAGCCTAAAGATCCTGGCCCTTGGTCTGGCTGATATATGTCTGAGGGCTCCCCTGGTAGTAGAGTGTTGGGGAGTGGCTCCAACCTCACTGATTTTCTGGTCCCTGGGATGGGGGCAAACCCAGGGACCCATGATGGCTGGCCGGTTCCTAGATGCTTGAATAGCCTCTTAGTGGCCATTGCCAGCCAGTGTAAGGTGCTCTAAGTAAGTTACACCCCAGGACCAAGCCAACAACCCCAGCATTGTATGTGTATGCGGGGGCGGGGGCAGGGGAGGGAGCTCAAAGCCCACCTGGGTCAGGCACAGAAGGCATGCTTCTGAGGACCTGGCCCAGTGTTAACAAACTAACAACTCAATCTGTTCCCCATGGAAGTCAATAGCAAAATGCCCAGTGGGGCACTGACTCCCTTTTGTAGCCTGATTCAGTGCACATTGAAACCAGTGGAACGCATTCCATCAACTTCAACTTTGCACCACGCACTTGAACGGCAGTCTAAAGCGGGGGGACTTACACCGCTGTAGATGAGAAAAGAATCAGGACCTTCATATATAATGCCACCAGAGCCTCTCGACAGGCCACGTTTAACAATAGAGTTGCACCATTGTGTTTGTAGTGTTGTAGTGCCAAGTTTCCTTTCTTTTAATTTTGATACATTTTCAATGAAAATTCTAGTCTACCAGATTTTTTAAAATATGTATTGTCTCTTTGGCCTAAGCGTTAGCCTGTATTTGAGGCCTTGCTGCGTTGTTCTGTTAGGACAAGACATTTATTATCTGAGTCACGTATTTCTTTGGTACAATCCTGTTTGTTTACAAAGAATGCACAAAGAGTCCTGTTCCCCTGCACAAAGTAGGAACAAACACCAACAGGTAACTTCCTTGCTCAGTGATTCCCAAGCCTGCCTTGCCAGCCAGTCCTGTGCCCCAAGGAGCTGTCCTGCTCTGCTTGCTTGCCGGCCACGCTCATACCTCTCGCTTAGGCTTTCTGACTGCTTTTGTCTCTGCCTCCCACACAAACACATCTGCAAACAATGAGTGTCTCAGACCCTGCATTTGCAATCTGCCCAGGAACACACTCTGATTCCTCGAGTTACCTCTTGTGCAGGCTTTCCTAGGTGGCCCAGTGCCTTGGGCAATGGCTTCAGCTATCTTACGCCATAAATAATGGTCCTCAAACCTTTGACCTCGTGCCCCCCCTTACTCCTGTCTGCAATCCCCTGGAGCAGGGGCTGGGTGGGGGCTGTGGCTTGGGGGGGGGGAATGCAGACTGGGGTGAGGGTGCTAAGGCTAGGGATACAGCTGTGGGTGTGGGCAGGGCCAGGAACGAAGCCTCAGGTGGAGGGAGGGGGAGGCGGGCAGGGGGATGGGGCCAGGAGCGGAGCTGGGATGTTGCTTCCTCCCTGTCCCCCCATGGGGGTTGGCCCAAGCCCCAGCAACACCCCCTCCAAATGTTTTTGAGTCCCTGGAGGAGGGCAACTGGGGGGCCTCTGCCATCAGAGATTCAACTGCTTCTTCCATTTGGTCTGAATGAAGGGTGGCTTGCACATCAGCTTTAATGTGGTCTGTGATGGCCTATAGCTCAAAGACACATTTGAAGGCAACCACTAATGCCTTTCAGCATAACAGTATTAGTTTCAGTCTGCTCTGGGCTGCCCAGCCCAGACATTGGGCCTTCCAGACTTTTATCCACAAAGCTGCTGCTTTTAATTTTACCTTCTTATTAAAAGAGCTAAATCAGAGAATATTTACCGTTCCCTCTCTAATTACTTTTTTTACTTCGGAAAGCAGAGTTAAAAGCACAGGTGATAAGCTACCATAATTTGCATTTCTGTTTTTTCATATGAAAACTAAAACTCAGTTCCTTGTAGTGGAGTTGGACCAGAGTTAATGTTCCTCACACCACATTTACTCTTGTTAAACTTATTATCTATTTCAATTAAAAAGAAAAACTTAAAACTGGTAAGGACACAGGAAAAAATCCCCTATTGAATCCACTGGGATACTAGCAGTGATTTTTGCTATGGACAGTCTGTCATAACTCACAGATTTATTGCATACTACAAACATTTATTTCCAATGCAGGCTACTAGTTCACATTCCCTTGAATGCCGGGGGGAGGGGGAGGGTGTCCCAATTTTGCGCCAATTGGAATCAGTGACAAAACTCGCATTGACGTTAATGATAGCAAGATCAGGCTGCAGGTCAAGCAATCAACTTGTTCTTTTGCAATTAAAAAAATGGACAACTCATCAGAAAGTGAAATACTTTAGCTGAATTAACAAATGTAGCAAGTTTTCTACATTCCTACACCTTAAAAATTGCTGCTGACTTTGACTCATTATGGAAGAGGAGAATGCAAGCGACTGACCGACCCATCTCACATTAAGCTTCTCTGCAAGTAACATGTCTGTAATTGTTTTAGGTGAGTCTCTGGGTGAATGCTAATGTTTAATACCTTGCACTGTTTGCTTACATCTGCCTGTTAAGATATATTGGGATTCACCAATTTAACACAGAGAAACAATCCACAACCTTCTATGTTCACATAGGCCTTTGTGAGAAAGAGGCGTTTTGGGCTACTGCCATGTTCTCATTTTTTGGGGGAAAAAAGGCAGTTAATGGCTAATAAGCATGCACAACAACATGATTGGAGTTGCATGGCAACGAAAACAGACAGCAGAGTATGAGAGCACTGCAAAGAAACATATGAGAGTGAGAGCATACATTCGGGTACAGAGAGAAGTCTCCCTGCTGGATTAATGTGACTGCTTTGTTAATGTCTTTGATAACCAGGTGCATGTAGGAATGTAGTTTCAATGTTAATACTAATCATTTAGGGTGGACTGTTATGCTTTTTAATAAGAACAGATATAAAATTTTTAATTAAAGGTGATGTTAAATAAAATTATATAATACATAGGTTGGGAAAAGAGTGTCTGTACATCTGGATATAGTGCTTAGATTATCCACAAATACAAAGTTCAGTTTTAAAAGTCATATGATACATAGAGTACACAATCAGCAATAATCCAAATTTAGGTGAATAGATTTAACAATACAGTTTAGATACTAGACTCTGAATACCCTGGTACATCACTCATGAAAAGTAGTACGGAGCTTTGGTTGTGGAAAGCAAAATAGATCAATGAGTGTAGATTGTGCCTCAGTAATTGAGAATTAGTTAGGTTGTCCATTTAGAAACTGCAATTCATGAGGAAAGTATTTGTTACTTTCCTGACTGCGCTTCTCAGCAATCCACCCCTTTGAAAATGACGGCCTATATGCAGGTTGCTGACTTTTTTTTTTTTTTTTAAGTGTTTAGTTTTATAACTATAGCTGTCACATAGACATTAGTGCCATCTCGTGGAGAATCAAGGCAAGAATATTGCGTGGTTGTTAGTGGGATGGGATGGAACAGCATAATTAATCGTGAATGCACAAGCTGTCATCTCACTAAATATTCAATTTCTACATTCGAGATGAGCTGCATACAGATGTGCTGCATGCACAGACAAGGTGGGGTGCACAACCTGCTCCATGTATTAGAAAGCCATGGCCCACTCACCCGGGTGCACAGGCTTCACTGTGTAAGCTGCAAGGTGCAGTCCATGATCTGGCCTCCTCACCACTTCCTTTCGGATGACTTGCTCACGAGGGGCAAGTGGAACCTGCAAAACGCAGGGACTGCTACTGTGCAATGCCCTTGCACCACAGTGCGAAGCATTGGGGTGGCTTCTGGGAAGGCCCCTTCTCCCATCCCGCATGGGCTGTGCAAGAGCAACTCGTCAACTGAGGGACTGATTCAGACTGCAGAATGTTTATTTAGTGGAGGTGATGCACAAGATGGAAAAACCCAGCTTGAATCTCCGACTAGGAGACAGATTTTGACTCCTGATGTGACCCTTATGTGTGTTCTGGATGCATGTAGCAACCATACAGCTGGTTGTGGGGGGAATTCCCTCAGCATAAGTACAGTATAGGGCTTCTTCTGTCAGTCACCCTACACTGCTTCCTCCCCCCCAAATTGCAGTGTTGGGGGCAAAGGGTTGGAGTGGAGGAGGGAGCAGGCTAGTAATGCAGAGTTCTGTAGTGACTCTGAGGCTGCTCTAACTTACGCTAGGGCTTGTTCCTGTCCCTGGAGCAGCCTAGTGTCGAGGTACAGAAGTGACATAAAACTTTCTGGAGGCACAGTATTGGCCCGAGTTTGGAGGGCTGTAAGTTAAGTAAAAGGATAGGATTTTTTCCCCTCAAAATAGTACATCCGGTACAGAAGTAGAAAAGAATAAACACAAGGGAGCTCCTGATGCCATATAATAATAATAATAATAATAATAATAATACCTAGCTCTTACACAGCACGTTTCATAGTAGATTTTAAAGCACTTCACAATGGTCAGTCTCATCATCCCTATTTTACAGATACTGAAGCTGAGGCACGGAGAGGAGAAATGACTTGCCCAGGGTCATGCAGCAGGCCAGTGACTGAGGCAGGAATACAACCCAGGTCTCCACGCAGTTTAAGGCTATGGCTACACTACAGCCTAAGTCGATTTAAATTATGACATTAAGAGGTATGAATTAGCCACGCCCTTGAGTGACATACTTATGCTGACATAGGCACCAGTTTAGACAGTGCTGTGTTGGTTTGAGACACCAACATGGCTACCGCTGCTCGCAGGCGCTGGAGTAATTAAGCAGACAGGAGAGCTCTTTTCCATCAGCTTAGAGCGGCCACAATAGAGAGCTTACAACAGCAGTCAGGATGATACTCTTGAAAGCAGAGGATGGAGCATCCTTGAGTGACCTTGCAGGAGAGTAGACTGAATCCACACCTGACCATGCCTCAGAGCATGTTAGTGTAAGCAGAGTCTCGATGAGCTCTCCCCTGACCTCTAGTGGGGAGCTGTGGAAAAAGACTTCAGAAGCTGATTGCGTTTGCATGGACACACCCACCCTGCTTAGGTGCTCAGCATGATAGGGTTGCTTGCCCAGATGATCACTTGTAGCTGATGTTTGATCCCTGGTCTCATTATTGGGGCAGAAATAATAAAAGGTTGTTATCCTTGTTGTGTGAACCGAGGGTGGCTGGCGGAGAGGTGTGGCAAGCAGCTAGCAGGGCATCTGGCGGAGAGGCATGACCAGCAGGGCATCTGGCAGAGAGGCGCAACCAGCAGGGCGGCTAGTAGAGACGTGCGACTGGCTGGCAGAGAGACATGGCAAGCGGTCAGCAGAGAAGCTGGTGGAGTGGACCAGAGTAGAGCCCCACAGAGGCGTGGCAATTGGCTGTTAGAGCAACGAATGAGTGCTTGACCAGTGCAGCATGTAAAGTGCCTCCTTATCCCCCTCTCCTGCCTTCCACCCAGGATGGGAGGTGAACTCTGCGGATAAACTTCTGAACTCTGGGGCTGCACTAACCAAGGACAGCAACTGTGAGTGGGGTACAAAGAAGAGATGGGCATGTTAAAGGGACTTTTGGGTTGCTGGACTTAAGACCCTGAGTGGAAAAGGACTCTGCCCAACTTACCTTAGAATGGGTCTTTTGCTCATGGTTTGTGTTTTTGAACCCTAGTTGCCGTGTTTTCCCAAATTAATGCTGAGTTAATTCCCTACTTTTATTAAGTTTTTGCCACACTAAGACACTGTGCTTGTGAGAGGGGAAGTATTGCTTCTTAGAGGCACCCAAGGAGTGATGTGTAATTGTCCCCGCTCACTGGGTGGGGGCTCGAGCCGGTTTTGTGTTGTATTGTTGAAAAGGAACCCCTAGATACTGAACCGTGCCTTGGTTGCTGCTGGCTCCACCTGGCAGAAGGGTTACATTACAAAACTTGTCTCTTTGCAAATCCTTTTTGTAATAGCTAAGTCAAGGCATTACAGCAAAGAACACATAGGATGAGACTCGGGACTAAGTTTGTAAGAGGCACAGCCCAGAATTTGCAGCTGAGGGAGGCTAAGGTGGCTTTAAGCCATTCTTGTGCCCTGCTGATTCTGGAAGCCAGAATAGCCTCTGGCATAATTTAGACACCCTCAAAGCAGTTTGTTGTTTGACTATGGCACCAGCGATGCCCAGAGTCTCTGAAGCATGTGCCATGGCCCTGCGCTGACACTCTTCTCTGGCCCATAGCCCCTTAACATACACACTTTATAAGGGAGATTTTGAAGGACAGCCTGTGGTGGTCTCCCTCAATTTCTGTACTGGGACTTTTTGAGCTCCTTTGCACTGTTCTGGGGCTTTTACCTAGTATACAGGGGTCAAAGAAGAGGTGAGAATCTCACCCATGGTAAGGAAAGCTGCTGAACCTGGAAGCCACTCTGAGGTGCTCTAGCTGGATCTCAGTTACTGTATTTAGTGCTCAGGTGATAGGCAACCTGGATACATTTTAGACAGATAAAAGCAAAAAACTCCTCCACAATATCTGCTTTTTTTTAAGTTCATTTTTTATTATTTTTGTAAAGTTTTAAGATTTTTCTAAAAGGTATTAAAAAAATGCAACTCAACAACAGTGTGATTGTAGTACAGTTATAGAACATTACTAGATAGGAGGAAAAGGAGGAAGTGACGTTTAAACCAGTGAAGAACAGTTACAGGCAGCAATAAAATTAATATCTATATAAAACTAGCAGTGCAATGATACAAAAGAGGAAGCAGCTTTACATTAAAAATACAGCTTTTTAAATACAGAAATAGCACCTTTTACAAAAGAAATTGAGAAATGTAAACCTGGTATGTAGATTCAAGTATATAAATTATACATCCCCCCACCCCCCAAACACTTGTACCAGAACAAAAATGTTTCACAAACCCTGCACAACATCGTGTACGTGCACTTTCCTCAGTGCAAATTGAAATCCTGCTTCTCCTTCGCAGTTTTGCTGATTGGTTTGACTGGACACTGGAAGAGAAAGTGTAGACTGCCATTGCCTTGACTACCAGAAATATGCCAAATCAAGTGCAGCAGCCTAAATGCTGCAAGTTCTTCTGCAGGTAGCATGGTTTGATGGGTTATTTTACATTCCACAGTGGTCTCGCTCCTGCTCCTGTTTACCTGGGTGAGAGTCTTGCCATTGACATAAATGCAACAGCGCCAAGCCCCATAGCAACCCTTGCACTCTCTGTATATTACAAAAGCTAGGTAGGCCCGATTCAGTTCTCACCATAATTGGTCTAACTCCACTGACTTCAGTAGAGTTATGCCTGATTGATATTGGTGAAAATGAGATCAGAATCAGGCCCAGTGTTTTAATGAAAAGTCAAATGTGGAAGTAGATATTGGAAACTGAAGATCTTCTGTCCCTGTATTTTTAAGCATAGTTAGGTCAATCATGAAACAGAACAGCCTTGCTGACAAAATGAGATGGGCTTTGCAATGATGATTTAACCGTGGAGTAAAAAGGCTTAATATTTTAAATCACTCCTCCTCCCTCCAGACTGCCATTTCACTAACATGCTGCTCACAAGTAAAGGAGCAAACAGATTGTGAGTCTAATGTAGACTCTCTATACAATCTGGAACAATAGCAGTGTTTCAAGCCTAAACAGGTACTGACGCATAGTAGCTGAGGAAGAGTCACAGCATAGTAGCTGTAATATATGATTGGCAATATTAATTTTAGCTACAGACTTCATTTCACCTTGGAAAGCAATTTATAATTGGGACTGTAAGAAAAAATACAATCATGTAAACTTGTAAAACTGTAGTGTAAAAAAATAAAACTTAAATTTTACCAATGTTAAAATTTCCCTTTCCCACACCTGAAAATTTCTGTTGTCATTCTCCTGTCAAGTTGGTTTTTTTTTTTTTTTTTTTAAAAAGAGGGATTAAAATACTCCCTCCTTATAAGGCTGATATTGGTCTACTTCTAACATAAGGCCACTGTACTCCCACTTCAGCTCCACTAACATTCATTCTTAAATTCCATATTGTAAGGACACATTTCATTATAACTCCCCCCCACAAAAACCATCCTTCACTCTCAAAACTAGCGAAGTAGCACACTAGACTCTGTCTGCTCTCAGAGAGCAATGCCAGTAAACACACAACATTCTTACTACATGAAAGAAGAGCTGATGTGGCTACCCATATTTTTGATAAAAGTTCAAAACATGATAGTATTAAAAAAGAAGACTGAAAAAATACAATTGTAGATTAAGTTTGTGAAAACACATCTCAAATCAGTACTAACCATTACATTATTTCCACTGTTTGAAGACTCTGAATGCTAAGTGTGACATATCCCTTTCTTTATTCTTACTTTCCCTCCAAGAATAAAGATAACTACTTCGCTCTCTTCCCAAATTCATGACTCCTATTCATGGATATCCTCTTTCTACAATTTAGCCACGTAAGTGCCTAAACACAAAGCCTCCCATTTTTCACGTGTATTCAAATATGCCATTCATGGGGGACCATCCTTGTTCTTAATCTCCAGCCATATTAAAACATAGTTGGATAACTATTATTTCTAATGAGCATTACCAAAACCCCCTACTGTCATTGGTGAACAGTTATGCACACAAGTATTCCCTTTGGAAACTGGATCTATTCTTGTGATTAACTGCTCATCAGTGTAATCTGGCCTTAGAGATTCTAGACCAACATTTCAGAGGTTCACTATTCCCAAAATTAATTTGTCAGATTGTTATTTAGGAACCAGCTTCTGGACTATTTGTCAATTAACTTGTACTTTTTGCCCAGTAAAAAGACACAAAACAAGGACTAATACAGTTCATTAACACAACTACCAAAAAAAGTTAGATTCACAGTTATTTTGGTCTTAATATTTTTCATATGTATACACTCATCCATACTGTAAGTTTATCAGGCTTTTGTAAAACAAGTGCAGGGAAAACTGTACAACAACCAATCAATATTCAAGTAGTCATACCCTGAGAAAATCTGTTATTTAGAAGCTGCAAACATTTTGCACTAAATCCCATTCCAATGTACAAAATAAATAACAAGAGGCTGCATTGCTGAGGCAGAACTTGACAGATTGGAACACAGCAAGCAGCTGCTTCTACAACTGCAGGAGGTTATCGTTTTTTACCACAGATTTATTCAGGGTAAGTAGAGGACATGTAAAAAACACTCACCCTAGATAAGTGCTAGACAGCTCATTAAAAAAAGAACAAAAAACCCACCACCCAAACAAACAAAAAGCTCCATGAGACTCCAGTAAGTCTGTTTGCATTTCCTCACAGCAATATGATATTTTTCAAATTAAAACCACAAATGCAATTTGATGCTCACATTGCTGCACCGTACACAAAGTCTGAATCCTAACTAGTATTACATAAGGAATTAATGAAGCTATTTCAGTGATAGGGATGATTCATGAAAGAGAAAGTTAAAGAACTAGTGGGCAAATACACAAGAGGGATGACATTTTAACATGCTCCTCTTGTTAGACGATAGCTGTTTCTTTTGTAACAATTATGAAGTCATGTTACAACATGACCACACCTTTGCAATGAGCTGGATTAGTCACTGCCACTACTTGAGATTTCTAGTCTTCTCTGAACAGAACTGGCATTTCTGGTCTGGTTGCCTTCATTTTTCTTCCATGCAATAGGATCTCCAAGGCTGCCGGGAGTTTTGAAAAATGCCTCGTGATGTGTAGGACGAATGCTCTTCGGAGTAAGTGGGGCTGATGATGGCTAGTTATAAAAATGAAACAAAGCAACTCAGAAATGGCTTATCCAAAAGTGAGAACACACACAATTTGTTAGACATACGGATAGTTTTCAAACCAGGTGTCTAAAATTAGGCTCCTAAATCCATATTTACACAACTGAAAAATCAAACAGATTCAGTTTAAAGTGCTTCCCTACCTCATCGTCAGGTGCCCAATATGGATTTTAGGTGCCTAGTGTTAGACATCCGGTCTGAAAACTTAAGCGAGAGCTTTATAACACAATCACTTTCCTTGGATATGCAACCTATCACTCTTTTCAGTGGTTATATTGTGACTGATTTTTGAATTCTTTGTTACAACATTTTTCATAAGTTCACAAACATCCAAAAATACAACTTATTTTAATGGCTCATCCATTCCCCAGTAGTGAAATAATAATTTTAAACAAGTAAGACTAAAGCAAAAACAAGTATAGTGGATATGAGAAGCAGGCAGTGATGCACTATAAGTAGGGCTCCGAGTCTGTTGTGGAGGTTGCAGAAGTCAAGCAGCTGGCTCTGGAGCCAGTCTTCAAGTGGCCCCAGGGACAGGCGCACCTGCCGCAGCTGCAGTGGCCCTAGGGCCAGCCGCACGAGCCACTGCTTGGGTGGCCCTGGGTAGCTGACCCCAGGGACCACCTGAGCAGTGGTCCCTGGGCGGCTGGAGCAACTGCTGCTCAGCAGCCCCCAGCAGTTGGTGACCCTGGCCTCAGGGCGCTCTCCTGCTCCCAGCAGTGGCCTCCTAGCTCCTCACCCAGTAGCACCCTCCTCCCCACTGATTTAGTTAGGGGGTATATATAGTTCATTTATTGCTTATTGCCCATAACCTGTCCATGACTTTTACTAAAAATATCTGTGACTAAATCGTAGCCTTAACTATAATGAATGCAGTTTGATCTCATTTATAGTATGAAACACAGCTGATTTCCTCCCCGTTCTGAATCTGTATTTGTGATTTCTTTACAAAAGAAAAACCAGACACTGTGCTAATTTTTTTTTAAATTAAGATCCTTTTTTCTCTATACATTGTATACAATATTTTTGCTCAGCACTCTAATCTGACACCACCACAAGGAGGCTGTATTATTTAGTGGTTATAGTAAAAGTTTGGGGGTGGAGCCTGGAGGATTTATACTTCATACAACTTTTCAGCCAGAGGCTCAGTCTGAGTTAAAACTGAGAATCCTCCTGCGCCACACTGCCCCTGCCCTATTTATTTACTTTACACAATACAGATTTTTAGTGGTAGTGCCTATCTGTAAGGCCATAAAAAGATTGCTGGCTGCAATTTTATTGCAGAAAGCACAGCTGTTAACACATACTGCAAATTTTTATAGTTACCACAAATATGAGTGACCCAAATTAACGTGAACTTGTAAACTAGGTTGCAATGTCACTCATAGACGTCATGGCAGAGGTGGTGACCAGGCCACATTTGAGTGAATGGTGTTGTAACCTGGCACATGTGGTTGCAACACCACTCATATTTTCCCTGGCTGCCTCATTGTCATGCTTGCCTTTGAGAGCCAAGCAGGACACATACCATCTCTTCTGTGCTGCTGCCATGCTTTGGAAGGTAGGCTGCAAGCATAACATAGTGTGGCTGCACCTTTTAAACCAAACCCTTCCTGCCCTTCCCAAGACTGCCCCACAACTTTCTTACAGCCTTACCAATCAGAGCACTGGGGAAAAGTACAGACTCTGATTTCTGAGAGAGTAATAATTTGTTCTACTTCAGTATATGGTGCTAGCAAACTTGTAAATACACATATCTGTTTAACGTTACACTTCAGCCTGTCAGGGTTTTTTAAAAAATATTTAACTGCAATGGTAGCCACTGCACCAGAGTTTGTTATCCTCTCTCTCTCTGAGACAGGCCAACAAACACACACACTCTGAAGCTGAGTAAATAACTCCAAAACCGATTCATTTTCATTCAGCCTCAGGCACTTGATCCCAGGATTGCACTTTTGTATAGCCTCCCTTTAATTAATCCCTTACCTGTTGTAGTTTCAGAAGGGTGACTGGGGGCCCCGTACAAACTGAGGATTCCAGTTTAACCGTGTTGCAAGATCTTCCAAGCACAGGGCTCAAATGTACAGCAGAAGGTACTGGTTGCTGTGGATCCACTGAAGGTATTTTGGAGGTCTTTGGAGTAACCATTGCTGTGGTGCCAATAAAGACAGGTGTTGTTGATGTTAGACCAGGCATGCTGAAATTTGTGGATGCAGTACTTGGAAAAGAGCCAGCAGGAGCAGACGGAAGTGGATTGGTGATTGCTGGAGAACAGATAAGAGGGAAGGGTGCCACGGCTGTAGATGGCACTACCACACAGGGAACACTAAGAGATGGTAACTGGCTTGCAGACAGACCAACAGCACCAGGGATTTGGTTTGCAGAAAACAGGAAGTTAAAACCACTTAATCCTAAACCAAAAAGAGAGAAGATTAATGTCAATTAGCAAACTGCATTAATTCCTTAACCATACTAAACAGTTATTCAGTAAAAGGGAGAAGCAGAAAGTGAAGTTGTTTAGGAAAATGCAAAACATGATAGTAACAAACTACATGCCCGAGAAAGCTGCTTCATCTCTCTACATTTGTTACCCATCACAATAGTCCTGTTCTTTGGAACCTAAATTGCCTTTTGTTTTGTTTCCTCTCCTCTCCACCTTTCCTCTCCTCTTCCTTTCATATTTTTTTCTCTCTTTAGATTGCAAGAATCTGTAATGCACCAAGCACCATCTGCTATTGTATAATTAACAAAAGAGCAGTAAGCTGCACCCTGTATACACAAGCTTAGTACTTGTTTGTTTCCCCACTAATAGAAATAATTTGCTGAACTACTTAAAAAAAATAAAAACAAACAAACAAAAACTTATACACAACTTTAAAGTAGGGCTGTCAATTATTGCAGTTAGCTCAAGTGATTAACTCAAAATAAACTAACTCGATTACAAAAATCAGCCATTTTAATAGCATTGTTAAACAATAATAGAATATCAATTTAAATTTATTATAAATATTTTTGGATGTTTTTCTGTTTTCAAATATAGTGATTTCAATTACAGCACAGAATAAAAAGTGCACAGTGCTCACTTTATATTATTTATTACAAATAAAGAAACAGTATTTTTCAACTCACCTCATACAAGTTCTATAGTGCAACATCTTTATTGTGAAATTGCAACTTACAAATGTAGATTTGATTTTGTTACATAACTGCATTCAAAAATAAAATGTAAAAACTTTAGAGCCTTTAAGTCCCCTCAGTCCTACTTATTCAGCCTATTGCTCAGACATTGTTTACATTTATGGGATGCTACCTGTAATTCCCCACCTCTTAAGGCACTTTCACGATAAAGAGATTGCACTACAGTACTTGTATGAGGTGAATTGAAATATACTATTTCTTTTGTTTATCATTTTTACAGTGCAAATATTTGTAATAAAAAATATAAAGTGAGCACTGAACACTTTGTATGCTGTGTAGTAACTGAAATCAATCTATTTGAAAATGTAGAAAATATCCAAAAATATTTAAATAAATGGTATTCTATTATTGTTTAACAGCATTATAAAACTGAGATTGTGATTTTTAAAAAAAATCTCGATTATTTTTTGTAATTGACAGCCCTACTTTAAAGAAATAACAAAATTTATAAAAATCCACTTGTTAAGGGCCCAATTAAACTAACTGCAGTCAGTGGAAAGACTTTCATTGTCTTCAATAGGATCTGAATTGGCCTGCAATTTATCGGATCTTCTGAACGCCTTGATCCACATTTCAAAGTAAGACTCCCAGCCTGTAAGTTGCTCCACACAGGTGAACCCCTGCATCCATGTGGAGCTCTAGTGTCTTTGACTTAGTGTCACAATGAGACCAAATTCCAAGGGAACAACCTCTCCATTCCACAGCAGCTTACTCTGTTGCTATAAAATCCTCTTCCCTACATCCCACTCAGGTGCCTGGAAAGGGGAAAGCTTGTAACTGTCTTTAGGAGAACAACTCAACTCCCTGGACCTCAGCTGCTGCAGTGTTCTCCGGGCTGCTTAACTTACCAGCCTACTCTTCCAGTTCTCCACACTCTTGGCTTCAAGCCAAACTTCAGCTCTGGCTCCCTGCTACCTAGCTCCATGGACCAAAGCATGCTTTATAATGGAAGTAGCTACCCCTTGTGCCACCTGGAAACTGATCCTGGCAGGGCAGGGAGCTAGAAAACAAGAATTCACATGCCTGGCAACAGCAATAGGACAAAATTCTCCAGCAGCAGTGCTGAAGTTCATGACATGCTGGAAAAATAGAGTCCATGACTGTGGAATCCACAAAGCCCTGCTTAAGAGGAGTGAGGCAGTTCACACCTGCTAGAGCTATTTTTTCAGGCTTATGAAGACACCATGTCTACACTACAAGCGCTACAGTGGTATAGCTGCAGCTACACTGCTGTAGTGTAAACACTACAGTGGCAAAAGGTTTTCTGTCACTATCATAAATCCACCCGCTACAGAGGTGGTAGCTAGGCTGACCTAGCTGTGTCTGCAGTGGGGGTTAGGTTGCCCTAACTACATCACACAGGGAAAGTTTTCACAGCCCTGAGCAATGTAGCTGGGTCAACCTAAGTTTTAGGTGTAGACCAAACATACATTCTCCTTTTCAAGGTTTCCTCCACAATCATAAGGGCTAAAACAAAACAAAAGGCAATTTAGGTTCCAAAGAACAGGACTATTGTGATGGGTAACGTGTGTTACTATGGGAATACGGGAAGCCTGGTTATTCACTGTAATCCATATTTAGGTACTTAAATAAAAGTGTGCTGGTTTTGACAGTTGCTGAGTAGAAGCAGCTCCCATTGACTTCAGTGGGATTTGTGGGTGATCAGACTTTCTGAAATTCAGGTCACTTATTTAGGTGCCCGAATCTGGATTTAAGAACCTCACTTAAGATGCCTAAATGTTCAAATTTAGTCCTCATCAATTAGTCATAATGTATCGCTGTGTATCTATAGTCCTTACCTGCTGCTGGCTGCACATAGAGATACTGTGGAAAGAAGGGCTGTTTGGTATTTTCTTGAGAGATTTGCTCTTTTCCCTGTGAGGGATCTTCAAGGTCTCTGCTCTGAGATTGCTTTTCCTGCTCCTGAGAATCTAAAGGTTTAGTTGTATTCTCTTCTCCAGCCTCGTCAGCAGGCGTTCCTAAGTCAAGATGAAAAGCTCCTAGATGCACATTAGAGGCACAGTTGCTTCCCCGGGAATATTCTACATCAGGTGGCTCAAAAGGTTTCTGAGCAAAAAGAGAATGAGGAAGAAGAGTCCAAATTAAAAGATAGTATATGAGCTACCATCTCTCGCATGCCTTCCTTGACTGAAGAGTGAAATTCACCCTGGTGCAGAGGGCCAGCACAAGGGCTATGCACCACTGAAGTCATGGTTTGAGGGGTGCACAGGTCATCTGCACAGGACTGAATTTCACCTTAAATGCTTAGACCTATTAAACAGATATAGTTCTCTTGCAAAAATATCCCTGGAGAGGGCTTTTTTTTTTTTAATTTGAAGGGAAAAAACTCAACATGGATTGTAGATCCCTTGTAGATGCCTCAGACAACGCAGATACAAACACTGACGTGGGGCCAGGACATGCCCCCTACTTAGCACCTGGAGTGGACTCTGGATGTGATCCTCCTCCCTTTGCAGAAAGTGGCTCATTGGCCTCTAAGGACACCACCTACTCATCCTGCTGAGAGGAGAAGTTGGACTAGGAGGACAGAGTGGGAGGCGAGACAGGGAAGATGGGAAGATGCAGATCACCTCTCCTGTGGCCATGTAGAATGAGCCATGCTGCCAGGGTGAACCCTGCTGGGACAAGAGCTGGTGTGGAGGAACAATGTCTCCTGTGGAACTGCCAGGTTTGGAGGCAGCTCCAGTGACAGGACAATGTGGAGAGGAACGCTCACAGATTTCTTCCCCTCTCATAGGTCTGGGCCATGGCTCTGTGGAACAGGTGATCTGTGCCTCATTGTGAGGCAGGCATTTTTCACCAGAGGCATAGCATCCCTCTTCCAATTAATGCTTCACCAAATGTATTTCTCCCCCCAGCTTATACTTGTGTGGGGAGGTGACATTTTTCTCTCTACATAGGTATCTGCAGTGAATGTTCATCTGCAGAGAAGACTATTTCAAGTAATGTAAGTATCTTTCCCCTGCTCTCAGCCTTAGCAACAAAGCTGGGTATCAATTAAATTCACTTCCTTACCTTGGGAAGCACCAATGAGAGGGGGACATCACTCTGCTCCATAGTTTTCCTTTTAGCAGCTGGCTCTATGCTGGCTGCAGGTGTGGGGAGACACACACACTTCTGGGAACGCTTGTGACAGTTAACAGCAAATACAGCAGCTTGTGGCTTTAGGGGTGAGGCCTGTCCCTCAGGGCTTCTGTTGCACTTTTCTCCTGTAGTTGGAAGGTTCTCCCTGGACAGACTTTCCTGAGGACTGCCACACAGCATGACGAGAGATGCAGAGGGGAGGTAAACAAAAGACTGGTTGGGGAGCAGAGCAGTTTTCCCATTCTCTGTTTTGGAGGCTGCCAAAATGGGAGTCTGCAAAACTTGGCCATTCGTACCATTTGGCAGAGAGAGGTTTGACATGTCTGAGTGAGCAACAGGAAACACTGGGTGAGGTAAGGGGTTAAGGCAAAAATCAGAGTCCCCAGGATCCGGAAGAACAGAGAAAGGAGAGATTATAGCTGGGTTCCTCGATGAATTTAAGATTGTTTCAGTGGCACAAATTTTACTCCTAAAAGGTGTAAGTAAAAGAGGAAAAAAAGTGTTTAGTTCAGAATGACATCCCCATAAACTGTCCTTAAAATAAAACAGTGAGGATCTCTGGGGTTATGTGTGGAGACTACCTGACAGAGTGCAGTAATTATCAAACAATTTATCAGTCACTTACATATCACGTCAAACCAGAGAAGCTGACTCTCAGATTCTTTGGCTGTACTACTGTTCAGTTCTTTCAGTAAGTGCTAGCACACATTAAGGCCTCCATGCTATTCTCACCTACGTTAGCAGTGGGTGTTTGGAATTTGGCAATGGAGCAGAACAGCAATGCAGCATGTTTACCCCGTTCCTCCACAGAAGCTTCTCCATGGGGTTTAACCCCCACCCTTTTAGAAGAAGAAAACAGTTGCTCTCATTAGCATATTCTGGCTCCAAATTAATGAGCAAAGTCAGTATTAACTTGCATGGAGAGTTTGTTAAAAACCCTAAAAGATTCATCCTTTTGTTAGAAGCATTTTGTTTCATTTTAATGGGAAGAAGCCTACTACTATCTCTTAGCTATTAAAAACTTTCCCCCTTTTTCCACTGGAGAAAATGAGAAAAAAAAATTTTAAAAAGGGGAGAGGAAGAATTATTTCTTCACAATTGCAAGATGGAAATTCTGTTTTTTGCTTCAAAATTTTTATTGAAACATTTTTTGTCAAAAATTTCAACCAACTCAGGTTGCACTTCCACAAGTCCAAAACCCCTGTAAAGGTTCTGGATTCAGCAGCCAGTGTGTGCATGGGCTATTTTTAAGACCTATGCTGCTATAGGGCTGCGAACCAGTTAGGTGGCTAAATACCTTTGTGACTCTAGGCCTGGGCCTGCCAGTGGATGACCCAGGCCTATTGGTAGTCCAACTAAGAGTGGTTAAGGGAACTGAACCCTGATAAAAGAATGAAGAATGAGTACAAATTCAGTTTTCTTGCCCCACTGGGGTGGAAAAAGCTCATGGTTAAGGCTATGATTTAGTCACAGTCTGTGACCTGTCCATGGCTTATAATATAAATCGGGGGGGGGGGGGGGGGGCACTCCAGGGCCAGCCCACCAGCTACCAGGGGCCACTGAGCAGTGGCTGCTCCAGCCATGCCTGGGACCGTTGCTGCGGGGGGGGGAGGGGGAGCCATTGCTCAAGGAGCGGGGGGCACTGCTTGATGGGGGAGTGGGGGGGGGGGAACAGCAACAGCTGCCGGGAACCACCAAGCAGTGGCTGCTCTGGCCGCCCCCAGCAACGCTGCTTAGGCGGTCCCTGGGGCCAGCCACACTGGCTGCTGCTTGGGCAGTCCCCGGGGCCAGATGCCCAGGGCTGCCCGAGCAATGGCTGTTGCGGTTGGCTGCAGGGCCACCTGACCGGATGCTGCAGAAGCCACAGATTTCACGGAAAGTCAATCTCCATGAGACATGGAGCCATACTCATGGTAGGGGAGCTTGTAGCCTTAAGCTTCCAATAAATATATTGTATGAAAATTTCAAAACACACCAGGGAATTTATACATATAGTCCATTAATTGTATAGGGGATTTAGGCACATCTTCCTAGACTGCTTTGAAAATCTCAATAGCTGTTTTATTTCTCTGTTAAAATGTGATGCATGTTGGTGTGAATCTTTTACATGCACACGGGAGAACAAATGTCATCCTGAGAGCCAATTTCTATCCTCTAATGGAAGTCACTGGAAATTATAGTTTTCCATCCCAAGTACAGAATTTGACCTTAAATTAAAATGCACAGGGCAGGGAACTGAGCAGACTGCAAGTTAAGACCCAACTTACTTTGTATCCTTTTCCATCTTCTGTCTGCAGACAGCTTCTAGATTTATCATTTTGGAGCAGTATTCATCTGAACCGACAATGCAAGCCGAAAGAACAATGGGACACTGAATTAATTACATAGATTTACTAAGCACATTTTCATATCGGTAATACAAAGAGTGGAATTCAGTTTTTCTACCAAGACATGTTTTTATAACGTTCACTATTCAGTTTGAGCAGTACCTCCGAAGAGCAGAGCACCCTCAATTCCATGCAAGAAACACTCAACACTGTGCAGGCTTCGGACAATTTACAGCGAATTCTGTATTTGCTTTATAATTTTACAATTCTGAAGTGTGAAAGTGCTATAAACTGGATTGTTACAGTAAACTCCATCTTACCAGAAACCAGACAATAAAAATCTGTTCTCTTTCTATTTAAAGAATATTAATACGTCTGTGCCAAATTTCAACAGAAGAAATAGCACCATACTTCCAGTGTGTAGAGAACAGAAAATTTACTGAAAAATAAGAACACTGCTTCAAGACTGAAAGTGACTGCTAGTGGCAGACACAATGGGTTAGGAAAGAGCAACAATTCTTGGTAGTTACCTTGCCTCTCCCTATGCGGGCTGTTGGGTTCAGAGCTGACCTTCCTTTTGATCCTTTCAGAAGGCTGAACAGTGTTAAATGAAGCATGCCGTGCGAACCTCTGTTTTCCATTAGCACAGGTATGATGTTGGGCACACGCCCCTCTTTTCAGGTCTGGTAAAGCAGCAGATGTTGGAACATCAGTTTTCGGATCATCTAAAGGAATTGGTTTTTGTAAAGTTATCACCTGAAGGACACCTGTTGTCATGGTAGCTTCTGCCACGTCGTGGAGCTTTGCTACGGACACAGCAGAAAAAAACTCCTTTAAACCCTGTACTATTCTACCACCACAAAACTATGTCAGAGCTAGTGGACAAGATAAGGTCACCCCTACCCACTCCAGTACTGTATATAGCTCAAGATCCTGGGCTACACCTAAGCTCTACTAGGAACAGCTGTGGAGAGAAAAATGGGAAGATGGGGCTAAGTATCATTAACATTAATCCTTACTTCTCCTTTATCCTAGGATTGGCCAGCCCTAAAATAAAGCAACATAAGGGCTCTACTTTGGGACCCCAGTATCGCCAGGATGTAGGCACACCATGGCCATGCCTTTTATCTCCTGAAACAAACCCCCCATGTCAGGGGACAAGAGGCAGAGGAGCAGCTCTGCACCACCTGCGTGATTCCCCATGTAGGGGGAATAGTCAGCTGCCTGTTTAGGGCAGATTTATTGACCCTTTGCAGCACAAAGGAGGCCACTGGATGGGACAGAATGTGGCCCTAAGGAACTGATTTTCCATTGCCTTGCACCTTAAACTAATGTAACATGAAGAAAAGGAAAAAAAACAAAAACAAAAAAAGTACCCATAAATATCTCCAATCTCTCCCCTTTCCCTTACATTCTGGCAGCGATATTAAAAAAGCTGCTTAGATAGATGACCTACATTAGGAAATTCAGACACTACATGTTTATGGGTACAGAAAGCAATGAATTCGGACTCACTCTTCAACTAGAAAATAACCACGTAAAATTTGGGAAAGAGCGGGTGATTTTAAAAAAAATCCAATTTAAATAAAAAAATTGTATTTTGTTATAATTTAAATAAGTTTTTGTTTTTTAAAAGTAATCCAGTTTAAAAAGAAATCTGATAGTAATACAAAATAATATGTTAAGGCCTAAACTTATAATCTCTTAAATAAAAAATAAAATATGCTGAATCCATGAACCTCTAACACACAACAATGAAAGGCTGCTTTTCTATATAAAGAAATAACTTGTTTTTCCCTGATTAACTTTTGAGATCTGGCTTTATAAATTTGTCACACTAGGTCATATACTGTATTAAGGGCTTATTTTGTTTAATAAAAATAAATGTTATATGCAGTTGTGTGTTTAATTAAATTCCAGTTACCATCATAATGCAGCTTGACCCAAATCATGAGCACAAAGTTAATTATGTAGTAAATAATATATCTAATTCACCGTTTTCTAACATACTAAAAATGTCTAATTAAGAATCTGACAATATTAAGCTATATAATTGCTTATATAAATGTATATAGTTATTGTGTACCCTCCTAGGTGGGAGGGGGATGTTCAAACTCGAATGTAAAGGTTCTATTTAGTTGTAAATCAACATATTTTAATGGTTATATTAACCAGTGAGAATGTACCTTTCTTTAGAAAATAGCTAAAGTACAAAGGGAAGAGTTATTAAAATTGATGATTTAAATCACTAAGTGGAAAGCCTCAGCTTAAAATCAATGCACCCTGGAAGAAAGTTCCAGAAAAATACACAAACCACCAAACACCACAAATTACCACTATTTCCACTGAATTCCACAGGCCCAATCCATTTGAAGGCTGGTTTGCGACCCCTTTCTTCTGTGACATGCACTTTCTTTATGAGCCCTAAGCTGGTCAGAACGTTGGCGATATCATACAGTCTTCGTACCTTTGCTGAAAGGTAAACAAAAGTGTAAAGAGTATACTGTAAATATGCCTGTACTACAGTAGTCCTCAAACTGTGGGGCACCCCCCCTCCCGGGAGGCCTAGAGGAATGTTTTTTTGGGGGAGGATGAGTGTGGCCCAAGTCAGCCCCCACGGAAGGCAGGGAGGGAACATCACCCAGCCCCACTCTGTCCTCAGCCACAGCTCCGGCTCCCAGCTCCCAGGCTCCTCTCCTGGCCGTGGCTTCCAGCCCCAGCCCTAGGGTGACCAGATGTCCTGATTTTATAGGGACAGTCCCGATTTTTGGTCTTTCTCTTATATAGGCTCCTATTATCCCACACCCCATCCTGATTTTTCACACTTGCTGTCTGGTCACCCTACCCAGCCCCCTCCATGGCTCCACTCTCGGCCGCAGCTCTGTTCCTGACCATGGCCTCCGGCCCCTGGCTCCCAGACGGAGAGGGGCGGGTAGGTTTGATTATGGGTAAGGAGGGGGCCCAACAGAAAAAGTTTGGGGACCACTGCTGTACAAGCTAATGAATTTCTGCCATAATGCCACAGTAACTTTTGGGAATAAGTTAAAAGGAAGTGCATAAACTAGTGTACAAGTCACTTTGGAAAAGCATCCTCTCTTCCTTCTGTCCAATGGATGCATTCCCCCAGCAAGAGCAGAATTGCTTGATAAAAATATTTCATCCTATCCTGAAGGCAGCAGCATAGGTGAAAACTCACATCAATCCATTTTTTTGTTTTTATAATCCCTACAACTCCAATGAATTGAATGATGATGTAGCTGGATGACAACACTTATAAAATACAAGTTGTGCAGCTGAATGCTTTTCCGCTCCCGCTCCCCCGCCCCCCCAGTATATCTGAATATTTAGGGCAGGGGTATTTATGATTAAAGTTTTATATGTTATAGTTAAAAAATGCTTAATCACAGGTGATTCTATCCATGCTGAGATTAATATCGGAGATTTTTTTTCAATCTGAATGTGCCTCCATTTTCCCTGCTGATTGGATGATTAATCCATTTCTTAACTGTGATACTCACTTTTAAACTTGCTGTGATCTGCTGCATCCTGGCTTTCTTCTATCAGTATTTTTGCTGCTATGTCAAGAGTGACTATCTTGGTTTTGGAGACAAGAAACAGCATGACAAACTTTTGGCTCATAATCCGTAATGACTTGTCCTTTCTGCTGTTTGCAGCTGCTGCATTACAAACAAAATGAGAGTCTTTTAGCATGTCATCTATCAGAGACAAGAAAGCATTAAGAAGGTTTCTCACGCACAACAAGGGTAAAGTGTTTCCTTGTTGGAAAACAAATCTTTTTATAGGTAGCAAATAATTATGTAAGGCAGATGGACAACAGCATTTTAGTCATCTTCAAAAAGGTAATAAAAATTAAAGTGTAAAAAATTGGTTTTAAATGTTAGGGAGTCTGGACCTGATTCCCTGCTTCATTACGGTATAACTGTTCATTACGGTATAATCAACATTTGACCAGTGTAACAGAGGTGAGAACAAAGCATTTACCAGTCAGAAGAGGAGAGGGGGAAAGAGAGAAACAAAATGTTTGCCAAAGTCCTTCACAAAAGGCTGTTATGGAAACTACAGAGACAAGGTGGGTGAGATAATATCTTTTATTGGACTAACTTCTGTTGATAAGAGAAACAAGCTTTCAAAGAACTCCTTTTCAGGTCTTGGAAACTTACTCAGAGTGTCACGACTGCATACAAAGGTGGAATACATTGTTTAGCATAACTAGTTGAAACATGTTTCAAGGGACCTGTCAGGAACAGGCCACTGAGTGAGAGGGGAAAGACTGGAATTGCTCCCATCTGTGCTGTACTGCACCGTGAATAAAAAGAGGAGCCTTATCTCTAAAGTGGTGAATTCAGCACCTTTCACAAGCAATATCGTGCATTTTACATTAAAAACATCAATTAAATAAGAAAAAAGCCACACTGTACGTTGAACACTATGACAGCATCTGTACACATCAACCATTAGTCAGCTTACCAGAGGGGCAATCTGCCTCCGAACAGTCAAGTAACTGTCTGTCTTGGGAATCCAGAAAGGTTTCCTTTTTACAGTCTCCAAATTTATACTCAAGGTCCTGCTCTTTATGCTGGATGTAAGCCATCTGTTCTTCATACTTCTGGAGCTCTCCTATTTCCTGAAGGTTTTTTAGAGTTTGACTCAGGCTGTGTCGTCCGTGCCAACAGTACTGATTCTTGGCCACACGGCTAACAAGATGCAACGATTCCAGAACATTCACTATGTCATAGATGCGCCGACGCTCAACTCCTGTTTTAAGGAAGAAAGAGACTTAAAAGTATCCCCATTTTTAAACATGCTTCTACTCTCGCCTCCTTTTTGTATAATCACGCACCGAACAAGATCTACTCACAGCAAGTTCTCTCTTTCATCATTTCCCTGGGTAAGTCACAGAGTTTGCTCCTACTGAAATCAATGGGAGTATAGCCCCCGGGCCTGATTTTCCATTTCCTTGCACTTGTGTAGTACTGTGTAAATTACAGGCACCGTCAAATATGTCAACATGCAAAGCAATGGAGAACAGGGCCTATAATCTTCAGTGGGAGCAAGAGCTGGATTTTAATCTCTGACCTCATCTACACAAAGGAAAATTTTCAAAAATTCCCCATAGATACCAACTCTGGTTCAGCTCTACTAGTGTTAGCAGTGTTTGGAGCTTGAACACAACCAGGCCAATGCCTGCAGCCACCATTTTAAACAGCCATCTAACCCCATTAAGAACTGGTCTAAACGATAAAGTGCTGGCAACAGCTGCCTGCTTCGGGCTCACAGTATTGCTACCAGCAGTGGAGCGGAACAAGCATAGTAATGGTGAGAAGTTTTGAAAGATTTCCCTAATGTTTACCCATAAAATATAGATAATAATGTGGGTACTGGGACTTTCCAATTTGTCAGTGTTTTAATGTGCATGGAGATATTTTGAGTGAAGTGTGCTACTAACGTATTGAGTGCTATACATAGGTAGACATATTTTACACGACTAGTTCCTTTGAGCACCGGCACCACAAACCCTCTCCTACATGATTCGCTGCATAGAACTGCAGTGCTTGCCAGCATACTGGTGTTATGTAAATGGCACATTGTCAAGATATTTGTACAATTATTCCCAGCCCCACATTGCCCCCAAACACAGGCACTGGATCCCAAAAACAAATAAGATCGAGATATATATTTTTAGCAAAGTGCGAAAAAATTGTCATGCTCCCTCCCATCCCAGTCCTCAGTATTCTGCCAATAGGCCAAGAAGCTGTTCAGAAGAAACAAGATTAAGTTGCTAGAATCAGTGAGAATCTATGCACCCTGTAATGTATTGAGATAATTTCAGTCTCCATCTGCAGTCTGATCCTGCACTTCTTAACATTCCTTTAACATTCCTATGGACTTCAGTGAGAATTTTGGGTGAACAAGAAATGCAGGATCAGATCCCTCACAATAAGATTTATTTAGCAGGAGAGTTGCAGTGATATTAGATATTAGCTGAAGAATTTGTAGATAAACAGGAAGGGAGGGAACAGACAGACACCTAAGCTAAAACCTGTAGGCTTGACTCATACACTATCACAGGGAGAGACTGTACCACAGGCACTTTAACCCTGGGATCAGGAAGACGGTGTTTGCAGCTCTGTCTTCTCCCCTGGGTGCAGCCAGAGAAGTGCAGCTTTAATCTGTGGCCAGAGGACTACTGGGAACCCTATTAATGAAGGCTGCCCAGGTACCATAGGCCCTGAGCAGAGCCTGGGAAACACTGTGTACTGCTGTGACTCAAATAGATTTTTCATAGCTAGGAGCTGTGTGAATACAGCCTTATCTATTGATGGCAAAATCTACATTCAAGCCATTATTTGCTACACAAAGATCCACAGTGGTATAGGAAATGAAAACCAAAGGGGGAAACCAGCCACTATTTTAAATAAGACACAAACTCTACTAGTACATTTAAACAAACTCCTTTGTTTTAAGTCACCAATGAAATATTCCTCAAAAGGAAAAAAAACCAAGTAATTTCATTTCCAGTTAGCAATGGAGGACTACATGTGTTCAGTTTCATGAAGGCAGAGCACTGGGATTTCATATTAAATGGGGATAACTCTAATACTTCAAAACAACTCATTAAAAAATTCTTTAAAAAATGATTACCATAGAAATCAGTCCTTATCTATTATTTATTCTTTTCTGCATTCTATTCTGTTTTGCTAAGTATTTTAGGAGCTGTCTCACCAGAGCCATACAGGGAGGAAATCCCATCTCTGTTCCCTCTCCATCCACCTTCCCAAAACATAAAAACTGCATTGAATTTTCTGCAAGTTCTTGTCTAATTTGCTATCTTTCCTATGAAATAAATCTTAATTATTTTTCTCAGATGCAATACTTAGCAAAATAAGATTCAGACTGAATAAATGCAATCTCTATTATCTAGTTTCTCTGGGTCCCTTTGTATTATTTTTTTGTCCTGGATGAGGTTCACAACAGCTCCCAGTTAAAGCTGACTTGTAAGTTTAGTTAACATGCAGTTTACTTCTTGCAGATAACTAAAGAGGATGTTAAAGACAACCAAAGCTAACACTGGTCCCTGAACCACACCACTAGATGCCTCCTGCAAAAAGGGGAATGATAAATGGCAGTCTTTCTGCCAGTTTTCAGTGTGCAAGACATTGTTCATGTCCAAGACAATTTGGCTATTTAGATTCTGGAAGCTACTGTATTGGATGACTTATTGAAAGCAAGATATAAAACCTACTGATTTCCCTCATCCACCAATTTGCAGTTCTATCCAAAATTTCACCACAGTTCTTTTGTATGATTTGTTCTTTATAAACCCTGCTGCTTATTTCTCAGACTTCAATTAGCAGGAAAATAATAATCTAGGCATACATATTTAGCAGCAGGATTAATTCACCATGACAGCACTCAGACTGATTTGCAACTTTTTTTTTTAAATGATAGGGCTATGTAATAATATAGTGGTAGAGATCTTCTTAAGTATTGAGCACCTGCAACTCTTGCTTAATTTAATTAGAAGGGTGCATCCAGCACCTCCCGCAAAAAATAAATTAAAAACAAATAAAAAAATCAGACCTTAAATGTATTCTGCGAATAGGTCAGTTCTTTTAAATGAGATCTATTTTACTTTAAGTGGTAGACATATCTTAAAAGACTAAAGTTGTCCAGTTCTTGCAGCATTTATTTCAGGCATACATACCAAGACTAGAAGCCACTTCATCCAAAGAAATGGTAGATTTTTCTGCTGACAAAGGGTAACTTGGGTAGCGAGCTAGAAACTTTTGGCATAAGAGTCCTAAGCTCTTCTGTTTTCTGCTGGGTCTCTGCTTTTCAAATTCATCCACTGTGCCATCATCTACCATATCATACTGTTGAAAATAAATGTTATTCCTTTATTGTAGAGCTTCAACAGGCATGACAATAGCAAAATAGGGAACATTTCAGATTCTAACATTCAGACTCAGACTACTTTTACAAGAGATAAAATACACATGTCGAAGGGCCTTCATACAGGCTTAGAATGTGATCGTCTCTCTAAGCACCTAGATCATATCTTTTGACTCAGGAACTTGATTTATCCAAAATCCAGGTACAGTGGAGATCATTATGAAAGCATTTACAAGGGCATCCCATGGTGGCCAGGTGTTGGAGGACACAAAAGGTGTAACTATGTTCCCACCACCAATAGATGATAAGACCCTATTTGGAAGTAACATTCCCTTTTGGGACCATAAAAAGGAGGATTTCTGCAAACACCTTGGAGTGTCACTGACCAGAGATGTCTACCAACCACCAGAGGGCTCCTGAAAAACCTCTGCACAGAAATTCCACCATCCCTCTATTTGTGGGTATATCGCTTTAAGAGCTCAGAGGCATGTGACCCTAGTTCTGGGAGATAAAATTCAGCTGTCTCAGCATTTTGGGCTTTTTAGCATTTTGGCAGGCTGTTAACTGAATAAAATCCTATGAAAAAGAATGAGTAGGCCCTTGTAGTATTCCTGAAAGCTGGAGACCTCAGGTATATATAAGAAGGTATGTTTGTTACAATAACCACTAAACAATGAACAGACTGTAATTTTTATTTGGACTAGTAATTCTGAAGTATTGATTCTCTTGTTGGAGTGAAGTTGTGTATATCAATTGTATGTGAACTTTTTTACTCTTAAAACTTGCAGTATCTCAATTACCTCTTACTGCAGAATGAGTAATGAATCCCCTTGCAACATATTATACTTGGGAATAAATGCCCTTGGTTTTTAAATGGTTTGAAAACAGAAGTTTTCACCTTTATGTTTTTGTAATCTATTTTCCACAGACAAGATGTTGTTCATGAGGGTAAATTTAACAAAAGCTGAAATATGGTTTATCAACTTGCTCCAAGTAACATACTGAAGAAGTTCAGAATACCTGAAGCAGTCATGTGCACAATAGCTGAATTAAACTCCATTTTAAACAAACTTTACTGTACTATTTAGTCAATAACTACTTTTTCAAATGCATAAAAATATGTATATGGCTTTTCAGCAGTAGCTCTCAAAGTGCTTTATAAATAAGGCCCTACCAAATTCAGGGTCCATACTGGTCAATTTCAAGGCCAGAGGGTTTTAAAATTGGTCAGTTTCATGATTTCAGATGTTTACATCTGAAAATTTTTCTGTGTTGTAACTGTGGGGGTCCTGACCCAAAAATGGGACTTTGGGGGGGTTGCAAAGTTGTTGTGGGGGTAGGGGGCATCCCAAGATTACCACCCTCACTTCTGTGCTGCCTAGGCAGCAGTCTCTGAGCTTCTTGCAGTTAGAGGTGGTGGGTAGGATTTCCCCCATGTGGCTAGGAGTGCCCCAGCTGTGGCTCCTAGGTGCTAGTCCAGGGCCAGACAGATTAAGGTAGGGGCTCCTGGCCAATTTGGGAGCCTCCTGGAAAAATGAGTGCCCCAGCCCCAGGGTGGAAACCCTGACTGGGTCACACTGAGCCCCAGCAGGAGCCCTGGGGGAAGAAGCCTCGAGTCCTGATGGCCCCAAGCTACCAGAAGCAGGGGAGATCAGATTTCATGGGGAAAAACTGATTTCACGGTCTGTGACTTTTTTTTTATGGCTGTGAAATTGGTAGGGCCCTATTTATAAAGATGGTCAAATATTATTATCCCCATTTTACAGATGGGCAGACTGAGGCACAGAGGTAAAGTGATTTGCCCAGATCACCCAGCAGGCAATGGTAGAGCTTAGAATAGAACCTAAAACTCCTCAGTCCCAGTCCAGTGCTCTGTCTGCTAGGCCACACTGTTTCACCAAACCTAGCAATTATTTCAGTTATCCTTTCGGAGAAGGAAACAACTAAATTTTGATGTAGCATATTTCTGTACACCCTTCTTGTTGAAAGCTAAGTTATGAGTAATCCTTCAAATAACTTTGTTAGTCTGCTTGCCCCCACTCTCTTTCCCCCGCCAATGTTCAAACAGGTTCAGTGCCATACTTGATCCTAAAGAATTATGTGAGCCTTTATGCCTATAAAATAGCATTTTCTTAGAACAAGGGCCTAGTGACTAGTTTCTAGTTTGATGTTGCTGATGTTGCAACCACTGGCAAAAGTGGCATCTTATGAGCAATAACTTGGAATGGGGAGCTAGTGGTTCCTGGAGAAAGAAACAAAAGGAGGGGATGAAGGAGCTCACTGCTGTTGGCTAAAAGCTAAAATTGTGCTCTCCTGCTCAAAGATGCTTAGAGGGTTTTGGGGTTTTTTGTTTTTTTTTTTAAAAACAAAACCAAAAAAAACCCAGGAAGGATGGGGAGCAGAATCCCCTAGCAAAAAAACCCAACAATGCTGAATTTAAAATCCTGCTTACATCAGGAAACCATTCAGGTGTAATTTTTGACTACCCTCATCCTGACTGTTAGATGTGGAGCTGTGTTTTGCTGAATGAGGTATAAATATGGTTTGCTAATCCAGTGTGACTAAGGTATACCGCTTCTAAAGCCACAATTATAAAAATGTCCAAGACTTGGTTAGCCTGTCTTTAAAATAGTTGTACAGTGGCCAAATGAGCTGTTATGCTGAATCTGTTTAACTAACTTGGCAGTTTTCCTCTCACTGTGGCTAGGCCTTAGTTTGAACATGATATAATTAGCGAGGGAGGGGAAGTAACCATATCCAGTCTCTGAGTATCTGAAGAAATACTTAGACAGTAAGCTTTTAAGATGGTGACCTTTATCTGAAATGGCTTGCACATTGGTGTCGCTATATAAATGGTCATCTTTGAGGATGCTTTCAAATAGTGCTGCTCTCTATTCCTAGTAAAGGTGAGGAAATAGTTTTTTTTAACTAAGTAATAAAATATAAACTAGTCAGCCTGCAGCAAGTAGAGGGCATTGTGTGCAAGTTATGTCCAAGCTTACTAGGTCAAGTCTCTTACCTGTACAGAATCAGGAAAAGCATCATTCTGCTCACTGTTCTCGATTGGTCTAAAGAGCTCTTTCTTCTTTTCCCTGTCCCTCATGTCAGGGCTAGCAGCACTAATAAGCATCTTCAGGTTAGCTGTGGGGGTCCATGGATCTGCCAGAGGTCTGTCAACAAGCTTAACAGGTGTAATTGGATTTCTTTCTGGGGTGCAGCCCTTTTGCTTTGATAAATCAATTGGTTCATTTTTCATGGGAGTCTTTGGGGTCATTCTGGATTGATCAAATATGTTTTCCTATTAAAAAGAGAGGATTGTTTAGGGTTGAAAATAAGCAACACAATCCACCAGTCAATGCCATTGTTCGTATGAAGGTAAAGAGTGCCATCATGCTCTGACAGTCCCAAGGTTATATTTAGCATAGCTCTTATTAGCGTCAGATGCAGCGAAGTGTATAGCATACATCAGTGTACAATGCAGATAAGATGCCACCATGAATTGCTTAAGATGGAGTCAATCAGTCAAACCTGTTGTCTGTCAGACTTCTATGTTCTGCCTTTTCATATAAGCCAACTGTGCCACAATTGTAAACCTATTGGTCCAAATTATAAACCCAGTTTATCCCCTGGAGCCATATGTCTTCTGGCTGAATTTGGTCTGAAGCTTAAATAGTTCACTAGTTACACTGCACTTAGAAAAAAACATAGCATTCTATTCTGGAATCTCCATAACAGAAAGCCCTTTTTGGGGATTTCACTCAGCCCAGATGGAATACTTCCCTAATGGAAGAAAATTGCTTAAGTATCTGCTGCTCAAAACAATGAAAATATATAAAGAAGTGTTAACTATAGCCAAGCAAGCTGCTGGGAAGCAGAAATCTACATATGACTTGTTCTCAAAGTAAGATAACAAGAATTCCGTCCTTGCCCCCAGCTACATGATCTGATGCTTATTTTTCCTTTGTTCTTATACAGGAATGAGGCTATGACTACCCTTTTGTCCATTCCCACTACCACAAAAGTTGTGGTACAGACCAACTTTCAACTTACTTAGATTGATGCCTACTTGAGTCAGTCTATATCATTCCTTAATTACCGGGAAAAGCTGCTTTTGAGCAACAGGTACTTTCCCACTCCACTAGCTGAACAGGTTTCTCACCCTGCACTAACAGGATGGAGAGCATGAGAAAAATATGACAATATTATTTGGGTTTCCTTTACTGCAACAGAGTACTATCAGTGGGCAACAGATCGCACACAGTTAACCTAAAGTCAATGGATCTAATCTGTTTACTGAACCTGCCAGCGACCATTGGATTTTTCTTTGTTACTGCTCAGATCACTGATTCTGGACTGACCAGTACCTAGAGAAAGCCAGTGGTACTAAAGCCCTACCAAAACTTTTTTCTAGCCCTGAGAGATCACAAGACATCAGACATTAAATCATTCTGATTACCATTTAATAACTTCTCTCTGATACTTTACATGGATTAAAAATGGCAGTTTCTGGCTTTCAAATGCTATGACTCAGTTTCTCAATCTAGCAGTTTGAAATACTATTTGCAGATATCTCAGATGAAGAGAGGTAAGAGATGAAGAAAGTAAAATGATAACCAGAAATTAATATCAGATTTCACAACTTGCTGTTCTTAGAAGCCAAGCCTTTAAGTGTTCTTAAACTATAAGGACTAGAAATGACCCTGAAACAGTTACTGGTCCCTCAGTCAAGCAGTGTTCTTGGTGTTTGTCCTGAACCGATCATAAATTCCTGCACCTCTGACTAGTGGTGTTTTAAAATCTTTGCGAAATGAATTTTAAAAACATTACCAAGTATACACAATAGAACTTTTGGGATAGATGATATTACAATAGTAGTCTCATTTTCATTGTTGGTGCTATAAGGCATTAAGTTTACAGAAAAGTGTACAAGATGAAATAGCTATCTAAAAGGCATAAACTTTTATATGAATTTTAGCTAAAACTATTGGTCTGTTCAATTCTCAGTGGCTCGAGAATTATAGCTAATTGATAAGGAGACACCACGGAACTTTGTTTAAACTACTGCACTGGTTTATTCAATTTAATTGGAATGCAGAAACTGGATTTTAAAGTTCAAAAATTAGCCAGATGTTACTGCGCCTAATAGAAAGCCTTCCACAGTTTGCCATCTAGGGATGAGGACAGACATCCAAAGAGTAGGAAAAAGCACTGTGCTATGAATGTTCAGAATGATTATATAAAATATTATAATGCCCAATTGGATTATCCACAAGAATGTAAAGAAAGATATTTTTATTTCAGATGAGTGTTGTGACTTAATACACTGCCAAAAAGGGTTCAAGGTAATGGCCATGGTTCTTCCTGGTATACATGTTCAGTATAGTTAATCCACATAATATATTCTTGCAATTTCAAATGTGGCAAGGATTCAACACTTAATCTAAAATGGGGGAAAAAACCCACCTTTATATAAATCTGTTTTTCATTATGCTTGGTGCTAATGTAGTTATAACTAAAGCAGATACCTAGAACTAGCAATCCAGTTACTTGAAAGTTATCCCACTGAGCTCCCATTAATTCACCCAGGTGTACAAACATTACACTGAGCAGCGATAAGTAATGGCTGAAGCTGTAAATGGGTTCAAAACATGTACCTACTACCTACCCTTGAAATCTTTATCCTCCTTACTGACTCACCTGTCCCAGTTTATCTTTTTCCCATTCCCATATGGTCCTTGGGAGTTCTTTAGATCCCAAATTTTCTGTTAACCATATGGATTCATAGTATGTGTAAAGAGGTGAAAAGAAGAGATTCTGAGGTGCCTCTTCTTCCAAGATAGGTTGAAAGCACAAAGGGAATGTAAAATAGGTAGATACAATTTTGGTTATGTAGACAGGAATAATAATTAAAAAAAAAATCTTTAGAGGAATAGGAAATGGCCAAGTCTCACAGTGCTAGGTATGTTTTATTAATGTATTGGTTCATAAGAAGACTGTAGCATATAGCTATTGTTCATTTTTGATGTGGAAGTGGAAAATCTTTATTTGGATAGACCCTCACTAAATTGCACCAACTGGGGATCCACTGAAGATTTCTGAATTTTGCATGTTAGCAAGTAAAATGAAGTGGTTACACGGAGGCATTATTCCTGTTTTGTTAATTTATTTTGACAACTGTAGCATAGTAAAACAAGAATAAAACTGGAGTATCCTTTGTAAAATTAAGTCTCAGTAGTAGGAGACCTCACTACACTGTCAGTTATTAAATCTCTGTTGAAACATGCGAAGTCTGCTAGTTTTGTGCATATAATATAATGTTCCATCAGGAATAGAGTGCCAAGGTGAAGTGGTCACACTGATGCAGTGTCTTAGTTGACAATCTGTTTAAAGGCTAGCTAGAGCTGTGATGCTGCTGTCCGGTCAGTCTGGATTGGCAAACAACAATATTGCCAATCCTGAAAGCTTTTTTTTAAACATGTAGTCCTGTAAGATTTTAACCTTAACGCACACAACCAGTTCCTAGTGTACTTATGTGTACTGTATGCTCTAGAATAAGCCAGCAGGAAGCTTACAGAAATGCCCTGGGGAGGGGATATTTAAATGATGTGCTCCTGACTAAATGGAAAGCACATCTTCAGAGCATCTGGCTCATTACTCACCTTAGACCTGTTTCAAAACTATTTTGGCTGGGTCTAACCCTGCTCATCTAAGCCTAATCTTTCTGCATCCTTTCACAACCATATGTGACTGTCTCAGTGTGCTCCATACACAGTTACCCAATACGGCTTCATACATAGGATTTTCTGTAATCCTTTCCCCAGATGGCAGAGGTATTGTTAATGTCCTCTTTAATTAATCCTGACTAAACTCTTGATTACTTCCTTGAAAGGGGAAGGGGGTGGAGGGAAAATGGGCCTTTCATTAAAATTTAAAAGCCAAGATGTCTCCTATTTCCCACCTCAAAATTATCAACTTGAATGTTGGCTGGGGCAACTGAGCTGAGAAGGAAGGAAACTAAAATGGCAGAGAGTGGGAAGAATATTACAGTGTTATATTTGAGTCTTGGTGTTTAGGAGGACAAACTTACTACTTTTGGTCTTATCTCAAAGGTTAGTGGGAACTAGACATAAATAGTCCTGTAAAGAATAGTTTTGTATTCTTAAATAGCCACAGACCAGTAGATTATATTGATCTCTAACAAGTACTAGTACATTTCTGTAATGTGCTAAAACCATTTTCAGAACCTACTACAGTCCATTCACCTGCGGGGGGGAAGCAAAGGTAGTTCAAGGTACAATAGATTTTGCATTCAAATTCAAAGTCCTGGGATGTTGGTGTTGCAGTATTGGCCATAAATCTTACTAAAACGCTGTTAAGTGTTATCTGTGTCCGTTTACTCACCTTTTGTGCATTTTCCCCATCTTCAGCCGCCAGATCGATTCTTGTGTGCCTTGGGCTGATCAAGTCTTTTAGTGTTAAGCAACTTACCTCCATCTGTAAGTTATAAAGGTGCACAGGTTAAGTTTGATATTACTTCATTAAAAAACAAACCCCACCCCGATTTCCAGAGGCTAATCTATAGTTTCCCTCCCATCCCCAAAAGGTGACCTTGGCAGCCTGCAGCTGCCCTCCTGTGACCGTCACAAACTCCCAGCGTTAGCCCCGGGGAATCAGCCTTTCAGTCAGAAAATCAACCCAGTGGGACACGGCTGCGGTGGGTGGGGAGGGAAGGCGGCTGAGCGAGCTACCCCTGCTAGGTGGGAGCCGGCGGCCAGTGAGTCAGCAGCGCTCAGGGTCTCCCGCGGGGCAGTTAGTTTTGGCGCAAAGAACCAGGAGGAATCGCGGCTTTGAATGAATGGGACAGAAGAGCGGCCGGCCAGCCCCCGGCGGGGGGAGCTCGTTCCCCCGGTGCAGCAGGCGGGAGGAAGCGGGGCTGCCTGGCTGCCCCTCGCACTGAACCCCCAAGTCCTCAGGCATGAGAGATGGGGAGGCTCGTACCTGCTGATGCGGTTGGAGACTCAGTTCAGAGCAGCCCCCCCCTCCGCTCCCCAAGTCCGGCGGCCTGGAGCGCCAGCGCCAGTGCGGGGCAAGCCCACAAAGTGGCTGGGGCTGTAGTGGGGGGCCGAGCCCCTTCCCCCGCGGCTCGTCAGCGCTTACCTCGGGGATCCAGCCCTTCCCGGCTCTCGCTCGCGGCCTCCCCCACAGCAGCGCCACGCACTCCGGAGCAGCCAGGAGGCGGGGGGTGCATGGGGGCAGCGACGGGAGAGGAGAGCGACCTGTGCCCAGCCGCTGCCGCCCCCCCAACGTGCCGCTGCTGCTGCCCGGAGATGCCACTCGGCGCTAAAGCTTCTATTCTGGCGCCCTGAGACACACTTTTACAATCCGGCCAATCAGCGGCGGCCGGCCGGAGAGCTCCCGCGGCGGGCCCCGCCAATCAGCGGCGGCGCCCTGCAGTCGGAGAGTTGGCGCTAGAGTCGGCGCGTTCTGTCTCCGGCGGCGGCCGCTTTTCGCCCCCTTCCCCGCCTCCTCCTCTGCGCCTCCCCCGCCCACCTTGGTACCTGGGATGCTGCGGCCGCGCCGTAGAGGGCTGGGCAGTGGGGGGAGGCGGCCCTTTGTTAGGCATGAATGGGCCGCTCGAGCGCTGCTAGTGGGAGCCCAGGCGGGGAACAGATGGAGCCGCCGCGGAGATCACAGGGCTGGGGGGCGCGGAGCCACTTCGCTTTCCCCCTGCTCAGCTGCCTACTGTGGAGGATTGTTCAGCCGCTTCCCCGGCCACTGGAATTCAAGTCACTAGGGACTCGCTGCCTGCTGCCATCCGCCTTACCCGTCGGGGCACCTCTGCATTTCTGAGCTGGGAGGCCGTTCAACTCCGCCTGCTTTCCGAAACAGAACCGGACACTTCACTGTTAGGAGTTGATCTTTTTAAAAGTTTACTGTACAGGGTTTGAAAAAAATCAGGCTTGCAGATGAGACACAGCTGGCGGGAGGGTTGCAAACACTTTGGAGGATAGAGCTAAAAGTCAAGAGAGGTATCTTGATAAATTGGAGAACGGGGCTATAGACAACTAAATGAAATTCAACATGTAAGGTGCTAGGGAAGAAAAACCAAACGTACAAATACAGAATGGGGGATAACTGGCTTGGCAGCAGGGCGGCTGAGAAGGATCTGGGAGTTGAAGTGGATCACAGCCCCAACGTGAGTCAGCAATGGGAGGCTGTTGCAAAAAAAAAAAAAGCAAACGCAAATTTGGTTATGTTATCAGAGGCATCCTGTGCAAGTCAGGGGAGGTGACACAGTACTGCTGTACTCAGTGCTGGTTAGGCCTTGGCTGGAGAACTGTGTCCAATTTTTGTCACCAATGTATAGAAAGACTCTAGAAGTGAGCAGCAAAGATGATCAGAGGGATGGAATGCAAGGCATACAAGCGAAGGCTGAAGGATCTGGATATGTTTAGTTGGGGAAAAGAGGCGATTAAGGGGGTGGGGCGACAGGATAGGATACTTGAAAGGCTGCCATAAAAAGATGGAGAAAAGTTGTTTTGTCCTGCAACAGCAAACAGGACAGGAGGCAATGGGTTCAAAGTACAGCATAGCAGATTTAGATTAAATCAGTGGAAAAACTTAACTGTAAGAACATTAGGACAATGGAACAAACTGGCTGGAGAAGTCATAGAAACTCCTTCACCCAATGTTTTCAAAAGAAGGCTGGATAGCCATCTGTATTGGATGGTTTAGTCATAACAAATCTTGCATCTTGGCAGGGGGCTAGACTTGTGGTCCCTTCTAAGAGCGCAGTTTGAGGGTTGGGAGAGGTTGTGGTGGACCCAAAGCTACCTGGATTCAAATGCCCCCAAACTTGGAGAGGATGTGGATCTGGATCCAGATTGTATTGCGGCCTCCAATCTCTAAAAAGAGGCCAGGTTACTGCGTGTGATAACTGTGTGTTTATGAACAGATCAATGTTAGCTGACTGACATAGTCAGAGAACCATAGGATTAGAAGAGACCGCAAGGATCATCCAGTCTAACTCCCATGCAGTCCAGTCAGAAGATACACGTGAGTGAAGAGGGAAATCTATAACACAGTACTTACAACTTTAAACATGAGGTAATTCCTCACAATCTCACCCAGTCTGTTTGAAAGGTCAAATGCTAAAATAAGCATGTGCTTCTATGAAGGCAAAGGTCTTGACACAAATTCTTCATAGAATTCCCCCTGGAGTGATTTCCGCCACCCCCATTCAAGAGACACAGAAGTAAATGTCCAATTGTCCTCTCAAAGACCAGAAGAATTATTTGCCCTGGAAAAATTCACCCTAACAAGCTGTTGCATTTTGCATGTGATGGTTCCCAGAGCACAACTTCAAACAGTTAGTATGCCTCCATGAATGGTTCAGAGTGTACTATGAGCATTGAAAGAAACTGGGATAACAGCAAATTTTAATCAGTGGCTATATATAGTAAGCACAGATGAAAACTCTGTCTCTAATATCAGTAGAAGTCAAGGGCAGTATATTGCCCAAAATTCAGTCTGATGGCACTCCAAATGCATAAAGATAAATTAGGGAGAGCTGCAGCAACTAATGATAGGGGTGGCTCCTATTTTTCTAGAGTGTGGAGGCTCAATGTCAACTACAGGTTCAAAAGGGATGGGAAAATGACAAAGTTCTGTAATTGATGTCTGCTGTACAGTAAACCTTAAAATGTTCAATCTAAACTTCTCCTGAACTTGAGATCATTTAGAGCATTCACGAAGTCTCCAGCATGCAAGTTTGTTAGTGATTTTTGTTTTCTATGTTGAGTTTGTATGTAAGAAAATTAGCCTTTTGCTTCCTTAGCTACAAGCATACTGATGCACTTATCCTGTGGTTTTTGTTTGTTTTTGGGTTTTTTGGTTCTTTTCCAGAAGGATTCCCTTCTTGAATTACTTGTGACTCTTTTGTGCGAGTTCTCACATGTGATTAAAATCACTAATTCTAATAAATAACTTGACAAAAATTAATATTTTACATTACATGGCATTTGTTGCTCAGAAGTGAGCTTAGAATTTAACTTTATTTCACAAGTCTAATCACTAGGAAACAGGATTATGAATGTTATTGAATTGTACAGATGATACCTTAATTTACTTATTCTTATCAAGAATGGTACCCTGCTCTATTCTATTCTTCTTTCAAAGTTATTTACTGAGAGAGTTCTCAAGTCACCATAGTTTGTTGAACTGAATGAAACACAAACTCCTTTCTTTGAAAAGACCATGGAATTCTTTAATTGCTCTTTGTGTGCCTTATGGGAAAATGAATGCTAATTTGTGATTCACAACCTAAGGTAGTGTCTTATTAATGTATAAATTATTAGTAATTCTGCATTCATATCAGCAATTACATACTATAAAAAGAAAAACTTTATTCTACCCAATAGGTAAACTAATACAGCTCTGAGCCACTGTCTATGCAGTGACTCAGCATACCCAACTGAAAGAACTCCCAATCAGGCCAAACAAGAATCTTGCACTACACTTTACTATAGTCAGATACTGGTTCTGACAGGCTGTTGGGCGGGGAAAAGCAAGCTCAAGAACTGAGGACCTTTTGCAGTGAGCTGCACTCGCTTGTAAGCAGGGCCCTACCAAATTCAGTGTCCATTTTGGTCAATTTCATAATCATAGGATTTTTAAAATAGTAAATGTCATGATTTCCGATATTTAAATCTGAAATTTCATGGTGGTGTAACTGTAGGGGTCCTGACCCAAAAAGGAGGTGTGTGTGTGTCACAAGGTTGCGGGTGGGTGTCACAGGCTTATTGTAGAGGGGGTTGCAGTGTTGCTACCCTTATTTCTGTGCTGCTGTGGGACACTGCCCTCAGAGCTGGGGGCATGGTCAACAGTCACCTCTCTCTGGCTGCTCAACTCTGAAGGCAGTGCAGAAGTAAGGGTGACAATACTGTGATCCCCTAAAATAACCTTGCATCCCCCCTGCAAATCCCTTTTGGATCAGGTCCTCCAGTTTGAGAAATGATGGTCGCCCCTGTGAACTGCATTGTATAGGGTAAAAGCACACAAGACCAGATTTCATGGTCAATGACGTGTTTTTCTTGGCTATGAATTTGGTAGGGCCTTACCTATAAGGCTGATAAAATTGAATATGCTATTTAACAAACTTATTATTTATTCTGATATAGTAAACTTTCACCTTGATTGATATCTTATCTCTGTTCTTAAATGATAGATTTTATTGATCAGTCATAAACAGCTGCACATTAATTACTAATCTGGCAAAAGACTGTGAATTTACTGAGAGTAATGGCTTTCTAATTGGCGTGTAACTGCATTGGCTATAGTTCCAGAACAATGACCTTCTGGTTGCTTAAGGGCTTGTAGATGTTTATGGGCTTGATGCAGGAATGGCTTGGTGAAATTCTATGCCCTATGTTATTCTGAAGGTCACATTAGAAGATCATAATGGTCCTTTCTGGCCTTAAAATCTACAAGTGATTAAACAGTGGCATCTGCGTGTATAGACTGGTGTGAGACCAGGCAGTTGGATACGCTGTGTATCTCATTTAAAATGCTACTCTGTTTTCTAACATCTTCAGTGGAACTAGGGCCTTTAATAGACACTTGGGTCATTGTCTCTTCTTGCTCTAAGTTAAAGATGTCTCTGAATATAAATTGCTTAATATTAAAGCTCACTGGGAATATTTTTTGGAGGGCTAGTTCAAATCAGAGTTGGTACCATCATTTATTTTTATTTAACATTTTACACTCATACTAACCCTGGCAGCTGAACTTCATGCAGTGGACACATACAATGCTGCTGACTAACCCTTAGTGTGCTGGTAGTCGGACAGAATATCAAGATACCTGGAGTGCTCCACAAATACAGACTAGAGAACTCCGTGTCTTCCTTGATTGACAAAAAGCATTTTAAAAAATAATCTCAAGAATGCTTTCTGATGGATAACATCTAGTGCAGATAAACAGTTTTATTTAGTCTGACCATCCTTAAATGTGTTCTGGTAAGCTAAGGGAAACTCTGGAGTGAAGATGCCGTGATTCAGAAAATGAGGTACGTGAGCCAATATCTGCTGACAAAAGCTCTCTGGACTGGATTTTTATGAACCATTAGCTAGTGTGGAATTGGACCCAAAGAATGGAACCTACTTTCAGGGTGAAATTCAGCCCCTTGTGGATGGTCAGTGAAAGGCCCTCTGTCACGGAAGCCCTACATTGAGAAGAGGTGCAGTCAAAGTAGCCACAGTCTGCAATCCTATGTTCTATGGAAATGTTCTCCATAGGCCTTCGATAGGCTCGTGCATGCAGTGGGGCACATGAGAGAGTGTTGTGTGTATGTTGGCTGGAGAGGGAGGAAGAACGGTGGCATGGCCTTTGATATGCAATTATGTGTTTCAATTACTGGGAATGGTAGTGCTTATAGAGGAACAATGACTGCTATTCCAGTCCCATAGAAGTGTCCATTTAGTTTGGATGGAGTCCCTGACCTACACAGGACATATTGGTGGCAGCAGTATCGCGTAGTAACTCTCTTCTGGTATACAGAAATCAAAAATCTCAAAACAAGCCAGTTTCCAAGATCAGAAGGCCCCAAGTAATTTTCAAGTTGTAGTAAGTTTGCTTCTAAGTTTGTTCACCTTTAGAAAAGGTTTGTATTGGTTAATATGCACTATTGTAGTAATTTCTTAAACTAATTACTTATAGTTATTACTTTCAGTAACATAATAACTCAAATCATCTCCAGGAAGTCATGTTTTGCACTATTGCTTAACATGTAAATTAACAAGAGCAAGGACTGGGTCAAACAACATTTCCTTTTCTAGATATTCCATCTTGCTGTTCTTGAGAAGAGATTAACTATTGTATCTGTGAACATGCATATCAAAAAATGCTTCTCCTAATTATTTACATCGCCATACATAATATGTACAATGTATATCAAATATTCCAGTACCTCACACAGGATAGGCTTATAAAAGTCAAATGCTAAATTTAAGCAACACTAAATTTAAGCAACACTGACTCATTTCTGACTCCTCCACTGTATTGAGTCTCACGTAAAGACTCAACATTCTGTAAGATTATTTAAATTTCTTGGTGACTGGAAAGCACACACAGCATATATAACTTCTCCATTTTTACAGTGTAACCTATATTATACTTGCTCTTTAGAGCTGTGCCATGTAGATTACTGAAAAATAAAACCGAAATATGTTAATTTAATGCAATTCAATTTTATCTTTCCTGTTGCAGACCCTGAAAATATATTCTCTTTTATGCAGGATAGAGCTAAATATGCCAGTGCTATACGATATATAGGTAGCACAATACAAAGGCTGTACTCTGGCAGAGGCGACAGAAAGCATTCTGTTACAAGTGAAATACTTAAATACACAATTTTATATTAATTTATTAATATTCTTATAGTGCCTTCCATCTGAAGAGTACAAATAACTTTGTAAACATTAATGCATTTAAACCTCATGAGATTATTTTGATGGAGATAAGCATTATTGTTTTTGTTAGATTAAAACTGAGACTTAGATCAAGTCGCTTGCCAGGCTACACAGGATGCACTTCATCATGAGACTTTCGAACTTGTTGCTTTCACGGGGTCTTGAATCTTTAACAATGACAGTCTTACACTCAAGTGTTTTCTCATTCGTGTTAAATGTATTAACAAAATAAACACATCTAAGCTCTCTGAATAAAAATCTCTTCCCTCTGATTCAGATTTGACTTGCTTGGTGTCAGTCATAAACCAACTATACTAGTTCTTCATCTGGTTATGGTCTTCCATGAATAAGGGAGGGACAAAGACTCAAGAATCCAATATAAAGTAAATCAAAATGATTATTTATATTATGGCATCTAAATGTCTCAATCAGGACTGAAGCCTTATTGTACTGGATGCTGTAGAAATATGGAGACAGGCTCTGCCAGGGACAGCTTACAATCCAAAAAAATGTTGGGGAAACCTTTCAGATTTCCTTTTATACATCATAAAGACACGGGGAACACAACCCCCCACTTCCATTACAGGTTCCTATTATGGCAAAGAGACACTTATTTTAATGTATTTCTTTTGTTTCATATTGCATTAGATCTAAAGGTGAAAGCAGGGCCAGAGTCCCAGGGTTCCCGGCCGCTGCCGCAACTACAGCTACCATGGGGCTCTGGCGGTGATTTAAAGGTCCCAGGGCTCCCGGCCCCTGCTACTGCAACCGGAGTCCCAGGCCCTTTAAATTGCCGCCAGAGCCCTGGGGTAGTGGCAGCAGCCGGGAGCCTCAGGCCCTTTAAATTTGCCACTGGAGCCCTGGGTATTCTGACCGCCACTGCAGCTACCACTACCATGGGGCTCCGGCAAGGATTTAAAGGGCCCGAGGCTCTTGGCCGTGGCTACCGAAGCTGGAGCCCCAGGGTAGCGGCAGGGCAGCCCGGGGGGGGGGGCAAGTGGGGCAATTTGCCCTGAGCCCTGCAGGAGCCCTGGCCCAGCGACAGTCCAGGTCTTTGGCAGCATTTCAGCAGTGGGGGGCCCTTCAGTGCTGCCAAAGACACAGAGCGAGTGAAGGACCCTCTGCTACTGAAGACCCAGACCTCCACTGGGCGAGTACAAGCGCCGTAGCTCCCGCGCTTTTCCCCAGGCCCCCTGAATCCTCTGGGAGGTCTTGGGTAGTGGCAGTGATTTAAAGGCCCCACCCCTTCCTCCTGAGGGACCTCTCCCTCCCAGCCTCCTTGGGACTCCTGCCCAGCGTACTGGTAAGTCCCTTAAGTTACTTTCACCTCTGATTTGATCTCTAGCTCCTAATAACAGTTGGTACCCCATTATACTAATTGCTGCTGAGACATAACATAAGATCATCTCTGTCCCAAAGGGCACAGTCTCTGCTGCTTAAACTTTAATTCAAGGGTTGTAAGTTTGCATACTCAACTATGAAACTCCAGTAAAAAAGCAAAATGTATTAAAAAAAAAAAGCATACATTCCTGTATAACATTAATAGTTTAACTCTAAATGTAGTGAACTTTGTACTACAAATATTCAAAACTGCTCTTTGTTGCTTAAGTGCTACATCTTCATTCTGCAAAATGGCCTGGAGGCTAGTTCTCTCTATGGCCCGGCCACTTGGAAACTTCAGCTTTTTTAATTATGGGTCTGGGAGGGGGGGAAGAACTTCTTACAGCTGAGTATTTTTTCCCCAAATTTTCAATCCTTTGAGACCAAGTGTAGAAAACTTCAGCTGAAAAGGAGGATTTTTTTCTGAAAGTTAGAAGCATAAAAAGAGGTTATACTTGAAGTCCCAATGTAACCCTAATGAGAGCATGTGCTATCAAGAGAAATCTATAAGGATCACACAACAAAATAGTTATAATGAAACCATCAAACTCTTCAATTACCACAAATATCATTCTATTTGAGGAATACAATCAAGATAAATCAGGCAAGACTGAAAACAGAGCTACAGGTACTTACAGGTACCCCTCAGTTTTGTACCACCTTTGTCTCTGGGCCATTTCTATTTCGCTCTGACAACGAATACCACTTCAATGTAGTTTTGCCATTCTGCCCCCTATTCTTGGAAAAGTTCCTAGATATTCAGGCCAGAAGTCATTGGATCATAGTCTTACCTCCTATATTATACAGTCCTTATATTTCACTCTGTTACCCCTGTACTGAGCCCAGCAATTTATGCTTTCATTGAATGCAACTTTCAGACAGGCATTCAGTCTTGATTTGAAGATGGCAAGAGAAAATTCACCACTTTCCTTGGTTGTTTGTTCCAATGGTTAATCGCCCTCCCTGTTAAAAAGTTGTACCTTATTTCTAATTTGAATTTGTCTGGCTTCAGCTTCCAGCCATTGGGTCATGTTACATCTTAATTCTAGTGGAGGAAGAGCCTTTTGGTACCAGGTATTTTCTCTCTGTGAAGATACTTATTACACTAATTAAGTAACTTCTCAGAGCTGGTCTACACTACAGCTTAAGTTGCTGTAATTTACGATGCTCAGTGGTGTGAAAAAACCACATCCCTGAAGGACATAAGTTACAGTGACTTAAGCACTGACCAGACCTATGCTTCTGCCTCTTGTGGAGGTGGAGTAATTTATGCTGATATGCTACAGTGGTGCAGCTGCACTGATGTAGCACCAGAGTGAAAACTTGCCCTCAGTCTCTTTTGATAGCTAAAGAGATTGAGATACTTAAAGAGCTCACTGTGTAAGGCATTTTCTCCAGCCCTCTCATCATTTTTGTGGCTCTTTCTTGCACCATCACCAATTTGCAACACCAGTTTTTAAAAACACAAACATCAGAACTGTACAAGATGTTCCATTGTCAGTCTCACCAGTGCCATATACAGAGGTAAAATCACCTCCCTGCTCCTACTTACTACTCCCCTGTAGAGGTAGAGTGGAAAATGATTTTACCATCCTGGAAAATTTTGAGATTTCAAAAAATTGGGGTGAAAATGCAATCTTAAATTTTCACAAACTGAAAATTTTGGGTTGGATCAATGGAAACATTTTGTTTTGATTTTGATCTTTTCAATCTCAAAATAAATTTTACTCTGTCCTGTCCTCATCATTATTAACCATTCCACTAATCTTTGCCATCTGCAAATTTTATCAGCAGTGATTTTATATTTACTTGCAGAACATCCACTGTGTCCCAAAACACCAGCGGCCCACCTTTTATTTGAAATCTGTCCCCAAAACTCACTGCTTCCACAAATTAGCCCACACCAATAGAACTGGCATTGCCCACCCATTTATTTAAAATAAAATGGTTAAAGCAGTTCCAACATGGTCTCCTGTGCTTTTTCTTTGTCTCTTTTTAGGCTCTGATCCTGCAGTCCAATCTATGCAGGCACACTACTATACCTACTTGAAGGAGTATTGCAGGATTACTGTAAGCTTTTAAGGGGAGGGGTACTGATTAGTTCTGTATTGTGTACCGGGACAAAGCACAACAAAATGACTTGAATAAGTTCTCCATCTACAGGTAAAATGGATTCTATTGTGACATTTTTGCAGGATTCTGGTAGCTCTGATGTTTATGAATTCCACTTTCTAGAACAAGTATGTTATGCTGCACATGAAAGTATATTTTTGTCAGTCCTACCTTGAATTAAAAAGTCTACAACCAGCTATCTGAATTTAACATTCCCTGCTCCCCATTAAATTTGAGGTACCTGGATAAAAATGGACCTATATCCAAAAAACAATTGCAATTAGCCTTTTAAACAAAGCTGTTAAGCAATGGTATTGAAAAAGCAATACCTTATACATTTCCTTTGTGAAGAGCAGTTCCTTTCTTTCGGCCCAAACCTGCAATAGGAAGGTGTTCGGCATATTGCAAGATCAGACCCTTAATTTATTTGTTTTAGTGAGATTTAAGAACAGAAATATTCAAAACACAAGATGTGGTGGTAGTAATGGGGGACTTTAGTGACCACCAAGATGTCTGTTGGAAAAGCAATACAGCAAAACACAACATCCCACACATTTTTGGAATGTACTGGAGACAACTTTTTGTTTCAGAAGGTGAAGGAAGTAACCAGGGAACAGCCATTTTAGACTTTTTATTCTAACAGAGAGGAGGAATTGGTAGTGAATGTGAAAGTGGAAGGCAATTTGGGTGAAAGTGATGATGCAGTGACAGATGTCATTATTCTAAGAAAGGAAGGAGTGAGGGCAGCAGAATAAGGACACAACAGACTTCAAAAAAGCAGACTAGCAAATTCAAAGAACTGATAGTAAAGTCCAAAACTCCTATGTCTACACTACAGAAGCTCTCTTGCCAACAGAAGTTATGCCGCTTGTGGAAGTGGGATTTTTTTCTACCAAGAGGAGAGCTCTCTCTTGGTGGCATTGAGCATCTTCACCACACGCACTGCAGGGGTGCAGCCGTACTGGTTCAGCCGTGTCACTGCAGCGCTGTATGTATACACATGACCTTAGAGAGAGGTTTTCTGAGCAGTTTTTGGCTGGTAAAATACTTCAAATATTAAGTGTATGTTCTCATTCATTTTAATTCTGAGAGAATAAATCATAGCAGGTGTATGTTCACCCAGTTGTGTCTGAGTTTAGAGGCGTTACATAGTTATGCTGACAGATACTGGTGACTGCTTGGATCATGAACTTCTTTTTGAGATTGGGTGTGAGTGCACCCTTCACTTAAGACAGTTGGAAGAAACACTTAAAAGGCCACACCTAAAACACTATGTCTACGCAGCAGCTGGGAGGTGTGGGTCCCAGCACAGGTAGACAGCTCATTTAAAAATAGTAGTGTGGATATTGCTGCAAGGGATAGCTGCTTGAGTCCAAGCCCACCCAACTCCTTGGGTCTGAGCTCAGACAGCTGGCCTGAGCCGCAACATCTATACTGCTATTTTTAGCAGGCTAGCTCAAGCTGAGCTAGCACAAGTCTGGCTACCTTTGCTGGGAATCACATGCCCTAGCTGCTGTGTAGACATACCCACAGAGTCTCTGCCCAGAAACTAGCATCCACATGGCACTAGGTATTGGTCTGACTGGGTGATGGGGAAGCTGGGGTCAAATGAAGGCAGAACAGAGGAACTGAGGCCTGGTCTACACAACACGGTTAGGTTGATGCAAGGCAGTTTCCATCAACCTAGCTGTGGATGTATCTACAGTTAAATTTCACTTCTGCTGATGTAACTGCCCCACTATGCTGACTTAATAATGCCACCTCCCTGAGTGGCATAGAGTCAAAGTCAATGTAGCTAGATCAACTGAGTGTTAGTGTAGACACTGCATTACTTACATTGACTTACTGGCCTCCAGGAGCTGTCTCACAATACCACACACTGACTGCTCTGGTCACTGTTGTAAACTCTGCTGCCCAGGATCCAAGCAGACAGGAATCCATCCCTTCCCTTTAAAGCCACACACATACTCGTGGCTGTGAGCTAGCCCCAGCTTCATTTCCCCAACACCCCTTCTCCTCAAGGGCTATACTCACCATGGCTGGTGCTGTGACTGACACTGTGCTGTATCAGTCCCAAGGAGAAGTGAGAATGCAGAGCTCACAGCTTTCTGGGATCAAGGAGAGTGAATTCAGTGTCCTAAGTTTTGATTTCTGTCATGATTGAATACAGTGACAATGGTACCTCTGAGTGTTGTATCTGCAGCTACCGGTATTGTGGTCTTGAGGGTCGCCCCCTCCACCTCCTTGGAATGCCTGAGTCATATAAGGAGGAGAAAGAAGTGGGCTTGGGATGTGTGATGAAGTGGGACTGTTCTTAATGTTTCCTCTGAATACTATGTGGGTGCCTCAGTTTCCCCTATGCATTTCTTAAGTCTCCAGCGTGCATAAATGGCCAACACTTTGTCTCCTGGCAACAAATGGCCGGGGCCCCTCCCCCGCTCCCTGCAAGGGGATGGCTAAAAGTGAACAAAGGAATCAGGTGACCTCCTGGACCAGGAAAGAGACAAAGGCCAGAAAGGAGGGGCTGGAGGCAGTTTTACTTTGGATCTGGCTGGGCACAGTAAGTGAGAGCAGACGGGGTTGTCTGGCTTGCTGGGCCCCAGAATGGACCTGGCTGCGGGGTCCTGTTCTCTGTACCAACAAGCTCTGTTTTAGACCATGTTCCTGTCATTTAATAAACCTTTGTTTAACTGGCTGGCTAAGAGTCTGCTCCAAGGGAGAGGAGGCTCCCAAAGTCTTGACTGGCTTTATGAGGAGCAGTTCCAGAGCATCATCCAGGGACTCCGTGACAGGATGACATGTCCCAGAAGAAGCTGCAAGCCTGTGCTGCATCAGAGAATGAGACCAAAGCCTGGAGGATGACCCTTGCAGACAGCATGGATAAGGAAAGAGTGGAGAGATCTGGGAGTCCAAGCAGGAAAAGGAGAGGGAGATGTACCAGGACACAACAGGGCATCTCATGCAGCAAACAGAAATGCTGTGGACTCTGGTAGATCTGCAGGTTCAAGAATCCCATGTTTGCCTCCCTCTGCGCCAATAGCCTCAATGTCAGGACCTCCCTACACCCTCCTCTTAACATTCCATGTTGCATCAGGGGTCACTGCCCTACCACTCCACACCAGGGGTTATTAATGACAATCACAGCTGCACACACACTGACCGGTGAAAGACATGGTGGGCATATGTGTACCTGAAATGGGAATGACCATTCTTTCCCCTCCATAAGTTCTGTTCCCTTACTTTATTAAGTTTTATTAAATTCTAAATGTTTGTTTATTTGCTGGGTTACAGAATAAAATTCTATTTTTTTGGAACATAATTCATCTTTATTCGTTCACAATACATGCTGACTGGTACTGAGGAGACCTGACACACATCAATTTCCTGTTATTCTATGTTGTCACAGAACCCATAACCTCATTCACAAACAATATTAATAGGTGCATTGGCAATGTTATATTCCTACACACACTGCACTCACTGCAAGGTTCATTCTAGGCTTCAAAAGAGTAAGGCCAGATAGAACACACTTCAGCAACACACACTACTCTGGCTCACAATTAAAATGGTCTTTCAAAGCCTTCCAGAGCTGCATAGCTCAGCGTTGAGCTCTTCTTATCGTCCTTGTATGTGGGTGTTCAAATTCAGCAGACTGCCACTCCATCTCTGCCCTCCACTCTGGCACAAATTTTTCTCCCTTTTCTTCACAGATATTATGCAGGACCCAGCAGGCAGCTACAACTATTGGGATTTTTTTTTTCACTGAGGTCCCATCCACTCTCGTGAGTAGACAACACCAGTAGGGTTGCCAACCGTCCCAGTTTGCTGGGAGTCACCTGGAATCAGGCCCTATCTCCTGGAGGCTACTGAAGCCAAACTGGGAAATGTTAGGTGCTAAAAGTCTGACAGCACAGCAAGGCTATGGCAGGCTCCCTGCCTGCCCTGGCCCCGTGCCAATCCTGGAAGTGGCCAGTGTCCCTGAGGCCCCTGAGGGTGGAGATAAGGGGCTCTGTGTGCTGCCCCCACCCTAAGCACTGCCTCCACAGCTCCCATTGGCTGGGAACTGCCCCTCCCCCCACAGGGACATGCTGGGCAGCTGCTTCCGGGAGTGGCGCGAGGCCAGGGCGGGCAGGCAGGAAGCCTGCCTTAGCCTGCTTTGCGGCCGACAGGGAGATGCCTGCACCCCCTCCTGTGCCCCAACCCCCTGCCCCAGTCCTGATCCCCCTCCTACACCCAAACTCCCTCTCACAACCTGCACCTCACACCTGCTCCTGCACCCCAACTCTCTACCTTAGCCTAGAGCCCCCTCCAGCACCCAAACTCCCTCTGAGCCCTCACCCCCTTCTGCACCCCAATTCTCCATCCCAGCCCTGAGCCCCTTCCTGCACCCATACTCCCTCCCAGAGCTTGCACTCTGCACCCACTACAACCACTTGCCCAGGCTCAGCCCGGAGCCCCTTCCCACACTCCAAACCCGTTGGCTGCAGCCCCTGCCACACCCCAACCCCCTGCCCCAGCCTGGTGAAAGTGAGTGAAGGTGGGGCAGATTGAGCAATGGAGGAAGGGGGAATGGAGTGATCTGGGTGGGGTCTCAAAGATGGGGTAGAGCCTTGGAGTAGGAGTAGGGTAGGGCAAGGGTGTTTGGGGTTGTGTTATTAGACAGTTGGTAATCCTAAACACCAGTGAGCCTTTAAACAACCAAAGACACATTCAACTGTCATTCTGCGCCTAGTGAGCCTGTAGTTGGAGTACTTCTTGGTGCTATTGAGGTGGCCAGTGAATAGCTTCCTGGGCCATGGGAACCAGGAATAGGCTCACTCTCCCAGGATCACTATTGGCATTTCAATATTTTCAGTGCTAATCTGCTGATGTGCGAAGGAAGTCCCTGCTTGCAGCTTTCTTACTAGTGCCGTGCTCTTAAAGATGTGCACATCATGCACTTTCCCTGACCAGCCCATGCTGACGTTGGTGATCCAGCAGTGCTTGCATTACCATAGAAAAGTTACCAGTGAGTACATCAACAGAAAGGGCTCTGTGGCCTGATGCTGAATTTGGGCTATGTGTGCCATCTATCACCCCACCGCAGTTCAGGAAGCCAATTGCTTCAAAACCATCCACTATGTCCTGCATGTTGGCCAGAATCACAGTTCTGCAGAGCAGGAGGTGATTAATGGGCTGGCATCACAACAGCCCCTTCAGTGGATTTCCCAGTTCCAAACTGATTCCCAACTGACCAGTAGCAATCTGGTGTTGCAAGTGTCCACAGTGTCAGCACGGCTCTCATTTTGGTGGCGCTGGAGGTCTGGGACCAAGTTTGGTACACAGATCCAGGAATGTGGCCTTGCACATCAGAGTTCTGCAGTCACCACTCATCATCCCAAACCTGCATTCTGATGCAATTCCAGCAATCAGTGATTGTTTCTTGGGCCCAGAATTGGTGTTCTACCATCTGCAGTTCATGTTCCCCGCAGTTCCTCTTGCGGCTCTGCAAATATTGCAGGATCAGGCACCCTATGCTCGTAATGTTCATGATCATAGTGCAGAACTGTGCAGGATCCATGCTTCTGTCAGAGATGGTAGAAGAAAGGAGGGACACATGGGTTTGTGGGTTTTTTGAAAAGAGGCATGAAATATTATGGGGTGCAAGATTAAATTATTGGATGGAGAACATTGCATTATGCCCCATGCGACTTGCTTTGCCCCCACTCAGCATAGCAAAAGTTTTCCAAAACACCCTGTATTGGACAGTGGTGAGTTGCACAGTTCAATGCACTGCACATTGATACAAGCAATCTTAATGAGTATGTGTACCGCCAACACAAAGAGTGTATCATGCACACATACAAGCAATGTAATAACTGCAACAGCTGTATGCCAACATAACTTAGGTCAACATAGTTTTGTAGTGTAGACATGGCCTGAGAACATACAAGAATAGAGATAAAGGTAGAGGCAAAAAACAAGAAAGCCAGGCAGCAGCCTGTAAATAGGAGTGGCCCTGAAAAAAGCTCTAGAGCTTTTTGGCCTGATGTGGGCTACAGAAGCTTGGGGCTGAAAGCTAAGGAACTGTTCCTTTTGTTTTTGTTCTGCCTGTGTTCAGGGAAACAGGACTTTGTCCATCCCCTGCAAATAAATAGGATTGCATCAAAGAAAATATGACACTATCCATTTCTACTTTCAACTAGAACATCCCCATGGCCCTAAACTTTGATTAGCCATTCAGGTTGAAAAGGGGCAACCAATATTTACATCTTAAGAAATAAAACTCCCTTGTATAATCATAATGCCCAAGTATTCTGAAAGGTGGATACACTTGCCTAATGTTGTCTGTCTTTTAGATGCAATTCAGTGACCCTTAAGGGCAGTATAACACTTCACTCAGATGTTCAGAGATGCCAAAAGAGGATGTAGTAAAAAGAGTATAAAATAATTCCTGACAGTTTATTGTACCTTATGGAGCAAAAATTTGCAAGTTATGCTAAGTGTTAATAAGTAAAGCATGTAAGCATGATACAGTGCAGTGAGTTTCATGAAGAACATCCCTGTGAAGTGTTTACACCTATTTTACAGGTAGTTTAACTGAGACACAAAGAAGCTAATTGACATGCCCAGAATCTGTTGGTGACAGCAATAGGAATAGGCAACAGGAGTCTTGTCTGTTCTAACCATTGGACTCTTTATTTCAGGAAAAGAGTAAAGACTCTTCCCTCAATAATTGCTGCTGGAGGATTTACATCTGGGTCAGTTGCCCAGTAGAGGTGATTATTGAGTTCCTCCTTGCTGAAGCTGGTGAGACCAGTACCATGTTCCATTATATTTCTCAAAAAATGGATGGTTTAGAAAGCCATTAAAAATAATTTGTTAGACATATTACTTGATAAAAGTATTGGTTTTAATCTCACATGCTGGACTTAACTCTGCTTCAGATAAGACCTTTCTCCATCAGCAATTTCATCCAACCCTAGAGTACTTTCTGGGGGAGAAAAGCAGAAATGGAAATCACTTAGCTTGGTCTAAACCAAGGCCTTTAGTTTACTCTGCCATTTATAAAGGCACTTAAATTTACTTACAATTTTCATAATGGACATATAGCCAGATGCACCATAAATCATGGGAGTACAGCTTCAGCTGAATTTGCAAAAACCCAGAATCATCAGGGGTCACCCTATCACTGTTGCTATGATCATCTCAATCAGATTTTAATTTTTTAAAAAGTAAAATGTAAAAAGGAAGGGCTTGTATTTTTGGAATCATGATATAGGATTTATGCATTATTACCATTGGCATGGCAGCTATAAACTCATAATTATGCTGCAGAAGTGTGCTATTTTCCTACAGCCCTCTAGATTGTGTGAATGAGCTGCAGAGTGTGTTATCAGATGCTTCCACTACCTTGGGGAATTCAGTCTTGGCATGAAATTAATCTCTTACAGCTGCTTTGGTAGAGCAGGTGAAAAGTGAAAATAATTATCAAAGCTCCATGGCTGCTGATAATTGTATGAAACCTCTGAATATGCCTGTGCTATAGGTCTCTAGAACAGCTTGTAATTCACTGAATGGAGATTGTTTAAAATAAAGAGCAGGACCATTTTCTTCATGAATGGCTGCAAAGGCCAGCTAGTCAATCACACAGCTTTAAAAAGTCCTTCATAGTCTTAGTGCAAGCTGACATAACCTTATTCCCAGATTTGGACCTTAGCGTCCAAAATATGGGGGTTAGCATGAAAGCCTCCAAGCTTAGTTACCAGCTTGGACCTGGTACTTGCTGCCACCACCCAAAAAATTAGAGTGTTTTGGGGCACTCTGGTCCCCCTGAAAAACCTTCCCTGGGGACCCCAAGACTCAAATCCCTTGAGTCTCACAACAAAGGGAAATAATCCTGTTTCCCTTCCCCCCTCCAGGTGCTCCTGGAGAGATACACAGACACAAGCTCTGTGAAACTACACAGAGCGATTCCCCCTCTCCGTTCCCAATCCTGGAACAAAAGCCCTTTCCTCTTCACCCAGAGGAAATGCAAAATCAGGCTAGCAATCCAACACACAGCTCTCCCCTTGATTTCTTCCTCCCACCAATTCCCTGGTGAGTACAGACTCAATTTCCCTGAAGTAAAGAAAAACTCCAACAGGTCTTAAAAGAAACTTTATATAAAAAAGAAAGAAAAAATACAAATGTTCTCTCTGTATTAAGATGATACAACACAGGGTCAATTGCTTAAAAGAATATTGAATAAACAGCCTTATTCAAAAAGAATACAAATCAAAGCATTTCCAGCACTTATATTCATGTAAATACCAAAGAAAAGAAACCATATAACTTACTATCTGATCTCTTTGTCCTTACACTTAGAAACAGAAGACTAGAAAGTAGAAAGTACTTCTCCAAAGCTCAGAGACAGCAGGAAGACAGACAAAAGACTCAGAGACACACTTCCCTCCACCCAAGGTTGAAAAAATCCGGTTTCCTGATTGGTTCTCTGGTCAGGTGTTTCAGGTGAAAGAGACATTAACCCTTAGCTATCTGTTTATGACACGCCCCCCAAATTGCAGACAGTGGGGAAGCTCACTGGCGGCAATTTCCTTCTAGAACTTGAAAATAAACAGATTAATACAACACATGCACCTTTACATATACTACTAAGTATATAACTAACAGACTTTTACATGTTAAGAACACTTTTTAACTACTGGATTCTGGGAAACTCTCACGGGAGAGGGCATCAGCAACTTTGTTAGAAGCTCCTGTGATGTGTTGAATGTCAAAATCAAAATCTTGGAGAGCTAAACTCCAACGAAGAAGTTTCTTGTTGTTCCCCTTGGCAGTATGAAGCCACTTGAGTGCAGCATGGTCAGTTTGTAGTTGGAACCGCCGTCCCCAAACATATGGGCGTAGCTTTTCCAGGGCGTACACAATGGCATAGCATTCCTTTTCACTGACTGACCAGTGACTTTCCCTCTCAGACAGTTTCTTGCTGAGAAACACGACAGGATGGAAGTTGTGAGCTGTTGCTTCCTGCATGAGCACTGCTCCTATACCACGCTCAGATGCATCTGTGGTTACTAGGAATGGTTTGTCAAAATCCGGGGCCCTGAGCACAGGGTCAGACATGAGCATCGCCTTAAGCTGGGTAAAGGCCTTTTGACACTCATTAGTCCACTTAACGGCATTTGGCTGGGTCTTTTTGGTTAGGTCGGTCAATGGGGCAGCGATTTGGCTGTAGTGTGGTACAAATCGCCTGTAGTATCCGGCCAAGCCTAAGAAGGATTGGACCTGTTTCTTTGACCTTGGGACAGGCCACTTTTGGATAGCATCCACCTTGGCCTGTAGGGGGTTTATGGTTCCTCGACCCACCTGGTGCCCCAGGTAAGTCACTCTGTTTTGGCCTATTTGACACTTTTTGGCCTTAACAGTTAGTCCTGCCTGCCTGATGCGCTCAAAGACCTTGTTCAGGTGGAGTAGGTGTTCGGGCCAGGAGTCTGAAAAAATGGCCACATCATCGAGGTAGGCAACTGCAAATTCTCCCAGTCCAGCTAGTAGACCGTCTACCAGCCTCTGGAAGGTGGCGGGTGCATTTCGAAGGCCGAAAGGAAGGACATTGAATTCATACACCCCCGCATGGGTGACGAATGCTGACCTCTCCTTGGCAGGTTCATCTAGCGGTACTTGCCAGTACCCCTTGGTTAAGTCTATTGTAGAGATGAACTGGGCACGTCCCAACTTCTCCAATAGCTCATCAGTGCGTGGCATTGGATAGTTGTCCGGACGAGTTACCGCATTTAGCTTACGGTAGTCCACGCAAAAGCGTATCTCCCCATCTGGTTTGGGTACTAGAACCACTGGAGATGCCCATGCACTGGTAGATGGGCGGATTATACCCATCTGTAGCATGTTCTGGATCTCCCGTTCTATAGCAGCTTGGGCATGAGGAGACACCCGGTAGGGTGGGGTTCTGATTGGGTGAGCATTACCTGTATCAATGGAGTGGTATGCCCGTTCAGTCCGTCCTGGGGTGGCTGAGAACAATGGGGCGAAGCTAGTGCACAGCTCCTTGATTTGTTGCCGCTGCAGACGTTCCAGGGTGATTGAGAGGTTCACCTCTTCCACGCCACCGTCTTTTTTCCCGTCGTAGTAGACACCGTCAGGCCACTCAGCATCATCTCCCTGGACTGTAAACTGACAAACCTGTAAGTCTCTGGAATAGAAAGGCTTGAGAGAATTAACATGGTACACTTTAGGCTTTAGTGAGGAATTGGGAAATGCTATGAGGTAGTTTACAGCTCCCAGGCGCTCTTGGACCGTGAATGGCCCTTCCCATGATGCTTCCATCTTATGGGCCTGTTGCGCCTTCAAGACCATAACCTGGTCTCCTACCTTGAAGGAACGTTCTCTGGCATGTCTGTCATACCAGGCCTTTTGCTCTTCTTGAGCATCCTTTAGGTTCTCTCTAGCAAGGGCTAAAGAGTGTCGGAGGGTGCTTTGTAGGTTGCTTACAAAGTCCAGAATGTTAGTTCCTGGAGAAGGCGTAAACCCCTCCCATTGCTGCTTCACCAACTGTAATGGCCCCTTAACCTCGTGACCATACACAAGTTCAAATGGTGAAAACCCTAAACTGGGATGTGGTACAGCCCTGTAGGCAAACAGCAACTGCTGCAACACTAGGTCCCAATTATTGGAGAATTCGTTGATGAATTTTCTTATCATGGCCCCCAAAGTTCCATTGAACCTTTCCACCAGGCCATTGGTTTGATGGTGGTACGGGGTGGCAACCAAGTGATTCACCCCATGAGTTTCCCACAGTTTTTCCATGGTCCCTGCCAGGAAATTAGACCCTGAATCTGTAAGGATGTCAGAGGGCCAACCTACCCTGGCAAAGATGTCTGTTAGGGCCAGGCACACAGTGTTAGCCCTGGTGTTGCCTAGAGCTACTGCTTCTGGCCATCGGGTAGCAAAGTCCACTAAAGTCAGTACGTACTGCTTTCCTCTGGGCGTCTTTTTTGGAAAAGGGCCCAGAATATCCACAGCTACTCGCTGAAATGGGACCTCAATTATGGGGAGTGGCTGGAGAGGGGCCTTGACCTGGTCTTGAGGCTTACCCACTCTTTGGCATACCTCACAAGACCGGACATACTTGGCAACATCCTTGCCCATCCCCTCCCAGTGGAAGGACTTCCCCAACCGGTCCTTGGTTCTGTTCACCCCAGCATGGCCACTGGGATGATCATGGGCTAAGCTTAAGAGCTTCCCCCGGTACTTAGTTGGAACCACCAACTGTTTTTGCGGCTGCCATTCTTCCCGGTGTCCACCAGAAAGAATTTCCTTGTATAAAAGTCCTTGGTCTATAACAAACCGGGATCGATTAGAAGGGCTGAGAGGCGGTGGGGTGCTCCGTGCCGCCGCCCACGCTTTCTGAAGGCTGTCATCTGCTTCCTGCTCAGCCTGGAACTGTTCCCTTGAGGCTGGGGTCACCAGTTCTTCCTCAGACTGTGGACTTGGGCTTGGTCCCTCTGGAAGCGATGTAGGTGATGGGGTTGTTTCCGTTGCTGGTGAACCGCTCTCCGCTGGTGCACCTGAGGGTATTTCAGGCTCTGGCTGAGCCTTTTGGGTATGGCTGTCGTGTGCTTCTGCCAGTTCTGGCTCGCTGGCGCCCTCTGGCGTTGAGTTTGAAGATGTGGTTGCACTTGCTGGTGCTGGTTGCTGTTCCAGTTCCGGGCCTGGGACTGGAGGTGCTGTGGCTGTTTCAGTGGTAGGCATGGAATCCGGGTCCACTACCTCTGTCTGGGTTTCTGGTAACACAGACGGGGCCTCTGTGGACGGCTCAGGAACAGGAATGGGTCTGGAAGCTTGCCTGGTTTGGCTACGGGTAACCATTCCCACTCTCTTGGCCCGCCTCACCTGGTTGGCCAAGTCTTCCCCCAGTAGCATGGGGATAGGATAATTGTCATAGAGTGCAAAAGTCCACATTCCTGACCAGCCTTTGTACTGGACAGGCAGTTGAGCTGTAGGCAAGTCTACAGCTTGTGACATGAAGGGGTAAATTGTAACTTTGGCCTTTGGGTTGATGAATTTGGGGTCAACGAAGGATTGGTGGATAGCTGACACTTGTGCCCCCGTGTCTCTCCACGCAGTAACCTTCTTTCCGCCCACTCTCAAATTTTCCCTTCGCTCCAAGGGTATTTGAGAGGCATCTGGGCCTGGGGATCTTTGGGGTGATGGTGGTGTAATGAATTGCACTCGCATGGTGTTCTTGGGACAGTTGGCCTTGATATGTCCCAGTTCATTACACTTAAAGCATCTTCCATCTGATGGGTCACTGGGCCGAGGTGAGTTACTGGAGACTGGTGAGGTTGAAGAGTAGGGTATCTGTGGCTTTACTTGGGTGGTATGTAGGGTCTTTGGCTGTCCTCGGTTGTAGGGTTTATGGTCTGTGTGCCCCCTGGGGTAATCGTTTCCCTTGACAGTAGCTTTTTTGCTTTCTGCCAGTTCCATCCATTTGGCTCCAATCTCCCCCGCCTCAGCGATAGTTTTGGGATTTCTATCTTGTATGTACCGTGTGATGTCTTCAGGAACACCATCCAAGAACTGCTCCATTTGTATGAGAAGGTTCACTTCTTCCAAGGTTTGAATGTTGTTTCCTGTTAACCAGGCCTCATAGTTTTTTGCAATGTAGTAGGCGTGTTTGGGAAATGACACCTCTGGTTTCCATTTTTGGGTTCTGAAGCGCCGACGGGCATGATCTGGGGTTATCCCCATCCTGTATCTGGCCTTGGTTTGAAAAAGTTTATAGTCATTCATTTGCGGCTTGGGCATTTCAGCTGCCACCTCTGCTAAAGGTCCACTGAGGTGTGGCCTTAATTCTACCATGTACTGGTCTTCGGGGATGCTGTACCCAAGACAGGCTCTTTGAAAATTTTCCAAGAAGGCCTCGGTGTCATCACCTGCCTTGTAGGTGGGAAATTTCCTGTGCTGTGGAGCAATAATTGGCGCCGGGTTGTTAGGGTTGGCTGGCACATGCAGCCCAGCTTTTGCCAACTCCAGTTCATGTTTTCTCTGTTTTTCCTTCTCTTCATTCTCTTTTTGTTGTTTTTCCATTTCTTTTTGGTGCTTTTCCATTTCTTTTTGGTGCTTTTCCATTTCTCGGCGGTGGGCCACCTCTTCTTCTTCTAGTTTTCTTTTGTGTGCTGCCTCTTGGGCTGCCTGTTCTCTTTGGAAGGCTGCCAGTTTGATGCTTTCTTCCTTTTCTTTTATCTCCATCTCTTTTTGTTTTATTTCCAGTTGTCGCCTGTGTTCAGCTTCTTTTAATTGGTCTTCGGCCTCCATTTTTGTCCTAGTAGACATGGTTCCTGTTTTCTTGTGTTGGGGTGCCCTCCGGTGTTTCTCTGTTGAACTGCAGGCTCTGTTGCCTCCTGAAGTCTGCCTAGCAACAGTGCTTTTTTCCCTTTCTCTCTCTAGCTAATGTTCAATGAAGGGAAACCAGAAAAACCACTTTATTTGCATGCATATAAGTGCTGGTACTTGCCTGCTAATGGGAGGGCTATTGCATGACAAAAGACCCTCAACAGTCTTCTCGCTTAACATGCAAACCACAACTGCTAGAGAGAGCAGAAAAAAAAATTCTCTCTGGTTCCCTTTTAAAACCAAACTGTTTCTCTCTGCTAAAAAGCCCTTAGCAGAGAAAAGAAAAATATAATATTCCTACTGGCTTCTGGATTCTGTCTATATCCCGCCGCTGCCACTCATGACATAACCTTATTCCCAGATTTGGACCTTAGCGTCCAAAATATGGGGGTTAGCATGAAAGCCTCCAAGCTTAGTTACCAGCTTGGACCTGGTACTTGCTGCCACCACCCAAAAAATTAGAGTGTTTTGGGGCACTCTGGTCCCCCTGAAAAACCTTCCCTGGGGACCCCAAGACTCAAATCCCTTGAGTCTCACAACAAAGGGAAATAATCCTGTTTCCCTTCCCCCCTCCAGGTGCTCCTGGAGAGATACACAGACACAAGCTCTGTGAAACTACACAGAGCGATTCCCCCTCTCCGTTCCCAATCCTGGAACAAAAGCCCTTTCCTCTTCACCCAGAGGAAATGCAAAATCAGGCTAGCAATCCAACACACAGCTCTCCCCTTGATTTCTTCCTCCCACCAATTCCCTGGTGAGTACAGACTCAATTTCCCTGAAGTAAAGAAAAACTCCAACAGGTCTTAAAAGAAACTTTATATAAAAAAGAAAGAAAAAATACAAATGTTCTCTCTGTATTAAGATGATACAACACAGGGTCAATTGCTTAAAAGAATATTGAATAAACAGCCTTATTCAAAAAGAATACAAATCAAAGCATTTCCAGCACTTATATTCATGTAAATACCAAAGAAAAGAAACCATATAACTTACTATCTGATCTCTTTGTCCTTACACTTAGAAACAGAAGACTAGAAAGTAGAAAGTACTTCTCCAAAGCTCAGAGACAGCAGGAAGACAGACAAAAGACTCAGAGACACACTTCCCTCCACCCAAGGTTGAAAAAATCCGGTTTCCTGATTGGTTCTCTGGTCAGGTGTTTCAGGTGAAAGAGACATTAACCCTTAGCTATCTGTTTATGACACAAGCATTGAATGAATTGCTTATTCAACATGCTCAAAGTCCTGACATGCACAACCTGGGCTACCCAGGGTATGTAATGAAGCTCAGTGTGTTGGCCTTCTTCCTAGTCTGAATTAAAAATAAAACAACCTGATTTTGCTAGTAATGCATATATGATCATTTTAAAATGTTGCCCTGTAACCTAGCAAATTACAACTGAATTGAATACATTCAATGTTTAACAGGGGTTGGTATGGTTAAGAATGACTTTGTTTCCCCTTCCTTTGCTTTTTATGAAGACTATGGTCTATCTTTAACTCTTCTCACTCTCAAAGTAGTTGTACAGAGCAGTTGTTAATAACAGGTCAACACTTTGATTTTTTAAAAATAAGTTACATACAGATAAGCAAGAACAAACTATTTCTGTATCAGGAGTTAGATTTGTGTACCCTCAAGTTTAACCTCATTTAAAAACTACTTGCTTACAGAATCAGACATAAAAATACAAATGTCACAGCACATTATTACTGAAAAATTGTTTACTTTCTCATTTCTACCATATTATAAAATAAATGGAGTATAAATATTGGACTTACATTTCAGTGTATAGTATACAGAGCAGTATAAACAAGTTATTGTCTGTATGAAATTTTAGATTGTACTGACTTTGCTAGTACTTTTTATGCAACCTGTTGTAAAACTAGGAAAATATCTAGATGAGTTGATGTACCCCTGGAAGACCTCTGCATACCCATGGTTGAAAACCACTAATGTAGGATAGGGATTCCTCAGATGTGGTGTGTGAGAAGCAATACACTGTAACAATCTGATTTGTCCCCTTTAAGAAGGCACGGAGCCTGGGGCCAGCCAATCTCTGTTTCTTGAAATAGCCCCTTTAAGGAAGTAAGCATTCAAAGGAGCAGCAAACTAGCTGGGTAATGGGGCCAAGTGTTACTGGCAGATAGCTTCCTTCTTAACATGATAAAACCTAGCTATAAGGTGACTGATGTAAGGAAAGAAGGTAGCTATCCTAAAAAGAAGAATTACAGGGAAGTATTGAGTTAGGAGAGAGCTCTCTGAAATAGGCACCAGAATCTGAAGAGATTGGGGGCTGTAAAAGCCTGCCTGAATCATAGCACATCCACAAGAAGGAGGGCTGAGAGGGCCCCTGAACCAAGGCATTGAAGTGTGAGTGTCTAAGGATTAAGGTTGTCATGAACTGGAATATGGATGGTCAGGCCTACTGCTTGCAGCTAGGGTGGTCAGGCCTAGCGGTTGGAGCTGGAATCAGGACTGGAGCACAGCTGGGAACAAGGCTAATACAAGAGAGATCACGGCTGTGGACATGTGTATTGAATAGTCAGATATTCAATCTTGCTGTTAAGCAGTCAGGTGGTGTTGTCAGGGAAATGGCCTGCCCTGCTGTAGCTCAGCTGTACTTATAGACTGCCTTTAGAGTGGGCAGAGGCAGCTATGAGCCCTCATTCCTTATAAAGGGAGGCTCTGAGGAATGGGGCTGATACCTAGATAGAGTGCACTGTGGAAGCCTATTCAAATTGGGGCTGTACCACAGGGAAGGAAGTTGGAAAAGGGATCCTACAGGGAAGGAGTTGAATCAAAGAGCTGGGGTAGGAGGAATCCTGAGTGAAGGACTCCAGAAAGCCTAAGGGCTGCAATGATACTGGCAGAGCGCCCTGGCTCAGAGGGAATGGGGAATGTGAAGCCTTGGAACAAGGGTGAGTTGGAACTGATGCTACCTGGTGCCCGGGTAAAGCTGCCCCTCTGCCCTTTCCAGACAAGACTTTACCCTCATCAACCCAACCCCATTGAGATACACTATCTGAGCCTCTCTGTACTCCAGCCAGAACCCCTACCTTCAGTGTAACCTTATTAGTGCAGGTGGAAAATGGCTTTCCCATCTTGTGAAACTTTTCCTGATCTCAAATATTCAGTTTTGTCCTGGTGTGAAACCTGAGACCTTCTGAAGAAACACACACACCCCAAGACCTTTTGAAGTTACACACAGAAGTAGGATTTGCACTGGTTTTGGTTAGCAATTCCATCTTGAACCTGAGAGACCTTTCTGGACCAAAGTTTCAGTGAAACAGATATGTTCCCATTAAACATTTGTTTTGAAAAATATTCTTCACTAATTTTAACCTCACACCTCTAATCCTCCTGTGCAGACACCCCCAGACAAACTTTCTTATCTTCTAATTTCCTTCAAGCAGATCTCCACCAGCCAAATTCAAAACTTGTTTTGCAATGAATCTAGTCTTTAAGCCTGTTAAGGCCAAAAATACATGTGCACAAAAAGGAAAAATTTGCAAGTGGTATTTCATACATTTTTTTTCTTTTTTTAAAAAGATTGTAGCTTAATGATATAGGGACATCAAAGATGTAAGCAAATGACAATAACAAAAATTCTAACTTAACAGGGACACTCAGGTCTTGTCTGCACTGAGGAGTACCCAGTTTTACAGATAGCAGAAATTTGCACTAGTGCAAATTTCTGCTAACAGAGACAAAGAAAGCTGCAGTTTGTGGGAGTTCAGCTGGTGCACATCACTCCTTTTCTTACCTTCACTTGAAGTTTGCATTGGTACATCTACCCTGAATGCTGACCTGCCTCTCTCTTCCCCCCTCAATGGCTGTGGCCTTGTTATCTACACTAGCTTTTAGCCCTAAATGTCTCTGTATGCACCCAATGTTTTTCTCTTGTGGGATCTTTGTTGATAACTAGAGCTGAATGAGTAATAGATTCTCTTGCTGCCTGCCCCTGCCCCTACACTCTGCACCCTGGCTAGGGTGGTGGCCAAACTCCTGACATTGTTTGTTTGTTTTGAACTGCAACTGAATTTTTTTTTTCAGGTTTTTCTCGTCAAATCAGACAACAGGAAAAAAATCTTGTTTGGGTTGAACAAAACACTTTCAGTGTTGACTTAAATCATTTTAGAAATGCATTTTTAGCAAACTTACTATTAGCTCAAAAAATGTCACCTAGCTCTATTGACAGTTCCTTTCACTGGGGAGGAGGAACTCTGCTTCAGAGGTAAAGCGATTTGTTGCATCTCATACATGTGGGTAGGTAGATCACTGTTTATATTGTGCTTTACAATTTTCAAAGCACTATAAGTGCAAATATGTACATAGAAAAAGTGCACTGAGCCATATCAATCATGGATGTGTTGAAGTGTTGAAGATCATGTATGTAGTGTCAAATTTTGAGTAGAATTTGACTTGATTCATGAATGTGCTAATATATGAAATGGCTGTCTGTCAGCAGATATTGATTCTGGAAAGCAACTAGTGCTAGAAAATTTGACAGGATAAAATTTAAATGTATGTTTGTCACTCACTGCTTGTTGGTCCTTATAGACTTTTTAAAATAAGTATGGTATTTATCCATGTTGGTATCTCAAATGACAAACCATGATGCTATAGTTCAGAAATGATACATGCATGAGATGTGGAAGAGAAAGTATAGTTAGTAACCTTCTGTATTCTAAGTAATTTCAACAGGAGCACACTAATAGCTTCAGCTGATAGGAATAACTCCTACCTCCTCAAAGAAAGAACATTGCCTCCATAATGAAATTCATGGAGTCCAAGAAGGCAGAAGGTAAGTAACAGCAGAATGGAAGATGGGCAGAACTAAGGGTAAGATCCACAAATGGACTTAGCCACCTAACTGCCACTTTAGGTACCTAATGCCAACATTTGGCACTGCTGGGTCTTCAAACTCTCTGCTCAGCTGCTGCATAACCCAATAGGGGCCTAAATTCCCTAGGCATCTGAGGTTCTGCCAGTAAAGGCCCCAAGCACCTAAGTTTCCACTGGTGGGCTTATGCAAAACCACCTAAATCCTGATACTGCCAAGATGCTTGGTGCCCTTGCTCGCACCTAAGCCCCAGCAGGATTCACAAACTAGAAGTTTCCCCACCTATCTAGCCTGTTGGGCCTGATCCAGTAGGCATGCTCTGAGAGCACCAAACATGCACAAAAAATAGCCAGGGCATATGTCTCCTCATATACCCGATAGCCTAGTGCAGTGGCTCTCAAACCTTTTTTTTGCAGACCCCTTAAAAATTGCTGGGGTTCTCGGTGAACCACTTAATGGTCTTTCCAAATGTTTGTATTGCTAGCTAACTATTGCAAAGCACTTTGGATAAAAGCACTATATATAAAAGCACACAACTCATATTTTAATATCTGTAGTCTTTTATTTTTCTAATGCAATGGATGTGCCCTCTCTTCCCCACCACGGCAGCCGCTGGGGCTGGGAAGGAGGGCCATCTCTCCCCAGCAGCCACAGTCCTGAAGCTGGGGGAAGTCACCTTTCTCTGGCTACCACAGCCCTGTACATCCCAAATTCCTTCCACCCCCCTCTTCTCACCCCACTGCCCCCTCTCACCTACCCCCTAGTCCTCCCAAGGTCACCACCTCACCTTACATATGAGTCTTCTCCAGTGTCCAGGCACCTAATTAGTAGAGCTACCCCTGTGCAGCTCCACTAATTAGGTGGGTAGCCCTTTACTCTCTTGTGGGCAGCCGCCCAGGCATGCACCTTATAGGGAACTACCTGCAGGCCACCTGAATGGATCTTGCAGACCACTGGTAGTTCGTGGACCACAGTTTGAGAACCTGTGGTCTAGTGGTTAGAGCACTCACCCAGAAGGTGGGAGACTGAGATATGAATCCCCACTCTGTCTGATTTAGAGCATAGACTTGAAGCCAGGTCTCCCACTTCCTAGGGGAGTGCTGTACTCCCCATACCATTGCAGGGTGGGGCTCTCTAAAGCTCTCCTGTTAAAACTGTTCCACTTCATACAAGCCATGGGTGTGTATTGGGCTAGAGGGGCAGACTGTATCCCAGTGGCTAGGGCACTCACCTTGCACACAGGACATCTAACTAGGGGACTATTGGCTGTAATAGGGAGTGTCTCATTTTTCATGTGAAGGATGACATGGCTTTGGTGCCCAATTCCAGGAGAGCGTTCATGGCTGAGAAATCTAAATGGAGATAGGCACCTCCCTCTGGCCTGGCCTGAGGCACCTAACTACCTTTGAGGGGTAGGGTTTTGGCCTTGCACCACTCCTTGGCATTTACTATTGGTTGGCCTAGGTGGTTCCCCACTCATCTTGCTGGTTTCTGTGAATCCTATTCTTAAGCACCTAACTCTCCCCATGCATTCCTATTCTTAAGCACCTAACTCTCCCCATGCATTGTATAGGGAGCCTGGGTGCTTAACTGGAGGCTGAGGGTTCCATGGGGGCGGCAGGGAGAACTGGCCATTGCAAAACTCAAGTCTCTCTATGGATTTAGCCTGATGTAACTTGTACATCATCTAGAACAAAGATTTGTGCCCTGAAACCATTCTGTTGTTCATGTCCCTTCAACCCTCAAGTCAGTTATTGGGGAGAGTAACTTTTACATCATTTTTAATTGAAAGAAGGTATCTTGTACTTTATGAAAGAGCAGGTACAAAATAAGCTTGAGTAGAGTAGTTGTAGAGAGATGTTTCTAGACTGTCTAGTCAGAATAAAATGAGTATTATCAAATTGTATGAGAAACTGGACTTGGTTTAAAAATATTTAATAACCACAGATGTAAAGTCTTCAAAGATACGTTTTTTGGCTAATTCTTTTGTTTTACAAGAAATGAAGTGGGAGAATCCAAGGGATCTGGAGTAATTTTTGAATGTAAAATATAACTATCATGGGTTGGGGAAGTAGGGGTATTGATATGAAGGAGGCGGGCAACCATATTCTGGAATGACCTCCTTTCATTTTATAGCCAATATAATGTACTGACAACACAAAGAGGGAAAAATTTCTCACCCCTTCTGCCCTGAAAACAGCTGCATAAACCTGTTGCTTTGAATTTTGAAACATTACAGTTGTCTTGAATCCCACTCAGTAAGTTGGATAGCAGTCAGAGTGGCTGAGAAATCCTGTCACTCAGCAGCATGAACACCCCCCCTTAGATCATCTCTCCCAAACTGATGCTGGAGAGGAAATTCCTCCTGGTCTTAATGGGTATGTCTACACTGTGTTGTAAACCCAGATCTGTGGGACCAGGGCTTGTGGACTTCGTGATGTCAAGCCTGCACTTGAGCATCCAAACTGCATTGTAAATCTGGGCTTATAGTTGCTGGATTTGGGTCTCTGAGCCATGCTAGCACATGCATACTGCGCTACTCAGACCTTCTGATTCAGGTTTGCAGCCTGACCAGAGTCTATGCTGCAAAATGGCAGGGCTTGGTCCCAAATTACTGCAGAACTTGGACTCTGACCCAACCCCCTGACAGGGTTCTAGGAGCTTGGTCCTTAGTGCTTGCTAAGCGGAGTCAGACTGATTTGTGTGGATGGAAGAGGGGCTGGGGTTCAAACCTGAGGCTAACTGTACAGTGTTGTTGTACCCAGGTTCCTCATTCCACTCATTTTACTCTGAAGGACATCCTTCTCAAACTGACTGGCTTCATCTCCAATCACAAAATTGGGACTAATAGCTTTTCACCTGTCTTTACAGCATATGTGGCAATGTAGACAGGACTCGGGTATTCTTACAATTGTGTGTCTAACTAGGGCAGTGTTTCTCAAACTGGGGTTGCTGCTTGTGTAGGGAAAGCCCCTGGCAGGCAGGTTTGTTTACTTGCCCTGTCCACAGGTCTGGCCAATCATGGCTCCCACTGGCTGCGGTTCGCTGCTCTGAGCCAATGGGAGCTGCTGAAAGTGGCATGGGCTGAGGGACATAGTGGCTGCCGCTTCCAGCAGCTCCTATTTGCCTGCAGCGGCAAACTGCGGCCAATGGGAGCCACGATCGGCCGGACTTGTGGACGGGACAGATAAACAAACTGATTCGGCCCGCCCTGCCAGGGGCTTTCCCTACACAAGCGGCGACCCCAGTTTGAGAAACACTGAACTAGGGTGACCAGATAGCAAGTGTGAAAAATCGGGACAGGGGGTGGGGGGCAATCGGCACCTGTATAAGAAAAAGCCCCGATATTTGGGGCTGCCCCTGTAAAATTGGGAGATGTGGTCACCGTATATCTAACCCTACTTTGGGGGGTGGTAGACCATCTAGACGAATCTAGACTAGAACTTGCACCACGGCAGCTCCACTGGTGGTAGCACTAGCAATGAATTAAAGGTCTGAGTTTTCCTGTTGTATACAAGACCATCCTCTAATCTCTCTGTTACGGTGCAGCTATTATGCATAGACCTGAATTTCCTCCTTCAGCAAGCTGCCACTTGTCTTTATTAAGGGAAATCTTTATTGCCATTGTAGTGGAGATCTTAGAATATACAAGGGCTTTATAATTCCAGATAAGATTGGATCAGCTCCTTGCCTCCTCATGCAACTTCTTGCACTGCACAGACAGTACAAAGCAGTAACTAGTGTAACTGGGGGATTCCCATGAAGGGAATAGCTGGGTGGTGTAAGACTAATATACTTACCCCTTATCCACTGCTCCCCCTGCATATCAGGACATGAAGATAAGCCATGGTAAATGTGGAAGGGGACAGGGCTAGCAGACTCTGTGCTTTTGTGATCTTTGGCTGACAGAGTGGTAGGCATTGTGTAGACTCTGTGAGTGCTCTGGGGCTGGAGCACCCATGGGGAAAAATTAGTGGGTGCTCTGCACTCACCAGCAGCCAAGCTTCCCTGCCCCATCTCCTCTGCTGCTTCCCCTCCCCACATGTGTCACGTCCCAGCTCCTCCACCTACCTCCCAGCACTTCCCGCAAGCTCTGGGAGGGGGAGGGAGGGGGAGGATCGGGAACATGGCATGCTTAGGGGAGGAAATGGGGAAGAGACGGGGCCAGGGTGGGGATTTGGGGAAGGAGTCAGAATAGGGGCAGGAAGTGGGAGGAGTTGAGATGGGGACTTTGGGGAAGGGATTGGAATGGGGTCGGGGCAGGGGTGGGGCCAGGGGCACAGAGGGAATGAGCATCCACCAGCAGGAGCAGAAGTTGGCACCTATGTATGTAGACAAATTGAGTTTGTTTTGTTTTTTAAAGCCCCCAAATGAACTCCACATGATGATTGTTGAAGTATGGTGAAATTTGGCAGTGCCTTTTATTTTTACTTGTGACAGTGGTGGGTTTTAGAAATTACTGGATGAAAATCAATGGCCTGTTTTAAGCAGGAGCTCAGATTAGATGATCATAATGGTCCTTCTGGCTGGCCTCTGAATCTATGAAATATTCAGTCATCTGTCTCATTCATGCTCAAATTTGTAGCTGGAAGGCTAAAGTATACAATTGCTCACTTCATTAAAAAGGGGAATTGTGTGCGTGTGTCTCATGGACTCCTGTATTCTCCTATTAATTGTTAGCTGCCTCCCAACTTATAAATTTAATGCAGCACTTTGAGCAATTCTCTAGCTTAAATTTAGACAAGGTAAATAATATTACACCACTTACTGGACCAACAAATAACTATATGCATATATTTTCAAGCCAAAAAATATCTCTCTAAAGTGTTGGCAGTTTTATTGCCTATAAAAAATTCCTATCAATCAGAGGGCTAATAGAATAAGTTCTCCAGATTCCCTGGATAGCTATTTGAAAACAAACAAATATAATCATTTTAGTCAGGTATGTCGAAAAGCACTTATTAATGGTGGCTGCAATGAAATTCACATCTTGACAATGCATTTGAAGTCTTTGCTGTAGCCTTTTCTTTTTGTAAAGAACCAATGCACCTTGATTTTAATTATCCCAGCAACAAAAGAACACCAAATAAACAGGAAGTCATAAGCATCAGGCCTGACAGCTTTCAAATGAGAATGTAATGTTCACTCCATCTTTTGTTATGTTAATGTTTTATCTAGTTAACTGCAGTAGCTTGAGAGTGCCATTGTACAATAAGGGCTGGTCTACACTGGTGGGGGGGGGGCGAATAGATCTAAGATATGCAACTTCAGCTAAGCTATTCGCGTAGCTGAAGTCGAAGCATCTTAGTTCGACTTTCCTGGCCATCCTCATGGCGGCAAGTCGACTGCCGCGGCTCCCCCATCAACTCTGCTTACTTCTCCTGCTGAGGTGGAGTAAGAGTGTCGATTCGGGGATCAATTTATCGTGTCTAGACAAGATGCGATAAATCCATCCCCGATAGATCGATTACTATCCGTCGATCCGGCAGGTAGTGTAGACGTGGCCTAAGGTTTGAAAACAAATTCCCTATATGAATCATAGGGAAGCACTGTGGGCAAATGGACAGAGCACTAGACTGGGACTCAGGAGCCCTGGGTTCTATTTCCTGGCCATTGGCTTGCTGTGTGATGCTGGACAAGTCACTTCCCCTCTCCATGAGAGTTTCCCCATCTGTAAAACAGGGATAATGACACTGAAATCTATTGTCAAGTGCTTTGAGATCTGATAATCAAAACAGCTAGGTATATTTACTTTTATTTTTGTATACAATGCCCTATTTTTGCTACATGTCCTTGTAGACATAGCCTGAAATCTACACTTGGATCTGGGCCTGTGATTTCCAGTTCAAGCAGACATACTCGCACCAGCTCTCATCAAGCTAGCATCCTAAACCTAGTAGTGGTTGCTGCCTATGCTGCTGCAGCTAACGTGTCTGCATGGACTAGCTGCTCTAAGTACCCATGTGTAAGGGGACTATAGCCCCCTTACTAACATTCAGAGGGGGTGTTTTGGTTGCTAGCTCCCAGCACTAAAAGGGGAGGTGTCGATTGGAAATCAGGACCCTGAGACTGACAGTCCCCAGGAACAATGGTGAGAGGCCGATGCTCCAGGTCAGCCTGATTGACAGGCTGGCCAGGCTAATCAAGGAGACAGAAGGCCAGGGTGGGTCCCATCCTCCATGTGAGCTGGAATTGCCTGGGTCAGACAGAGTGGGGCCAAGCTAAGGAGAAAGCAGGGACCCAAGCTGAGCTGAACAGCAGAGCTGTGCCAGATCAAGAGGGACCAGAAAAGCAGCCAGAGACACAGCCTAGGGAGAGCAGATCTGGGCCGCCCAGAGGATTTAGGGAGCCTGGGGTCTTCAGGGGCGGGGGCTCCCTGCCACTGAATTGCAGCCGAAGACATGGCACTTCGGCAGCGGGTCCTGGGGTGGAAGGACCCCCTGCCGTGGGTCTTTGGGGCACTTTGGCGGCAAGTCCCGGACGGGAAGGCCTCCCCCCCCGCCGCTGAATTGCCGCCGAAGACCCGGAGTGGAAGAAGCTCCTGGGCCCTGCCAGAGTTTTCTGGGGCCCCCGGTGTGAGTGAAGGACCCTGCTCTGGGGCCCCAAAAAACTCGTGGGGATCCTTGCAGGGCCTGGGGAAAATTGCCCCACTTGCCCTCCCCGGATGGCCCTGGAGCAGATCCTGTGCTGGGAGCAGAGCTGCACCCACAGCACCAGAGACACGGCCCAGGGGAAGCAGATCCTGTGCTGGGAGCAGAGCTGCAGCCATAGAGCCAGGTGTGGTGAGCAACTGGGGCCAGCCAAAGGGGGGACCTTGGGCAAAGGGCCTAGTGCAGAAAGACACCCCCAGCCAAGGGTCCTTGCAGGCCAGGCTGGGAGAGGGATCTTAACCTGATGGAGGGCTGTCTCTGGGAAGGAGGGTTCCACCACCCAAAGCCCGGAGGTGTGTGGCCACCACCATTGCAAGTGTCCACCCCGCGGCATCCCTGCAGCACATCCAGGACCTGAGAAGGACCTGGGATCTACAAGGAACAGACTGTGAAGTGCCTTGATGTTTGTAATGTTCCCTGCCACAGAGCAGGGTGATGTGTTTTCCTTTAACCTTTCCCATTTTTCTTATTCTTCTCTTTAAATTAATTGTTAAGTAAACAACTTGTATTTGTTTTAAATTGTATGGAATAATCAGTGGATCAGGGAGGTGCCCGGTGCAGAGAGGGTTCCCCCTAGCAGGGACACCCTAGCCCCTGTCCTAGGTGACCACAGCAGGGTTGGGGGTTGAGCCCCCCAGGAATCTGGGCCTAGCCTTGTTGGGGTTACAAGGACTCTGCCAGACAGGAGAGTGGAAGGGGAGTCCTCGAGGGCAGGGAGGACCCTGGGTAAAGGAAGTGGGAGCGAGGACTCAAATCTTTTCATTAGCCCACTTCACTGGGGTAGCGCAGAAGCCAGGAAAGTTCCCCACAATAGCGGGACCATTTCCCTGCTTACACATGGGATCTGGGTGGGTTTGTACTCCAGGCAGCTAGCCTGTGTCACTGTCAACTGCTGCCCATGCTACTATAAGGCCACTACCTTAAGCGTGCTGGTGTGAGGAGAGCTAGTGCGAGTGTGTCTGCACAAGCTGGGGGTCGCACCCCTAGCTCCAAGAGTGGATATCGCCTCAGAGATTCTAACACAGTGTTTCCAGTCCAGCGCACGGGCAGGAGGACACTAATTCAGGGGAGGGTCAGTGCAGAAGAGCTGTGGGGCAGGAGGAACAGCTTGACCACAGACACATCCTGCCTCCTGCAGCAAATATGATGTTCCTTAGGTGTGTGTCAGTTTACCAGTGTGAAACCTGCTTGACTCTCCTCTGTGCTTCCTTTAGGGCTTGTGGTGCAGCCACGTGTGACAGGGCAGATGTAAGTTCAGCCAGCAGTGTGCAAGCCCAAACTTGCCTTCTCGCTCAGGGAGTGGCCTAGTAGTGGCTTCCCCAGCATGAGCAGTATGTAGCAATCTGTTAAACTGCAGGGGCAGAGGAAGGAGGAATAAACAGTGAACACAGCAAAATAGAAAGTATTAAAAAGAGACAGAAAAAAAGAAACAGGAAGGAAAGAAAAAACAAGGGATCCAGAAAAGACAGGATGAAAATGGAGCAAGTTTGTCAACACCAAGTAAATCTATGTGCTCTGTGTTGTACAAGACATGAACACAGTCCTACTGTGCCTCCAAAGAGCTTATACTTAATGGCAAGCGTAGCAGGATATGATGCAGAGGGACACAAAGGGGAACCCTTCCTGATCTGTCCCCAGGAAGGATTAATTTAAAAAGGTTGTGAACCATTTTTCTCTGGTGCTTAAAATTCACCGTTTACTCATAGCAGTTGCCATATGTGGATCAAACCATTGGTCTGTATCTAATCTCTTTTCCTGCCTTCTGTGACTGCCCATATCTGCTGTTTCACAGAAAGCCCTAGATTTCAGAACTAAATAATGCACCTAGTCTGCGGCACAGTGATGTAAATGTGGAAGGAAAAGTGTTAATTTCAAAATAGCAACCTCCAGTTTTTGCTATTGTTATCTATAGGGATCAGTATACCAAGGCACTTAAGAGTATTTCAAAGAAAGAAAATGCAGTTTTCTCCAGACAACTAGAGGCCAGTCTCCAAGTTAATTAAATGGAACTCCCCTTCCCCCAGCTTATTTCTTAGCAACATAATTTAGATAACAAGAAACTATTGGCTATAATGAGGGTAAGGTGCATGAGGCTATTAGGAAAAAATAAGAGAGCTAAAATTAAAACCTCTTGGCTGAGATTTTCAAAAGTGACTAGTGACTTTGAGTGCCTCAATTTTTGGGTGTCCCTTGTATGACCCCTTTTAAAAGGGCTACGTATCCAAGGATGGATGCTCAGCACTTCTGGAAAATGAGGCCACTTTTAAGGTATCTCAGGTTGGAGTCCCAAAAATTGAGATATTCAGGCCCAGATATTGAAAGGTAATGAGGCATTGCTGAATTCAGTGTTGCATTGCTGAACTGATTTAGGAGCCAAACTATTGTTTTCAAAAGGGATTTAGGCTCCTAAGTGTCTAATTACCATTAAAAATCTGGGTTCACATCATCACTGACTGAAAATCTTGACCAAGATGCTGTCACGACACAGTGGGATTGATTCTCACTTTACACCACTCTGGCAGTGTAAAAGGCGTTAGAGAGGGTGTAAATTGCATGTAAGAACCTCTTATGGTGCCAGAGTGGGGTAAAGCACCTTGGAGTATAAATGAAAATCAGCCCAGTAACTTAAATCCAGTTTTAACCTGGAGTAATAACCATTTAATTAGACCAGATCTCAGGCCAGCTGATCTTTCTGCCTCCCTGTGCTAAGGGGTTGTTGCTTGGGCTCCTAGCCCAGAGGGATCCTGCAAATATGCAAGCGCAAGGGAGGCCTCCAGCGTGTCTTTCTCTTTTCCACCTCAGGCTCTCCACAAGATTTTGGGACTGGGGCAAAAGTGATCTTCATGGCATTTTCTCCTCCCTAGGCATCTGTCTGCTCAGCTATGAGTAACTTAATGCTGCTTGAAGCATCGTTAGTAGGCTTCCAGTCTGGCACTCCTCCAAAGGGTTTGGGCTGTCTAATCAGTGGCTGCCAGGAGCCATATTACCAGTACCAAACTAAAGAACATAAGAATAGCCATACTGGGTCAGACCAAAGGTCCATCCAGCCCAATATCCTGTCTACCAACAGTGGCCCATGCCAGGTGCCCCAGAGGAAGTGAACCTAACAGGTAATGATCAAATGATCTTTCCCCTGGCAGCCATGTCCACCCTCTGACAAACAGAGGCTAGGGACAGCATTTCTTACCCATCCTGGCTAATAGCCATTAATGGACTTAACCTCCATGAATTTATCTAGTTCTCTTTTAAACCCTGTTATAGTCCTAGTCTTCACAACCTCCTGAGGCAAGGAGTTCCACAGGTTTACTGTGCGCTGCGTGAAGAACTTCCTTTTGTTTTAAACCTGCTGCCCATTAATTTAATTTGGTGGCCCCTAGTTCTTACATTATGGGAACTTTTCCTTATTCACTTTCTCCACACCACTCATGATTTTATATACCTCTATCATATCCCCCCTTAATCTCCTCTTTTCCAAGCTGAAAAATCCTAACCTCTAATCTTTCCTCATATGGGACCCATTTCAACCCCCTAATCATTTTAGTTGCCCTTTTCTGAACTTTTTCCAATGCCACTATATCTTTTTTGAGATGAGCAAAAACCTTCCCTGGGGACCCCAAGACCCAAATCCCTTGAGTCTCACAATAAAGGGAAATAAACCTTTTCCCTTCCCCCCCTCCAGGAGCTCCTGGAGAGATACACAGACACAAGCTCTGTGAATCTAAACAGAGGGACTCCACCCTCCCCGTTCCCAGTCCTGGAGAACAGAATTACCTCCCTCTTTACCCAGAGGGAATGCAAAATCAAGCTAGTAAATCTAACACACACAGAGTTCCCCCTGACTTCTTCCTCCCACCAATTCCCTGGTGAGTACAGACTCAATTCCCTGGAATTTCCCACTAAAGAAAAACTCCAACAGGTTTTAAAAAGAAAGAAAAATACATAAAAATGGTCTCTTTGTATTAAGGTGACAAATACAGGGTCAATTGCTTAAAAGAATATTGAATAAACAGCCTTATTCAAACAGAATACAATTTAAAGCACTCCAGCAACTATAGACATGTAAATCCAAAAAAACCATATAAATCCTATTTGATTTTTTTGTACTTACAACTGGGAAACAGAAGATTAGAAAGCAGGAAATAGAAATCACTTCTCATCCGAGATAGCATACAGGCAGAAGACAAAGAACTCAGACACAAACTTTCCTCCACCCAGAGTTGAAAAAATCCGGTTTCCTGATTGGTCCTCTGGTCAGGTGCTTCAGGTTACTTTTTTTTTCAGGTGAAAGAGACATTAATCCTTAGCTATCTGTTTATGACAGGGACCCATTTCAACCCCCTAATCATTTTAGTTTCCCTTTTCTGAACTTTTTCCAATGCCACTGTATCTTTTTTGAGATGAGGAGACCACATCTGTACGCAGTATTCAAGATGTGGGCATACCATTGATTTATATAAGGGCAATAAGATATTCTCTCTTATTCTCTATCCCCTTTTTAATGATTCCTAACATCCTGTTTGCTGTTTTGACTGCTGCTGCACACTGCATGGACATCTTCAGAGAACTATCCACAATGACTCCAAGATCTTTCCTGATTAGTTGTAGCTAAATTAGCCCCCATCATATTGTATGTATAGTTGGAGTTATTTTTTCTAATGTGCATTACTTTACATTTATCCACCTTAAATTTCATTTGCCATTTTGTTCTACTTCTGTGGAAAAGGAACAACTCCCCCTTCTCCCCCCTCCCCCCCCCGGAATATTTGATTGGTGTAGTCTTCACTCCTGGCAATGAATATCCTGAGAAGAAAGTTTTTCAAAGCAAATGTGTAGCCTCCCTGCTACTTCATGCTGTGAGAATTAGCTTGCACAGTCACTAGCTCAGAGGTGACAGCTGTGAAGAATAAAGGACAAAACAGCCTTTGCTTGCTGCCACTAAGCAGAGAGTCCAGCAGGAGGCTCCAGAAAGGACAAGGACCCCGAGGCCTGCTTCACCTTGGTGATCTCCACCTGGCTGTGGAGGAGCTTGACCAAGACTGACTGCAACTTGCCCCTGAAGTGAGGGGCTAGACTTTGGGTTGTGGTTGGCTTGCGCCCGCCACAGGGACCAAAGAACTGCCGTGACCCCCTGAAGGTGGTGGGGTGAGAAAGTAGTGGGCACGGCTGAGCGGGGAAGCAACATGGGTCTGAAATAGCGGAGTAGAGCAGACAAGGGACAAGCCACCACCAAGAGAGGGTGCTCTGGAGCTGCACTGAGCTAATTCCTGAAGCAACCAGCAGGAGGCACCAGCCGTGGTAAATCCTGACCTTGTTACATGCAGAGACTACTCCAGTTAGCCTGGGAGACCCAGCTTGTCCTTTGCTTCTTTGCTTAAGGAAGCCATTCACAGGCCACTTGCACAGAAGGAAGGAATTATGTAACTATCACCTCAGTAGCTGTAGAATGACAGTGGAGTCAGTGCGCATTTGGCCATCTAAAATGAAGATGTTGCTGTCTATGGAATAGGTTGGAAATTATGGGGGGGGCAGGGAAACTTGACTAAGGCTATAGCTGCATGTTGTATTTTGCCCAATATTTGTGAGAGTAAAGGAAAAATCCTTAACAATGGGTTTGAGGCTGAGGCATGAAGACTTGCTCAGCAGTTTGGGCAGCCAACAAGGCGTTCACTAGAAAACAAACGCCAAGGCAGTACTTTGAGGGATGCCAATTGCTCATACTTTTGAGTCTGAGTCATGAAAATATTCAGTTATTCTTCCACCTGTTATCCTGCGGGGGAACAGAGGGCTTGTGAGCAGTGCAGTCTTTCTTTTTTTTTTTTTAATTGATGGTAGAAAAGGCATATTGTGGTACTCTTTATTTCCCTTATGTCTGCGCCTTTATAATTTTGTAAAATGTACAGATTCTGTGTAAAATGCATTGCTGACTCTTTTTATGAATTAATACTTTTTATTATTAAACAATTGTATAAGCAGAAATAAACCTTTAATTAAACAATGAAACAAAGCTTTAAATTGATGCAGTGCAGCAGAGGGCTTCAGTTCACAGATGAGTATATACCTTCTCTTTGTCTCTTCTTGTTCTTGGACCTTCTGGTGTTTGTTAGATGGCTCAAAAGAGCTTGCCTCTCAGGTGCAATTGTTCTTGCTGCCCTGAGCTGGGAAGGGGAATAGCATGTGGGAGCACAGGTGCAGGGGCACAGTGGGGAACATATGCTGGTGTTCCCACTACACAATGTATTGTCCAGAGGATGCAGAACATGTCTGTGTCCTGCCTGAAGGCACTGCATTGTCTGTGTACCCATTAGCAGCATAAGCAATGTGAATGTGTATTGCTTCCAGCACATATTGTGTCAGAGGGGTAAGCACCGAGTATCTGTGAGTGAACTGAATAGTAAACCTCTTTGCATCCCCTTTAGACTGTCCTAACCCTTGATGACGTTCCACTGAGGTGGGTGACCAAGAATGCCCTTATTCAAAATGGCAAAGGGTAGACCAGTGAGATACTGTGAAGCTGGTCCCCCCACCCCCGGTACACACACACACCCAGAAGTGCTGCCTGTGTGGAAGGGAACTGCAACTATACCAAACACAATAACTGTTCAGCTATTCCACATAGTGATCAAACAAAACTCTAGTAATTTCTCAGTCTTAGATTTTGCTTTTAATCTTGTCTGCAGATGGGCTGAAAGTGCAGAAAAAAATAGTTTTGCACTAATTGTCTGAAGCATTAACTGTTGTTACTCTTGCTATGTACACCTGTGAAGAGTCATTAACAGCTGTAAGGCTTTGCTATCCTTCAGATAAACATCTTTTCCTATACAAAGGCTTGGTACAGGGCATTTGCCTCAGCAGGGAGTTGCAGTCCAAATACCTTTACAGTCATGCAATGACCATGTCCTCATGTAAACTGAGAATACTAACCTCACTTATCTTTGGGTAATCACTGTCTCTATACATGGTTGACTTTTTGCATGACTGAAAGTTTTCACTAACTGCATATGCTATGGGAGGGGAGGAGAGATGGTGGGGGGGCGGGGGTAGAGTTTGCAGCTGTGCCATGCTGCTGAATGCCATTTTGAGCAAGTGAACAGGGTTTGTCCAGGGGAGGAGAAAAAGGGAGAAAAAGGTAGATGTTGATAGCTGGGGCTTTAGCATGAGACAGAAGCAGATTACCCAGCAAGAGCAGATGCTATTTTGAAAGTGTTTTGTTTTGGGAAGGTGAAGAGGGGATGCGAACAAACAGAGGAGGATGAGGCAGGTGGGTCCTGGAGACTCAAAAGCTCCTAGCTCGCATTTACCTATAATGGGTGTGGCTGTTGGACAACTGGAACAGAATTTAAGTGGAATATGAAAATCTACATTCTGAAGTGAGTTCATATTCAGCTAAAATAAGATATTTTCTTATCACAAAACTTAAATCTAGCCCAACCACTAGGGGTTCTCAGAATTCCAATACAGGACTTGGATTTTTCTGGAAAATCATTTCATCCTTTAACATTTGTTACCACTTTTGTGCAATGCCAACTCCAGTTTGGGGTTTTGCACTGTAACTTCTGTTTGTAACTCCATATTGTTCAAAATCTTCTTTTCTTAAACAATTCAAGATTTTAGAAGAATCCAAACCTAGTTTTGACTCAAATAAATTAAATCTATTTTGTAAGAACTTAACGGCACAGTCAAGTTTCCCTGAAAAATATAGTAGAAGCCTGACTCTTTCTGCAAACTCAACAGCTTCCTTAGCAGAAAGAAGCTTCAGAACACAAAGTAAAACCAAAAAGCTTAGAAACATGTTAGCTTACATACTGCGCTTGATGTGCTGTTCTGAATATATGTCCAAAAAGTGTCACTAAGCAACACTAAAAATAACATGCAATTTTGACATTAAGGTACAGTAAGTGGCAGGGGGCATTAATGAGTATTTTAAAAACATCCTACCAGCATTGACATTATTTCTGACATCAAGGATGCCATTTCTGGAGGGAGGGACCCTTGATAAAACACAGTCTAATACTCACTTCATGTGAGTCTTTCCACCCCTTACTACACCTATGGTTTTTAAGAGGTTTCAATTTTGGTGGGTTCATGGAGTTTGTTGACATATGATCAGTTCGAAAAATGCGATATATTTTAAAGATTAGAGGCATGTCCAGTTTAATAGGCATATACTGGAGAAAGTTATGGGGACCTGGAATAGGGAGCTGGTCCTGTAAGTATAGGCATGGCCAGGCACATGTTATGGGATATAGCTCAGTGGTAGGCAATTGGCTTGTTTAATATACTGCATACTGAGTAATAACCCGAGGGCTTTATCTGTAAAACTAAACTGGTTCCTTTATTCAAGAAATATTTACAGAGCTGTTCCGCTGTAGTTGAGTATTCCCAGCCATGTGCACACAGTGTTTTCCTGGTTCCTTCTCCAAACTCTTCCTTCCTGATGCTTGTGTTCCTCTGTGTTCCATGGAGGTTGCTACACAGGGTAAGCTGAGTGTGAATCTGCTACTGTTCTTTCTCCTGTTCAGGAGGAGGCCAGCAGGGGATAGCTTGACTGTAGCAATGGAAGAGGAGGCGGGCACTGAGCCAGAGTGTCTGTCTGGATTACTTTGAGAGTAGCATGGTATTGGGAATATATTGCGACCCAAACAGTGTTAAGGGCTACAGAACTGAGTTGCCTATAGTTTGAGCCATGATATATGAGGCAGTGTGGTACCAGGGATTCTTTTAAGACCAACTTTAGGAGACATTCTGGGAGAGAGCAGGAAATACCTAATGTAGGTCTTTCTACAGAAGAGTATGGGAAAGTCAGCTGCGTGGGAAGAGCCAGAGGCCAAGAGTCTGGAGTGGAACCAGCAGAGCCTCCCTGCACTGAGCAAGCTGGGGCAAGAATCTGCAAGGTTTTGGTGGAGTAGAACGAGCCAGGAGGCCTTTGGAAAGAGTTAGGAACTGCAAGACTCAAAATAGCTGTGGTCTTCTTGGCTGCTGGGGCCTTCTCCAGTACCCATCTCATCTTGAGCAAGGAAGCATTCAGTACAGCCCTCAACTTATCAAAATATTTCAACAAGGTCTAGTCTCCATAAAGTCACTGCCTTCTGACTCTGACTCAAGTAAAATACGTTGATGTCTTGACAGTATCAGCAGAGAGGTTCAGGATGGAATCATCAGGATGACTGAAGTCTCTTCTCAGCTACTGTGGGAGGCAACCTCTCCACATAAGGAGTGAGTCAAATTTGCAGCGGGGGAAGCTTGGTTGCTCCCCCTGCAATACCAATTCTGTGAATAAATAGCTCTCACTATCCTGACGTGAAGTCACAATATGGCACTCTCGATTTGCACTAAAATTCACTTACAATTATAAAAACATTTTTAGCAAACTTAGAGTCTGTATTGCCACATTCATGTCGTAGTTGTACAAGCATTTTTGAGCTTTAAAAGTTGTTTAAAGACCAAATACTCTAGTCCTGACAACTTTTAGCCTTACCATATATTTAGCTCCCTTTTCAGCTACAAATAAGTGAGCAATGGGTTCTACTTGGTTATTAATGCAGGCGATAGTCTATGAATAGCAGAGGGGAAAATGTAAACTATGATAATTTGGAATATACAGAAGAATTCCAGAGACTCCTGAAGTTTGTTTATGGAGAAACTGGTGATATTTAGAGAACTTCACAAAACAGGCTGAACCAGGACTAATGCAAATGAGACCGAGTAGTGAAATTTAGGACATAAACAAATGTAATTTAAAAAACTACACCTCTGACTCTGTAAATGAAGGTTTTTGGATTGTTCTATCAACCTCATCAATATCAATTCAATTAGAGCACATCTCTGTAAGATGTTGATTGCACACACCTTCTCATTGACCTCTTATTCAATAGTTATAGCAATGAAGGATGCAGTCCTGCAAGGCCTAGAGTGCTTCCTGCGATGTAATGATTATCCTTAATTTTGAGGGTCTGATCCAATCCAATTCCCACTGAAGTCAATGGGAGGCATTTAACCTAAATGACTATTTGGTATTTGAGGATGCTTTGCACAATACAGGAGGTGTTTGGGGGGCCTTGTAAAACTGGGCCATTAATTACTAAAAATGCTGACTGATTACTTGTTAAATACAGTTTATTATTCATTTAGTTTCTGTAATCTGTGGTATATCACTAATCCAGCTATGAATGATTAAATGTAACTAGAATTCAGAGAATCATTTTTATGTTCTAGAATAAGACTCAACTCAGGATTCCCCTGTTTTAGATGACTATACTCTTCTTTTTTACTTCTTATCCTAACTATTGAAAGACTGTTGTTTTTTGTTTCTCTCTTGGTGATGGAAACCCTCCCAATATAACACATTTTATTTCCTGACATGAAAAGAATATACAGCACTTCTCAGCTTTAGTTCACATATCAATGTTTGTGTTCTGAAAGCAAGCACAAGGTGAGCAGTATCATGATCAGTATCAGCTCAGCGATTGGATTACAGGCATATGCATGAACAAGGGAAGAGGAAGGGGGTATATTTAAAGGCATTTACCACAGAAGCCAGTTTAAATTTTCCTTATCTTTAAAAGATTTTTTTTTTTTTTAAATCAAGCTTCACAGATCTTTACCAGGGTTGCGATTTTAAGGCCAAATCATGTGAAGTGCTCATCACCTTTTGGACTGCCATTGAAGTCCCACTACAACCTGACTTCAGAGGGATCAGTCACAGGAATAAGAACTATACTCTGTAGTAAATTGTAGGACCAGGCTGGCCCTGAATCAAATAGCCCCCTGGTGTACCCAGTGAAAGTTGAGTGGTGCAGATAATTTTAAGCCTAACATTGCTTAAATATATTTGATAGGGCTTGTGAAATGTATAGGGTTTTAGAAGGTGTTTGAATTGAAGCATGGTTGCTGTTTGGTGTAAAGATAGGAGTGTGTTTCAGGGGCAAGGACACAGAGATGAAGGCAGTGTGACTTGAAGCTGGTAAGAGTTCACATAGGGACGGCTGTCTAATATGGGAGCTTCATTAGCTGTTGTGGGATAAGAGGGAAGGTGCTCTCATGGATCAGTAACTGGCTAAAAAACAGAAAAGGGTAGGAATAAATGGTCAGTTTTCACAATGGAGAGATGTAAATAGTGGTGTCCCCTGGGGTCTGTATTGGGCCCAGTCCTATTCAACATATTCATAAATGATCTGGAAAAAGGGGTAAATAGTGAGCTGGCAAAATTTGCAGATGATACAAAATTACTCAAGATAGTTAAGTTCGAAGTTGACTGCGAGGAGTTACAAAGGGATCTCACAAAACTGGGTGACTGGGCAACAAGGTGGTAGATAAAATTCAATGTATATAAAAGGAAAGTAATGCACACTGAAAAACATAATCCTAACTATACCTACAAAATGATGAAGTGTAAATTAGCAGTTACCACTTGAGAGAGAGATCTTGGAGTCATGTCACTAGTCCTCTGAGAACATCCACTCAAGGTGCAGCAGCAGTCAAAAAAGTGAACAGAATTTTGGGAATCATTAAGAAAGGGATAGATAATAAGATCAAAAATATCATATTGCCTCTAAATAAATCTATGCCCATACCGTGTGTGATTCTGGTCAATCTGTCTTAAAAAAAGATATTAGAATTTGAAAAGGTATAGCAAAGGGCAACAAAAATGATTAGGGGCATGGAACAGTTTCCGTATGAGGATATATTAAAAAGACTGGGACTTTTCAGCTTGGAAAGGAGACGGCTAAGAGGGGATATGATAGTCTATAAAATCTTGACTGTTGTAGAGAAGGAAGTGTTTATATACTCCTTCACATAACATAAGAACCCAGGGTCACCCAATGGAATTAATAGGCAACAGATTTAAAACAAACAAAAGAAAGTACCACTTCACACACCACACAGTCAAGCTGTGGAACTCATTGTCGGGATGTTTTGAAGGCCAGAAATATAGCAAGGTTCAAAAAAGAACTAGATAAGTTCCTGGAGGATAGGTCCATTATTGACTATTAGTCAAGGTGGTCAGGAATGCAACCACATGCTCTGAGAGTCACTAGCCTCTGTTTGCCAGAAGTTAGGAGTGGATGACAGGTGATGGATCACTTAATGATTACCTGTTCTATTCATTCCCTCTGAAGTATCTGGCATTAGTTACTGTTGGAAGACAAGAAACTGGGCAAGATGGATCTTTGGTCTGACCCAGTATGGTTGTTCTTATGTTTCATAGATTCTGTTCTTAGTAATGACACAAGCTATACGAAATAGTGTATCACAATTGCATTTAATTGAGCATTGTCTGAATGGGAAGACTGAAAACAATAGAAAGTGTTTTGGTTAAACTTATGTTTGTAAAGGTTCTTTACTTTCCATACTTCCACACAATAGGAAATGCGGTAGATATAATTTACCTAGATTTCAGTAAGGCGTTCGACACGGTTCCGCACGGGGAACTGTTAGTCAAATTGGAAAAGATGGGAATGAATATGAAAGTTGTAAGCTGGATAAGGAACTGGTTAAAGGGGAGACTCCAGAGGGTCGTATTGAAAGGTGAATTGTCAGGCTGGAAGGAGGTCACTAGTGGAGTCCCTCAAGTATCGGTTTTGGGACCGATCTTATTTAACCTTTTTATTACTGACCTTGGCACAAAGAGCGGGAATGTGCTAATAAAGTTTGCGGATGACACGAAGCTGGGGGGTATTGCTAACATGGAGAAGGACAGGGATACTATTCAGGAAGATCTGAACCACCTTGTAAACTGGAGTAATAGAAATAGGATGAAATACAATAGTGAAAAGTGCAAGGTTATGCATTTAGGAATTAATAATAAGAATTTTGGATATACGTTGGGGGCGCATCAGTTGGAAGCGACGGAGGAGGAGAAGGACCTTGGGGTACTGGTTGATAGCAGGATGACTATGAGTCGCCAATGTGATACGGCTGTTAAAAAAGCAAATGCGATTTTGGGATGCATCAGGCGGGGTATTTCCTGCAAGGATAAGGAGGTGTTAGTACCGTTATACAAGGCGTTGGTGAGACCCCATCTGGAATACTGTGTGCAGTTCTGGTGTCCCATGTTCAAGAAGGATGAATTCAAACTGGAACAGGTTCAGAGACGGGCTACAAGGATGATCCGAGGAATGGAAAAACTGCCTTATGAAAGGAGACTCAAAGAGCTTGGCTTGTTTAGCCTGGCCAAAAGAAGGCTGCAGGGGGATATGCTTGCTCTATATAAATATATCAGGGGGGTTAACGTTAGGGAGGGAGAGGAATTATTTAAGTTTAGTACTAATGTAGGCACGAGGACGAATGGGTATAAACTGGATATTAGGAAGTTTAGACTTGAAATTAGACGAAGGTTTCTAACCATTAGGGGAGTGAAGTTCTGGAACAGCCTTCCGAGGGAAGTAGTGGGGGCAAAAGACTTTCCTGGCTTTAAGACAAAGCTTGATAAGTATATGGAGGGGATGTTATGACAGGATTGTTAATTTGGGCAATTGATCTTGGATTACCACCAGATAGGTCTGCTCAGTGGTCTGCGGGGAGATGTTGGATGGCATGGGAACTGAGTTACTGCAGAGAATTCCTTCTTGGGTGCTGGTTGGTGACTCTTGCCCACATGCTCAGGGTTTAGCTGATCGCCATATTTGGGGTCGGGAAGGAATTTTCCTCCAGGGCGGATTGGCAGGGGCCCTGGAGGTTTTTCGCCTTCCCCTGCAGCGTGGGGCACGGGTCGCTTGCTGGTGGTTTCTCTGCAGCTTGAGGTCTTCAAACCAATTTTGAAGATTTCATTAACTCGATCCTGGGATAGGGGTTGTTATAAAATTGGATGGGTGGGGTTCTGTGGCCTGCCTTGTGCAGGAGGTCAGACTAGATGATCAGATTGGTCCCTTCTGACCTATGAGTCTATGAGTCTATGAGATCACCTTTTCCTACATGAGCTATTAGTAAGGCAAAAAGGTAGCTTAATTTCCATTCAAGGAACTATAAATGGAACTGTTTTAGTTACGCCTCTGCATAACAATCTAAAAAAGAAGAAAACATGATATTTTCACAACATGGGCCAAATTCATCCCCAATATAATTCCATCAATTCTAATGGATGCTCTTCACCTTTGAAGTGTGACCTGATCTTCAGATAACTGAATGAAGGCACTCAACTTTGACAATGTTGTCATCTGTAATTATGTAATGAGCCAAACTGATGCCTGGGGTAAGGATGTCAAAGCCGATGTAGTTGTGCTTGGGATGAATTTGTCCCATGGAGTCTGTAGCAAAAGTAACATATTGCAGGAGGAATGTAGGATTTCTTGTAGGAGGAAGCAGTGAAGGTAAGAAAAGTTTTTGTTTCTTTGGGGCAGTAAACATATCTACATAACATTGCTTTGGATGTGAACCTCTTACCTTTTATACATTAAATCTGTGAAAATAGTAGTGGAGACCATAAATATATGAATGATAAGCCTTATTCTACCATGTCTGTTTGTCTATTTTTTTCCCTTCCTCAACTTTTCCAGACATCCACCTGTGTGTGTATCCGAACAGAGTATTTCCAAAATGTCTCTTATTTCTAAGACTTTACAGACAGCATAAAAACTCCTTGTTCCATTACTGCCGCATGTAACCTCACTTAGTTCAGCACTGCTAGAAATCTGAGAAGGCCTTACAGTGGAAAATCTTTAACTCATTACCTTCCTTTCCTCTAGTTCTTCATTTTCGACACTTAGGACACCGGTATTTCCAGATTGTCAGCCCAGACTGTACAGAGCTAGGAGCATAAATTTTAAGCTCCTAGTTCTTTGAAAATCTGGCCCCAAAATCCTGTTGAGTAAGCTTATAAAGGGCCTAGGGAGGATTTAAGCACGATACAGTTACTGTAATTTGGTAATTAGCCCATGTTAGTTAAAGGAAAATAACTAATTTTTTTTGAAGAGCTGTTGGCCATAGTAACTATTTGGTGTGTCCTAATAAAACTGCAGTAATGGAAATACTGATGCTATATTTCACCAAAACCTTAAACTGGCATATATATTTTTCTCTTCACTTCTGATTATCAAGAGATGTATGTTAACAAGGGGAAAAGTGACTATTCATCAGCTTTCTCTTCTTGCCTGATACATTCGGGAATTCCATAAACTGTTCCTAGTGACATCACTTATGAGGTTGAAAATGCTGGCACTTACTTATGCTTAAAATTCGTGGTAAGCAACACTAGCGGGGAAAGCAAATATCAATAATAAGGCTTGGAGCAAAGTCACTTTAAAAATAAATGTTTGACCCAGTACAGCGCTGCTCCATTTTCCATTTTGATAGACCAGGTCATTGTCAGGGGTAACATACCTCTTTGTTTCTTTTACTACTGCATTAAAAACTACTGCATTGTAAGATGTACCCTATTTAATTTAACAGGAAATCTGGAAAAGGTCTTGAATGATAGTGACCTTTCTATTTCTTCTATCACAGCTCCTTTTCATCCTTGGTACAGCTTATTTTGCAGTTTAATCAAAGCTGTACATGTTGATGGTGCAAATACCATCCTTCAGACCAGAGCCAGGCAAGACGACGATGTAGTTCTCTAATCTCAGCTGTGGCTATTGGATTTCTTTCAGTGCTGCGTTCTGCATCCACAAATGATATTCATGGGGGACTGAATGGGTCAGGGAATTGGTAGTGAACGATAGAGCCTCTCACCTCTAGGTTACTGATCTGAGTCGGCTCTGACTAGTGGTTATCAAGAGCGACTCACATCTGTGGTGTGTCTGATCTATGCAAAATGAGTTGCTGGAACTGCCAACAAACCACCAGTCCCAGGATTTATATGTGCATGAACCTTTTCCCCTTGAGGTGCTCCCTCTAGCACAGGGTAAAGGCACATTATAAGTAAGTGTTGTGGAGATTCTTGTGCAGAATTTACTACGTACATAGCAGGGGACTTGAGTTTTCAGGGAGTTCAACTGAGCACTTTTTTCTTTATCACTAAAATTCATATGAAAAAACAAAAATCCAAAATATATTCTTGGAGTAGTCTAAGAGGAGGCGGGCAGCTTTTCAAATCCCCTCTGCATCACTTAGCTATAAACTGAGAGGGACTCAGGGTGGTGGTTGTTTTTTTTTTAAATGATATCAGTGGCTTATGTATACAGAAGGCTTTGCTATCCATAGTGCTGGTTGAAGAATGTTAAATTTCTGAATTTCAGCCTCTTTTATTTGCAAATAGATTGGCTCTTAAGGATCTGTACACTTGTAATTGGTTCAAAGTATTTCAACAGTTTCATCCTAAAAGTTGCTTTGGAACAGATTTTGCTAGTTGTTACTCTCTCCTATGGTATTGTTTCTGTACTCTAATTGGATGAGTCACTAAAAATAGGGGAGGGTGGGCATTTAGGCCCTTGATTCTCTCCATGAGAGGATGGGAGCTGTTTGTGGGCTTGAGAGGAGCCAGGCCATCATGATTAGAACATGCTTAGGTTATTTTAAAATTACCTTTCCAGTTCGGTGCAGTCCCTATAACGAAGCTTGTAGATGGCTCCTTGCATGGCTTATTTAATTACTCTGTGCCACGGATTTTGTATTGTCCTAATTAGAGGGTGTAACATATTCTCACTTAACTGCATTAGTGCCAGGATTCTGGGCTGGAGTTTAAGGAAACATCTTGAATCCACTTGGTTTTGTCTGATGTTCACTTAAAATGTCATAATTAATGCATTTATTGAACTTACTGGTGTCCACTTTACCACAGTTATGTCTCGAATAAATTAATATTTTGTGGCAGAGTTGTGTGTGCATTGTCCTTGTGGTTTCATCAGATCTTTATTATAATAATCTCTGTCAGAGCTATAAGGAATATTTCTACAAGTTGTTCTTTTTGTAACTGCCTTTGACAGTCACCTGCACACAGTAAATAGAGGGGTTGTGCTTTAATCACCAGATATGATGTTCATATGGGTAAGGCAATAGACTCAGGATATCTGGGTTCTTTTCCCCAGCTGTGCCACAGATTTCAGAGTAACTTTTTAAATTACTGTTCTCCATTTGTCAGATAGGGACGTAGTAGTATCACCATGTCACTGGAGATGTTTTGAGGAGAAATCATTAGTGCATGTCAGATGTTCAGAAGATATTACAGTGATAAGAACTAAAATAACGTGACAGTTTGCTGCTTCTGCTGTCAGTTCTATATTTTATTTTATTGGCCTTGGTTTAAATGGCTGATACATTGTTTAAAGAGAGGCAAGTGGAAACAGTGTATTTAATGACAATACATACCTGAAATGGGCCTGAAAGCTCTCTTCATCAAGAGTCAAAAAGAAAAAATATAAATGAAATAAGTCAAATAAAAATGGGATTTCTAACTTGCCAAAAAGTTCATATTTTTTCCTACTTCCTCCAGTTTTACTTACAAGTAATATGATCTGCTAAGTTTCCCCCGCCCACCTTGTAACTAAATGGTTGTCAACTTAGATAAGTCAGGACATTTCCAGTGAGATGCTCAGATAAAAACTGAAATTGCCTATACCAGCAAAACAGGAATAGTAAAAGTGGCACTTACCACCATAGCACTTTTAAGAGCGCTAATAGAAAATTCACATTGTAGATGAATCTACATCACTTCCTCCTCTGCACTCTTTCACTCATGTATAATGCTTAGCAAAGAATCTGATAATGCAGCTAGTTCTCTGTAGTGGGAGGCCATGCTGTTCCATAAATATACACAGATAGTGCAAGCGTGGAAGAACCCAGTATGAAAGACTGTGGTATTCTGGTATGTTCAATTACTGGGTGATAGAGAGCTAAATTATGGGACTACAGCACTGAAAGATGATGAATACATTTAAAAGAAAACTCAAGTATAGCTCCAGAATTCACCTTTTAAAAAACAAGTTCTTTAAAGTACATGCTTTTGACAAAGACTTATTTTTTTCTAAAGTCACCTAAACAGTTTTCCCTCACCTGTCTAGGTTAGTCTCTTCCAGACCACTGCAGAATATGAGCACCTCTTCTCTGATGCCCCTAAACCAAAGGCAGCATAGCCGAAATGCATGCAGTAAGAGGAGATGACAAATGCTATGTAGGAAAGGCCTTAGCAAACTGACTGATAAGTAACATTTGAAGCTGTTTATCAAATCAAACTAGATAATTTCAGTTGCCTCCTTTTATAGGTGCTATTGGACATTTCAAGCTCCATAAGTGAGTCATGCAAGTGCAGCTTATTCATCTGCACTCTTTATGCCATAACATCAGCGCACAAGAAAAAATACAAAGAGACAACAAAAATTCATTTGCCTTTAATTCTCCATGAAATGGCATCAATCTGCAGCCAAAGGACAAATCGGAGTTATGCGCCTCAATCTGTTTGCCCACTTCTGTGCCTGATTTGATTATTTGTTATACCTAACCTTAATTCTGGTCTAAAATGCAGTGGAAGGGGCTAACTACCCTGATTAGGATTTCATCTGAGATCCTAGGCATGTACTTGGGCTGCTAGCTCCTCCTGCCATTTGTGCTGTGGCTGCTACACTTCCATTTTGAGAGCGCTAGTTTGACTAGAGCTAGTGTGGGTATGTCAACGTGAGCTAGAAATTACTTCTCCAGCATAGAGAGACCCTAACCATGTTCTGTACAAACAACCAAGGAATGTGTTTCTGTGGACACCAGGTGAGGAAATCCCACTGAAGTAAATGGGTTCCCTTGCATGGAGCACTTTACAGTATCCTGTTCCAACAGACATGCCTTGCTAAAGGTGCAACACAGTTGGGTGAAGTGGAATGATGGCCAAGTTTGCCTTTTAAAATCCCCATCTACCCCCTAAAATAGCAGCCTGTTTCTCTCCACAGTGCTGGGGTCCTTGTGAGTTCTCACCCCTGGTTCCACCAAGTCTTGGTACATGGTTGAACCTATGCCCCAAAGAGCTTACAATCTTAGAAAGTAAAAAAAATAGTGGGTGTACGCAGGGAAGTGAGGGTACTGGAGTGAGACTACAGTAGCATATGAATCTAGCACAGTTTATTTTTGAAGAGCTTTGTGGAAGAAGTGATTCTTGCAGAAGGAATAATTTAATATCTTTGAAGTAAAATGTGAACATCCAATTTTGCTTTGATGCCACCATTTTTGGTTATTTATTTTTCAGATAATATAAAACAAGGATGATTGATTGGTGGTTTTTGGATATTGGCAATCATACACATTCCCTTATATTTCTCCTTGTAGAATGCTATTTGAAGTATAGCAATTCTAGCAGTATTGCTATCTATTCCCATAGTCCCATCCACAAGAATGCTCTATGCTTGAGTTTTTTTACAACACTACTCTAAACTTTTCTTATTTGAAGTAGGACTTTGAAATAGAAGAACATACACACTTGCAACTACAGCCAGCAATATACCTGCATTTCAGTTTTTACAAGTGTGACAATGCTGCTGTACTTTGGAACTAGGGAGGTGGATGTTCCTTTTATTAAAATTTTCCACACAGGTGAAATTAATGCTGAATTACTTTTTACATAACCCAGTGAAGCCGTTTATGTATTATATAATGTTAGTTTACTGCCAGGGTGTAAGGACTAGTGTTCACAGTCCACCAGACTTAATCACCACCTTCTTCTGATCTGATATGTATTGAGATGTGTATTTCTTTATACCAAGGTGACCAGCTAGCAACCTGACATCCAGCAATGATTGTTGTACAGTTATTGCACAAACAACCTGAGACATCCAAACTGTGAGCAAAAAGCTAGTAAGAAATGTGTGACACTGATAAAATCATCACTTGAATGGATCCTCTCACAAATATCTGCTTGCTCATCTCTTCACACACTGGTTTTTCTCTAGTAAGCCTACGTTTGCAGCCAGACTTGTCCATTGTTATAGCCAGGATAAGGAATACAGAGGGGACAGGGTGCCTTGGAGGAACTTTTGGCTTCCCTTTTAAGAGAAAGTTGAGATATGAAAGTGCAAAGTGTGCCATTGAGAAATTGGGCAGGGGGAGGTGGTGCTGACTTCTGTTAAGTCTAAGATGTTGTGTGTTGGAGGCTTCTCTTTTCATGTAAAGCACTATATAAGGTATAATTAGATACCTTTTGCTTTCAGTGTCTCCAGACTCTCACTAGTGTAATTCCTTTGATCACAGATAGCTACTTAAGATTAACACTGGTGTAAATGAGAGCGGAATTTGCTCATGTGTGTGAACAGGGCAATACACATCTGTAATGCCACCAATGCCTTGTTTACACAAAGTTGCACCAATTCAACTAAAGTGATTATTTAAAAACTGTTTTAGATAAATCAGTGCCAAAGTCTGGGAAGACACTTCCATTTAAACCAGGCTTATTTTCATTTAGTTTTTTTTTTAAAAATTCCTGAATAGAGCTAAATGGCAATAGACTGCTCTTTAAAATCTTAGTAAGTGTCTAGAAGTGTTTGCATCACTTTAAATCAGTTTTAAAAACATATTAAACGGATGCAACTTTCTCATGTAGTTGAAGGGTAAAATTTCCCAAACTACCTAGTTCCCATTTTCAAAAGTTACTTAGGCCTGGTCTACGCTACGCGTTTATACCGATTTAAGGCTGCACCTGTCCACACAATGAGGCCTTTTATATCGATATAAAGGGCTCTTTAAACCAGTTTCTGTACTCCTCTCCGACAAGAGGAGTAGCGCTGAAATCAGTATTACCATATCGGATTAGGGTTAGTGTGGCTGCAAATTGATGGTATTGGCCTCCAGGCAGTATCCCAAAGTGCACCACTGTGACTGCTCTGGAAAGCAATCTGAACTCGGATGCACTGGCCAGGTAGACAGGAAAAGCCCCGTGAACTTTTGAATTGCATTTCCTGTTTGCCCAGTGTGGAGCTCTGATCAGCATGGGTGGCGATGCAGTTCCAAATCCAAAAAGAGCTCCGGCATTGACTGTACGGGAGATACCAGATCTGATCACTGTATGGGGAGACAAATTTGTTATAGCAGAGCTCCGTTACAGAAGACAAAATGCCAAAGCATTTGAAAAAAATCTCCAGGCTATGATACAGAGTCCACAGCACAGTGCTGTGTGACAAGCGTAATGGAAAGCCAAAGAATCAAATGGACGCTAATGGAGGAAGGGAAGGGGGGCTGAGGACTCCAGCTATCCCATAGTCCCTGCAGTCTCTGAAAAGCATTTGCATTCTTGGCTGAGCTCCCAATTCCTGTAGGATCAAACACATTGTCCGGGGTGATTCAGGATATATCTCATCAATTTAACCACCCCCCCACCCCATGAAAGAAAAGGGAAAAAAATAGTTTCTTGACTTTTTTATATGTCACCATATGTCTACTGCATGCTGCTGGTAGACACAGTGCTGGGGCACTGAACAGCAGCATCCTCTCCCCTCCCTTCCCCGGTGGCAGATGGTACAGTGCAGTAGGACTGGTAGCCATCCTCGTCGTCATTCTGTTGAGTGCTCCTGGCTGGCCTCAGGTGAGGTCGGCCGGGGGCGCCTGGATAAAAATAAGAATGACTCCCGGTTATTCCTGGCAGATGGTACAGAATGGCTGGTAACCGTCCTCATCATAGCAACTGGGGGCTGAACTCCATCAGCCCTTCCCCTTTCATATATAAAGAAAAAAAGTCAGTGTTTCTTATTCCTGCATTCTTTATTAGTTCATCACACAAATGGGGGGACCCTGCAACGGTAGCCTAGAAGGGTTAGGGGAAGAGGGAAGCAACGGGTGGGGTTGTTGCAGGGACACCCCCTAGAATGGCATGCAGCTCATCATCTCTGTGGGATCTGACATGGAGCGGTTGTGCTCTCTGGTTCTCTGATACACTGCTTCTCTAGTACACTTGCCCCATATTCTAGGCAGGACTGACTCTATTTTTAGATACAACATAAAGGAGGGAATGACCCGGGGAGTCATTCCCATTTTTGTCTTTGCGCCCCCAGGAGCACCCATGACAGCAGCAGATGGTACAGAACGACTGATAACCGTCATCTCATCGCCAATTTACAATGGCACAGCAGACAGTACAGAACGACTGGTAACCGTCTCTGCTACCTTGCTAAGGCAAATGAATGCTGCTCTGTAGTGCTGAAGTACCACCTCTGTCAGCGGCATCCAGTACACATACAGTGACAAAAGGCAAAACGGGCTCCATGGTTGCCATGCTATGGCGTCTGCCAGTGCAATCCAGGGAAAAAGGGCGCGAAATGATTGTCTGCCGTTGCTTTCATGGAGGAAGGAATGAGTGACGACATTTACCCAGAATCACCTGCGACACTATTTTTGCACCATCCTGCATTGGGATCTCAACCCAGAATTCCAATGGGCGGGGGCGACTGCGGAACTATGGGATAGCTACGGGATAGCTACCCACAGTGCAATGCTCCAGAAATTGACGCTAGCCTTGGTACATGGACACACACCAACGAATGATTGTGCTTTGTGTGGCCGCGTGCACTCGACTTTATACAATCTGTTTTACAAAACCGGTTTATGTAAAATCGGACTAATCCTGTAGTGTAGTCGTACTCTTAGGCTTGAAAGACCCATTGACTTAAACATCTAAGTCATTTTGAAAATGAGACTTAAGCAGTTTTGGAAATTTCTCCCAAGGCCTAAACAGCAAAACAGTCTCTAGTACTCCCGAAAGGATTCAGTTGGGGTGGAGCAAGGACCTATACTTGGGTTGCCTAAATTCTAGGGGAGTGCCATAGGCACTCAGCTATTGGTGGAGCCTCAAGCTGACTTCTCCCTGCACAGTCTTGATTTTTCTGCAGTAGAAACTTTTTTTTGAAACCTCAATTTTCTATGAATATTTTTTTCTGGCCAGGCTCACCAATTACTGGTGAGTATAAAAATACTGCTATAATTGTTACTTTGTAGGCATCCCAGCAGATAGGCCAATTACCAATAACAGAGAGAGAACTACACTCAAATCAGAGGTGATTCCCTCCAAATGAGGGACATTGCCAAAGAGGGGGAACCTTGCCTTGCTTTTTCCCATGCTGTAGCAGCTCTGTGAATGAAGTTGGCTATAGTTTCCAGGATTTTGCTGATACCTTGCAAGAGTCATAAGGCAGCATTTAAAATATAAATATATATATTCAAAGCCTGGTCAATATCTAATCAGAGTATGTAAACATCAGCACCCAGAGGCCACAAGAATGAATTCTGGAAATATAGCATAAAAATTCACTATCTACATGCCATATGTACATTCTAAAGAAAATATTATACATGAAAATGTATTCATTCCCTCATAGTCCTCCCAAAATAGCATATGGAAACACCTTGTTATGCATTCATTTTGTTCCTCCATACACCTGTTAGATTTCTTATATTCTACATAACTAAGCAGCCATTCACTATTTCAACGCAACTTTTTAGCCCCTGCCAACAGAACAGCTCATGCCACTGATGATTTTGACAAAAGCTGCTCACCTAAAACAACAGAAAAGTGAATCATATTTAGCAAGGCTATCTTTTCCCAGACTAATAAATGACATTGCCTTGGGGTAATATACAAATCGTCTGCTACACGCTGGTTTAAATTACCAAGTTTTTTTTAAAGTAACAATTTAAATTGATTAGTATTTTAGATGGATGATAAACCTAATCAGCTTTCAACACTATCACTAATGACAGTAGCCTACCAGAATAAAAAAGTAGGAGTTTCAGCTTAGACTTTAAAAGGTAAAAGTATTTCCATCATTCACTTAAATCTGTACTGGATTCTCCCTCTACTGTCCTTGCATCAATCTTCTAATACCATTACTGCTATAGATATAAGGGGTTATGACTTCAAAAAGTCAATTAGATGTTTGGAATGGAAGCTCTCCTCTACTTAATTTCTCTCTGCTGAAGATACTTAGCCCTGGGAGTGCCATTATTTCCCAGTACACCAAACCATTAGAATGTATATCTCACCATGTGCTAGAGGAATAGAGATGCAGTTATGTATACATCACCTTAAATCATACAAAGAAGACTTCGATCTCTTCTGTTTGGTACACGGCATGCCTTACAATGCTGTTAAAGAACAGAAATACTGCCATTAAAATACTAGAGAGGAGTCAGATGTAAGCTTCAAAACTGGCTCCAGAGTTCAAATCAAGTCCAAAATTGTGTGTGCGTGTGTTATCCAAGGTATTGGTTCTGACCCAACTCTAAATCATAAACAGCAGGGATCAAAATTCCAGATCCCTAAACCTCTTTAGTGTCTGCCAACTTATACTTAAATAGTCGGTCTTATTTATCAAATCCAGTAAGTAGAAGGTCTAGTGGATAATGCACTAGGACTTCCAATATCAAGTTTGCTAATGGTGTGTTGGATGAGCTTGTTTAAGTTGCTTAACCAATTGGTATTTGTTCCTGTCCATAAATTATACCATACTAAAATGTTGCCTTCCAGGGATGTCACAGAGATTCATTCGTACAATGTTGTGAACATGTAAATACTGAATAGTATTGCTGCAGCATGTAAATGAGATGTGTTAAGTCTTGAAGAACTTGATGGCCTCTTGTGTAACTAGGCCAGTCAAAACCGGCCCCTTCCTCTTGCCAAAAATAAACAAAATGAATTAAAAAAACCACATACAAATTTGAAAATTATTTTTGTAGTTTTTGTGGGGAAAAATCCCACTCTTTTTACTTCCTCTTTCCCTATTAGAAAAGGTAGTGGCTCTAAAAAAATTAAATCCCTCTCCTCTGTTGCTTTCCACACTTTTTGGGGGGAGGAAGGGGAAAGAATTTTTAAAAGAAAGAAAGTGAAGACAAAACATCCCTCTTGGTGGAGGGGCAGTGTTACTTTGTATTACTTAAGGAGAGTTAAAGTGGGAGACAGTGTTACAGTCAAAATGAAGTTACTCTTTAAAGTAACTTTCAACTCTAACACTGGAGAGAAACTTACTTTTAAAAGTGTAATTTTTAAAGTGAAAGTGTTACTTCCTCACTTTAACTGTTTTCCCACTTTTCCTGTAGACAAAGGGGGAAGGGCAGTGAAAGACTAAGAGGACTGGCATTTTCTTAGAAATTAGAATTAAGGAATTTTGAAAAGTCTCTTTTTTACAGGTTTTCCCTTTTTTTAAAAAAAGGGAAAGTTGTATCAATTAATTTTGATGAAACCCTGCTTAAAATACTTGTTAATTATGCAAGAATTGCAAGGACCCATTTGATTCTCTTTATAAATGGAGATGGGCTTTGTCACATTTACTGGAGTAATTGCACCTCTGACCCCTCCTGATTTCTAAGTGCACCCCCTGAGTGCAGGTCTCAGGCCTTGAGCTGTTACTTGTCTCTTGGGGTGGAATCACATGATTCTGCCACTCAGACTGGCCTCTGGGTTACAACCCCTAATACTGATCATGATTAGCTGAGCAGGTCTGACTTATGTCAATGACAGTGGTAATCAGTGACCAAACAACCTACTTAGAGCAAAGTATGTATTAGAACAAAAGCATTTCAGAGAACCTTAAACAGCCTATACAGAATCCTGCTTCCCAGAGATCTACTTTTCTTCCACATGAAGAGCTTACTAATAAGATTATCTCCCTATAGATTCTTTCACAGAGTTTCACTGTCCCCTTGTCTCCCTGTCAGAGCTCTCTGACAGTCAGTGGATAGCCCCAGGTGACTCTCACTCCCCTCCTCAAACCCCTTTTGCAGGGATCAAGAGCCTTTTTAGCTGGTCTCCGGGGTCTCAGGCCTGGTCTACACTATGTTTTATACCAAATTTAGCAGAGTTAAACTGATTTAACCCTGCACCTGTCCACACAACGAAGCCCTTTATATCAGTATAAAGGGCTCTTAAAACCGATTTCTGTACTCTTCCCCGACGAGGGGAGTAGCGCTGCAATTGGTATTGCCATGTCTGATTAGGGTTAGTGTGGCTGCAATTCGACAGTATTGGCCTCCAGGCGGTGCCCCACAGTGCACCATTGTGACTGCTCTGGAAAGCCATCTGAACTCAGATGCACTGGACAGATAGACAGGAAAAGCCCTGCGAACTTTTGAATTTTATTTCCTGTTTGGCCATCGTGGAGAGCTCACCAGCACAGGTGATCACACAGAACTCATCAGCACAGGTAACAATGCAGTCTCCTGAGAATCGAAAAAGAGCTCCAGCGTGGACCGCATGCGAGGTACTGGATCTGATCGCCATATGGGGAGAGGATTCTGTGCTAACAGAACTCCGTTCCAAAAGATGAAATGAAAAAACATTTGAAAAATTTTCCAAGGCCATGATGCAGAGAGGCCACACCAGGAATTCAGTACAGTGCCGTGTGAAAGTTAAGGAGCTCAGACAAGCCTACCAGAAAACCAAAGAAGCAAGCAGAAGGTCTGGGGCAGGGCCGAAAACATGCCGCTTCTACGCTGAGCTGCATGCAATTCTAGGGGGTTCGCCACCAGTACCCCACCCCTGTCCGTGGATTCCGAAGTGGGGGTGGTAATCTCAGCCATGGCTGAGGATTCTGTGGACAGGGAAGATGAGGAAGAGAAAGAGGAGGACAAGCTTGCCGAGAGCACACAGCACTCCGTTCTCCCCAACAGCCAGGAGCTTTTTCTCACCCTGACGGAATTGCCCTCCCAAGTCACTAGCCCAGACAAAGAAGCCATGGAAGCGACCTCTGGTGAGTGTACCTTTGTAAATATAAAACATGGTTTAAAAGCAAGTGTTTTTTAATGATTAATTTGCCCTGAGGACTTGGGATGCATTTGCGACCAGTACAGTTATTGGAAAAGTCTGTTAACGTGTCTGGGGATGGAGTGGAAATCCTCCAGGGACATCTCCATGAAGCTCTCCTGGAGGTACTCCAAAAGCCTTTGCAGAAGGTTTCTGGGCAGGGCAGCCTTATTCCATCCTCCATGGTAGGACACTTGACCATGCCATGCATGTAGCAAGTAATCTGGTATCATTGCGTGACAAAGCCTAGCTGTGTATGGTCCCAGTGTTCGCTGGCATTCAAGCAACATCTGTTCTTTATCTCGCTGTGTTATCCTCAGGAGAGTGATATCGTTCATGGTAACCTGGTTGAAATTCAGGAATTTAATTAAGGGGACAGAGATGGCCATTCTTACTGGGCTGTTTACCTGTTGCTTAAAAGAAATCCTTCCTTGCAGGTAGCCAAGCAAGGGGAAGGGGGATGGTGATTGGCGTTGAGCTTTTTTGCATTTGGCTAGCAGGGATCTTCCCTGCTACCAGCCACGCTGTGCTGGGGGGGGGGGGGGGAAAGAGGGGTGTTTAGCAGTGATCTTCCATGATACCAGCCACGCGGTGGGGGGAGGGGTAAAGCGATCATCCCAGAGAATTGGATGAGGGGGGGTGATTTCTGCTGCTGCATGTTAACAGGAAAGAAGCAGCACTGAATTGGGCTTTGCTTGGTATTTGGGAAAGGAGGGCACTGTGTATATGAAGGCTGCAGAAGCCAAAAGACAATAGCTTACCATGGCCACATGCAAGCTGAATTCTGCTGCCTGGACCTGTGTCTGTGAGATCTCTAACACCAGAGCCACAGGCACTCAATATTAAGATGCAAAATGCGACCTTGTAGTGAAATCACATGTGCCATGTAAGGTAAATAGTGTTCACTGTGAAAGAGTATAAGCATTGTTCGGTACATTGTATCTTTTTAAATACTTCTCTCTCTTTTTTCCCCTCTCCCTCATGCAGCTGCAAACTTTTCAAGCCTCCCTACTCCATCCCGAAGGCTATCTCGGATAAGGCAGTGGAAAAAGACGCGAGACGAAATGTTCTTGGAAATCATGGAAGTGACCCGCAATGAAAGAGCTCATCTGAATGAGTGGAAGGATGTGGTATCAAATTACAGGAAAGATGCCAGTGAACGTGAGGACAGGAAGGACATTCGAGATGAGAGGCAGCAGCAGAAAGATCAGAGGAGGCAGGATGCAACGCTGAGGCTGCTGCATGATCAAACTGACATGCTCCGGCTTCTGGTGGAGCTTCAGGAACAGCAACCCACCCACTCCACGCCCGTGGACAGCCCAACCAAAAGGCTGCCATTATTTTGAAAAATTTTTAGTGGCCTTTTCCTTCCCTCCTATCCTCCTCCCAAACCACACCTAGGTTACCTTGTCAGTTATCTCCATCTTTTTATAATGAATTAATAAAGAATACATGATTTTTAATGATAGTGACTTTATTTCCTTAAGCAAGCTGTAATCGAAGGGGGAGGGTGGGTTACTTACAGGGAATGAGTCAATCAATGTCAGGGGGGTTCATCAAGGAGAAACAAACACAGCAGTCACACTGTACCCTGGCCCATGATGAAACTGATTTTCAAAGCTTCTCTGATGCGCATTGCTTCCTGGTGTGCTCTTCTAATCGCCCTGGTGTCTGGCTGAATGTAATCAGTGGCCCGGTGATTTGCCTCAGCCTCCCACCCCATCATAAAGGTCTCCCCCTTACTCTTACAGAGATTGTGGAGCACACAGCAAGCAGCAATAACAAAGGGGACATTGGTTTGGCTGCGGTCTGAGCTAGTCAGTAATGTGCACCAGCGCACCTTTAAATGGCCAAATCCACATTCTACCGCCATTCTGCACTTGCTGAACCTGTAGTTGAACAGCTCCTGACTACTGTCCAGGCTGCCTGTGTATGGCTTCATGAGCCATGGCATCAAGGGATAGGTCCCCCAGGATAACTACAGGCATTTCAACATCCCCAACTGTTATTTTCTGGTCTGGGAAGTAATTACCTTGCTGCAGGCGTTTAAACAGAGTAGTGTTCCTGAAGATGCGAGCGTCATGAACCCTTCCTGGCCATCCCATGTGGATGTTGGTGAAACATCCCTTGTGATCCACCAGTGCTTGCAGCACCATTGAAAAGTACCCCTTGTGGTTTATGTACTGGGTGCCCTGGTGCTCCATCACCAAGATAGGGAAATGTGTTCCATCTATCGCCCCCCCACAGTTAGGGAATCCCATTGCAGCAAAGCCATCCAGTATGACCTGCACATTTCCCAGAGTCACTATCTTTCGTAGCAGCAGCTTCATGATTGCTTTGGCTACTTGCATCACAGCAGCCCCCACAGTAGATTTTCCCACTCCAAATTGATTCTCGACTGACTGGTAGCTGTCTGGCGTTGTAAGCTTCCAGAGGGCTATTGCCACTCTCTTCTCAATTGTGAGGGCTGCTCTTATCTTAGTATTCTTGTGTTTCAGGGTAGGGGAAAGCAAGTCACAAAGTTCCATGAAAGTGCCCTTACACATGTGAAAGTTTCACAGCCACTGGGAATCGTCCCAAACCCGCAAAACTATGCGGTCCCACCAGTCTGTGCTTGTTTCCGGGGCCCAAAATTGGCATTCAATGACTAGAACCTGCCCCATTACCATCAGGATCTCAAAAGCACAAGGGCCCATGGTTTGAGAGAATTCTGTGTCCATGTCCTTATCACTCTCGTCGCTGCATTGCCGTAGCCACCGCCTTCTCACCTGGTTTTGCAGGTCCTGGTTCAGCATAGACTGCACGATAATACGCAAGGTGTTTGCAACATCCATGATTGATGTCTTGAGCTGAGCAGGGTCCATGCTTGTTGTGCTATGGCATTTGCACAGTTCACCCAGGAAAAAAGGCATGAAACGGTTGTCTGCTGCTTTCATGGAGGGAGGGGTGAGGCTGTACCCAGAACCACCCATGACAATGTTTTTTGCCCCATCAGGCACTGGGATCTCAACCCAGAATTCCAAGGGGCGGGGGAGACTGCGGGAACTATGGGATAGCTACCCACAGTGCAACACTCCGGAAATCGACACTAGCCTTGATACATGGATGCACACTGCTGAATTAATGTGTTTAGTGTGGCCACATGCACTCAACTTTATACAATCTGTTTTAAAAAACCGGTTTATGTAAAATCGGAATAATGCCGTAGTGTAGACATACCCTCAGTATTGCAAAAAGAGCTGTGTCACTTCAGCCTAGAAGGATGCAATTGTCTTTCTATCATGTGCCTGGTTGTTTGCATCTGGGAAGCCATTATTCCACTTCCACACACACAGTAAGTCCCCACTGAATTCAAGCATTATAGGTAGAATCATAAACATTCTACTTCCCCATCCCCAAGAACTTCTCCTCACTGACAAAGTCGCTTAAAGTGTTCATAAAATTACTACAATGTAGTACTGAAACATTATGATAGACCTGGAGCTGATATGTCGTCTTAAAACGCAACCTTTCTATATCCTGATTTTGATCAGTTCAATATTTGGGCATGTTCAAATATTTTCAAAGTGTTGGTCTGAGGTGATCTTGAATTATAAAGGGAGAAATTCCACTTCAGAATAAAATGGTGAGCAAAAACTCCTTGAGAGTTTGTCCATATTAACAGTGTAAATATTTCAAAAGTAAAAGTTGTCACCTAGCAAGTGATAACTGCAGATGTAGACTCATATCTTTATAGAAACAAAATGGAGTTTTACTTATGCACTGCAACTCATATTCTCACACTACAGTTTTGGAATAGTTCCAGTTCTTCCCCCAACTTCTTTCACCTATGGCAGGGGTGGCCAACCTGAGCCTGAGAAGGAGCCAGAATTTACTAATGTACATTGCCAAAGAGCCACAGTAATATGGCAGCAGCCCCCGATCAGCTCCCCCACTTCACTCCCAGTGCCTCTCACTCACCGGCAGCCCTGCTGATCCACACTTCCTGATCAACAGTTTTGTGGCATTCGGAGGGGGTGGGGGGATGGGAAAGGGCACTGCAGGCTCAGGGGAAGGGGCGGGAAGGGGTGGAGTGGGGGCAGAGCCTGTGGTGGAGCCAGAGGTTGAGCAGTGAGAATCCCCTGGCACACTGGAAAATTGGCGCCTGTAGCTCCAGCCCTGGAGTTGATGCCTATACAAGGAGCCACATATTAACTTCTGAAGAGCCGCATGTGGCTCCGGAGCCACAGGGTGGCCACACCAACTTATGGTTTGGACTAGTTTAAACTTAAAATACAAGCCTTTATTTTCCTTACCCTGTTTTTCTCTCAGCACCATGGTTTCATCTTCTCTTCTGTGCATGCATGCATACACACTGACTTACTACATCTTGTTAGGCCAAACATCTTAGCAAATTATTGTTGAGTTGCTAAATGATATATTACAAAATGTAACTAAACACAGAATAAAAGGCAAGGCAAATATGGAGCTTAGTTTTGACAGTGACTCCTTTTAATTTATTCATCTTTCACTGATGAATCCTTAGTTAATTAATATTGGGAATTCTATAAGGGCAAGCCATCTGGAAGGCTTTGTCAGAGATCTTTCTCTGGGTAAAGTGTGGAAATCATGCATTTATATAGCCCCTTCCACACTGAAATCTGAAGCCATTAAAAATATCAATACATTTTAAATCTTACATTTCTGTGAGGTAAGTATTATTCCTTTTTTACAGGTAGAGTGAGTGCTACAGAGGGACTGTTTTTGTGTGTCATTTGTTTAAGTTTTTTCTTGTTGTTGTGTAGCACTCCTTGTAGCCATTTCCAGGTGAGCAAAGTAGGTCTGAAACATTGCCACTCTGATAAGGTTGCATTTTGCACAAGTGTAAATAACTAAGAAAGTACAGGGGGGAGCGGGCGGAGGGGGGGAATTACTTAACCAAAGTGTGTGGCATGGCTGGGAACAGATCCTGGATCTGTTTCCCAGATCTGTGCCTTATCTGTGCTGTCCCACTGTAACGGTTTGATAGCTTACAAAGATCATGTGTTAGTACTTTTATACATAAACATTTTTTTTCACAGTAATTAAATGCTGGGTGGGATTTTTTAACTTAACCAAGAGATGTAAGCCAGCTCTAATTGGTGCCTTAAGCAGCAACAGCAACTTTCAGTGCAAGAGAGAAAACTAACTTTATCATAATTCTAGGTCTGACACTAACTTGCAAAGCCATATTTAAAAGCTTTGTCTTGACAGATTGTAGATGCTACGTGACATAAAAGACAGGATTTGGTACCTCTAACTGCAGAGAGATAGGAAGCACACTCCAGGGAACAGTGAATTGGACAATACCCTTTATGGCAGACAGCCAAGGCAAGACATGCAACAATGCAGAAGTATAAATCAGCTGTTCACAGGCAGTCTATCAAACACTGTGGCTGTTATCAAGTTTGTTCATAATGAAAATGAAAAATATGATCATCAATTCTTTCCTCTTCTATACCTCTCCTCCCCAAGCCATCTTCTCCAAGAACTCGGACTACTGTGACACATATATTAAGATGTACTGTACCCTCCAGTACTTATGCTTCAGAATGTACAAAATCCAAACAGGCAATTACAAACTTACAAAATCAGGCTACAGTATAGGTAATATGGAGAAGCAGCCTTCATTCATTCTATGCATAAAGATATCATGATTCTGTGCAGAATAGCTTGGTTATCTGGTAACTTCTTCAGCTACCAGATTATTACCCACACCATAGTTGTCATTTTTTTCTTGTAAAGTGATTTTTTCCCCCCAACACTTACCACACAGTGCTGGCTGAGATTATTGCATAGAAAAATAACTGGTAACACAATAAAGTCAATAACTGAAGTATCTTAGATACAGTAGAGTAACACTGTTTATAAACAAAAGCACCCTATCTGGGCTTCTGGTTATGTATAGATCATCTTTTGATAGCAGCGGAAAGTGCATGCACATTTTGTGTGTGTATGTGTATACATACAAAGAAAGATAAAATGTTTAAATAAAATTACTTTTGCAAACTCAAGCACTGAAAAAATCAGGACATGCAATAAATAAAAGAACAAGAGTACTTGTGGCACCTGAGAGACTAACAAATTTATTTCAGCATGAGCTTTCGTCAGCTACAGCTCACTTCTTCGGATATATAGAATCCGAAGAAGTGAGCTGTAGCTCATGCTGAAATAAATTTGTTAATCTCTCAGGTGCCACAAGTACTCCTGTTCTTTTTGTGGATACAGACTAACATGGCTGCTACTCTGAAACCTGGCAATAAATAAAGTTGCCCTGTCACTCTGTGTGTATGTATTATGATAGCACATGATCATGTAATTAAAGACTATCTTTTCCACAGCACTTCTGATTCATTCAGTATATTGGATGCTTAATGAATGAGCAGCTGTTCAATATTTCTTTTTATCATCATTCAGTGTGTGGCCTATGTTGTACTTACTGCACCCTGCACTGAAAGATACAGTACTTTCCTTGTGGGATCCTCTGTGGTACAAGTGCTTTACAAACATTAATAAACTTACATTTACAATTCCCTCCCCCTACCCCCAAAGAAAATATTATCCCCATTTTACAGTTGCAGAGCCAAGGCACATATATGGCTTGGGTCTGCCATAATACAAACCTGAGCTGTTCCCATCTCTGCCAAAAGTAGTCTTGTGTGACTTCCATTACCACCCTCTTACGTGGGGACAATGGTATGTGCCTGCATCATAAGATAAGGGTCTGAGGCCTTGTTATGACAGATTCAGATTTTTAATCCTAGTCAGTGCAAGAGCTGGGACTAGGCCTCATTACTTCTGACTCCTAGTGCAGCACATGTTCCTAAGGCCCACACACAGCTGCCAAATGTTGTGCAACCTGTCATCAGTCAGAGGGCAATAAGTGATCACTTTTTACTGCGCTCTGGAACAGCAGAAAGGATGTGAGAGGGGGCAAGAGCCTGTCCTCCTGTACCTTGCAAAAACAGGTGTTGTGATTGATGATTGGGAGGAGCAATTGCAGGGAAATTTCAGTGCTGACCCTGAAGCATGCTCAGTAAAATCATAGAATATGAGAGTTGGAAGGGACCTCAGGAGGTCATCTAGTCCAACCCCCTGCTCAAAGCAGGCCCAATCCCCAGACAGATTTTTACCCCAGTTCCCTAGATGGCCCCCCACAAGGATTGAACTCACAACCCTGGGTTTAGGGGAACCAATGCTCAAACCACTGAGCTACCACTCCCCCCCACTGTTCAGAGATTTTTAGCATCCAGCCTCATAGAAAGCTCTGTGCATGTACAAATTGCAACTCTTTAACTCCACATTTAGATGGATAGTAATAGGGACATCAAAAGACTCCTCTCTAACTTCCAGGCCTCTCCTGGGCCAAATTTCTAGCCCCCTGTCCAAAGCACGGAGTCACTAGAGCTTCTCAAACATCACTTATGAGAATTTAACATAGGGGAACAAATGTTTTACCAAATCCTGTTTGTTGACAATGATAGTGTATCATTTCAAACATTTCTTCATTGACAAGAAGTTTTTGTACTAAGAACCTCAACACTTCCTACAACACTAAGAAAATTACTGTGTTTACCAAGACAATTATAAAACTCTTGTGCTGTATGAAAACACAGACATTTTCATTTTCCAAAATGTTTTGGGCACCAAAGAAAAAGGAAATATTTTTTCACACAATGCGTAACTAGATTGTGGACGTCATTGCAACAGGATGTCATTGAGGACAAGAATTTAGCAAGATATAAAAAGGGAGTAGATACTTATATGGATAAGAATGTCCAGCATTAGAATTGTAAATTCTAAGAAAGTTCTGGGAGGGGGACAAAATTTCCTTCTTCAGGTCTTAAATAAATCTCTGACTATTAGGAGTTAAGGAGGAGACTTTCTTAGGGAGTTGCTTATTCTAGATCTGTAGAATAAGGTTTCTTGCACCTACCTCTAAAAGTGCTGGTCTCTGAGATAGTATACTAGGTGGAGCAGGAGTCTGATCCAGTATGGCACTTCCTGTGTACAATTTCTTAAAAGCTAACACATTCAGTACAAATTGTCAGGGCCGCCCAGAGGCAGGGGCAATTTGCCCCAGGCCCCGGGGGGCTCTGCAGGGGCCCCCACGAGAGTTTTTTGGGGCCCCTGGAGCCGGGTCCTTCACTCGCTCAGGGGCCCCAGAAAACTCTTGTGGGGCTGGACCCCGGAGCTTCTTCCGCTCCCGGTCTTCGCTGGCGGGGGAGTCCTTCCGCTCCAGGGCGGAAGGACCCCCCACCATTGCATTACCACCAAAGCGGGACCTGCCGCCGAAGTGCAACCCGGTCTTCAGTGGTAATTCGGCGGCGGGGAGCCCTTCTGTTCAGGGACCCGCCTCTGAAGTGCCCCGAAGACCCGCGGCGGGAGCCCCCTGCCACCAAATTACCGCCGAAGAGCGGGCTGCACTTCGGCGGCGGGTCCCGCTTCGGCAGTAATTCGCCGGCGGGGGGCCCCCGCTGTGGGTCTTCGGGGCACTTCAGCGGCGGGTCCCAGAACGGAAGGGCCCTCCCCCCGCCGCCGAACCAGGCCAGCTCTAGACATTTCGCTGCGCGGGGGGCCCCCTGCCTCTTGCCGGTCCCACGGCTCTGGTGGACCTCCCGCAGGCGTGCCTGCAGATGCTCCACTGGAGCCGTGGGACCAGCGGACCCTCCGCAGGCACGCCTCCAGGAGGTCGATCAGAGCCACCTGCCGCTGATGGCCCCAGGCCCCCGGAATCCTCTGGGCGGCCCTGCAAATTGTAACAGGAAAAATATCTCCACTCCAGAATAAAATGAACTCTACACCAAAATGTCCATTGCCTTTCTTCCTTCCAAAACCCCAAGAAAACATATGGTCTCTGCACCATGACCTGAGGGGAGGATGGATAACTCAGTGTTTTGCCCATTAGCTTGCTAAACTAAAGGTTGTGAGTTCAATCCTTAAGGCAGCCACTTAGGGATCTGGGACAAAAATCAGTACTTAGTCCTGCTAGTGAAGGCAGGGAGCTGGAGTTGATAACCTTTCAGGATCCTTTTCAGTTCTAGGAGAATAGGTATGTCTCCATATATTAATTAATTAATTAATTGACTGTCAGAATAGGCTTCAGAGTAGCAGCCATCTTAGCCTGTAACCAAAAAAGAACAAGAGTACTTGTGACACCTTAGGGACTAACAAATTTTGGGCTACAGCCCACAAAAACTTATGCTCAAATAAATTTCTTAGTCTCTAAAGTGCTACAGTACTCCTGTTCTTTCTGTCAGAATAGAGAAAGTAAATTCCATGACCCTGTGCTTCCCAAGGCATTTGAAGCTTGAGGGTAGAAACCTTGGCTAGTTCTGCTGGGAACATACCCTGCCCCCAACCAAAGTAATCTGGAGACCTTACCGGATTTCCCTTCTCACTTAGCTTCCTCCTACAGAGTTCTTCTTGCAGCAGATGCTGTTGTAACAATGCTAAAGGATAAGTTGCTTTCTTATAGCACTTAGCAAGGAATTTTATTAGACAATGGAAAATAATATTATTGCTGATGCTACTCTAGCCCTCATCCTCTAGCTTCTTGCTACAGATAAAAAGAAAACAGTATGCATAACCTCAATGGGGAGATACTCCCTACTTTAATAGTGCTGGTGCTCCTGTGGTTGAGGTGTAGGAGGAGAGCCCTCCTCTTGCTTCCAGATCACTGAGATGTGGGGGGACCTTTAGTGTGGTGGGCCCAGGTGCCTTTCCTTACCTGAACTCCATTTCAGAGATGTTGGGCATGGAGAGGGCCTATGAGGTCCTCCTTAAGACTCTCTCTTCCTTGGATGACTCTCAGGCAGCTGTAGATGAACTTACCATTGAGCATGTCCAATGTATCGCTGCACGTTGCTCTTTAAAGCCACTCACTGACTCCTTGCCCTGGAATCTGGGTGAATTTGGGCAGCTGTATATGTCTGAATTCATCTTTATGGGGCCTCTTCCTGGTGAAGAAATCATCCAGGATAACAAGTAATCTCCAGGGCTATGGGCTGAGAGGTTTATGGAGATCTATGTAGACAAAAAGGGCCCTTAGATAGTAAAATAGAAGTAATTTAGTACAATGAAATAAAACAATTTTAATATAAATGTAAAATTAACTATAATTTCCCACTTACTATATCAGTGTTCTGTGCTTTTATTTGATCTCTTTGCCAGCTAAAATTTCTGAACATAAATTTGACCCACTGAACTCACTTATCTATTTAAGTTTTATTTTCTTTGATGTGGTTTATTAAATTCAGGAGAGACTGAAAAGAGGCAAATGACTTGTACAACAGGCTCTATTCTATATTTAAACTAAAAAACCACTTTAATTTCAATGTGTAAAACCCAACACTTTAATCCAATGGAGCATGGAAATAATTTGTAAATATCAACCTGGGATCTCTTTAACGAGGGGCCCAGTTCAGCAGAGCACTTAAACACAGCTGCTCTGAGCCCATGTTGCATGTGTAAGACCTGGTGTGATGGGTGTATAAACCCAGCACAAGTCAGAAAAAGTTTAATGGGCTGCTGAGGAGGCCTATTCAGCCCCACCCTGTGACACCTGAAGTAGATGCCAGGCTTTGAGGGAGAAGCTCATTGCGCTTGGAGTCTGGCTAGAAAGGAAAGCAAATCTTAAACTCTCACTGTGGTAGAGAAGGCTGGCAGGCCCCAGACACTGCTATCTACCAGGACCTTGCTGAAGAAAGGTAGGCCTGATCCAAGGTGATTGTCTAGGCTACTAGTGACTGACTTAGACTTACCCAAGGAGGGGCAGACACTCCTAGACACTCTGCAGAGTTCAGGAGGGGTGGAGAAGTTGACATTTGTGAGTGTTTATTTTGGACTTTGGGTACTTGGAAGGGGTGGAACTTTTACAGGACCTACCCAGGATAGGCTGGAGGCCAGACAGCTCAGCTGAAGAAGAGGAGGGAAGCTGCTGCCCCGTGCTACACCATAAGGGCACACAGGGAGGGAGTGTGGCTACACCTGGTTGTAGTCCCACTCTGGTAATTACAGTGGATGGGATCCACAAGGGACTTAAGCATTCCAACACTGAGTATCCCAGTTCCTAACTTTTAAGGGCCTAGGGGGAAAAAATCACAGGAACAACACTGTGATCCACAAACCAAAGTTAGGTGCCTACGCTCCCTGTACACTGAATGCAGACAGGGAGACATGCCCCTAAGAATGTGATCACAAAAGCCAGTGTTCTAGATGGTGGAGAAAGAGCGAGCATGCCACCCTCCCTGTCTGAGCTAGGTACCTAACTCTGTGGTGTTAATGCCACAGGCCAGTGGTTAGAGCACTTCCCTGGGCTGTAAGAGACTCAGGTTCAATTCCCTGCTCCCAGGTAAAGGAAGAGAAGATTTGAACAGGTGTCTCCCTCCTCTCAAGAGAGAGCTCTAACTACTGAGTAATGGGATATTGGATATGGGACTCCCTCAGACTCTCCTGTTGAAGCCATCCCACTGTGGATAGATAGATAAATAAATAGTCAGTGGGCTACTGTCAATGGGAGTGACTCTATAGTCCAGTGGTTAGGACACTCACCTGAGAGGTGGGAAACCCCAGATCCAGTCTCACTTGTTCATTATTTATCCACAGAGGAACATCTCCAACAGGAGATGCTGAGGGAGACCCAACATCAGAATAGCTCAGGGGTTGGCGCACTCTCTGGAAAGGATTTAAAGAGGGGTACCCCAACATTCCTCCTGCTTTGGTGGAGGGGGTAACTGAACCTGAGCATCCCTCATCCCCGCTGAATGCTCTAACCAGTGGGCTAACAGCTGTAGATTGCCACGTACTTTTAGAGGCAAAAGAAAAATGCAGACCTGTTATTTACCAGGCTGCACGTGGCAATAGACTGTATAGGTAAGGGATGCAAGGAGGAAATGGGTCATGATGCAAACTGCAGGCACGCACACAACTAAAATTAATTAATTTAAAGTTTTATTGGGGATAGTTACAAGGGAGGGGAGCAGCGTATGATTAGCTAATAGGGTTAATGGAACTTAAAACATACAATGGCTAAAGTATTTACTATCAAACAATATTTATAAACAAAGATGCAGTAAACAATATTTATAAACACAGATGCAGCATTTAGTAATAACCAATACTTACGAATACAAACCAACTCATAACGACAGGCAAACGTAGAAACTCTGCTTAAAACACGTGAGCTGAGAGAGGCTTCGAGGTGATCAGGCTTGGTTACGGGTGTGCACAAGGTACACAGGATTCGTTTTTCTTTCTCCTCTTCTGCCTGCACATGGCAGACTAGCCTAAAATACCCACTATGACATCATAGAAGTGTCATAGGGGACGGGGCCCCAAAACTGTGTGTGTTCGTTTCTGATTGGTACAAGCAAAGTTTACACCAAGTAGGGGAGCAGGTGCCTGAAAGTCTGGCTTCGCCCCCAAAAGGTGAGGAAATGCATGTAGTTCAGAATGCCTTTAACAGTGACTGACAAAGGAAGAGGCCAGGGCAATACCAGTATGGGCAAGTTTTAGGATGCAGACAGGAACTTATCTTAACATGCCCCCGTGCCCTGGCCGAAATAGTTTGGCCGAAAACCTAAACTTCCGAGTCCGACTCCTCATTCCCACCTACGAGGGGATGCGCTTCGGGGATGGAAGCGATGTAGGCCGAGGCAACAAACTTGTGAATGCAGGCTTTAATGAAGGCACATCCGAGACAGAGAAGAGCGAGCCCAACCAGAAGGGACACAAACAGGGATTGGAAATAGGATTTGTAGGGCGCAAGGCCAAACCAATCGAGCCATGACCAAAACTGGAAGGACTCTCGTGACTCTTTGACAGTAGAGCTCAACGTTTGCAGGTCTTTAACAATTGAGGACAAATTAGGAGAAATAGAAGGCAAAGAAACACAACATTTATCAGCAAACTTGGGATATACTTCAGCAAATTTAATACAAAATGAGGGAGATTGTAACAAATATTGAATCATTAATCTATTTTGAATACTATACTGAACAAGGGAATTTAACTGCTGATTAACTAAGGAGAGGCCTTTGGCCTTAGTATTAGCAAGCATTTCAATAGCAAGGGATTGAAACAGCACTTGATCACGTAACATTATATAACCGACAGGGTTAAAACTAACAACAGAGGAGGCGAGGGAGGAAGCTGCTGTTTGCAAACGAGTCCAAAACGAGCGGGTACCACAACGGTGTCGGTGGCTAGATGGCAAGGTATAAATATCTCCCCCCTGTAGATACAGGGTGCCAATGGTGCATATACCCCGGGGGTTGGGAGGAAGCACAGCAAATGCGACATTACCGCAAATCCAAAAATGACCAGGTCTTAAGGAAGAAATTGTGGTATGGCTCCACCTATTATTGTTCACCGAGGAAAAGCTGGATGCACGATTGATACATGCAGCCTCAGCATGATGCATATGCTGGGCATGGAACAGATACGTATGTGTTATGGAGGTATAAAAGGTTCCAAAAAGAATGTTATAATTAAGACAATAAGAACAATTAAGGGGAGGGGGGTAGGTGTAAGTAAGAGTTGGTTTAGTTAGGGAGGTATTAGCATAAGAGAAACTCCACATAGAACAATTAGAATAAGTACCCACCCAAGTAGGGGCTGGGGTTAAACTATTACCAACAAAAACCCAACAATGAGATGCTGGAACTCTAATACTATCAATTAAAGGAAAGCTATGATCACTTCGACCTGAAGCATTAAGAACTGGAAACACATAAGAATTAAATTGTGAAGAACAATTATTCCAAACACTAGAAGCAGCCCACTGCACATAGGAGGAAGAACAATTTACATTAGACAAATTAAATGAAGAAAAATTATAAACTATTGGTACAAATTGAAAGGGTAATGGATATTTAGGTGAGAACTGAGTAGAGCAAACAAGACAATCTTCTGGATTCAGCGCCGACAGGGACTGGTTTCCGCTGACCTCCTGCACCCAGTAGGCGGTGAACCATGTTTGTAGTCCACCTTCTCCTAAGGGTTCTGTGGGCAAAGATGTTGTGAGGAAGGGCAGTATAACCTGTAAAACAGAATAATAGGAGCCCTGCTCAGGGGCATTAGTTTGTTTATTAAGAACTACATTTGCTGAGTCAGTTATGATGAACTAGCTTGTTACCGGGGGTACTTGTAGCCACTAAGTAGGTGTTAGGGTACTTGCCGGCCCAGAGAATGGTGGTTTTTATAGGTTTTCGATGGCCAGAGTCTTGGGGTTCTGTAAGCCAAACCAGTCGGCCGGTGTTAAACATGTGGGGACCAAGGTGGCTTAGGTGTAGGTGAAATGTGAGGCCAGCGAGAGTAACTTTTGTTGAGTGTGATAAGTACCTGGGGTAAAAATGAGCTCCAGTTTTTAAAATCAGGGTTGGGGTTTGCTGTTCGCAACATAGTTTTAAGGACTGCGATTTTTCGCTCTACCACACCATTGCTTTGAGGATGATATTTAGTATGGATGTGAAGGGAAGCCCCCCATCCGAAAATGAGCTGTTCAATGCTTTTGCTGGTAAAGGGTGGTCCCCCATCTGCTTGGACTTCAGTGGGAGTGCCCCAGGCAGCTGCTGTTTGCTTAAGAGCCACAGCGACAGAAGCAGCATTGGTTTTATTAAGAGGAACACAAAAGGTTTGTCGAGACCCCAGATCGACAGTAACTAAGGCTTTTGGAAAACGACGAGCACCTGGCAAGGGTCCTATTAGTCAACTTGCCACGTACTACCTGGGGCAAAGTGTTCTGCAGCGTATGCAGAGCGCTCATATCGGGGACGATTCATAGTTTTTACCTGCACACACTGCAAGAAGGACTGAACAATGAGCTCGCACTGACTGCGGCTAACGTCAGGCTTTTGGTTAGAAAAGCTAGATAACAGGTCGTACAATTTTGTGGGTGGTAAGTGTCCCCATTCTTCGTGGAGCCAGTGCAACAGTGGGTCTGCCTGTACGGCGGGATTTGCCATATGAACTTGGGAGACCTCTCTCATTCTTTGATCAAGACTGGAATGCGGGGGGTTAGAGTCTGGTCGATGGGAGGGACAGTGCGTAATGAACCAAGGGTGAGAGAATTTATGAATTAGGGCAAAAATTTGGTCCCACAATTTAACAAAAGCTGAGGGAGAGGCTTGCTCAATTAAAATGTCTAAACAAAATTGAGAATCGATACCTAAAACAACTTGCTTGTTGGCAGAGTGGACATTAGCAACATGTTGGGCAGCTAAAAGAACGCCCTGCACCTCGCATTCTTGTGCGGAGCAGGAGGGGGGCAGCAACTGCACATTAAAGTGATTACATATGGAACAAAGAACTCCTGCCCTAGGGGATGGTGAGGTGCCCCCGTCAGACACAACCCAGGGATCATATTTTACTTCAATGCATAACGGTTGGTGAAGGGGGGGGGTTAAGATATTATCGCTGGGAGTTAGGGTCCATGCCTGCCAAGCTACCTCAACCTGGAAACATAGAAGCTGCCAGGTGCGAGTAGTGCCATGAAACTCGGGTGGAGGGGTACTTGTAAGTCACGGGATTAAGTGAACACGTGGTCCAGACAGGGTGCCTGGGATAGGGAGTTGGGACCAGTGACGCGCACTGGACGCAGCCAGTAGCATTTTTCCCACTAGACCATAATTGTACTGGGGTCCAGACAGGTGATGGGCCCAATTGTAAATAGCATTACCATGTTGCAGTACAGTGAACCCTACATGGTGTTTTGTAATAAACAAATTGATGTTGAGGGGTTCTTGGGAATTAAAATGGGCGAGGTGGGGGTTAGAGGCGAACCAGCCAGCTAGTTTCTCTAAGCTTTGTTGTGCTGATGCGTTCCATACTTCTCGGGAGCGTTTAGAAGAGAGAGAGCTTTGTAGGATTTCTAGGTTAAAAATTAGCTGTGCCGGAATATATTGGCGGTGATAATTAAGGAGACCTAATAGCTGCTGAAGCTCTCGTTTATTCTGTGGAGGGGCTTCTGTCCAAGGGTCTAATACACTGGCTGGGGCTTGGGTGTGAGTGGTGGGAGTGAATTGGAGTCCCAAGAATGAGAATTGCTGGTTGGCCTGCAGGTGGCTCTTTGTTTTGTTAATTTGCCACCCATCTGCTTCTAATGCATCAATTATCATTTGGGTGGTACTTTGAACTGCTTGTGGATTGGGCCCACAAATGACAATGTCATCTACATAGGTTAGCACATACACATCCTGTAGGGGTTTTACCTTTTGTAATGTGATATTGAGATGGGACGATGCAAGTGCAGGAGAATTACAGAACCCCTGTGGGCAAACTTTCCATTTATATTGGACGCCCTTAAAAGCAAAGTTTAAGATTCCTTGTGCGTCCTGGAGTGGGATTTGGTAAAACATATCTTTTAAATCAAGAGTACATGCCCACTGATTACTTGCATCCCTTAGTTGCCGCTGTATTTCGGGAATGGTGGCAGAGCTGGAACATGCGATAGGTTTTACATGGCTGTTAGCTTGTCTGTAATCAATGACAAGGCGATATTTAGAGGGATCGCCGGGCTTGGGAATACCCCAACCCATGGACAGAAATGTGGATGCAGTGACCCTTTCTATTTTTTTTTCTTCTAGAAGCTGAGTGAGCAAAGCTTCAATAAGGGGAAGCCCTTCGGATTTTGTGGGAATAGGGGGAAATTTCCATGGCTGGGAGTTAACTACTTCGGAGGTATAGGGGGAATGATCGCCTACGGTTATAGGGAGGGCTTGCAGAATTTGATCATGCAGTTTAAATTTTTTAATATCTGAGACACCTGGCAGGTTTTTTGATCCCAACAAGGCTTTTATTTTTCTTAGGTATTTTCCGTGGGCAATTTTAACCAAAACCACGGGTTTTTCTTGTACTGCATTGAGACCTTGAACAAACATAAAGGAGCCAGTAGGACAGTGGGGAACGTTGGGCTCAATAACGCTAATTTGAGCTCCAGTGTCTAATAAAAAGGAAGTGGGCGTGTCACCGTTAACTAACAGGGTGGCGTATGGGCATTCATCGGTGGGATCTTTAATTTGGGCCGGGCAGCATCCGGCCCCTATTCGTTTTTTGTCCTAACATAGTCCTCCCAATTTTTCCAGCCTAGCTGTTTGGCTACATTTTGCTGCTCTTGGTTTGACATTTTACGCAGGGCTTCTTTGGGGATCCCTTTGTTAAGAAGGAAGCCAAATAGTGCCCGTTCAGCTTTCGTTCGCTCAGGATATTTTGGGGGATTAAACTGACTTTTTGGAGGGTTTTTTGGTGGCAAATCAACTGGGAGAACAACAGGTGGGGGTGGCAGTAACAACTTATTTTACTAAGATGGGTCTGCGAACGGCCTCATGCAAGTGCAGCATGACACCGGTGTCAGCTCCAGGGGCAGCTTCTAATGCCAAATTAACCGCCTCTGCTGAGACAGGAATTTGGGTGGGATCAGTAACGCGTATAAAGGGTGTGGCCACCAATTGCTGTTGAACAGTTAAATTAAGTGGATTTTGTAGTGGATCCCACAGGGCTATGGAAGCTCCTGCGACTGCCCATATTAGATCGTGTGGAGTAACTAAGGTTCTCGGAGGGATATATAATCCTTTAAAACTGCCTTTCATTGCTAAAATGGCAGCTGCCGGGGTGGTAAGTGGCCAAATGCGATTATTTAATAAAGCGTGACCCGGGAAGCCTCGTGCCCAATTGGCCATTTTGGATAAGGTGCCGGCCTCCTCGCGGTCCACCAATTCTGCTCCATGTTCTAAGGCTAGCTGCCCAACCCAAACCATAGGTGCCTCGTCGGCTTTTCATTGCGTTTCCTTTAAAAACTCTTTAAGTTCGGCCTTAGTACGTGTTCGCAGTTCAGCAACCTGCATGGTGTTGCCTGTTTGTGCGTCTATTTTAGTTTTAGTTATTGCAATAGGCAAAGCTTCTGCTACGGTTTCAGATTCTGCAAATTCTGGGGCTGTTGGCAGAGCTGGATACAGAGGAGTTTTAGGAGCTTCATATGGGGGTGGCAAAATTTTCCGAGAGGGACTTGGGGGAGGGGTAGTGATGGGCTCTACCTTTTTTGTCTTCTTCTCATTATTACCTTTAGGAGAGCCTGGGGCTGCCTGTTTAGCTGCAAACATTGTGCCTCCATGGAGGACAGAACACAGATCAAGGGCCTTGCATATCATGCTAAACAGGATGGTGGAAACATCCTCAGATTTATATTCATCGAGTCGCAATTTTTGGGTTTTCTTAATCAAATTTAATTCTTTTATCATTTGGCATAATAATTTATGTGCCGGATCAGCAGGTATTACCCGAGGTGGGGGAATTAATTTGGAAACGGTGCCTCCAGATTTTCTAACAATGCGGCTACATTCTCTCCAAAGTTGAGAGGGATCTGCAGCACCGAGGTTTTCCACAGTCTCCGTGCACTGAGGCTGCAGGGAACAATTGGCTGGCTGACTCCTAAAGCTCGGGTGGCACCGAAGGAGGCATCCCATATCTGCCAGGGTTAATAGTACAGTATAACCTTTTAGAGTTTTGCCCAAGCCAAGAGAACAGATCCATTCTATTTTTGGATTAGTCGAATTTTGGCTAGTAAGAAGGTGAAACTGCAAATGTTGGAACTGTTCAGTTTCATTATCTGCGCGATCTACAGTGTGCCACGGGCATGGCCCAACCTCCGTGCATCCTGTTCGTGACGCCATGTAGATTGCCACGTACTTTTAGGGGCGAAAGAAAAATGCAGATCTGTTATTTACCAGGCTGCACGACAGCTATAAGATGGGACGCACCATCATTTCCTCTTGCCTTTCAGGCCATATTCTGAATGGGACTGGATCATGCTCAGAGGCTGCCTACCAGATTGGGCCCCATGCATGAGATAGGCAGCCACACTTCTATCTTTCCCTAGTTCGTGGTTTGCTCTGGGGCTTAGGTGGGAGATAGATATCTGGATGCCTGGAGCAAGGCAGGAGTAACTTAAGGTGCAGAGGGAACTTTTACCCTGAAAACTTAGGCACTGTGTGAGTTGTGGAACCTACAGGATATGATGGGAGTGTCATAAACAGATGGTTAAGGGTTAATGTCTCTTTTACCTGTAAAGGGTTAAGAAGCTCAGTAAACCTGGCTGACACCTGACCAGAGGACCAATAGGGGGACAAGATACTTTCAAATCTTGGTGGAGGGAAGTCTTTGTTTGTGCTTTTTGTTTGGTTCGTTGTTTGCTCTTGGGACTGAGAGGGACAGGACATCATTCCAGGTTCTCCAAATCTTTCTGAATCAGTCTTTCATGTTTCAAAATTGTAAGTAGTAGCCAGGCAAGGCGGATTAGTCTTATGTTTGTTTTCTCAACTTGTAAATGTGTCTTTTTGCTGGAAGGATTTTTACCTCTGTTTGCTGTAACTTTGAATCTAAGGCTAGGGGCGGGGGGTCCCTCTAGTCTATATGAATCCGAGTACCCTGTAAAGCATTTTCCATCCTGATTTTACAGAGATAACTTTTACTTTTTTTTCTTTCTTTAATTAAAAGCTTTCTTTTTAAGAACCTGATTGATTTTTTCCTTGTTTTAAAATCCAAGGGATTGAGTCTGAACTCACCAGGGATTGGTGGGGGGAAAGGAGGGAGGATGGTTAATTCCTCCTTGTTTTAAGATCCAAGGAGTTTGGATCGGTGTGAAGCCTCTCAAGGCAACCCAGGGAGGGGAAAGTCTGGGGGGAAAAGGAGGGGGATGGTTAATTTCTCCTTGTTTTAAGACCCAAGGGGTTTGGGTCTGGGTTCCCCAGGGAAGGTTTTGGGGGAACAGAAAGTGTGCCAGACACTAAATTCTGGCTGGTGGCAGCGTACCAGATTTAAGCTAGTAATTAAGCTTAAAAGTGTTCATGCAGGTCCCCACTTCTTGTACTCTAAAGTTCAAAGTGGGGGAAAAAACCTTGACAGGGAGTTTTGGGGATCACAGTAGAGCCAAAACTAGGACTTAAGGTATGTCAACACTGCACACTTCTTTTGGCATCATGTAGAGTAGATACACTATGCTCCACTAGCCCAGTGTAGATGGTGAAGCACTGCTTAGGTAAGTAGTGTAAAGATATGCCTGAACCCTTTAGGTACTTACCCAGATCTCTGCTTTCCCAACCAATGTCTTCCCTTATCTATACTGCTATTATACTGCCGGACTCTTTCCCTGCCGCCTCCCCGTGCCAGAGACTTCACTGACAAATATAGCTGCATACCCCGGTGCGGATTCAGTCCGCTTTTCACTGCGGGGTGTAGCTACTCATACCTTTCATTCCATTGTAAGGGATGTGCGGGGTAGATGTAGCCTTAGGTACTTAAACTACATTAGCACTAGTTGTCTCACTTGCCTTGACTATAAAATGCTAATTCAGATGGCCAGCTTAACAGATAATCACATCTTTATATGGCTGAACTGTTCTCTATCTAACTTGACTTGTACATGCAAAAGGCCAAATGCTGGATTACCGTGTTAATGGGTGAGGAGCCAAGCTATACCTATATAGCTTGACAATGTTCCGCACCCAAAGAACATGGCTTCATGCTGGAGGGAAGAGGTTCTCCCCTTGGCAATGGATGCAGAGCTGCACTGTAGCCACCTTGGCCGTTCTCCAGAGGCAGACTCCACTCCCACTCTGGTATCTCTGGGGATTGATGTGGAGGTGAGAGGAGGCCTTCCAAAATGTCTCTGCACATGAAACAGAATCACACCTGCTAATACAAAATTGGTTGGGTTACGCAGGAGAAAAAGAGAGAGGAATCCAGCCCTGTATGTATTGCTGCTTGAACAAAGATGCATATTATCATGAAATACTGAAGTGATTGACAATTGGGCTTTGAAAATTGAGTGATGATCCATTGACCATTCAAGGAATTAAACATATGAAGAATTTCTAAAGAAGTAAAACTCTACCCCAGACACTAAACTTGTTGCTAAAATGACAATGTAAATGAAATATTAAGCTACTCAGTTTGGGTTACAGTCTGAGGCTGTTAGAGGATATCTGTATGTTACCTGAATGCAACAAATATTTAAAAGTCTACCCTCATTTATGCCCTTGCAATTCCATAGGCTGTATGCATGCCAAATTTGAGCTTTCAGTACTGGAAAATGCATACACACAAATTAAATGAGAGCCATAGTGTAGAAATAAGACCATGCCCTACAGTTCCTCATGTAAGGGCAGGTCTACGCTACTGCTTAAGTTGATCTAACTTATGTTGCCCAGGGGTATGGAAGAAGACACCCACTGAGGAACACAAGTTACAGTGACCTAAGCGCTGTCCAAGCTGGCACTATGTCAGTGGGAGAATGTCTCCTACTGACATAGCTTCTGTCTTTCGCAGAAATGGAGTAATTATGCTGACGGAAGAGTGCTCTCCCATCGGTATAGCGCGTCTTCACCAGATGTGCCACAGCGGTGCACCAGTGCCGATGTAGTGCTTCTAGTATAGACCTGCCCTAAGTAGTGTGAATGCATGAGAGAGCTTCTAATGAAGACTGGGGGCCATTTCTTGCCATCCCAACATATTCAAAACGTGTAGTGAGAGTTTTGTCTGCAAAAGGACTGCAGGATTTGGCTACTGTTAACTTTTTAGTACATTTTGATTAATTGAATATTTGAAAGAAGCACATTTTTTTTGTCAAAGTAAGTAGAGGGATGAAGTACTATTGTCTAGCTAATGTGTTTTTTTAAAAAAATGTCCACTAGTGTGGAAATATAGCAACAACACTGAATCCGGTTGCAAAGCAAAATGTTCAGTAGGACATAGAGTTACAAAAGTGTAGGACTGGAAGGGATCTTCAGAAGTCATCTAGTCCAATCTCCTGCACTCAGGGCAGGACTATGTAATAACTAGGCCATTCTTGACAGATGTTTGTCTAACCTGTTCTTAAAAACCACCAGTGACAGAGATTCTACAACCTCAGGAAGTTCAACCCATTTAATTACCCTCACAGTCAGGAAGTTTTTCCTAATGTTCAACCTAAACCACCCTTGCTGCAATTTAAGCCCATTGTTTCTTGTCTTTTCTTCAGAGATTAATGAGAACAATTTACCTTCCTCCTCCTTGTAACAACCTCTTATGTAGTTGAAAACTGTTATCATGTCCACTCTGTCTTCTCTTTTCCAGACTGAAAAAATTGGATTTGTTTAATCTTCCCTCATAGGTCATGATTTCTAGATCTTTAATAATTTTTGTTGCTCTTCTCTGGGCTTTCTCCAGTTTGTCCACATCTTTCCTGAAATGTGGTGCCCAGAACTGGACACAAGACTCCAGTTGAGGCCTAATCAGCCAGAAAAATTACTTCTTGTGTCTTGCTTGCAACACTCCTGCTAATACATCCCAGAATGATGTTTGTGTTTTTTGCAACAATGTTACACTGTTGACTCAAATTTAGCGATAACCCCAGATCCCTTTCTGCAGTAGTCCTTGCCAGGCAGTCATTTTCCATTTTGTATGTGTTCAATAGACTGTTCCTTCCTAAATGGAGTACTTTGCATTTGTCCTTATTCAATTTCATCCCATTTACATCAGACCATTTCTTCAGTTTGTTCAGATGATTTGGAATTTTAATTCTATCCTCCAAAGCACTTACAACCCCTCCCAGCTTGGTCCACAAACTTCATAAGTGTACTCGCTATGCCATTATCTAAATCATTGATGAAGATATTGAACATAACTGGATCCAGAATTGATCCCTGAAGAACCTCGCTCAATATGCCCTTCCCAGCTTGATTGTGAACCACTGGCAATTACTTTCTGGGAACGGTTTTCCAACCAGTTATGCACCCACCTTATAATAGCTCCATCTGGGTTGTATTTCCCTAGTTTGTTTATGAGAAGGTCATGCGAGACAGTATCAAAAGCTTTACCAAAGTCAAGATACACTATGTCTACTGCTTCCCCTCTGTCCACAAGGCTTGTTACCCTGTCAAAAAAAGCTATCAGGTTGGTTTGACACAATTTGTTCTTGATAAATCCATGCTGATTGCTTAATTATTTGTTCCATTATCTTTTCAGGTACTGAAGATAAGCTGATTGGTCTGTAATTTCCTGGGATGTTCTTATTGTCCTTTTTATATATTTGCCCTCTTCCAGTCTTCTGGAATTGCTCCTGTCTTCCCTGAATTTGCCAAGATAATGGCTAGTGGGTCAGATATCTCCTCAGTCAGGAATACTCCTCGAGTATTCTAGGATGTATTTCAGCAGGTCCTGCCAACTTGAAGCCTTCTGACTTGTTTATGTAATTTTTAACTTGTTCTTTCCCTATTTTAGCCTCAGATCCTACTTGAGGATCACTGGCGTTCACTATGTTAGATATCCGATCAGGGCCAGCTCCATACACCAGCCTACCAAGCACGTGCTTGGGGCGGCACCTTGGGATGGGGTGGCACTTGGGGGTTAATTTTGTTTTTTTTGGTTCATCCGGGCAGTGCTGGGGAGGCGAGGGGGTGGCTTGGGTGGCATGGCGTGGTGCTGGGGGGGGCGGGGTCTTGGGTGACGCGGTGCTCTGGAGGGGTGAGGGGCTTAGGCAGCACAGCACTCGGGGGCGGGGACTTGGGCGGCGCGGTGTGGGGCTAGGGAGGGCCTGGGTGGCTTGGGAGTCGCGATGCTTGGAGGAGGCAGGGGGGCTTGGCCAGCGTGATGTGACGCTCGGGAGGGCGGGGACCTGAGCGGCGTGATGCTCGGGGGGCGGGTACTTGGGCGACGCGACGCTTGGGGAGGGGTTCAGCAGGCCGGCGCTTGCAGGGGTGGGGCAGCGCTCTTTTTTTTTTTTGCCTGGGGCGGCAACAATGTTAGAGCTGGCCCTGCATCTAATTGCTACTAAACTTTTTGGTGAAAACTGAAACAAAAAGGTAATTTAGCACTTCTGCCATTTCCACATTTTCTGTTCTTGTTTTTCTCCCCTCATTGAGTAATGGACCTGCCCTGTCATTGGTCTTCCTATTGCTTCAAATATATTTGTAGAATATTTACTTGTTACGCTTTATGTCTCCAGCTAGTTTAATCTCATTTTATGCCTTGGTCTTTCTAATTTTGTCCCTATATGCTTGTTTGTTTATATTCATCCTTTGTAATCTGATCCAGTTTCCACTTTTTTAGGGCTCTTTTTTGATTTTTAGATCATTGAAGATCTCCTGGTTAAGCCAGGGCAGTCTCTTGCCATACTTCCTATATTTCCTATGCAGTGGGATAGTATGTTCTTATGCCTTTAATAATGTCTCTTGGGCCACGTCCAGACTACCCGCCGTATCGGCGGGTTAAAATCGATTGCTTGGGGATCGATATATCGTGTCTAATCTAGACGCGATATATTGATCCCCGAGTGCGCTTATATCGATTCTGGAACTCCATCAACCCCAACGGAGTTCCGGAATCGACAGGGAGAGCCGCGAACATCGATCCCACGCGGTGTGGACGGGTGAGTAATCCGATCTTAGATATTCGACTTCAGCTACGTTATTCACGTAGCTGAAGTTGCGTATCTAAGATCGATTTCCCCCCCGTAGTGTGGACCAGCCCTTGGAAAAACTGCCAACTCTCTTGAACTGTTTTCCCCTTAGACATGCTTCCCATGGGATCTTACTCACCAGCTCTCTGAGTTTGCTAAATTCTGCCTTCTTGAAATCCGTTATCTTTATTGTGTTGTTTTCCTTTCTATTATTCCTTAGAATCATGAACATGAAGATTCTTTATTGTGCTTTCCATCCAAGGATCTAGATTGTTTTACCACCATTAATGACTGATCTTCAGCACTTGTGTTAGGGTACGTCTACACTACAGGATTATTCAGATTTTACATAAACCGGTTTTGTAAAACAGATTGTATAAAGTCGAGTGAACGCAGCCACACAAAGCACAATAATTCGGTGGTGTGCATCCATGTACCGAGGCTAGCGTCGATTTCTGGAGCGTTGCACTGTGGGTAGTTATCCCATAGCTATCCCATAGTTCCCATAGTCACTTCCGCCTCTTGGAATTCTGGGTTGAGATCCCAATGCATGATGGTGCAAAAACAGTGTCGCGGGTGATTCTGGGTAAATGTCGTCACTCATTCCTTCCTCCATGAAAGCAATGGCAGACAATCATTTCACGCCCTTTTTCCCTGGATTGCACTGGCAGACGCCATAGCATGGCAACCATGGAGCCCATTTTGCCTTTTGTCACTGTCACCGTATGTGTTCTGGATGCCGCTGACAGAGGCGGTACTGCAGCGCTACACAGCCGCATTCATTTGCCTTTGCAAGGTAGCAGAGACGGTTACCAGTCGTTCTGTACCGTCTGCTGTGCCATTGTAAATTGGCGATGAGATGATGGTTATCAGTTGTTCTGTACCATCTGCTGCTGTCATGGGTGCTCCTGGCTGACCTTCACTGAGGTCAGCCAGGGGCGCAAAGACAAAAATGGGAATGACTCCCCGGGTCATTCCCTCCTTTATGTTGTATCTAAAAATAGAGTCAGTCCTGCCTAGAATATGGGGCAAGTGTACTAGAGAAGCAGTGTACCAGAGAACCAGAAAGCACAGCCACTCCATGTCAGATCCCACAGAAATGATGAGCTGCATGCCATTCTAGGGGGTGCCCCTGCAACAACCCCACCCGTTACTTCCTTCTTCCCTCAACCCTTCTGGGCTACCGTTGCAGGGTCTCCCCATTTGTGTGATGAAGTAATAAAGAATGCAGGAATAAGAAACATTGACTTTTTAGTGAGATAAAATGAGGGGTAGGCAGCCTCCAGCTGCTATGATAGTCCAGGCAGGACATTAAATGGTGAAGGGGAGAGGAGCGCAGCATCCCGCTGCTATGATTGTCCAGGCAGTACAGAATCTTTTTTCTTTAGACATGAAAGGGGGTGGGGCTGATGGAGTTCAGCCCCCAGTTGCTATGATGAGGATGATTACCAGCTGTTCTGTACCATCTGCTGGGAATAACTGGGAGTCATTCCTATTTTTACCCAGGCGCCCCAGGCCGACCTCACCTGAGGCCAGCCAGGAGCACTCACGGACTGATGACGAGGATGGCTACCAGTCCTACTGCACTGTACCATCTGCCACCGGGGAAGGGAGTGGAGAGGATGCTGCTGTTCAGTGCCCCAGCACTGCGTCTACCAGCAGCATGCAGTAGACATACGGTGACATATAAAAAAGTCAAGAAACTATTTTTTTCCCTTTTCTTTCATGAGAGGGAGTAAATTAACAAGATATAACCTGAACCACTCCGGACAATGTGTTTGACCCTACAGGCATTGGGAGCGCAGCCAAGAATGCAAATGCTTTTCAGAGACTGTGGGGATTGTGGGATAGCTGGAGTCCTCAGTCCCCCCTCCCTTCCTCCATGAGTGTCCATTTGATTCTTTGGCTTTCCATTACACTTGTCACACAGCACTGTGCTGTGGACTCTGTATCATAGCCTGGAGATTTTTTTCTAATGCTGTGGCATTTTGTCTTCTGTAATGGAGCTCTGATAGAACAGATTTGTCTCCCCATACAGCAATCAGATCCAGTATCTCCCGTACGATCCATGCCGGAGCTCTTTTTGGATTTGGGACTGCATCGCCACCCGTGCTGATCAGAGCTCCACGCTGGGCAAACAGGAAATGCAATTCAAAAGTTCGCGGGGCTTTTTCTGTCTATCTGGCCAGTGCATCCGAGTTCAGATTGCTTTCCAGAGCGGTCACAGTGGTGCACTGTGGGATACCACTCGGAGGCCAATACCTTCAATTTGCGGCCACACTAACCCTAATCCGATATGGTGATACCGATTTCAGTGCTACTCCTCTCGTCGGGGAGGAGTACAGAAACCGGTTTAAAGAGCCCTTTATATTGCTATAAAGGGCCTCGTTGTGTGGACGGGTGCAGCGTTAAATCAGTTTAATGCTGCTAAAATCGGTATAAACGCGTAGTGTAGACCAGGCCTTAGATAGGCTGTAGGCAGTGCTATAACAATGGGAGCTACTACCTCTTGAGGAGGGAGAGTACCTACACTGATGGGAGAAGCTCTCTTGTCAATGAAGGTAGCATCTTCACTAAGTGCTACAGAGGCATCCTATCTCATGAGGTACCCAAATTTTAAAGTTGGATTGCAATTATCAAAATAGTTAAAGCTGCTTTTAAGGTATACATTCTCTTTTTAAGAATTACTAAGCTTGTATCATAATCTTATTGCTGTTTGTCAATGTATTTATTGAGTGAATAAGTAAACATTTAGTTTATTATTATTATTTGGATATTCTCATGTTCTGAGGAAAATGAGGTGGCTCTTTGTGTGGTTTGGCTGACTCACAGTGAGAGGTACAAGTTCATTTTTCCATTGTACATAATGACCTAATGCAACTCTCTGGCTTTGATTCACTCCTAAGTTACTTACTCATCCATGCTCATGGAAAGTGTCATTCTTTGAATCTTTGATTATATTTTTTCCGTGAAAAAAGTAAAATGTTAGAATTATATCTATGGATAAGTCAAAGCTGAAGATTTTAGTGCTCATTTTATCCTTTTACATCACATGTATTTATCGGAACACAGTGTATAGTGCATGTCATGGAAATTGAGGAGAAATGTTAAAAGATATTCTGAAGGTAATGGTCAAAATATTTTTTGCTTCACTGTGCTTAGAATTTTATTTAATTCACTGGGTAGGCACAGTGGTTTGCTACTATAAGATTGTGGTATGAGTTGTAGGCTGCAGACACTGATTCTTCTGAAACTTCTGTACAATCTTTCATCACCAAAGACCTAAATATATAAGGAATATTTGATTTCCTCAGCAGCAAATACTTACCCAAGAATTTACCAATAATGTTTTGTGCCATCCAGCACGGAAGTTTGTTTTATAGTATACACAGATGTATTTACCTATATAAAGATTAATCTAATTCATATATATAGAGGAATAATCATGAATCTTTTATTGCAGCAACTCCCCTTTAAACCTTGGCAGAACATATGCTTTTAAACATAAGAATATATGTGAAAAATATTAAAACATATTTAAAACAAAAGTGACACATGCTTTGCAAACAAAGGAAAAGTATTATTTTGGATCCATACCAGTGCCAAATTGACAATGTTTTAAATTAATTTTCAGTTTAAGCTGGGAGATGAGGGAGGGAAAGGTACGAAATTACCCTGTTTACATCCTGCTCCCACTGAAGTTGGTGGCAAAACTCCCATTCAGGTCACTAGAGGTAAGAGCAGTTCCTTACACTGCAGATTAACACAGTTGACCAAACGCGTACAAAAGGGCTTTTTCTCATAGCAGTGCATGGGAAATGTATGTGACAAGTAACTCCTATAAATGGCATGGAAGTTGTGTAAAGCTCCAATGAATCGATAGACAAATATAGACTTGAAGTAAGCTAAGTTGCATAATTACTGATTCATATAACTTTTAAAATATAACCTTTCTCTGCACTTTGCCCAGTGATAACATTTAATTTTATTAATCAAGAATAGAAAGAAACTTCTTTGCTAAAGAATTAAAAAATGTTGTTATTTGTCAAAGAGAGCATGTACTAATACTCTGTTGTGTTGTAATACTCTGAAGAAAAAGAAAATAAATCTTCTGGGCTATACAGCACTAGTTGTACTGTGGTTTTTATTATTTTGTTACCTCTGATTGCCACAGGTCACACTTAATATCATCAAGAACATCTTGCCTGCCCCAGAGAAATGCAACACAATTTACAAGTATGGATGCAGAGAGGAGAAAAATATCCCCAAAGGTAGCTCAGACTCATAGCAGTGAACTTACACTACATGCACACAATGGCTGCTTGGAAGCCTACATTTGCAAGCTGCTCTTTCCTAAGATGTGATGCAATTTGCCTCGATCTTTGAGAAAGGCTGCCAACTTCAAGCACCTGTGAACAGAACCCTCAGATTCATCTGTCAGATGTTAATCCTCAGTTTCAGCCACATGAAACTAAACAAAGGTACCCAGAAATGAGCTTTGCTTTAATAATTGACTTAAAGTCTACAAAAAATAAATGACTCACAATATTAATATTTTTTAAATTCATTCCAACTTTTGCTTTTCTCTTGCCCTAACAATTGTTACAGGTCCGGGGCCCACCTCCACTCCAGCCCTATGTTTTACGTGTGAGATTGTGTACTCTTTCTTTAATGTAGAGCAGAGGGAGGGGCTGAGTAAAAGTTCTTTCTTCAATGTTAGAAGAAAATAGTGATGCCTCAGCCCTCTGTCACATGCCACTATCTAGTGTCTAATGCTATTCTCATTGAAGCCAATAGGATTACTGCCATTGGTTTCAGTGGGTCATAAGAACATAAGAATGGCCGTACTGGGTCAGACCAAAGGTCCATCCAGCCCAGTATCCTGTCTACTGACAGTGACCAAGGCCAGGTGCCCCAGAGGGAGTGAACCTAACAGGTAATGATCAAGTGATCTCTCTCCTGCCATCCATCTCCACCATCTGACAAACAGAGGCTAGGGACACCATTCCTTACCCATCCTGGTAATAACCATTAATGGACTTACCTTCCATGAATTTATCCAGTTCTTTTTTAAATGCTGTTATCCTAGCCTTCACAATCTCCTCAGGTAAGGAGTTCCACAAGTTGACTGTGTGCTGCGTGAAGAACTTCCTTTTATTTGTTTTAAACCTACTGCCCGTTAATTTCATTTGGTGGACCCTAGTTCTTGTATTATGGGAATAAGTAAATAACTCTTCATTATCTACTTTCTCCACATCACTCATGATTTTATATCTGATCTAGCATTCCCTGTGCATCAAAAGCTCCTATTAGACAAAGAGAATTTTTGCTGCACAAAGACTGGGCCCTTAGTTTCATACATTTTACCATAACAGTGCAGATTAAAACCAGTATGAAATGGGGCCTGAGCTGCAGATATATGGATTTCTCTTCACGTGGTCTCCCACGGTCAGAGTGATGTTTGGAACTGGAGCTCTGGTTTAGTTCATTTTAGGGCTACATTTGGATTGGGATTCTGAACACACCCTTGCTCCCTAAAAATTCAGTGATGTTCACATCCAGGCTGTTGATTCATGTCCATCACAGGATTTAAACATATACTACAGTGTTTTAAGGTAGTCAGCCTGGCTAGAGCTGCAAAGAAAACTTCTGAGCCTCAAGGGACATAAGGAAGTCAGAGAGAGTGTGTCTGTAGTTTAAGGTCACTAAGAATTGATTTCCACATTGCATTTGTTTGAAACCTAATTATTTGTACATAAGATATGCAATGACAAAATAAAATGTCATGTAGCAACAAAAAACAAGCAAAAAAACAAAACAGAAAAGGAATATATTGTGTCATTAATGTGGGGTGGAACAGGAAAGCTAGCAATTAAAGTCTTTCTAAGGAAGGGTTTGATTTATTTCTGTACAAAGGAACTTAAATGTAGGAAGATGACCATTGGTACTGAATGTAAATTTTTACAAGAGACACAAACCTCTCAAAATGTGGGTAACTAAAACATAGGCAGATAACTACAGATGCCCAAGTGGTCTGCTCTAGCATTTGTTGTAACTGATAAACTTTAAACAAATTTTTGTTCCAACCAATTTACAATCTCAAGTGTAAAGGCTTGTGCTTTGAAGTTATATCAAAGCTTCTTTCAGCCTGTGTCTGCACAGACTTGAAACACAAACCAGAGCTGGACTGACATCAACTCAACACTGAAGCAGAAAGACATTTGTGACTATAGTCTGAAGGAAAGAAAACACAACTTATAGAGTTTCTATCTCAAATGACGTCTTACAAACCCCTTCCAGGGGTCCAGATTTGAAGTCCCCATGAAGCCTACTTTGGAGTCAATGAGTATTTTAGCTGACTAGAGGCATCAGGGTCTTAAATATATAGACACAAATCCTGCCCTATTGAGGTCCATGTTATGAAGCCAGCTGGAGTGTTTGTAGCCCCGTCTGGTTTGGTAGAAACCTCAGAAGACATTTTTCCTTCTCTCCCCCAGCCACAGCATGACACTCTGACTCCAGCAATGGAAGAAATCCTTTATCAAAGACATGTTGTACAGTTAGAGCCAAGCGTCTCCGTGCTTGGAGAAAAGCAAATTTCGGACTAGCTCCTTATAGATACAAAATACTTCGGAAAGGTAAATGCAGTTAAACATTAATGGTGGAGCTGTACTGGTTACATTTCACAATAGAGACTAACTACATAATAGTCAAATTGCAATTTCAGTGAAGTTATGCAGGTCTACTGATTTAGGACTGAAAACCTGCCTAAGCACAGAGTAAATAAAAAGGATGTTTGTGATGTCACAGTCTCAGACAGAGAATACAGAAACCAAGAAAGCACTCTAGGATAGTTCTCAGATGGCTTCAAAGAAAAATAATACCAAATTCATAGATTTTTAAGGCCAGATGGGCTTTATATGATCATCTAGTCCAACCTCCTGCATAACACAGACTAAAGAACCACACTCAATTTCTACAGCAGGCCCATAACTTTTGTGTGATCTAAAGTCTTTTTTTCACTCAGAAAGACATCGAGTCTTGATTTAAAGACTGCAAGTAATGAAGAATTCACCACATCACTAGGTAAGAATTACCAGTGGTTAATTACCATCCCTGTTAAAAATATACATCTTATTTCTAGTCTGAATTTGTCTAGCTTCAGCTCCCACTTTTGGATCTCATCATGCCTTTTCCAACTGAATTAGAGAGCTGTGTAGCATCAGAAATTTCTTCCCTATGTCATGTAGTACTATCACACCATGATAAAGTCACTTCTTAACTTTTCCTTGGATAACCTAAATACCAGTGAGACTAAAGAAACTCGAGTTAAGGCATGTTTCCCAGACCTCAAATCTGAGAACGTATGGCTCTTTTCTGAACCCTTTCCAGTTTTTCAACATCCTGTCTGAAGTAAGGACACCAGAACTGGACATAGTATTCTAGTAATGGTCTCACAATTCCATATGCAGAAGTAATACCATAGCCCTACTCTTACTGGGCATTCTCTTATCCATCCATCCAAGGATCACATTCACTCTCTGCACTTAAGAATTACACTGAGCTACAGACTTGCACTTGTGTTCAGTTGACTAGCTACTGTAACTCTCAAGGCCCTTTCAGAATCACAACCTTACAGGATACAGCCCCTCACATTTTATAAGTGTCACCTACATTCTTTAGCCACTTGGGCCATGGGCAATCATACCTAGTGGTTGAAATGAGAACTCAGCCTAAGGGTTAGAACTGGGTTCAACATGAGGAGAGTCCAGGAATGAGACAAGGGTCAGTACTGGAGGAACAGAAGCCAAGTGCCAGAGCCAAAGGCTAGAGAGAGAGCCAGGGATTGGCATCAAAAGCCAGAGTGGGAGCAGGCATGATAGACATTGACCAGTCACTGATCTGCTGAGGGGGCCAGGCTGATAAGCAGGGCTGCTAAATCAGCAGCCAATCAGGGCCATGGCTACTCCCTCAGTTCCAAGGCAGTGGGACTGGGCTTGCTGGTTGCCTAGCAGCTAAATTATCCAGGGAGCGGGCCAGCAGCTTGTCCTAACTGGTCTGGACCCTGCCATATTCCTGGTTCCTAGAAGTATGATCTTGAATTTGGCTGTGTTGAAATGCATGTTGCTCAAATGAGCCCCAAGCAATGCAGGTCAGTCTGTGTAACTGACCTATCCTCATCATTATTTATCAGTCCTCCAATTTTTATCTCCTGTGCAAATTATAAAAGCAACAATTCTACATTTTCTTCTAGATCATTTATAAAAATATTGAATTCTCAGTGGGCTGAGAACAGAGTCCTGCAGGACTCCACTACAGATATCCACATTATGGCTGATTTCCCATTTAAAATGACTTTTTGAGACCTATCAATTAAAGAGATTTTAATCAATTTGAAATGGGCTATGTGGATATTGTATAATGCAAAATTTTAATCAGAATATCATATCAAAGTCTATTATACTGACACAATTACCTTAATCAATCACATTTTTGATATCAAACCATAACAAGTTTGTTTGATGAGACTTCTCAACATAAAATCATGTTGGTTGATATTAATTATTTTGTCATCTTTTAATTCTTTACCAGTTGCAATCCATATCAGTCCTTTCATGACTTTGCCTAGAATTGATGTCAGGCTAACTTGCCTATAGTCTTTTCCTAGTCCTCTCAAATTTTGCCAATGTTTCAAGTTATGTTAAAAGTATGGCTGTCAAACGATTAAAAAAATTACAATTAATCATAACATAACATAAAATAAGGAACAGTTGCAGGATGAGGGGGCCTTTCTCCTCCCCCACCTACACTGTAAGTAGCTGGGATGCCAAGAAGATGAAGTTCATCTTGTCACAGTCCACAAGCAGCCCCGAGTCACAGTGATTGAGCAGTTGCCAATGGGTGGTGCTTGCATAGTTGAATCATACAGTTGACTAATGGGTGGTCAACGCCCATCTGGACAGAGATCCTTTGTATGCCACTAGCAAACTTACAGCACATTTCAGTAACAACCGTACAGCACAATCTCATAACTTTATACACACTAGTGATATACACATTTGGCCAGAACCAGGGTTTCAGCAGATCATGACTTTTCATATGACACCTTACATGGAATGCTTTGCATGAAACATATCACAATCATATGACATTGGTGAATATGGGGGTTTCAGGGTGCTGCTTAGGTACAGAGTGCCACAGTAGCCAACAATTTTTAGGTCAGATATCAATTCATCTTTATCTTTTATGAGTTCTAATACAGAAGTATCTTAAGTATTGTAACACATTATAACAGGTCAATAACACCAATGAATTATCCACATAGAAAGATCTTATTTCTCCTAACAAATAAAGCAAAAGGAGAATTTGATACTATGCAAAAGCTGGGTGTTACTGATAATACTGAATACCCTACAGCCTCTGTTAATATTTGCAATTGAAAGGCCAATTAAAAATCATATGTATAGATCCATATGAAATAAATAAAACCGTAAGTATGAATTCTATTTAAAATGACAGTTAAGGTCTCAGAGGAAAAAATATTATCAGCATTAGATGCAGAATGTGCATCTTGATTCATCTAACTTTGCCTGCCAGACTCTATGCTCCAAGGCCTGAGTTAGACATTTAGGCTCCCTATATAATGAATGAGGAAAGAGAGGTGCTTTCAAAAATGGCTCACAAAAGCTGCCATGCTAGGTGGGGAGTGGCCTAAACCAGCCAATGAGAGATGGTGATGAGAGGGCTTTGTGCTAAGCCCCACCTCTCTCACAGGGATCGGTGCTGAAGTCCAAGCCACAAGGAGACTCCTATCTCTTAGTGATCCACAAACATGAACCCCTCTCCTGGAGCCAGGCTGCTTAGCTGCCTAAATAACTGCTTGCGGGAGTAAGTTAGGTGCCTGCCTCACTGCACACAGCATGGGTAAAGGAGGAGGTGGTACCCATCTTATTACTTTTAGTCTGGTGATTAGAGAACTTTCCTTTCTCCCCATCAGACAGAGGGGTCAAGGGAAATTGAACCTGGGTTTCCCTAATTCTTCTGCTAGATTTTGAATAAGACCCAGTGCTACAGGCAGCCTCCGAGCACGCCTACCAGATCAGGCCCTGCATGTGAAACAGGCAAGTGAATGACTCTCTTCCCCTGGTCTGTGGATTGCTCTGGGACTTAGGTGGGAGACAGGTCTCTGGATGCCTAGAGTAAGGCAGCAACGCACAAGCCCAGAGGCAGACACTTCGGCTCTGAGTGAACTTTTACCCTGGAAACATAGGTGTCAAGTGAGTTTAGGCACCGATAGTGCTCAATGGGAGTTTTGTGGATGGCCGTGGAGCCTACATCTGGGACTTAGGCACCTAAGTCTTGGGTTTAGGTACCTATGCAGCTTTGTGCATCAGGGCCTTTGTGTTTACCATTTCTGGGTTAATCTTAATCCATCCTATATCACTACAGCTCCTTTGATTAGAGACTGGGGATTTCTTGTCCACTGTCCTAAAGAGATGAAACAAATTAATTGATGATTAATCATGTTAGGGATTGGCTAAGAGCAAACCATAAATGTTTGTAGTCTGGAACAAATGTGAAAGGTTACTCATGTGGGATGATCACTGTTGCTTATGGGCACTGTGGCCATCCCAGTATCATCTGAATATAAAACCATCAAATGGTCCCTATGTATTTAAGTGTAATGCTTTGTGTGTGTATGTGTGTCCATGCCAAGGCACAATTGACAAGGAAAGGCATGCCACAGGTTCTGAGTACTGCTAACAAACCATGCTTCCCACATGCAAAATTTCAAGAATTTGCTAAGACTTATTAGCACAGTACATCTCCTTGCCAGGGGAGCCACAGAGTAACAGGATAATTGCTGGTGCCATTCAGACAGTGAAACATCTCTTCAAGTTAAACATAACAAAGATCCTTATCTGCCCCTGGTGGAGATTAGAAATACACCAGGAACAGGACTGGCTGTCTCAGCAGAAATAGGAATGAGCAGATGAACAAGGACTCTTCTTCCCACAAGAGCAGTTCCTCAAACCTAAGCAAATACGAATCTTTCAAGAATAGCAAAGGCAAATAGAATAGTTTTACTATGACAGACAACAAGGATAGAGTGAGAGTCAGACAACAGATCTATCAGAGAACAGAAAGTCACATTTGGAAGCTAGCAAGAATTGTTACTCCACGGGGGAGCTATTGTTACAGGTTTGAGAAATGAGGAGAGGCACAGGAGAAGCTGTCAAAAATATACTTGTTTATACCGTGATGCCTGTTTATAAAGGAGAAAAATTAGATCTTTATTGCTGAAAGAGCAGATGGGGATATGTGAGAATCTGGGAGTGGCAGCAAAATCAGTGTGGCCACCAGCATTGCTCTGAGTCAAGAAGCACTTTGCTGAAACTGCAACATAATCAGCCTGGGTGAGTCATGTTAGTTGCTGTCTCCTGAGAAGAACAAGCAGGACTGACAAACTATAGCTGACTCTGCAACTGTGAAAAGTGTTTCCAAACCTAGTGATCTATCTGAGTTGTTTTTGAAGAACTAAAGAAGCTAGGACAGGCCTTCAGTTGCTAGTACGGGGGTGAGAGTGCAAACAAATGTCAAACCCCTGATCCTGCCCAATGTGAATTAGATGTTTACAGAAGCTTGAACAGATTCTGTACAAGATGAGCCCTCATGAGCAGCTAATGGAAAGGGTGTTGTCTCTCAAATTAACCAGTCTGCTGTATGATCATTAAATAGTGCAGCTCTCCAGCAGTTACCCAATACTAGTCCTAATTATGCTCACAAGAAAGAAGCTCACAAGTTTTATATGATAAGGGGCAATATCAGCTGGAAGTTTTTTAAAAAAAAAACCAGCAATGTTAATTTCAACTGTATTCAAAATAAATATTTCTTCCCTTGTCCCCAACAGCAAGGGACAAAATGGATAAAGGATTAAAATATTATAATGAACTGGCTGGTATGCCACTGCCCTCTACTGGATGGAAGCAGAACTCCTCAAGTGTGTGAAAGATCATATACAGTACTGAGGTACTGATGGCTAAAACCATATCTCATCTGTGAGAGTAACATTAAGGGGCTGTGCTGGAGCAGCAGAGTACTGGTTTTATTGCCACTACTACCATGACATTAATGGTGGCCCTAGGGTGCCGCACAGTGAGAACTCTTGAAGGCGTAGGCGGCCATAGAATTGTAATAATATTTTCAAGCTTACAAAAGGTATCGTAAAAATACAGGTTATAAAGTATTGCTTGATATTATAATTCCAATTTACCTTCTATCTTATTTTATGGAACGACAAATAGAAATTTGGATTGAATGTGTCCACTGCTAACTGTAGAGTGGTGGGAAAAGTCAATTCGTCTCTTTTCAATAAGGAACTGGCAAAAGGAAGCTTCTATATCAACAGAAATGAAAATGTCTTAGTGGCTTTAAGCATATGTAGTTAAAATGCTCTAGATCATCAACAGTTTAAAGTTAAATGGATTTGTGCTACTGCTTCAAAAAAGATAAGCATGTATTTTGCATTTTGTGATGTCATATTTTGTCAACTTCATCATCTGTGATGTAATTATCATTGTCTTCAAAAAGCCACAGCAGAGATGCTTGTAGCCATTTGGCAGCCTCGTTTTCTCAACTCATGTTTTGGTGACATTTGGTAAAAAGAATCCTATTGCAATATATCTCAGTCATTTTAACTCAGTTTCCTTTGTTCTTATTTCAGATATATGAAAAAAGAAGAGTCAGTTCAACAGGGAATACCAGGCAGAGTATAGCAGCGGTGACATTATTGTCTAGCTGCAGTGACGTTACAAACTTGCCTATTGCCTTAGAAAACTACAGCCCCCTGTAAATTGAATTATGCTAGCAGATCTCTGAGCTCATGAGGAGCTCCACTAATCAGCTCGCTTGCTTATCTAATGGGACCCAACACTGGCACACAGGTCAGAGAGGCAATGTGGTCTAGTGGATAGAGCATTAGACTGAAACTTGGGTTCAGATTCCAGCTCTGTCACTCACTTGTATGAACTGGGGCAAGTTCTCTCTGTGCCTTGATTTCTACATCTGTAAAGTGGGGATAATGATACTGACTTTCTTTATAAAACATTTTGTGATCTATAGGGGAGAAAAGCTATAATCAAGACTAGATATTATTTATTATTATTTATTTATTACAGGTCCACCTGCTGAAATCAGCTCAAGTATCAGGGCCTAGCCTCAGTAATCCCTATAGTGACTCTGAGGAAGTACAAGGGAGTATTACAGATACTGAGGAAATAGGATTTATTTGTCTTACTTAAAATAGGCACATTTCTAAAGGGCACTACAATACAAAAGCCCACATATGGGAGAAAAAAGCACGTATTCAAACACTAACTGGAGTAAGGCATTATATACTTGAGCAAACTAAAGTAGATATTTAAATTCACAACCCACACAGACATCTGGTAACTGGACCATGCAACTGGCTGATATTCACACTCTTATTCTCCCACATTTCTCAGGTGTTGCTTATTTGTATTTTCCAGTTCCAGCTTGCCTTTTCAATATTGCACTTACCCAAACTGACAATATTGTTAGAGACAATTATGTCATTATAATGCAAACGATTTTTCCCTCCTTAAAGCGAAAGTTAATTAAATAGATCTTGCTTACGAACACAGAAATTGGAATGTTTTGTCTACCACAGAGCTTTGCATGTGGTACTCAGGACACTGCGTTGCTTCTGTTTTTATGAGCCATGTTATGAAATATGTTCCTAGACATGAAAAAAAATTCAAGTAATAGGAGTATGCTCCATTTTACCGTAGGGCAATGAGATCCAAAAGCAGGTGCAACAGATAGGCTTCAGGGAGAATAGTACCAATTGCTTTAATCATCATCCTTCCCTGGCAGCCATTGAAACTAATAGGATGAAAGGCAGATTGAGGAACCCTTCCTGGCCCCAGGTTCACAAAGGCTGTGTAAGTGGGAAGTTGGAGGAAGGGATGTGAATACATGTTATATACAAGCAATTACTTGCAGTCTAGTGTGAACATGGAAAATTTGCTTAACTAGAACTTTAGCTGAAGGTTCAGCTAATCAGTGGGGAGTGTCACTCTCCCCCTCCAAACACTCTTACAAATGTACTTCTTCATGTATAGTCCTCTAACCTGGCACACACCTTGTGTATTATCCTGGAATACAATCCACTGGGAAGACTGTAAATGCTGATGAAACACAATACCTGACTTCTTCTTACCTAGAACCAAATAGGCGAGGGGAAGACAGTATTTCCCACAATGTGCCTGACAGCAGAAAGTCTGCAAGGGGAGGAGGTGACGGTTACAAACTGCTCTCTATCCAATACAGCACAAAAGGTAGGTGGTGCTAGTTGAGCATTACGTGTGTAGAGAATACAGAGACCTGGGACACTGTGTTTGGGGTGAATGCAAGGCTGTCTTTATTTCCTCTTTACACAGACCCTTACCTCCTTGCTCCCTACCGCCTGCTGGCTACTCTGAATAGTGGCTCTAAACATTCACAATAACACCACATCCCCCATTTTGAAGAGGGAAAGGTGATAAAACCTTTACCCAAACTTTTCATTAAACAACATGTAACAGGAATGAAACAGCAACATGAAACAAGAATAAACTTGTGAAACTGCCTGACCCTTCAGCCTTGTGTCAGGGATTTATTCTGCCCTTTTAAGACATACAGCTACTAGTCCTCTGACTTTCTTGAATTCCCAAGATTTTATGTAATCCTCCAGGAATACAGGGGGCCATCTGTTTCCAGCTGTGTATCTCCTTGCAGGGAGGACATGCTGGCAGTTTTATGTGGCCAGGTAGTGTGTTATTCACAGATTCAGTCTCAGGGTAGCAATCAGAGTGTATCGGAGGTCCACCTGGTGACGCAACAAGACGACACCTAATCCAAGAGATGATTCCTGATAGTAAACAAAGAAAGGAGAATCAACGGGATCTGGCACATCCCTACACTGTCCCCTTTTCTTGAACATTTTTCACCACAATGTGATCTTCTAGAACCAGTACTCTCAGGAATTTGACTCAAGGGTCCCTGTCAAAGTCCCTTTTCTGACAGGTTTTATATTGACCATCCTTCTTCTGTAGTTTCTAGGAAGTCAGGCTAACCAGCTTCTAATTGGGAAGGGATGGATGGGATAGTGGTCCTCAACTTTCGTCCATCAACAGTCCTGCAGGGCTGAATCCATTTGCTAGAGGTGTTGACCAGAATGCTAACAGGGCAAGATGAGGATCTGAGGGTTTAGAAATAAATTGTTTTATTGTCTTAACTGCAGGTTCTGTTTCACTGTTTACTCTGGGGAAACTGAGGGCTGGATGTCATATGAGTGAAACCATAAATATCTGCAAACCTCTTACAGGTCTCAGAGGGAAATTGAGGGCCATTGTCAAAGAAAACTTGCTCTGGAATCCCAAAATGGGTGAGAATGGCTTTTATCTTCTCCACAACTGCACTTTATGGGTCTGAGCACCCTGACAACGAATCTTGAGAAATAATCAGTCACTGAAAGATAGATTGTACTATTCAGATAGAAAACATCAGTCCCAACTTTCTGCCATGGCCTCCCTGGTACAACAGATGGCATTAATGGTTCTGGTGGGTTAGTTCCAATACAACCAAAAATATCACCTTACTGCTCTTTTGTAGTTGGTTGCTCTTTCCAGATCACCCAAAAGATTGTTCAGCTCTCTTCTTGCATTTTGTAATGTCTTGATTTCCCTCACGTAGTCAAGGATTTCCTGTTGCACTCATGTAGAGATAACTAGTCTGGATCCTTTCAACAACAGATCTCAGTTCATGGTAAGATCCCTGGAAGTCACCCAATATGGTTTCATAGAGATTCTGATGTGTCCATTTTCCTTTCCTCCTTTTTGCAAGGGTGTTCCATGATCTGTTGGGTCTTTAATCTCTTCATAGTGTCAGAGTGTGATCAAATACAGAGACCCAGAACACCATGTTTGGGGTGAATGCTAGACTGTCTTTATTCCCTGTTTGACCAGATTCTTACCTCTCCACTTTATGCCCCTACTGGCCACTCAGAGTAGTGACTCTAAACCTTCACAATAACTCCACAGTTATGACCAGAGCAGCTGGGAATTTTGCTCATTTGGAGATTCCCCTTCGTAGTGCTCACAGGTGGAGTTCCTAGGGCACCCTTGGTAGAAGCTAGTTCCCCCATCCACAATCTATGGAAAAACTGGAAGATGATAGCAGCAGAAAGCGCTGCCTGACACTCAAAGTGTATCCTCTCCAAGCACAAGGGCCCTTGCTGATGCCAGGAAGGAGCTAGTGATCAGATAGACCTGATCCTTCAAGCCTTACTCTGAGCGCTAGTCTATGGGAGTTTTGTCTAACTATGGAGTGCAGGAATGTGCCTCTAGTTCCAGTTTAGAGTTCATAGGAAATAGCAGGGAAGGTAGTGAGGCTAAAAAAAATGACTATAAAAACTAATCTTATTGTTCCATATCTCTTCCTCCTCCCCTGAGTTATTTCTAGCAAATTTGCTCACTTTACAATTAAAAAGAGTTGTGTGTGTGTTTTTTTTTTAATTTTTGTTTTTTAAATAACTGGCATTGAAAAAGTTTATCTTGAGGGGACTGAAGTGGAATGCAGTTGCACTTAAATAGTGCACAGCAACACTGCACAGCCACTGAAAGCAGAAAGTGAAGGATAAGGTAAAGCCTTAGGTAAGGAGAGCATTAAGTCTATTAACATTAATATGTACATTAAAATTCTCAGTGAGAATTTAGCCAGGCACTAACGCACTAAAACATCTACACTCTGACTAATTGTACACCCACACTAGGAGCTGAAGGTATAATTTCCAGCTCAGATTGACATTCACATGCTAGCTTTGATTGAGCTTGTTTGCTAAAACCAGAAGGGTAGCTGCTGCACTGTGGGCAGCAGGACGGGTTGACCACCCAAGTAACCTAGGATCCTGGGGCAGGACTGTACTCAGAATGGGTAGCTCATCCTGCTGCCCACACAGCCATGACTACACTTCTATTTTTACTATGCTAGCTCGATCAAAGCTAGCATGTGAATGTCTACTCGAGCTCTTAAATTACACTTCCAGGCAGCTTGCTGTATAGACATACCCTAAGTGCTCTGGGGTTTTTAATGGCTATGCGTGGACATGACCTTGGTTTTATGCTTCATGCAAAAAGTAACGCCATAATGGCCTTTACTAGCTTGCTAGAGCATAGATTCAGTACTGACTAAATGGGGAAATCACCTGTCCAATCACCTGGGATGCTTCCTGTAATAACTGGAGGTGCCCATTCAATGTTTTCTATCTCAAGGCTGACCCAATCCAGCTCTGCTTTCTTTCTGAGAGGTAACAAAATGGCAGCATGAGGTTGCATGGCTGTTCCATAAATAGACTTAAGGAAAATATAAACGCTATCAGCCTTCTAAATCAATTCTATGTATGTGTATTTTTCCATCCTAACATCCAAGGGCTGTGATGTGTGTAAAGGGAACGGTTAACATTGGTAGAAACTCCCCTGCCCCTGGGCTGAAAACATGTACCTAAATGTATGAATCAGTGATCAGTTTCCTTCTCCCTCCCCCCTGGAAGTTAGTAATAAAATTACTCTTTTGGGATCTACCTCAACTCAGTGTTTGCTTTTCAGATTGAAAGGAATCTGAAAGTGTCTTGAAAAGAAACAAACCAACCCACAATTTAGAATAAAAAGAGAAAAAAATAGTGTCTAGATATACCTGAAAAGCTTACAAGATGCTTGTTATTCAAAGCATCCCTGCCCTTCAAATATGTCTCTCTTCTGTCAAGGGGATACACTACAACAATATTCAGTTCCAGGAAGATGCAGGCAACGTGACACTTTAAGAAAACAAATTAAAAAAAAGGTTGTTCTACAGTTTTCTGTAAGTGACTAGGAATTCTTTAGCACTGTGCCAAATACCCTTCGTAAAGATGCAATTCTATAATGAACATGCCAAACACTTCTGACATATGTGTCATTCGTAGCTTTGTCACTCTACAGAAAAAACTCTGAGCTCTCTTTTCTAAAATTGGCTTTGCTTTGTGGATGAGAAGGATTCCAGCAGTGCCCAAAGGTACTCAGTGGGGTCAGCTCATTGTAGAAAATATATTATACATCACAATAATCTTTATGCTCATGTTTGTCACCTCCTTTTATTTTCACTTCTGTTTAACTCCCTGTCCAGAGACCCCCAGATTAACTGAGTTAAGTGATCTAAATCAAAGATCACTGTCTCTCAAGACAGATCATGTGCTATGAAACGTCTTTGGCCTACAAATCACTGCTTTCCTTCTAGCAGGTGGCGTCTGCTAATGTAAAGCTACTCAGCCAATTCAATTTGACTTTGAGCAGTAGGTGTTTTTTGTGCTTGTCTCTATGGATAAAGGTAAATATCAGCCAAAGGAATGTGGTTATGGGTGCAACCAATGTATTTAGCTACTCCCCTTCTAATCTCCCCTCAAAGTTATTGTAAGAGCTTGACTAGATTTATCAGCTACTTTATTAGGAACAGCAAGAAACCTAAATTAGAGGTTGCTAAGTTACAAACCAGATAAGGCAAAGGCGTGTTTCCAAATTTATACAAATACCATGTCTTAATTCCAGGGAAGCATAACAAACAGGCTCAGCTGAAGATGGCACCAGCTCAGAGTAGGTTAGCTTGTAAAATGGATTTGTCTCTCTATTTCTCTGCAGGGCCTTACTTACAGCTATAATTCAAAGAGGCAGTACAGCATTCATATTCTATTACAACATATAAAGTATGAGAGAAATAATGCCTAATACCCAGTATGGGGGCTTTTTAATGGTAAATACATAATATTTTACAGTATTCCCCCCCCCCACGCCCCACAAGTCAAGCTGTGCAGGCATTCAGTACAATCCTGCTACAAATACACACAAACATGTACATTCTGAGTACAAGAGGAAATAGGCCCTTGTTGCAATGCGTACAGAGTAGATCTGCCTTCATACACAGATAATATAGACATTAATCTGCAGACTGAGGAAACGGGATTTGAGCTGTGCAAATTTCAGTTCAAAAGAGAAAGTCTTCTCAGCATAGATGGCTTTGTTATCAGTCTATGCTTAGCTAATAAATGGTTTATTAAAAATTGCATGGCTGTGAGTGGCTTACATACATATTACTGGGCTTGGAACCCTGCAGAATTACAGACTAAAGCATGCGGTAGGCGGTCAGGAGAGGTCTACACAATGTGTGCAGAAGCACTAGGAGTGGTGGAGGTTTTTCTATAGGCAGCACTTTTTCAGTGTACTTAAGTTTCTAGCTTTTATTTTTTCAGATGTTATTTCTAAATCACCACTGTTTATTAAATAAGGCTGCATGCCAGCACTGTGGGAGCCTTACATTGTTTAGTGAGATGAAAACTGCTAAGTAATGTAGTTCCCCAAGTCTGTCACCTTAGTGTCACCATAGGTGTGCTGTCAGGCACCATGCAGCAATGCAATTAAATGTAAGGTCACATGACAGACACCCTGAAGCCCACGAGGTTGCCATGTCTGGATATGTGCTAAATAGCCATATGGCAGGGAAAGGGCTAAAATGGTTATTTAATAATATAGTAGATAGGGTGTTCTCTATGTTGTAAAGGCCACGTTTAACCTTCAGGAAGGTTCAGCAGGGGTGTAAGCTAGAGGATTTGCCCCTAAATAGCTAGGTGGTTCTGTTGATGGTAGGTTTTTGGGGTAGTTCTTAACAAAAGAGACTCAGGGGTTGCCTAAATTCAGTCCAGTTGCCTATGGTTCTTGAGGGGTTGTTCCAGCAGCTACGAATAGTTTGAGAGCAGAAGCTCCTGGCCACGCCCTCTTTCCCAGGCCATTCTTCCTGCACTGGTGCAGGGGGTGACTGGGAGATAGAGGAAGTGGAGTCACTGTACCATCTCTGTGCCTCTTGGGGGTTCTCAGTGGCCAGAACCTGGCTTGTATGAAATGGGCACTGGTTAGTTTGTCACAAAAAGGTTCAGTACAGAATTTGAGAAACGGGGAGACTTAGTAAGTCTGTACTCCAGTTCTTACAGTGCAGGATTGTTACCCATGTTATATCAAACAGTCAGACATATATTCAAATCCTAATTGAGGTCCAGTTTAAAAAGCTTCAGGCATTTAAGCCTAGTCTCTTTATTACAAAGAAACAAGTTCCTGATTTCTTAAACTATTTTAAAGTGAATATGAGCCTCATGTAACATGTTAGATTGATAGGACAAGGGACTCTTTTATTTATCTACCATAGACTTGGGTTAACAATCCAGACCTTTCACAAGCACTAAACTTACTTTAAAATATAGGGGCAAGATTACAAGATACACATTAAAAATGTTATACTTTAATTTAGAAGCTTATGTCCCCCAAACAGTATCAGTTCAAAGCACTGAGCTTTTCTTCCACTTAAAGATCATCCTTATCACATATTCTTTTCCTTTATACCCTTGCTCCATTCTGAGCTTTAAATGTTTCCTGAAAAGGAATTTCACTACTGAGAAATAACTAAGTCCGCAGTCTCATCTGCTCTGACATATCCAGTGCACCCACACCATTGTAATACACATTAAATCCCTCTGTGCGCTGGTTAAAGTCAGTGATCACAGTTACAGCTGCAGTAGAAAAAAATATTTTGTATTCACTATTATTTTTCACAGACACACATTTATGTTTTCCTTTTGGCAGGATTTAATATCTAGGACAGCCAATAGTAAATTAACCCCATATGGCAAGAGTGAGTGTAGACTGAGCCTTTCTGTCAGTAGCCTTGTGAACAGATGGTCTATTGGTTCATTATGCATTTGTCAGTACACTAATCTCTTACTACCTAATAGCAGCTGATTATAAAATGTAGCCCTCACGCCATGTGCTGGAAATCACAACTGTCCCTACCACTATCACTACCATTTTAATCATTACAGTACCACCTTGCACAGCTGCTGGAATTGAAATGATGGTTGAAAAAACAGCCTGAGGAACAAGGTAATGGGTTTTTATTCAGTCTTCTTTTCTTACCTTTATTACTATAGTTAACACGGAGGCTTGGTTCTCCCCCTTCAGGGTATGAATAACTTGTATAGAAGTTACTGAATTTATTGGGAGTTACTTGTATTCCTGAGGAAGGGTAAGGAAATTGAGTCCCAGGATTTTTATTTCCCTTCCAAATGAAAGAAGACTATTTGTCTAAAATAAGGGAAGGGCCTGGCTGACAGGTGATCCTGGATGTGAAAGAGTATTTGATATTTTTGTTCTTCAGTTTGTGAGCTAGACCATATAGTCATCACTCTGACAAAAGTCCATTGACTTGATTGGGAGATTTGTCTCAGTAAGGACTTCCAGATTAGACTGTTGTGGTCTTCCCCCAGTGAATGAGATATCTAGCCCTGCATTCGTGTGTGTGAGCGCATATAGCACTAATTAAAAACATTACTTCCTCATCTGCTGCTAGCACTATTCTAGTTTTCACTTGTTGAGGTACGTCCAGACTACCCGCATCGGGGATTGATATATCATGTCTCGTCTAGAAGTGATATATCGATCCCCGAATGCGCACCCGTCAACTCCGGAACTCCACCAGGGCTAGCGGCGGTAGCGGAGTAAACGGGGAGAGCCGTGGCCGTCGATCCCGCGCCATGAGGACGGGAGGTAAGTCAAAATAAGATACGTCGACTTCAGCTACACTATTCCCTTAGCTGAAGTTGCGTATCTTACATCGCCCCCTCCCCCCCCAGTGTAGACCAGACCTGGGCACACAATTGGCTCTACACAAGCAGTCTTGCTAATTCTTACCATTTTATCACAAGCCTTGCAATATTTGGTATTTCTCTGAAAGCCCTTGCTCCGTAGTCATGTCATTACCTAAGAAACTGATTTTTTCAAAAGTTTTGAGTCCTTATGATTATAGAGACAAGCTTGAAAATATGATCCTTAGAGGCTTAAAAAACATAACAGTATTCAAATTTTGTATAGAGAGATCAAGGTTTTAAGCCAATCTCATTGATTTTTGGACATTTGGCTTTGGCAATACTGCATAAGCTAATAACACATTTAACCTACTGTAGTCAATGATTCATAATGTGGCCATGATTTTGATCGCTATTTACTTTTGATAAAATAAATTATAAAGGGTCCTCTATTATGCCCTTGCATGTATGTTTCCATGATCAATGAGTAAAATAATGCATATTTTCATCAGTTGACCTGCATAGGCAGCCAGTGACCTGGCTGTTGGGGGAGGCTAGCCCCAGGTCCCAGCGCCAGGTTGTCGGGTGGCATGGCCACAGTGCTCCCATCCCTGGTGTGCCAGGCAGTGCAGCCCCAGCACCAGCCACTCTGAGCCCACGTCCACACTACAGTGTAAAATCGATGTTATTAAAATCGATTTTATAAAGCAGGCTTTATAAAATCGATTTTGCGCGTCCACACTAGGGCTACTTACATCGATGTTGAGCGTCCATGTTCCCTGGCGTCCATCTTTTCCCTGAGTGTTGCACTCTGGGTACCTATCCCACAGTTCCTGCACGGGTCCCTGGCCTTTGGAATTATGGGTTACTACCCCAGTGCATGATGGGATCAAAGTCCCCGTCCTGGGTGGTTCTGGGTACAGCCTCCCCCCCCCTTCCTGTAAACGGCACACAGTCAGTTTGCGCTGTTTTTACTGGCTGCAGTGAGGGAAACGCCATTTTGCAGCAAGCATGGATCCAGGTCTGCTCTTGTCCTTGATCGCGAATACTGTAAATACTTCACGCATTGTCGTTCTATCACTGCTGACCCATGATGCAGAAATGCAAGAGAGAATGCTTGAATGCGGGGACGACAGCGATGACGAACTGGAGAACGAGTTTTCTGACACCCCGGGCCCCTGCACGTTGGAGATCCTGACGGTTATGGGTGAGGTTCTACCCATTCCGCGCCGCTTTTGGGCATGGGAAACAAGCACTGACTGGTGGGACCGCATAGTCCTGCAGGTGTGGGACGATTCGCAGTGGCTGCGGAACTTTCGCATGCGTAAGAGCACTTTCTTTGAACTTTGTGACTCGCTTTCTCCTGTCCTGAAGCGGCATAATACCAGGATGAGACCAGCCCTCACAGTGGAAAAGCGAGTGGCAATAGCCATATGGAAGCTTGCAACGCCAGACAGCCACCGGTCAGTCGGGAATCAATTTGGAGTGGGCAAATCTACTGTGGGGGCTGCTGTGCTGGAAGTATCCAAAGCAATCATTAAGCTGCTGCTTCGAAAGGTTGTGACTCTGGGAAACGTGCAGGCCATTGTGGATGGCTTTGCTGCAATGGGATTCCCTAACTGTGGGGGGGCCATAGATGGAACCCATATCCCTATTTTGGCACCGGAACACCAGGGTGCCCAGTACATAAACCGCAAGGGGTACTTTTCGATGGTTCTGCAAGCCCTGGTGGATCACAAGGGACGTTTCACCAACATCCACGTGGGATGGCCAGGAAGGGTTCACGACGCACGTGTCTTCAGGAGCACTACACTGTTTAAACGGCTGCAGCAAGGAACCTACTTCCCTGACCAGAGAATAACAGTTGGAGATGTCCAAATGCCTATAGTTATCCTTGGGGACCCAGCCTACCCCTTGATGCCCTGGCTAATGAAGCCATACACAGGCAGCCTTGACAGTGCTCAGGAGTTGTTTAATTACAGGCTGAGCAAGTGCAGAATGGTGGTAGAATGTGCATTTGGCAGGCTTAAGGCGAGATGGCGAACGCTTCTTACTCGCTCAGATCTTAGCCAAACCAATATCCCCTTTGTCATTGCTGCTTGCTGTGTGCTCCACAATCTCTGTGAGAGCAAGGGGGAGGCCTTTATAGCGGGGTGGGAGACTGAGTTAAACCACCTGGTCGCTGATTATGCGCAGCCAGACACCAGGGCAATTAGAAGATCACACCAGGATGCTGTGCGCATCAGAGAAGCACTAAAAAGTAGCTTCCTCATGGGCCAGGGTACAGTTTGAATGCTGATTTTCCTTTCAATTGATTGCTGCCCTCCCCGTCTATGCGGTGTTGCTGCTGCAAGATACTTTCCCTGCAGCATTACTCAATTGCGTGCTTAGGTTACTTGCGAGAGCTGTCCATTGGAAAACATATAATTCTATATTTCCCAATTATTACCTACCTCCACCATTAGCTGCTTCCGTCTGCTGCTAGGCACTGTACCTGCAACCTTCCTTAACTGCTTTTTTATTGAAAAATAAAGTCACTATTATTTGTTAAAAGAATTGTGCTCTTTATTTAAAATCAGACCCTTTCATCAATCAAGCATCATGCTTGTTGTTACAATACTGTGCATGAAATTTCATAACTCAGCGTTCTATGGGGGATGGAGCGAGGGAGGTTTGGAGGAAGGGCAAGGGAGGTTGGAAAGAAGAAAGTGCATCAGAGAAGACAGAACAGGAATTCTCATGGACCAGGGTACGGTATGGCTGCTTTCTTTGTTTTCCCTTTATTACCCATATCCCCAATTGTCAAATCCTGATGCTGATAACTAGCTTCCGTGCAGCTTTCCAAAGCTGCTTGCTTTACTTCATTACCAAGCTACAGTCACACTGCCTTAATAGCATGACCTGAGAGTAAAAATAGGCAAAGGTGCCATGGGAGAAGTTTGGATCATTAGAAGAGGGAAAAAACAGGACACAAAGGCCTTTTCAATTTAATGAAAGCCTTCTGGTTGGAGTGTCCGCAGCGGTGGAGGGGGGTGGTGCAGAGAGCCTTCCCCCACGCGTTCTTACACGCCTGGTTCTGGAAGGTGTGGGACAGGGTGAGTACTGAGGGAGGTTATACACGGGCTGTAGGGGCATTCTGAAACCACGGAGCTCTTGCAGCATATCGCGGAGGATGTCAGTCTGATCACGAAGAAGATCCACAGTTGCTGCTCGCCAGCGCTGATCTTCCTGCCACCTGACATCATTTTTGGCGTCCCTCCTGTCTTTGCGTTGACTGGCAGCCTCCCTGTACTTTGCGACCAATTGTTTCCAGTCCCCCTGCTGAGCTCTCTCTGTACGGGTTACTGCCATAATTTCAGTGAACATGTCCTCACGCGTCCTCCTTTTCCTCAGTCTTCTTATGATACCCCCCCCCACGTAGAGGAGAAGCGAGAGGGAGGCTGGAGAAATGTGCAGCTGTGTGTGTGGGGGGGTGGGGATTGGAAAGAGTGATAAAAGAATCATAAGAGACACATTTCACACAGCAATGCATACAGTCTTTCTCCTCACTGACCTGTGCCTGTTATCGAACCTTGAACATGTTACTTTACCACAAGGTCGCCTTAGGATTCCTTTAATACTTATTGCTTGTGAGCGAGGACAAAGATTTCTGCTCAGACGCAGGTCAGGGGAGCACACAGACCGTGTCCCGAGAAAATGGTAAGTTAATAATGGCTAGTAATCCCTGTAGTAGATTGTACTGGTAATCAAGCTGGTCCCCCGAGCAAGCAGGTCTCCTTCCCTGCGGTTTGCAGGGTGGTTCGGGGAACGCAAGAGCAAACCGCGGCGAAGCTGGTCTCCTTTCCCGGTTTGCTCTCGCGTTCCCCGAACAAGCAGGTCTCCTTCCCTGCGGTTTGCTGGGTGGTTCGGGGAACGCGAGAGCAAACCGCGGCGAAGCTGGTCTCCTTTCCCGGTTTGCTCTCGCGTTCCCCGAACAAGCAGGATGAATCCGCCCTGTTACAATGGAGACTTTTCTAAAAACCACCTCATGGGTCACTGTTTTAGGAAAGGTTTTTAATCTACTTGGTCAGTGACTCTAAGTACAGGTAGTGATTTGAAGCACCCAGTAAAAAAGGCTTACATTAAACCGAAACTTTTATTAAAAAAAATTACACTCACCAGAGGACGGTCCCTCAGCTTCATTTTCTGGAGTACTGCCTTGAGATGGCTGGCAGGGAACCTCAGTATGGGTGAGGAAAAGATCCTGGCTGTTTGGGGGGATAAAATGCTCTGTGCTCTCTGCTGGAGCCTCCTCCTCTTGGTGCTCATCATACTGATCATCGCCATCAAATAAATCTTCCGTAGTGGCAGGAATCACGACGCCCCCTCTGAATCCACAGACAAGGGGGGGTTCGTCGTTGTGCTGTTCCCCAATATTGCGTTAAGCTCGTCGTAGAACCGGCATGTTTTGGGGGCAGAGCCTGACCTGCCCTTTGCTGCTTTGGTCTTCTGATACGCCTGTCTGAGCTCTTTCACTTTCACTCGGCACTGTAACGAGTCCCTGGTATGCCCCCTCTCCCGCATGGCATTAGAAATTTTTTCAAAGGTTTTCTCATTTCGTCTGCTTGAGCGCAGTTCTGAAAGCACCGACTCTTCTCCCCATACAGCTATCAGATCCTGTAACTCCTGTGTGCTCCATGCTGGAGCTCTTTTCCTATTTTCAGGAGACTGCATTCTTCTCTCTGCTGCTGAGAGCTCCACGCTGTGCAAGCAGGAAATGGAATTTCAAAGTTCCCGGGGCTTTTCCTGTTTACCTGGCCAGCAGTAGAGTACCTTTACCTGTGTAGAGCGGCCACTAGAGCACTGTGGGATACGTCCCGGAGGCCATTAACTTCGATGGCCGTCCACACTATCATAAAATCGATTTTAAGAAATCGATTTTGGGTTTACTCCTCTCGTTTAGATGGAGTTCCAAAATCGATTTTAGGGACCCTTAAAATCGATTTTATGCACTCTGTAGTGTGGATGGTTACAGCTTTAAATCGATTTAAAGCTGTTTAAATCGATTTAAAGCTCTAGTCTGGACCTGCCCTGAGTCCCCACAGCAGGCTGGCCAGCCTCAGCCCCAGCCAGCCTGGCCAGGGCCAGAGCACAGAGAACTGCAGGAGGGGGCCTGGGGCGTGGGGAGCAGGGGAGGGCCACACCAGGCTGTTTGGGGAGGTACAGCCTCCCTCAGTCTATGATACCCACTACCCATGCTTACTTGGACTGTTGTTTTTTCAGATCCACATGCAGCTCTCCACACCTCCTACGTGGGAGAAGGTCCAGCTGCCTAAAAGGTATCATACCTCACTCCCAATGATCCTGATTTGAAGACACTTTGGACTAGACCTAGAAGTTTCCTGAACCTATTTCCCAGCTTCATTATGCTGAGTGGAAGCAGAAAGACCATCTCTTTGCTTCTTCTTTATATATCTGCTCTAGCCAGTGCAGCTAAGAAACTGGGTCAGGAAACTCCTAACTTTAACCTCAGACTTTGGCAGCATGGAGGAACTGGAAAACTGATCATTTTAGTATACTGCTTAAAAGCATCTTTGTAAACTAAGGACTGTTAGGGGTTTTCCCCCTAAGACAGCAAAGCATCCTTTGTTTTCATAACAGGCTGAAGAAAACCACCCTCCAATTTTGTCCCCTTAGGTCAGAAGAGAGAAATTATCCATGCAGGGGTGACTGTGCCTTAAACTGGCAGGATGCAGCATTTTCTTTCTTTTTCTTGTTTTCCTCATATTTTCCTATTAATTCTGACTACTTCCCCGGAAGATTTTAAAATTCCTTTTCTGATTTTTCCCAAACTCATCAGAAAAATTGAACCCTCAGTGAGACATGACATATGAAAATTAATGGAGTTGGGTTTTTTTTGTGGAAGCTAGCACTGGGATTTTAAAATGTGCCATTGAATTAACTATGTAGTGGCTACTGCCAATCTATAATATAGCTCTTCAGAGACAAAAACGTAGTCATCCTCCAGGTTACGCAGCAACTGAGAGGTGGTTTTGTGGATCACAGTGGCTGGATGCCTGAGTCCCTTTGTGGATCTGAGCCTTCCAGACCAGTTGTGTGCTGGGCCCCAGTCCAGCAGTGAGCTGGTGGAGTCCCACGTCCACACAGAACCTAACTGACTTCAATGCAGCTACCTGCAGGAGCTCATCCTTACTTAGCCAGCTGCCAGATTAGGGCCTTGCCTAGGCATCCATTAAGTGCATAAGGTAATATAATGAACTAATGGTTTTTATTGGACTGAAATGATTGCTAGTGAGAGCATTAATGCTTAAAATGTATATTGTTCATATAGCATCAAGTACAGTAACATGTTTATAACACGGATAGAAACAGAGCAAAGCTTCATATCCAATTTCCTTTAGCTAAATATAAAATCTATGTCCTAAGGAGTCTTTATTTATACTTTATTATATCCTTAGAAAAGTTTCACAGTGGTTTACAAATGACAGTCAGGAAAATTACACTGAGCACATTCTAACGCAGGGGTTCTCAAACTTCATTGCACCACGACCCCCTTCTGACAACAAAAATTACTACACGACCCCAGGAATGGGGACCGAAACCTGAGCCCTACCACCTCGGGCAGTGGGACCGAAGCCCAAGGACTTCAGCCACAGATGGGGGGCCTGGAACCTGAGCCCCACCACCCAGGGCTGAAGCCCTTGGACTTTGGCTTTGTTCTGGGTGTGGGGCTTGGGCTTTGGCCCCGGGGGTGCGGCTCAGGCTTCAGCTTCTGCCTCAGCAAGTCTAATGCCAGTCCTGGAGACTCCATTAAAACAGGGTTGCGACCCACTTTGGGATCCCAACCCACAGTTTGAGAACCGTTGTTCTAACCTAAACATTGTGATTTCCAAAGAGATTTAAGTTGATTACTGGAAACACAAAGCCAAACTGAAGAAATCAGCAAATTTCACAAATGAGGAGCAAGAACAGGAACTGGTATGATTCATACCAACATTAACCAGACTCTGTAACAGGAAAATAGACAATTTTTTAAGCTTTGATGAGATCACATGCACCAGCAGTAGAGACAGCAGCATTTTAAAAATACTGAAAAGCTTTTGAGAGACCTACAAAGAAAGAATTGTAATAATCAATACAAGCAGTGGCAAAAGCATTAATTAAAGCAGCTGCAGTATCAAGATCCCTTGAAGTATAGATTTAATATAATTGCTGTAAGTGGAGAAGAGAAATCTCACCTATTTGTCTTATATTCTGGCTCATTTGCTATATATAAAAAGTTTTCATACTCTCCCTTTACCGCTGATTTATATCTGAAGAAAATGAGTCAGTCACAATACATTTTTGTATGGGAGCTATAATCTACCACCAAACCTCTTGTTTTTTGGAGTTTTTTATAGTGACCTAGGAGGTCAGCTGATGTAATATGGCCACAGCACATAGACACTCTGTGAGAATCCATGCATAATCAGGCCTGGAGGGACATCAAGAAACCAAAAATATCATGTAATATCTGCATAACAATATCCAAGGTTAGGATGTATGGTAATAGCTGCCATTAGAATTCTGTAGACAGAGAACTACACAGATCTCAGGACAAAAGCATGTGGGGAACGAGGGATTACCGCTAGTTAAATAAAAAAGTAAACAATCTAACATACACAAATCAAATCAGCACAAGCCAGGGGTCTGGGACTAAAAAGCTAATAAAGCCTGCCCAGCAAATCTATTAGCGACGTAGTGTCAAATGCTTAATTCAACTTGCAGAAAAGCCCACTTAGCAGTAGTATGCATTATTCTAAACATGCAGTAGGACCTTCTGGTTTTACAAGATAGGTAGAATATAGTGATGTGCCCCAAATACAATAGCTTGATGACTGATAAAACTGAGTGAAATAGTCAGAAATCCAGTTTCTCTGTTTTTCAGGGTGAAGTCATATTTCCACTCTCTAGAGATGTGTCAATCCCCTCTCTCCTTTTTTCTTTAATCTTAATTAAAATATAGTGATGGTAGTGTCTACTAATTGTGGGTTTTGCAATCTGTACTCTGATCTCAGGGCAACAGGGTGATCTGCCCCTTTAAAGGTAGCTAGCCTTTCCCAAGGGTCTGTTCAACTAGCCCTAGCCAATTTATCAGACCCAGCAAGGAAGGGCTATAAAGGGCTGAGACTAGAGCTCAGTGGTGAGAGGGAGATGGGGTCCTGTAGTGGGCCCTGAAGCACTAGAGGGATCGCAGGAAAGGGTGCGTCCTCCTTCCAGCACCAAGAAAAGTAAAGGGAAAAGTCTCTGGGAGCTGTAGCGCAGGGTGGGCAGAAGAATTTATTTTTGTGTTTGATGTTTTTGCGTAAGATTTATATTTTAAGAATAAAACTGCCTGGGAAAAGACTGGAGTGTGGCAGTGAGTGCTTCCTGGGCGGGTGGAATTCAGGCCAGTTGCCCACATATGGTGGGGAATGTGGGCAGGTGATCAGCCCTGAAATTGAAGGAAATCAAGGCAGCAGCCAGATGGGGTCGTTGGCCCCATGACACTCAGGTTGGACTCAGGCCTTGTCTACACTACAGAGTTGCAGCGCTGGTGAGGGGGTTACAGCGCTGCAACTTAGGATGTGTACACACTTGCACAGCACGGCCAGCGCTGCAACTCCCTGGTTGCAGCGCTGGCTGTACACCCGGTCGAGCCTCGGGTGTAGAGGATCCAGCGCTGGTGATCCAGCGCTGGTCAGCAAGTGTAGACACCCACCAGCGTTTTTATTGACCTCCGTGGCATAAGCAGGTATCCCAGCATACCTTAGAAGCCTCTCTGGTAATCATGCAAACTCCACTGCCCTGGGCTCACCTGACCCCTCCTTTAAATGCCCCAGGAATTTTAAAAATCCCCTTCCTGTTTGCTCAGCCAGGTGTGGAGTGCAATTAATCAATCAATCACTCAGCGACCATGCCTCCACGCACCAAACGAGCCCCAGCATGGACCAATGCAGAGCTGCAGGACCTCATAAGTGTTTGGGGAAAGGAGGCTGTGCAAGCACAGCTGCGCTCCAGAAGGAGAAATTATGATACCTATGGGCAGATATCGCAGTCCTTGATGAGAAGGGGCCATGAACGGGACGCGTTGCAGTGCAGGGTCAAAATTAAAGAGCTGAGGAGTGCTTACTGCAAAGCTCGTACGGGAAATCGCCACTCAGGAGCTGCCCCCACGACCTGCCGTTTTTACCAGGAGCTGGATGCCATACTTGGGTGTGACCCCACTGCCAATCCTAGGAGCACGATGGAGAGTTCAGAGCAGGGAGAAGTGGGGGAGGTTGTAGAGGACGGCAACAGTGAGGCTACTGGCGTGGAGGGAGATACCCCGGAGTCCCAGTACACATGCAGCCAGGAGCTCTTCTCAAGCCAGGAGGAGGCTAGCCAGTCGCAGCAGCAGAAAGTTGATGGTGAGGAAGAAACTGAGGATCGTGCTTGGGGTAAGTAGATTTTTATGTTTTGGGAGAGGAGGGTTTTGGGTATGACTGCCTACATGCATGCCTAAACGTGGAATAGCCCATTGATTTGCTCTATCACGTCTCTGTAATCTGCCTCGGTAATCTCTTGAAAAGTTGCAGCAAGAGCGTTTGCAATTTGCTTTCTCAAGTTGATCGGGAGGGCCACCATGGTCCCTGTCCCGGTCAGGCTAACTTGTCCAATCCACTGTACAGCGAGGGGTGGGGGGACCATGGCTGCACACAGGCAAGCTGCATAGAGGCCAGGGCGGTATCCACATTCCTGTAGAAGACCCTCCCTCTCTTCCCAGGTAACACGCAGCAGTGATATGTCTGGCAGTAGGAAACCCTGTTGAGAATTTAGGGATACTTGAGTGCTGGTGGCCAGGTTCGCGTTTCCCCAGCCCATTGCGCTCTGTTGTTAACCCCCCCCCCAGCACGTAGCCAGCCATGCGGTGTGCTCCGGTGTTCCCCACCCCCCCTCCCAGCACGTAGGTATCCACGCGGTGCGCTCCGGTGTTATGCACCCCCGTCCAAGCAGGCATCCAGCACCGTGGTGTGCTCCGGTGTTCCCCACCCCCCCCTCCCAGGACATAGGCATCCACGCGGTGCGCTCCGGTGTTATGCACCCCCCTCCAAGCAGGCATCCAGCACCGCGGTGTGCACCGGTGTTATGCACCCCCCTCCAAGCAGGCATCCAGCACCGCGGTGCTTCCCCCCCCCCTCCACCAGCAGGAAGGTGTGAACGTGGACCAAAGCCCAACACCTCCCCCCCAAGCAGCTCACCACCTTCCTGTTCACTACTGTCCCCTCTTCAGGACACCAGCTACCTCATGTACCCATTGCAGATAAACCTCAGTGACCCATTGGTCAATTCCCACTCCCAAGGGGAAATTGGGGGAAAACCACTCACCCCATTGCTCGCCATGACTTTTAGCTTCCCTGCCCTCTCTGTGTTATGTGAGGTATGTGAGAAGGATGCTACCAAAAGTCTAAAAAGTCCTTCACTGTGTGATAATAAACAATGTAGCCTCTGTGTATTACATGGTTCTATCTCTCTTTTTTCTAGTGACCTTGACTACTGCAGCCGGATCACTGGCCTCACGTAGGTTGCAGAACTTGAGAAGGAATCCCAGAAAATCAAAAGAGGAATTGATCAAATCTGTTATGAGTCACTACAACAGAGAAAGTAGGAAGACACAGGAATGGAGAGAGAAAATGTATGAATGGAGACAGAGTGTACATGAATGGAGGCAAACAGAAAGCAGGAGAAAGGAATTGTCTGCCAAAAAAACCACAAAGCAGATGATAAGCCTCCTGGCTCGCCAAACTGAGTCTTTCGAGTCTCTTGTAGCCATGCAGACAAATATGTACCGTTGTAACCCACAGCCCTCCCAAAGCCCTCTTTCTTGTTCCCCAGTATTTCCACAAAACAACTTTCTCCAGCAGCCAGTTCCTTGTTATCCCCAGCTGCCCCCAACACCTGTACGATCACCTACCAGCCCTGATAACTATAATTCTTACCCTGTTCACTCCACCCCAATTATCCTGCAGCATAGTAATCCTGAAGTGCAGCAGACATTGAATAGTGATCAAAATAGGACATATTCAAATCTGTGAATGTACAGTCCACCACCACAACCCCCTTGCCTTTATGTACTGTATGTTGAATAAAGGATTTTTTTTCTTTTTCACTACGTTATATTATTGCTGGAAGTGGTAAATATTGTACACCAAGGTAAAGCAAAGCACATCAAATGCATCAAACATTACTGTTGGCTCTCAGCATCAAATTGCTCCCTTAAAGCATCCCTAATCCTTGAAGCCCTTTCCTGGGCCTCCCTGTTAGCCCTGCTCTCTGGCTGAGCAAACTCATCCTCTAGGCGTTGAACCTCGGAGGTCCATTCCTCACTGAATCTTTCACCCTTCCCTTCACAAATATTATGGAGGGTACAGCACGTGGATATAACAGCGGTGATGCTGCTTTCCCCCAAATCTAGCTTCCCATAAAGACAGCGCCAGCGGGCTTTCAAACGGCCAAAAGCACACTCCACAGTCATTCTGCACTGGCTCAGCCTGTAGTTGAACCGGTCCTTGCTCCTGTCAAGCTTCCCTGTATACGGTTTCATGAGCCATGGCATTAAGGGATAAGCGGGGTCTCCAAGGATCACAGTGGGCATTTCAACATCCCCTACTGTGATCTTGCGGTCTGGGAAAAAAGTCCCGGCCCTCAGCCTCCTGAACAGGGAACTGTTCCGAAAGATGCGTGCATCGTGCATCTTTCCAGGCCATCCTGAGTAAATGTCAGTGAAATGCCCACGGTGATCCACAAGCGCTTGCAGAACCACGGAGAAATACCCCTTGCGATTAACGTACTCTGATGCCAGGTGGGGTGGTGACAGAATAGGAATATGCGTCCCATCTATTGCCCCTCCACAGTTGGGGAAACCCATTTCTGCAAAGCCATCCACAATGTCCTGCATGTTCCCAAGAGTCACGGTTCTTCTTAGCAGGGTGCGATCAATGGCTGTGCAAACTTGCATCAGCACCATTCCAACGGTAGACTTTCCCACTCCAAACTGGTTTGCCACCGATCTGAAGCAGTCTGAGTTGCCAGCTTCCAGATTGCAATAGCCACCCGCTTCTCCACTGGCAGGGCAGCTCTCAATCTCGTGTCCCTGCACCGCAGGGTAAGGGTGAGCTCAGCACACAGTGCCATGAAAGTGGCTTTTCTCATCCGAAAGTTCTGCAGCCACTGCTCGTCGTCCCAGGATTGCAGGACGATGTGATCCCACCACTGACTGCTGGTTTCTCGAGCCCAAACGCGCCATTCCACGGAGTTGAGCACGTCTGTTACTGCCACAAGCAATTTACTGTCTTCACCGTGAGGCGATTCAATATCATCGTCTGACTCCTCACTGTCACTGTCACTCTCACTTTGCAGCTGAAGGAATAGCTCCACTGCCATGCGTGATGTGCTGGCAACATTCATCAGCAAGGTCGTCAGCAGCTCAGGCTCCATTTATAACAAAAACCGCAGAAATCGCGCTGCAGAATCACAATGCCGCCGAACTGCTCGAAATGTGTAGCAAAGCACCACGGGGCGTTGGAACAGGAAGCGGAAAGACCCGCACACTTCCTTCCCCTTCCCACAAGCCACAGCGCCGAAATGGGACGAGGTGATCTGTGGGATAGCTGCCCACAATGCACCACTCCCAACAGCGCTGCAAGTGCTGTAAATGTGGCCACACTGCAGCGCTGGTTGCTGTAAGTGTGGCCACTCTGCAGCGCTGGCCCTACACAGCTGTACTAACACAGCTGTAACTACCAGCGCTGCAAAACTGTAAGAGTAGCCATACCCTCAGTCACTCTGTCAGGTGAGTATTTTAACTTTCATAGTCATTGAGTCGTGACCTCTTTTAAGCATCTATGTTGCACCAAATAAGTAATGGCAATCACAATAGTTCTGGTGATACAGTCTGTGATGCAAAAGGTGCATAAGTGAAAAGACTCACTGCAAATTGGACTGACATATCCATCAATTCTCACCAAGTTTTAATCAGATAGCCTCAGTCAGCTCTTACTAATAACCGATGAATATCCCTCTGAGTTTACCTTTCTTTAGTGTTAGCTGAGGTTACCGAGCTACCCTTAAAAGTTTTTATAATACTTTATCATGGTAAGGAAACTTTGCATTATGTTTTCCTCCAGTTGTTTTTGCAAATATAATTCACAAACAATAGAAATCACTGTTCTCTACGGAAAGTTAGTAGTGAAAGAGGGGTAGGGAATTTGTACATTGTTTTAAGGAAAAGGAGGTCCTGTGCAATATCATGAGAAAAGTAAACAGATCACAGCTCTTTGCATATTGTGAGCAGAAAAATAAGTCCAGGAAACAGGTTCTAAAATGGATTGGTTCAGTGCAGGTGACCATGCAGCAAACAAAGTTGGCTATTTTTTTTTTTTTTGCAAATATTCAATAACAGAGAGAAGAAATAGTTGCTGGTGGCTGGTTAGTAGTAATATAAATAGTCAGTGCTAATTTTTGTTACTCTTTTTCATGTACATAGTGCCTTTCATCCAAAAACATCAATGCACTTTACACACATTAATTAAATCTCACAGCACTGCTCTAGGCAGGTGATTATTACTATAGTACAGTAAATGGAGAAAGAGAAAAGCTGAGTGACTTGCCTCAGGTCACTCAATGAGTGGCACAGCTCTGCCTAGAACCCAGGAGTCTAGACTGCCAGTCCCCTGCTGCTGCACAGGCAACACCTCTTCCCCTTTCTTGTCAGCCTGAATATGTTTTATAGCAAGCACTAAAGAAACCTTATTTTGGCAAATCAGAACACAACTGCCAATTTTGGGAACATTAATTGTGAGACCTCGGTCACTTTCCAATTTGCTAAAATGTGGCATGTGATTTCTGGCACCCCTACCTCCCCAACCCAGGGGAACGGAAGTCTGTGGTTTCCACTGGAAACAACTGAGACTAGAAGCATCAACTTGCAAAATATCCTGAGAATTCAGCCAATCTATTTGTCATGCCCTAAATGTCACCACTGCGTGAATTAGCTGTCAGGAGCTTCTTACTTGTGCCAAATATTGCTAGCCCTAAACATGGAGGGCCAAATACATACTAGACAATCCGTTTGGATTCATTCTCTTACTGATCTAGATTGAAGTCAGTGGAATAGAATGGAGTTTAAATCAGGGCAGAATTTAACTCTTCGACCGCTGCAGGATTTTTAAAGAAAACTGAACCCACCTTTCTCAGTGCAGCATTTTGAAAGATCACATGGTGAGAAGCAGTTTTCACCCATATATAATTTTAAATTGCACTTGATATTAAACTTTTGAAACGCCCATCAATGACAATCATCTACCTGATTATATTTATGTTATATGCTGTTATATTTAATATGTGATGTAAATATGGGGATCAGTTTTAGTGGCACCAAGATATGTTATATTTCCCCTTTTAATTTAATTGGTTTCACAATCTGAAAAAGAACTTCAGTCACCTAATTCAGTGTGTAAGCACCACTGGAGTTATGCCAGGAAAGAATTTAGCCCCTTATGTGTTATTTTTCTAATGGTTTGGGTGATTGTTATAGCTGGAACAAAACTGTTTTTCATTGTCACTGGGTCCCAGTATTTCCTGTCACATACAATATAATTTTCCAGCAATACTATAATGTAGAGTATCTCAGAACATTCAGAAGAATTAATAGAAGGCTAAATCCCTATTCTCCTGAAGTTACTTAGAGAAGTCAATGAAATGTGCAATGGCCCCAGTGCATGTGACTTTGCAGACCCACAAGCAGAGGCAGGGGGTATGGCCCTCTAATTACAGGTGCATTCTGGGATCTGTGGGGAAATCCTGCAGAATGGCTAACTGATGAAAACAACCTGATTAAAAAACACAATATTTTATTTTAGGGATTCTCAAAGTGTGGTCCAAGACCCCAAAGTGAGTCGCAACCATGTTTTACTGGGGTCACCAGGGCTGGCATTAGACTTGCTGGGGCCCAGGGATGAAGCTGAAGCCTGAACCCCACTGCCTGGGACTGAAGCCAAAGCCCAAGGTCTTCAGCCCTGGGCAGCGGGGCTCAGGTTACATGCCTTCTGCCCAGGGCTCAAGCCCCTAGGCTTGGGACTTGGACTCCCAACTCGGAGTGAAAAGTTCGAGCTTCAGTCCCCACTCCTGGTGTCATGTAGTAATTTTTGTTGTCAGAAGGGGGTCATGGTGCAATGAAGTTTGAGAACCTCTGTTTTATTCCAAACAGGATCATCTCTGTAGCTAAACATCTCTGTCTCCATCTTGAAGTGAGATAATCTACCACATTTGAAACTATAGACATTGCTTGGAGGGAAAAGTATAATTTCTTACAACATTAAAAACCATAGTAAATGTACATCTCACTGGAGTACTGCATTTAAACATCCTTCCTACCCAATGTCTACATAGCATTAATCTTCAGACTCACTGTTACAAATCATTACAATTGCAATCATTCCCTTAAACTGATTTTAGTTAGATTAATCTTATTTCTTCTCATTAAACACATCTTTCATGCAGCGTATAAAACAATAATCCAGTTGTAATGCTTATTGGCATTGGCTCTTATCAAAAAGAACAGTGGAGAATCAGAGTTAATGATAATAACGGAGGGGCTACATTTATTGAGCTAAACTTAGAGTCTGCTGTTTGGGTGGCAGAGTTACTGTGGGTTTTTCTAAATTGCCTGCCAAAGGGCTGAAGTGAATGAAATTCAGGAACTCATAGTGTCTTTGTGCATTGGCTACAGCATCTGGGTGCTGGCAATGCTTTCCTCCCACTCTCTTGGAATTATCCTAAAGATGACACCCCTTTGTCTACTGTATATGTGGCACCTGACCCCACACACATTTTAATTTCCTTAATGAAAATGATTTAAGTCCATTTGAGTTAATTTAATGAAATATCTTTGAAAGCCCTGAGAATGTAGTGCACCTGAAAGGTGCCAGATTGGCTGAAATCCTCTAATTATCCGTAGAATGTTTAGAACATGGGCCACAGCAATGCAAGCTTCCCTACAGTGCTGTGCTAAGGTGCTTCAACCCTGCCACAGAGCGAGATCATAAACCAGAGGATTGTTCGGTGCCCATGCCCATTCACACCTAGGCACCGCTGCGAAAACTGACATCAAGATTGCCAGTCCTGGGTTTTATGATGTGAACATTTATCCTCATGTCACGTAGGCCCTAAGATGCTACCACACACTTGTAAGCCCAGGCTTTGAAAACAAACTCAAAAGCATTTGGGCACTTCTGCGTTACCATGTGTGCACTGAGAGATGGGTATGGAAAAGTGAATGTGCACTTTTGTGTGGGCAGGTTTGGAAATGTGGGCCATAATATTCTGTTGATTGAATGTGTACCATGAGAACAGAAATACCAGTACTAAAGGTAATGCTCTCCCTATGCAAATGACAGCACCCGTTTTGAAGTTTCTTTGCACTGAGTTTACAAGGAGGAGCGCATATTTTTTGCTTATGCTTATCAGAGCTCTGTTAATGGTCATTTTCATTCTCAGTCTCCTCGAGGTTGCAGCCAGCTAGCTGATTATAGAACGTCAATATTTGTAGGAGACCATAATGTACAGAGCTAATGACACAATTCAATATTAATGAAGAGGGTTTTCATAAGTATCAACATTCAATAATCATCACAGCTTCCACATTAATACTTCCTCTAATTTCAAGTGGTAATGAACATGTGTGTCTTAAAGTTTCAAAGCTGCAGATCATCCATCCAGTATGCTTTTGATGACTTCAGTCTGCTGTGTTTTGTACTGAGAAGAAAGGATCATGAGTCCATATTCCCTGCAACTAACTTTGAATGGGGCACTGATCCTGCAAGTTTTCTTGTCACGATCTTTGGCTTTTTGGATTGGTGAAGATCAGGGATATTTTGAAGATGAGGGTATGCATGGGTACCAAGTGCAAGATGGATAATCACAGCAGGAGCACCTCCTAGATTTATCCATTTAATTCCTATGTCTGCCCTAGAAGAGATTAGCGGATTCTTTTCACATTTGCAGGATGAGCACTGTATTCTCAAGCCTTTTAAGTAAGGTGGATGTGGATGAGAGAGCATTCTAGCAGGGTATGCCATTGATTACGAGTGGCACCCAGCCACCAGGTAGAAAGATCCAAATTTTAAAATAAATGCTGTTTCAGTCATAATTTATATTTATGCAGCATCTTACATCCTGGAGTAGCCCACAGCTCTTTCTAAACTTTATATATGCAAGAAATTAAAAATAAAAATCCATACCCACAAAAAAAAAGCGAATAGAAAGTCTTGAGACCTGGTTCAATGTGCTGAAGTGGCTGGGGAGATCATTTTAGAGTCAAGAACCCCCAGTGAAGACTTTGTCTTCTATTGTCTCAAGACTGTAATGAAGGATGGCCAGCAACTCCAACCCCAAATCTTGTGGTGACATATAAACTCATAAATATTCCCTCAAGCACAGTTCCATACTATTAAAGCCTTTAAATACGAATAGTAAGCCCTTAAATTGAACCTCATGGATTTTTGGGAGCCAATTTTGTTAACAATGCATTGGCACCACCACACTCACAGACAAAAGCTTTTACAAAGTCATTCTTCTGTGTTGTTTAAAAGCTACCACCTGTGAATAGCACATTTGAGTAGCCAGCATAGAGACCAGGCAGGAAAGGCTCACAATGGCAAGGTTCATTTCAGGGGTGTTTGGGGAGACAAAGATTAACACTTATGAATAGTTTAGAAATCAAAAAAAAAAGAACCCAACATTCTTGGCACTGCTGAAATATATGCTTCCATGTTCAATTCACAGTTAAGAATTACAACTGCATCATTGCAACAGTAGAGAAAACCTCAGCTTTATATCTTAGACAAAAGACACCCCTTCTACTGTTCCCTAGCCCCAGACTATCTCACTGAGGAACAATATCAACTATGTAAAGGCTGACCCCCCCTTTCTTCAACACTTGGGTTTCCTTAAGGCATGTCTACACAGGGACACTTAGAAAAATGAATCCAAAATTAACTAAAGGTGTGAATTAATCTTAATTAAATTAAACCAAATTAAGGCCACTGAATGGTGTGTCCAAACAGGGGTTTAGTGAGGTTAATTATTCCACTTTAAATTCACATGGTTACTTAGATTAGATTAACAGTGTGCCTATGGAGACAAGCCTTTAGAGGCTTCCCATCCAAGTACTAACCAGGTTTGCTTTTACTTAGGACAAAGACATCTATTAACTTGAGTGGGCTTTGGGTTAGGTCCTTATATTGCAAGATCTGCTGAAATCAGCATGAGCTAGTATTTCAGCAGGTTGTTGTGCTGGAAGCAGAAGTGACTTGTCAATGGTGTGGTGGTTTAAAAAAAAAGGAGTGGGTAAACCTAAACTAAACTTCATTTTCCCCAAATGAGCAATGAGTAAACTCTGTTTACCAGCTTTTACCAACAAGGATATGATTGCTTGTCATACCCACCCATGCACTGCTATTCTGACCATCATAGCAAAGAGATTTCTGTATGCAAAGAAGCAACATGATGGTACCAGAAATGAAAGGATGAAAACTCTTCCTAGTCAACTCTTCCTAGTGGGAGATGGGTGGAAACAAGACGATGAGGAGCCCAGGTTTAATTGCAAGAGGAAATGTTGGGGTGGCAAAATCTAATTTAACAAAAGACAGAAAACTTAGCTGGCTTTTCTGCTAATAAAGGAATATCTGTTGGACTAAGCAGAAAGCTGGGAACCAGGAACTCTTCAGTTTTAATGCCACCTTTCTAATTCACTTGCTGTATGGGCTTGGCCACCTCTGGTAAATTCCCTGTGTCTATTTCTTCATCTGTAAAATAATGGAATATGAAATAATATCTAGATTAGTCACAAAAATGCTGCGAGACTAATGCAGTCAATGTTTGTATGCTATTGTGAAAAATACCAAATGCTGTATACGAGCTAAATGTATTCTCTCATTTTTTTTTGTTGTCTTGAGTAGTAAATGGTTCATTTGCACAGCAAAATCTCACTATTCAAAAATTTCAATTAATAGTGATAATAATTAATAATTAATGCAATTAGTTATATCCACATTCAATATCTCCTGGATCACCAGGAGCTGTAAAAGGCAATGCTCAATTCCTTTGACCACTGCCCTTTTTATCACATTGACATTGGCATAAAATAAAATTTTTGATCTTTCTATAGTACAAGTTTGACCTTTTGTTGGCATTCTCTTTTGTGTGGTAATATGAAGAACTTGCGACTGCAGAAAGCTAACTTTATGTAATTTTCCTGTGGGAATTAGGGAATAGGGCCAGGAAATTGAGTTTGCCTCCTTTTGAACAAAATATATCAGTATTTATGGCACAATTTTGGAAAATTGCATTAACAGTATTATGCATAAATAGATCTTTGACATGAAAGTGTGAAGTAGATCCTGAAATAATGCAAGAAAAGGGTCATATTTTCAAATGCATATTAAACATTTCCCCTGGTTCCAAAAGTGTTTGCTAAACAATTGCAGATGCAGATTTGTTTTGCTGTGAAATGCTGTTTTTGCTGCCACCTGATAGGAAAGCAAACAAAATGACGCATTAAACAACTGTGATCTCGAAATGGAAACCTCTTTCCTTGTTAATTTGAAATAAAGCAGGTTAAATGAAAGAGTGGCATTTTAAAAGTTATTTAGAAGAGTGAATAATTATTTCTTTGTCCAGAATTCCCCCCTCCCCCAACAAATAGATGTTAACCTTATTTCATTTGGGCTTCTACCGAAGCTCCCTTGTTGTAGTAATTCAAAGTCGTTTGCACGGATTCGTTGTAGTTTTCTTTGCTAAGCCTCCTAGTTAAAGTCCCTTTAATTCTCATAAGCATGTGCTTTGCCTGTAAATGTTGGACAGGTTAGATGAAAGAAGTATTCAAAAATAAGCACAATTCCTTCATTTAATTTTTTTTTTTACTTAAATTAAAGCAGTGCCTAGATGCCATGTATCACCCCCAGCTGTGCTTGGGGCTCTATTGTGCTACAGCTACATAGAGATAGTCTCTGTATCAAAGAGTTTACAGTCTAAATGGACAAATCAGATAAAAGGCAGTAGGGCAAACAGAGGTTAAGTGACTTGCCCAAAGTCACACAGCGGGTCAGTGGCAGAGCTAGGGACACGTGGTGAGGAGGCAAAGTCAGCGAGAAAGTAGCAGGGTACTAAAGAGAAGTATACTGACAGCACACTCTGACAACAAGGAAAGTGGTCTGAAGGATAAGAAACATTGTTGGCCTGAAATCCAGTAAACCATATAGTTTATGATGGGCCTGTATAGGAGCTCGATGGGTTGAAGCTGCTGAGGGAATGTGAGGAATCATTGCACCCTCCTGCTGTCTTGACCATGACCACTTCTCATCCAACACTGTTCACTTTGTAAGTAACCTTACCCTTTTTGGAAACATCATCTTAAGGGAGGCTGTGGCTACTATTTGCCAGCCCAACCTTCTTCCCTGAAAGACTTTGTTCAAATGGGGCTCTATTGCAGAGTTTACACTGGCATAAAGCTGGGCTAAATAAAACTAGAACAGAATAATATACCAGACACAGGCAAGACAAGACATACACATAAGGACAAAGCCTGTCAAGGTGGTTTCTTTCCCTAGCTATCGCTGTCTCTCGGAGTAGTGAATGGCCATTTTCTGGAAATCATTTAAACATAGTATAGACCTAGTCCTACAAAAAGATACCTCTTACTAGCCATTGGGGCTCAAGGTTATTGGTGGAAGTACCTCTTAAATTCTTTTTATTATTCATCTGGAGTTTAAGAAAACACTTTGAATAGTGTAATGCTGTGTACTCAATGGACTGATGCCGGAGATTACATTAAAATAGTGTAAAGACAGCATGAACTGTCTAATATGCTGGAGGACCTACATCCATATATTAAACTTTATTGATCTGTGGGCCATGGAGAAAAGATTAAACAATGAATTGGGCCACATACTGTCTGCCTCTTAGACACACAGGGGTAGTGTTTTTCACTGATGCTTTAGGGAGGCTTGAAACCCTCTTTAATGGTAACAGGAGTTGAATAAGCTCAGAAGATGAAGCCCATAGATTGCAATACTGTGATCGGCTTGCTGCTGCTGAGTGAAAACAAGCCAGGGTTTCTCTGTAATCCCCCGTCCGTGCTGTCTGAAGGAGAAGGAAGGACGATGGTTTGGAGTGCGAGGGAATCTTCAACAAGAATCTGGAAATGAACAGATCCGAGTGACTAAGGCTGGAACCACCCAATGAGTGCACATATGAGTGCATAGCCATTACCATCATGTGCAACTTTCCTACATTTTTGACTTTCTAGTCCTGCTATGTCACTAAAGTTGTGCCTTGGGAACAGTTTAGCTGTCAAGAGGCTGTGTGCATCTCACCAATATTTTTTTAAGAGAAGTGGCTCTTCAGCTCAGAAGCTACTTTCTACCTTCCCAGGCTTGCTCCTGCACTCACCTCCCCATGGCAAGCTGGCTGTTATTCCTCTTCTAGATGTGGACATAGCTGCTAAACTTGTGCCGGCTGGCCAGTTTGCTGCTCAGGGTCCTGGCTGCCAAGTTCCTCTGCTTGCTGCTCCTCCACTCTCCACTCAGCCAGCTTTTCCAGTCCTGCCTGACACTCTCACTTCACTCCATAGCTGTGGCTCCCAATCTGCTGATCACAACCTCCCTCACAGCGGTTCCTGCTCACCCAATCCCCATTGGAGAAGAGATAGTCTTTAAGGTCCTCTTCAGCTACTGTACCACTGATTTCCCTCCAATCCTGATTGAAAACAAACATTGGGAATGAAGGAACTATTACATTTGTTATTAAATAATAATGCCCCCCCTCGCCTCCTGAATCACCACCATCATGCCAAGGACTTGGGGCCTGTTGTTCAGTGCTCCAATCTGATGTAGCAGGTGGCCACTGCATGGACTACTGCATACATGTGCACACAAGACTGACTAAGGACCAAAAGGAAAGTCTGAAATTCAGAATCAGTGTCTGGAGTTCTGAGGGCTGCCTCTGTGCCCAAGAAGCCAAAGTGTTTGTTTTTAAAATGCTGTTTTACATGCATTCCGGGCAGAGCTGGATTAACCATTAGGCTAATACGGCTATAGTCTATGCCCTCCTATTTTTAGACCCTACTGGTCAGGAGGAGACGCGGCCAGGGCCGAGTGTGTGTGTGTGTGTGTGGGGGAAGCGAGCTTGCTTACGTAGCCCTGCTGGAGTGCTCCTGCCAGCAGGAAAGGCAAAGCAGTGCCCTGTGGCTTGGAAGAAGCCCAGCTCAGCTGGCAGCCTGCTGCATCTCCCCGTGCTGCAGGAATACACTGCCAGGTATCAGGTTAACACTGGTGATCAGACACTAAAAATCCAGTTACCACCAGAACCCATGCCAGCCATGGGTGTAGTTTAAGCAGACATTGTTCCAACACTATACCCCCCACCCCCAATTTCTCCCATCTCTACTTAGCTGTCAGGGAGGGAAGAGGCTCCCTCTTTCCCTCTCCTTGGCTGAGGCTGGCAGGCAGCTCCATGATGCCGCCTCCTGGGTCCTATACTGCCTGTCACTGTCATCTTCTATGTGTGCTGGGTCCCATTTCTGGACAACTGTTGAGTGCTTGGGGTGTGGAGGGTACAGTACCAGAGCGATAGGGTGGGAAACTTGCACAGAACCTGCAGGCAGTCTATCCAGCTCCAGCCAGAACTATTACCTCTCCCATGTATAAGAAACGAATTCCCACACATTTGTAGGAAAAACAAAACAAAACATCCCATTCTGGATACTAATACTTTAATTTTTACAGTACCTTCCATTGAGGGGGTTCAGAGTTATGATGCACTGTGTTCAATGCTGTATTGAACTCTACTAAAAAGTCAAAGAAATCCATTTTCTTTGATGTATTTTTCTGTACTGGGATGCACAGGCAACCAAGTTTTTTCCTTATGCTCAGCCTAGTTCAATAGGTCAACACTTCTTTGTACTTTGAAGGGGTTGCAAAAGCACTGAAGGAAGTTCAACACACAATGTTGTAAGTTTCTCCCTCCCCTCTCCCTCAAGGATTTTAAATCCACTTCTTAGCAGGCTATGGTAGAAAGACTGGCTGAATAGACTAAAAGCAGGTTCTGTCCATTTGCTGGTTCTCTAGCAGTTCAATCCATCATAAAAGTACTCATATTTGATTAAACTTAAAGCAAAATAAACCTGAAGTTAGTTCTAATTTTTCTGCCCCAACTCAAACTAGTGTTTTTCCCAAAATGAAAATGTTGGGTAAGCATGGAATGTGATTCGAGAAGGGAATGAGAACACAGGCCAATTCCTGCTGACAGTTACAACTGTGTAGCCTTATTGACTTCAGGGAGAACAGATTTTGGCACAAGAATAGATTTTAGTCCCATCTGCTTTTTCACACCTGGTATAAGCAGAATCTCATTCACTTTCCTCTCCTAAACTCTGAGCACTGTAAGGGAAAAAAATAAGCAAGGTCTGCTTAATTTACACATGCAAACGAAACAGGAAGCTCTCCCTTCCTCCTACACCAGCCTTAAACAAATACCAGACCTGATTTAACAACGATGTTGCTACGGCAGCCTTGGCTGGATTGTTCTTTTGAAAGATTCTTAATGGTTCCTTTAAGATTTTCAGTGAAGTCTTTTTGTTCAGGGGGCAGAGAACATAACAGGGAATAGCTCTGTTTTGGCAACTCCTTGTCATTCAAAAGATGAAAGGCTTTAGATTAAGTTTGTTTAATGTTTGTACAGTGATTTTGAAGAGCTAACATAGTACAGAAGTGCTAAATATTATGACTGGGCAACCATCTAAAGATCTGTGTCCCTTCTAGCTCTTACCTTTTTCTTACAGAGAGCTTAAACAAATGCAAACCATAGGGGGCTGGTGTCATAAACAGATAGCTAAGGGTTAATGTCTCTTTCACCTAAAGCACCTGACCAGAGGACCAATCAGGAAACCGGATTTTTTCAACTTTGGGTGGAGGGAATTGTGTGTCTGGGGTCTTTGTTTTCTGGCTGCCTGCTTTCTCTGAGCTTTGGAGAAGCAGTTTCTGCTTTCTAGTCTTCTGTTTCTAAGTGTAAGGACAAAGAGATCAGATAGTAAGTTATATGGTTTCTTTTTTTTTTTGGTATTTGCATGAATATAAGTGCTGGAGTGCTTTGATTTGTATTCTTTTTGAATAAGGCTGTTTATTCAATATTCTTTTAAGCAATTGACCCTGTATTCGTCATCTTAATACAGAGAGACCATTTGTATTTTTTCTTTCTTTTTTATATAAAGCTTTCTTTTAAGACCTGTTGGAGTTTTTCTTTACTTCAGGGAAATTGAGTCTGTACTCACCAGGGAATTGGTGGGAGGAAGAAATCAGGGGAGCTCGGTGTGTGTTGAATTGGCCAGCCTGAGTTTGCATTCCCTCTGGGGGAATAGGAAAGTCCTTTTTGTTTCCAGGACCGGGAACGGAGAGGGGGAGTCCCTCTGTTTGGATTCACAGAGCTTGTGTCTGTGTATCTCTCCAGGAGCACCTGGGGGGGGGGAAGGGAAAGAATTATTTCCCTTTGTCAAGCCAGGCCTTAAAAATCTCTAAGGATGGAGATTCCACCACCTCCCTAGGTAACCCATTCCAGTGCTTCACCACCCTCCAAGAGAAATAGTTTTTCCTAATATCCAATCTAGACATCTCCCACTGCAACTTGAGACCATTGCTCCTTGTTCTGTCATCTGCCACCACTGAGAACAGCCTACCTCCATCCTCTTTGGAATTCCTTTTCAGGTAGTTGAACTCTACTATCAAATCCCCCCTCACTCTTCTCTTCTGCAGACTAAATAAGACCAATTCCCTCAGCTTCTCCTTACAAGTCATGTACCTCAGTCCCCTAATCATTTTCGTTACCCACCACTGGACCCTCTCCAATTTGTCCACATCCTTCCTGTAGTGAGGGACCCAAAATTGGACACAATACTCCAGTTGTGGCCTCACCCGTGCCGAATAGAGGGGAATAATCACTTCTCAATCTGCTTGCAGCGCTCCTACTAATGCATCCCAGTATGCCTTTAGCCTTCTTGGCAACAAGGGCACACTGTTGACTTATATCCAGCTTCTCATCCACTGTAATCCCAAGGTCCTTTTCTGAAGAACTGCTGCTTAGCCAGTGGGTCCCCAGCTTGTAGCAGTGCATGTGATTCCTCCGTCTTAAGTGCAGGACTCTGCACTTGTCCTTGTTGAACCTCATCAGATTTCTTTTGGCCCAATCCTCCAATTTGTCTAGGTCACTCTGGACCCCATCCCTATTCTCCAGTGTATTTACCTCCCCTCCTAGCTTAGTGTCATCTGCAAACTTGCTGAAGATGCAATCCATCCCATCATCCAGATCATTAATGAAGATGTTGAACAAAACCAACCCCAGGACCGACCCCTGGGGCACTCAGCTTGACACTGGCTGCCAACTAGACATCAAGCTTTTGATCACTACCCACTGAGCCCAACAATCTAGCCAGCTTTTTATCTACCTTATAGTTCGTTCATCCAATCCATACATCTTTAACTTGCTGGCAAGAATATTGTGGGAGACCATATCAAAAGCTTTGCTAAAGTCAAGGTATATCACATCCACTGCTTTCTCCATATCCACAGATCCAGTTATCATAGATAGCAATAGGTAGGTATCATAGAAAGCAATCAGGTTGGTTAGGCATGATTTGCCCTTGGTGAATCCATGCTGACTGTTCCTGATCACCTTCTCCTCCTCCAAGTGCTTCAAAATAGATTCCTTGAGGACCTGCTCTATGATTTTTCCAGGGACTGAGGTGAGGCTGACTGGTCTGTAGTTCCCTGGATTCTCCTTCTACCCTTTTTTAAAGATGGGCACTATATTTACCTTTTTCCAATTGTCTGGGACCTCCACCAATTGCCACAAATTTTCAGAGATAATGGCCAATGGCTCTGCAATCACATCAACCAACTCCCTCAGCACCCTCAGATGCATTGTATCAGGCCCCATAGACTTGTGCATGCCCAGCTTTTCTAAATAGTCCTTAACCTATTTTTTCACCACTGAGGGCTTTTCACTGCCTCCCTGTACTATGCTGCCCAGGGCAGCAGTCTGGGAGCTCACCTTGTCTGTGAAGATCGAGGCAAAAAAATCATTGAGTACTTCAGTTTTCCACATCCCTGACCTCCTTCTTGTGGCTAACATACCTGTAGAAACCCTTCTTGTTACCCTTGCTAGCTGCAACTCCCATTGTGCTTTGGCCTTCCTGATTACAAAAGGGAAAAGTCTATATCCTAGTAAAGATGATAGGAAAAAAGCTAGTAAAATACAGGTAGTAGCTAGTGAGGAACACTAAAATGTACAGTCCCATGTAAATATAGTACATGAAGGCAAGCAGTTAATATTGACAAAATATACAAGTGCTTATATACAAATGCTAGAAGTCTAAATACTAAGCTGGGTGAGCTAGAGTGCCCGGCATTAAATGAGGCTATTGATATAATAAACATTGCAGAAACTTGGTAGAAAGAGGATAATCAATGAGACACAGTATAAAATATATAGGAATGACAGAAAGGTACAGTATGTGAAAGAAAGCATAGAGTCAAGGTAAAAATCTTAAATGAATCAAATCGCACTGTAGAATCTTTATGGATAGAAATTCCATGTTTGAACCATAAGAGAATAGCAGTAAGAATATACTACTGAACACCTGACTGGGGAGCACAATAATAAGGGGGAATTTCAACTATCTCCATACTGATATGTCATCTCAGGAAGGTATGGAGAGATAAAATGTCTAGAAACCATAAATGACTGCTTTTTGAAGCAACTAGTCCTGCAGCCCATGGGGGTAGAGGCAATTCTTGATTTAGTCCTAAGTGGACCACAGGATCTGGTCCAAGAGGTGAATATAACTGGACTGTTTGGTAATGATGACCATAATGTAATTAACTTTAACATCCTTGTAGGGGGGAAATTGCAAAAGAATCCTACCACATTTAACTTTAAAAAGGAGAACTACACAAAAATGAGGAAGCTAGTTAAATTAAAATTAAGAGGAACTGTCACAAGCAAACTGTATGAAGACTATGTAAAAACACCATAATAGAGGCTCATACTCCAGGTATGCCCCAAATAAAACAAACAAATACACACACACACAAACCTAGCTGAGCAAAAGAGGCAGTTAGAGGCAAAAAGGCATCCTTTAAATTCTAGTGCAGAAAATATAAAGGAACATAAACTCTGGTAAGTCAAGTGTCAAAGAATAATAAGGCAGGCCAAGAAAGAACTTGAAGAACACCTAACTAATTTTTAAAATACATCAGAAGCAAGAAGTCTGCCAAACAGTCAGTGGGGCCACTGGATGATAGAGTTGCTAAAGGAGCACTCCAGGAAGACAATGCCATTACAGAAAAGCTAAATGATTTCTTTGCAGTCTTCAGAGAATGTGGAGGAGATCCTCATATCCGAGCCATTCTTTTTAGGTGACAAATCTGAGAAACTGTCCCAGGTTAAGATGTCAGTAGAGGAAGTTTTGGAACAAATTGAGAAATTAAACAGTAATAAGTCACCAGGACCAGGTAGTATTCATCCAAGAGTTCTGAAGGAATTCAAATATGAAATTGCAGCACTACTAACTGTGGTGTGTACCTATTGCTTAAATTAGCTTCTGTACCACATGACTGAAGGGTGACTAATGTAACGCCAATTTTTAAAAAAAGTTTTCAAGGGCGATACGGGCAATTACAGGCTGGTAAGCCTAATTTCAGTACCAGGCAAATTGGTTGACATTATATCAAGAACAGAACTATCAGGCACATAGATAAACATGGTATGTTGGGGAAGAGTCAACATAGCTTTTGTAAAGGGAAATCACACCTCACCAATCTATCAGAATTCTCTGAGGATGTCAACCAACATGTGGACAAGGGTGATTCCATATAGTGTACTTGGACTTTCAGAAAGCCTTCAATGAGGTCCTTCACCAAAGGCTCTGAAGCAAAGCAAGCAGTCATGGGGGAAGACAGAAGGTCCTCTCATGGATCAATAACTGGTTAAAAGATAGGAAGCAAAGAGTAGGAATAAATGGTCAGTTTTCACAATGGAGAATTGTAAATAGTGGGGTCTCCTAAAGATCTGTAGTGGGCCCTGTGCAGTTCAGTATATTCATATATGATCTGGACAAATGGGGTGAACAGTGAGGTTGTAAAATTTGCAACCAGTACAAAATTATTCTAGATAGTTAAGTTCAAAGCTCACTGTGAAGATTACAAAGGGAGCTCACTAAACTGGGAGCCTGGGCAACAAAACGGCAGATGAAATTCAATGTTAAAAAGTGCAAAGTAATGCACATTGGAAAACATACTCCCAACTACATATACAAAATGATGGCATCTAAACTAGCTGTTACCCCTCAAGAAAGAGATCTTGGAGTCATTGTGGATAGTGCTCTGAAAACATCCTCTCAATGTGCAGAGGGAGTCAAAAAAGCTCACAGTATATTAGGAACTATTAGGAAAGAGAGAGATAATAAATTAGAAAATATCTTAATGCCACTATATAACTCCATAGTATGCACACACCTTGAATACTGCAAGCAGTTCTAGTTTTCCCATCTCAAAAAAGATATATTAGAATTGGAAAAGGTACAGAGAAGGGCAAGAATGATTAGTGGTAGAGATTAAACAGACAATGACTGTTCTGTTTTTAAAAGAGGTGATGTGGGGGGATATAATAGAGGTCTATAAAATCATGAATAATGTGGTGAAAGTGAATATGGAAGTATTATTTACTCCTTCACATAACACAATTAATTTTCACTCAATGAAATTAATAGGCAGTAGGGTAGCCCCTGAATTTGACATTCCTGAGTGTACCCCAGAATTTGACAGTACTGCAGTCAGCCATTTTGTATGTTCAATCAGTGCCAGTCGAAACACAAATATTACATAGCTAAGGATAATCTTAAACCCTGAGAGGCAAGGCCGTGCAACTGCATGTTTGCAGCTCTACTAATCAGAATGGGAGGTTGGACAGGGAGTTAAGGATCAATGAAAACAGAAGGAATGTTTGGACAGCTGACCCTGGTTTTAGGCGCCCCTGACATGTACAGTTTATTGTTATGATTAGAAATGCTTTGCTGATAAGGCGAATAGCAATTATTATTGGTTGTTGCTAGAGAAATTGTTAGCCTATTAGGGGCTTTTATGAGTTATGCATTTTGTTTAGAGAAAATTTATAAAAATTTAATTAGAAACTGTGCTTTGGAGCAGTCAGAGGAAATTTTCTTTCGGTGAGGATCTGACACCTAAAATTCCCCATCAGTTAAATGAAAGGAAGGGCCCTCAGAAGGTCAATTGTTGATCCCTTGAAATCATCTTAACTTTGGTAAATATATAGGTTTAAGGTGCTCTGAAATCTACAGCGTGTGTGTGTGTGTGTGTGTGTGTGTGTTTAATATCTAATAAAAAAGTAGTTTTAGGTAAAAGCACTCTGTTTTGTATCAATCATGTATCAGACAGAAGAACTGTGTCCCCATTGATTTATTCCTGACACCGCCTGGAGAAAGACAGTAAAGTTACCACTGCTTTGGGTTCTAAAAACCCTGGGTAACAGCAGGTTTAAAACAAATGTAAGGAAGTACTTCTTCACTCAGCATACAGTCATCCTATGGAGCTCATTGTCATGGTATGTTGTGAAGGCCAAAAGTATAACTGGGTTAAAAAAAGAATTAGATATGTTCATGGAGGAGAGGTCCATCAGGGATGCAACCCCATGCTCTAGCTGTCCCTAAATGTCCAACTGCCAGAAGCTGGGACTGGGCAACAGGGGATGGATCATTCTTAATGTCTCTGTTCTGTTCCTGCTCTTTGAAGCATCTGGCATTGGTCACTGTCAGAAGATGGGATAATGGGCTAGATGGACCATTGGCCTGACCCAGTATGGCCATTCTTATTTCTTATAATGTAAGAAATAATCTTGTGCTGGCAAAGGAATGGACTAGATGACCTAAACCATCTCTAATTTCTCTGATTCATTTCTAGGAGTTCTTTGTTATAACAAATCTATACATACTTAGAGGACAAAGTAACAGTTATACCAGTATAACTGCATCCACACAAGGGGTTGTGCTAGTATGATTATTATGGCTAAAAAATCACAAACAAACCTGAAATAGTTCTATCAGTGCGAAAATGCATGTACACTAGCTTAATAAATGCTTTCCTGAGTGGGAATCTGCGCTGGAGTGTCTCCTGCCCTAAACAAAGTACATGTCTTGAAATTTTACCCATTATTTCCTTAAATGTTAAAAAAAAATACAGATTTTTCATCCCCATCCTATTGCACAAGAATAAGAACAGCAAACACGCATGCTTTTTTCTAGTGATAATGCAGCAACTTTTCCTCTTCTTCCACCCAACAAGAGAAGAGAGAAGAGGGTTTTTTAAAATATGTTGCAGGGTGGAGATTGCCTTACAGAAATAGAAAATACAGGATAGGAGTCTGCCTGCCAACCATCTCTTATTGTCTGACTACTTTTCTTCCATGAAATCATTGCTATTGCCCTAACCACAGTGGTGTAAATCATTATGGTGGGAGAATGAGGACCAGCTCAGACAATGCTGCGAAACCCACCATTTGCATGGCTCTCTGGTTTGTGCATGGAGGTGGGTCTAAAACTAGGGACAGGTTGAAATGCTAATCTAATGTGTATTGCTTCACTGCTGTTGTTGTGTAGGGGCTGGCTTTATCATGACAGAGCTCTATGATAAGAATTGGAGCCACCAGGGAATTGGCATATGTTTCTTTTATCACGGCCCCTGGTTGAGACATATTTCAGATGTTCCTCTCCTTCAGTATGACAAAGAACTTCCGCCTACTACTTTCCGAACTTCTACAAACACAGGCAGCAGTTCTGAGTGTATTTTCTATACTCACCTCTGTGTGGCTGAATACCCCACAGTTGGCAGAGTATAGGAGCTTGTAGCAGGTGAGGTGGAGGAGGTGGCACATGGAATCTTGGGCCTTGCGTACATTGTCTGGGTAAAAAAGAGATAATATCAGCTTTCCTTTTTTTTGATGAACTATCTTTTGTGAACAGGTTTAACATCACTATGGCAGAAAGGAGAGCTTAATGTTGTGGTGAGAAATTCACCCAGGGCTTATAATAGAGTTTCTTGGCCCTCTGTTCTGAATTTCACCCTAAACATATAAATGAAAAGCTATGACAGTAGCCCTGCATCTGCTCTCATGTACCAGAGCCAATTATATGCAAGTTGAAAAGACTGAAATTTTATACAGTACACCCTATAGGGTGGGTTCTACTAGATAACCAAAAGACTCAGGTGTGCCTAGCACTGTTCTGAAACTCATTCATACCAATTACATGTCAGATGCACAAGTAAAGAAAAACTACAGTTAAGTTTCTAATAAGTAATTTGAACTGTTTTATTTTTAGCATATACCAAACAGATTACAAGCACTAAATATTTTGGACCCTGATGCTGCAAACTGATCTACACAGGTAGGTCTCCATTGACTTGAATGGGGCTTCCTATGGGATTAGAGCTTGATTTTGTATGTACTGGAAGGACTTTTACAATTGATGAAAGATATCCCTGAAACAGGATTTAATAAATTGATATTGTCACAGACCCAGACCAGTGGGATACAGGAGTCTGGTAGAGGGCAAATATACTGGTCACTGGATGAGTAGTTTTCTGTTCCCTGAGTGACAAGAGCAGGGGCTGCACTAGAATAATCAGGAACCTGTTAGAACCAATTAAGGCAGACAGGCTGATTAGATCACCTGCAGCCAATCAAGGCAGGCTAATCAGGGCATCTGGGTTTAAAAAGGAGCTCACTCCAGTTAAGTGAGGGGAGCCAGAGGAGAGGAGGTATGTGTGAGAGGAGCTGGGAGCAAGAGGCACAAGGGAGTGAGAGTGAGAGTGAGCTGCTGGAGGACTAAGGAGTACAAGCATTATCAGACACCAGGAGGAAGGTCCTGTGGTGAGGAGAAAGAAGGTGTTTGGAGGAGGCCATGGGGAAGTAGCCCAGGGAGGTGTAGCTGTCATGCAGCTGTTACAGGAGGTACCTGCAATCCACAGGGCCCTGGGCTGGAACCCAGAGTAGAGAGTGGGCCTGCGTTCCCCCCAAACTTCCCAACTCCTGATCAGACACAGGAGGAGTTGACCCAGACTGTGGGGAAGATCACTGAGGTGAGCAAATCTGCCAATAAGCACAGGACCCACCAAGGTAGAGGAGGAACTTTGTCACAAAATGTTAAATGTAATATTTTTGGACTAACATTACATTTTCAGCTTAGATTTCAGCCAAAAGTCAAGATCCTAAATTTAAAATGGTCATCAAGGTGCAAGTCAATTCATCAAAGCAACAAGATATATGAAAGTTATAGCAATGTTTATAAATATAAACATTCCTTACAGAGCAGACACTACCAAGGACTATTGTGGCATCTGATACATGGATCATGTAAATATGTATTTAAGTACTTTACAATGTGATTGTTGGAGCTACAATTACTATATTTGTAATGTAAGTACTGTAAGTATTTGTTTAGACAATATTTAGAGAAGCTAATGTTATGCACAGAGGATATAATTTGGTTTTACAATACACAGTATTTTTCATTTACAAGACAAAGTCCAGTAGTACAGTGATTGTATAGATAATGTAGCAGCCATTTCATTGATAAGTCATTCGGAGCATTTGATTTTACAATCAGTTTCACTGAGAAAGTGGCTGTTAGGTAGAATACCAGTTATGTAGCTAAGACTAATTTTGGGAGCTGGGATAAATTCCTGGCTCCACTGAAATCAACAGAAAAAATTCATCGACTTCACTGGACTCCGGGTAAGGATGAGCCTTAGTTTAAAAACTCATTCAAACATCAACACCTCTAACACTGCACTGGGTATGAACCAAAACCCTGGTGTGGAATGTGAACTCAGAATCTCCTGGCCCAAATAGGGAAGTCCTACTATCTGAACCACATAGACACTCTTAAAATCCTGAAAATGCAGGTAATTTATGTTCATGGTCCATTCCCACCTACCTTTCATAATTAATAATTTGATGACAGTGGGAGTTTCGTGCACATATCTGAGAGCAGATTTTGAGCCTTGGGCTATTTGTTTTTTTTTTAAGTAAGAAACCAAAGTGCTTGCAATTGTATAATACACACATCACATGTCAAATTCAGATCAAAGCAACTTCAGTTATGTGAGAACAGAAAGCATCTTAACCTAGTAAACTCCTATTTTTCCTCCAGGAATTTTCTACCTTCCTTGAAGAGCAGTTCCATAGTCCATGCTTTCAATATACACCCACTCTCTATGATCACGTTGCAGCCATCTTCCTTCCTGAGAAAGGCAGAATAGGGCTTTCTTTAGATTCTGCCAGCACTAGTGCTAATCAGCTGAAGAGGGGGCTTCCCTTCAAAGGCTGGGTCACCTCCTGCACAATGCCCAGACCAGAAACTGTGAGACCAGGACAGGGAATCGAAGCCAGGTATCCTATGATATTTCTTTTGTCACTTTGTAATTGCCTCACTAGATTTGCTCAAATATTTGTAGTGCTGGTTGAAAATTTTCTATCTAAACTCTTTTTTGACCAAAAATTGGGTTTTGACAAAATACAATTTAATCATGAAAAAGTCTGCTTTCTGTGGAAAATTTTGATTTTTTTCATTGAAAAAATGAATGTCTCCAAACTAAAATATTTCCATTTGGGAATGCTGCTGTGGTGCCCCATGAGAGCTGTAGTTCAGTTGTCATGTCTCCATTCTCCTATGTGGCCAAGGCACCCATATAGGACTACATTTTTCACTGTCAATCATGCCCAGGGACTCCCAGGATGGCCTGCTTCCCATCTCCAAGAGAAGAGACCATGGTGCTTCATGGGAGAAGTAATCTGTCCAGAGAGTTTGCAGAATTTTCTCCCATTTTTCAGACCAGTTCCATGTTTGTGACCGGCAGTGATGAGTCCACAGAAGACATATGCCTAAATACTACAGCTAGTGAGATTTTCCTTTAGCACAAGTAGTAGTAGTCTGTGATTTTGATCCTAATTTCTACTGTTGATGACTGTGAAATGTATATGGTTATAATAAGTATAGTGAGTGTAATAACTGATCACTGTGAATTTTGAGGCCACAGAATAGTTATGACTCAGATTACTTAAAGACCAAACTGATTTTTTGCAAGTGCTTATACCTCAACATTATACCCAAGTTACAAACCAAAGGGAATTTTTACTCCCTAAACTCTGGAAAAACAGGATTCATGGTGGAAATGCCAGCAAATCTACCAGCAAATTGGTGTCAGTGAGTTGTGCCATCACAGATGAGCCTTTTTTTTAAAAAAGAGGATAGAAATGTTTATCTCAATTCACTTTTACATCAGGCCCATTTTTTTCTTAAGATGCTCTAAGAAATCATTATGAGAGGGTAATGACTTAGTTAAACAAGGCCTTGCAGATCTGCCACTTTGCCAAGTCATGAACACCTACAGCTGCTTCCTAACATGGGCACCTTATTTGCCAACAATTAATAAAGGGGCTTTGAGGACCCTAAACTGAAAATTGGCTGGCCCTAAAATCCACTAAAAATTATCAGGAAAAAAATAGCTGGATAGTCTTTTTCCTTACTCTGATATCATTCTCCATCTTTGCTGCAGTGAGCATGGTAACATTAAAATCAGAAATAAACTTCCATGCTCCAGAATTTATTATACAGGGAAGATCGCTAAAGAAATGGTGGATTATATAAATATTGACAAGTACGACCATAGACAAATTGGCTTAAATCCCAAATTGCTTTGAAATGGTAAATTTCCTTACTATTTTTGTGTATTTTAATCTGCACGGCACACCTGTAAATCATACTCTTCACTACCGATTCGCCATATGACCCTTCCATGTACTCATAGCAATTCCTATGTGCCTGACAGAGAGAAAGTACTACTTCTATTCCATACACAGACAGCAGTAGGTACTTCTAGGCTTTCAAAAATGCTACTCTGGTTCTGCCATGGTAAATCTTGAATGTCTAAAAGATAGAGCAATCAGAACCTCATATGAAGGGTAACTCAGAAGACTAAATGGATACCTCCTGACCTTGTTTTCTGGAATACCGAGGAATAATTGACAACCCATGCTGATGCTCAAACATTGCATCATTTCTAGAAATAAATTCCTATGTAGTGCATACTGCAGCAGTAAGACTCAACACTATGATGCTAAAGCCAGCTAACAGCAGACTAAATGTGCCCTTTTCACTAGTTACCCATGTTTTGTTGTTGTTGTTTTGGATAGTCATTAGGAGTTAATCATGCCTCAGTCAGATACTGAAATAGAAAAGATCATGTGAGAAGCAAGGATGAAAGTAAAGATGGGTCAAGTTCTCCTATTCACTACTGGGAAAAGATAATGTATCATGGTCATGACTCCATAGTTTAGTTGTTTGCAACTATTCCTGAAGGAGTCCCTGTTCTAGTGGATTGACAGACAGGGGCACTACTCTCATGTCCCTTCACACCCTGGCATCTTTCTTTTCATACATTTTTGCTCCCCTCTTTTTCTCTCTCCGTTATTCCACTCCACCCCTTTTTTTTTGGTCTCCACTCTGTTCCTCACTCAGAAGAAGGCTACATGCTGTTTGGAGTAGAGTCATCACCTGGTGACTCCAGCCATATATGCTCTGAGTCTTACAGCTTAGCTGAGTGTTATGGGCACAAAGGAGAGAAGCTTGGGCATGTGAGCAACTGCCTGAATCTGCAGCCCTATATATGTGAGCTGCTCTTGTGGCTAGCTGCATTAGGGGTCACTGTGAGAACATGGATGGAAAGCAGAGGGCTTTCTAGGAGGCACTTGCTACTTTACTCATATTATCAAGACCATGTTTGTCTTGGGAGGTAGAGAATCTCCAGTGTTATGCAGCTTTTACCATCCCTACTGTTTAACATCCCAAATCATTAACAGAACAGCTGGGTAGTTTTACAGAGAACCAAAATGTTTGAAAAAGCATTTCCTCTTTTAATTACTGTATCTGTCAGGATCCAATGTGACAGGTAGGATCACAGAAACCCCCTTGGGATCTGCCACCTGATGTGCCAAGACTACTTCTGCCCCTGCTTTCCCTGCCAGCTCAAGACTCCAGCACCCTGTCCTGCTGAGCCAGACACTCCCATCTGCTCCAACACAGATCCAGGGTCTGAATTACTTGCCCCAAGGCTGCAGGTTTACCTGAAAGCAGCTAACAGAAGTGTTCCTGTCTTTAACACTCAAATGGCCACCTCCCAATGGGGTCTAAACTCAAATAAATCCGTTTTACCCTGTATAAAGCTTATACAGGGTAAACTCATAAATTGTTCGCCCTCTATAACACTGATAAAGAGATATGCACAGTTGTTTGCTCTCCCAGGTATTAATACATACTGAGTTAATTAATAAGTAAAAAGTGATTTTATTAGATACAGAAAGTAGGATTTAAGTGGTTCTAAGTAGTAACAGACAGAACAAAGTAAGTCACCAAGCAAAATAAAATAAAATGCACAAATCTATGTCTAATCAAACTGAATACGGATAAGATCCTCACCAGTTCCAGAATGCTCCCTTTTACAGACTAATCTCCTTTTAGCCTGGGTCCAGCAATCACTCACACCCCTTGTAGTTACTGTCCTTTGTTCTAGTTTCTTTCAAGTATCCTGTGGAGTGGAGAGGCTCTCTCTTTAGCCAGCTGAAGACCAAAATGGAGGGGTCTCCAAGATCCCCTCCTCATTCCTACGCAAAGTCCAGCTCCAAGGTGGAGTTTAGGAGTCACCTGGGCAAATCACATATCCACGCATGACTCACAGTTTTTACAGGTAGCATCCATTGTTTACCTTGAACGTCCTCAAGTAGACTTCTTATGTGGATTAGAGCATTCCAAGATCCATTGTCCTTTAAGTGTTTCTTGATTAGGTACTTAATTTCAACATTCCTTTCTCCAAGAACTGAGCAAATGCTCTACTAAGGTTATTTAGAAATGAAGCCAGTACACAGCCAACATTCATAACTTCGAATACAAAAATGATACATGCATACAAATAGGGTTTATACATTCAGTAGATCATAACCTTTGAGATATGTTACATGGCATATATAGCATAAAACACATTCTAAGCATATTTCCGTAAAGTCTTATGGGAGGTACCGTCACGCCCTCCCCCTGAGCTTACTGCCAGAGACTTGGACACTGTCCATGGCGGAGGCAATACATGTAAAATCCCTGTTTCTTTGGTCACACTCCTTTTCAGTATCTTTAAACCATATGATGTCATTCCTAAGGGTCCTAGCCAGTTTTGGGGTTCCTGGTTCCCACATGCCTGAAAACAGATTGGGGTGTAGTATTGCTAACAGAACGCAGACAGCAGTATCTGTTAAAGTGGAGGTGTCCTGGCATTTAGCCACCAATGCCATAAGGTGGTGTGCCTCAGTTTCCTCTTTCACACAGCAGCATGGGCCTGTTATGCTCCTGCTGCTGTGCCAAGCTTCCAGTCTGTTTACAGGTTCAGGCTGAAAAGTGACATGCTTGTGGGACTGTCCTGTCACCATCCCTAGCATATACAACAGTTTCTTCCACAAAGCAGTTATGTCCCACATCTTTGAAGGGTTTACCAGTAGTATGAATTCCTTTGATGAATTAGCAAAAGACACAAGGTTAACAGCAAATCTACGGTGGACAGGCTTCGTTCAATCAGTTTGACTTGTTTAGCGTCTACTGCATTTTCTCAGTTCTCTGTGCCCTCTGGTAGACACTCTGATGCAGATTCTTCTGCCTCTTTGGGGAAAGCTTCTAATTCAGGCATGTGTTTGGGTCTTTGGCCAGGAAAGTGTGTACTACAATCATGCCACCCCTTGGCCCCTCCCTCTGGAATTTCTCTGTGCTGGAACCCACTGCCTTGTGAAGTTCCACCCATGCAGAGATTTTTCCCCTCCTGTCTTGGAGAGAGAGTTTTATCTCTTACAAGTGTAGCAAGAACAGCATCTTTCAATGAGGTGCTCTGGATCCCTTTGGGCACCCCACTTTCAGTTCCCAACAGGTCAGTTGGATGCAGCCCTGCCTCCAGGAGACCTGACCCTCAAGTTTCCCTTAAATCCTGATCTACAAGAGAGGGGGCTGGTATTTTAAATGCAGATTTTCACCCTCCTTCTGGGAAAGTCCCTTCCTACAAAAGGTGGGCGGACTCTGTGCCCTCCCCTCACCTTCCATATGGGCTTCCCTCTCTGGGCTCGCCTCTGGGTCAGACACTCCTGTGTCCCCTGAAAGGGAAGGTGACCCTACCTGGCTATGGCAGACTCTTCACTGGCCAGCAAAATTCCCCCCTTTTCACTCAAGTTGGGTTTGCTTCCAGCTACAGAGATCTTGGGGTCTGTTTCCACTGCAGCGGTCACCAGGACCCCAACTTCTACCTTTGGGACACACCCCTCTGTGCACCCCAGGGCAGGCCTTGCCCCCTACTAACCTGGAACTTCCTGGCAGTCAGCAGCCGGGGTGGCCCCCCTGTTACAAAGTGGTACATCCCCCTCCTCCAGGGAAATGATTACTGGACAGGAGCCGGCTTCGTCCAGCCCCTCCTTCTGGAATATCTCTTGAGCCCCGGGGCTACAGGAACTGGCTACAACCATCCCTGCGCCCAAAGCTGCATTCTTTACTGCTGCAGAGGAAACTAAGGCCATGGCTACACTTACAGTTCTGCAGCGCTGGTAGTTACAGCTGTGTTCGTACAGCTGTGTAGGGCCAGCGCTGCAGTGTGGCCACACTGACAGCTACCAGCGCTGCAGTGTGGCCACATTTGCAGCACTTGCAGTGCTGTTGGGAGTGGTGCATTGTGGACAGCTATCCCAGCATTCAAGTGGCTGCAACGTGCTTTTCAAAAGAGGGGGGTGGGGTGGAGTGTGACAGGGAGCGCGGAGGAGACAGACAGAATGGATTTTTGGAGTTGACACTGTTCTCAGCTCCCTGCCTTGCAAGTTCTAAGGACTGGAAGATACACAGTGCCTACCTTCAAATCATTTTAAAAGTTTTGACCTTTCCCCCACCTGTCTCTTATTCACTAAATGCTAATTATGCACTCCTAAATAGCCGTCAGACCACATAAACAGTTGCTCAACATTACCCCTCCCCCCTCTCTCCTCAAGCAAACAGCTTTGAACATTCCAAAGCAATTCTCCTGCCTTCGCTGGCTCGCTCGCTGGAGCAAAGAGCAGCTGTGTTTGTTTTTTAGCAAGTAGCTACTGGGAGATCGGAGTTCAGCCATTCTTCTGGTTTGTTGTGGACAGGAATTCTGGGATATCTCCTTATACCCCAGAGGCCAATAAAAGCGCTGGTGGTGTCCACAATTGCTGACCAGCGCTGCATCACCAGCGCTGGAATTGCTACACCCAAGGCAGACCAGGTGTACAGCCAGTGCTGCAACCAGGGAGTTGCAGCGCTGGCTGTGCTTTGCAAGTGTGGCCACATCCTGAGTTGCAGCTCTGTAACCCCCTCACCAGCGCTCCAACTCTCCAGTGTAGCCAAGCCCTAAGAGACACTCTCCTATTCCCCCAGCAGTCCATGTGACTTCATGCCCCCCTCCAGGGCTTTTAGCACAAAATTTCTTCTCACTGCTAACCAGCCCTGGGACAGATTCTGCCACATTAAAGAAATCATTCCCCAGTAGAAATGGTGCAAAATTGTGTGCCACCGTTGCAACAGTCAGTTCAGCTTGCAAATCTTTAGTTTGCATGTATATCTTAGCTAAAGGTGCAAAGACTTTGTAACTCCCTATCAGCTTTAATTCTGCCATTTTACCTGGCAACAAATCCTTCTCCTGGATCAGGTCCCTCCTGACCACAGAAATCTTACCATGTCCTCAGTCCAAGAAGCACTTCACCACTGATTTTAACAGCATGCATATGCTCATTGCTTGGTTGTGTGGAAGCAAGCTTTACAAATCCTGTGTGGAAAGAGGCCACAGCCTGGCTCTGAGAAGCTGCAGCTTCATGTGTTACTTGTCACAGCTTGCTCTTTTCTGGAGGGAGAAGATGCCTCCTTCACTTTGCATGAAGGAATGAGGGAATATCAACTCTTCATTTCACCCTCCTGTGACAGAGCCAAAGAATGGGGGTTGGTGCAGCCCATCTTTGTCTTGTAGACACGTTGCATCTCTTCCCCTAAAAGAAAATCTCTGAAATATTGGTATCTCCTGTTCTATTTTTCATCTTGTGATCCAAAGTTGGAAACCTCTGCCGATATAAGAATATAACAGTCTATAGACAGACTGATTAAGTATTTTAAAAAATGACAGCTGTAAGTCTAGACTGCAAATGCTTGGTCCTGGAAATCAAATAAACGTATTAGATGACTCATCTTTAGTTTTCTCAAAAATAACTGTATGCTCTCCTCTAATCATGTTTTATAAACATAATCTTTCTGTGTATTCTGCATAGAGTATTTCAAAGATCTTTGAACATACAATGGACTAGCATGTATTTGGTGCAATAAAATATGCATCAATATCTAGACACAGTCCACTCTGATTATTTTCAGCCAGAATTTCTCTTAGAACTCAGTGAGAGAGCCTGAGAGACGATAATCTTCTAACTAGGTTCCAAAGATCCCAAAGAAGAAAAATTTTCTTGTCTTGTGCACTCTGCCTCCTTTTGGCTTATCTTTCTTACCTAGACTTAGCCACTTAAAATGCATGTCCATATTTTGTGTAACTCAGGATTGGCTTAGTTAGATCAGTAGAAATGGCTCAGACCTTAAAATAATAATGAATACATTATTCCATTCATGAAATGACCTCTGAGCAATTCTTTAAGTATGCCAGGCTTTTTTTTTCTGGAAATGAATGATGTTGTCTTTTGTGTGTCAGAGTGTGGTATCTTGATCATAATAAGAGGTATAGGTCATTATATCCAGTCTCAAGAACTATACAACATATAGCCTGCCTGCTAATTTCAAGTTACAAATTTTATGGATTTATGGTTAGGACCAAGACTCAGGAGACCTGGCTCTGGCACTGATTCCTGGCTCCTGGCTCTGGCACTGATCTTCTCTGTGACGACTTCACTTTTCTATTTATATTGCAAGCTTTCTGAGGCACGGAGTGTCATCATGTGTTTGTACAGTGTCTAGCCCAAATATCAGCTGGAGTCTCTAGCTGCTACCGTAATACAAATAATAATTTACATACTATATAAGCTTCAGCTTAAGTGGTATTTCACTCTTTATGTGTATTTCAAGTTATATTGTAGCTTAGTTTGTGGGCACGGTTCTTTTATTCTTTTCACTAATGTGGTAAAAATATTAATTATGGGCCATGTCCATAAAATACAAACAGTATAATAAGTTATTATTAAATTTTCAGTCTGCACTGTTTCCGTCTTTTCATTCTTACCATGGAATATTCAGCTGAATGAATTTTAACCCTCCCCCCCAGTATCTTCTTCATGATCACAGCCTCATTCTACTATACACTTCCTGAGTAGTGTCGGCCATGTTACATCCCCACTATGTGCCCCATTTTTTCCTTTTGTAAAATGAGATTATAATACTTCCTTACCTCCTTACTCTGAGGCTTAATCCACTATGGTCTGTAAAATGCTTAAGAATCCTTTGATAAGTGTACAGTACATATGTCTATAATATTACCATGTGCAGTGTTTCTGTACATGTGTCGATCTCAGGATATTAGACAGAGAAAGTGAGTGAGGTAATATCTTTTATTGGACCATCTTCTGGGTGAGGTAATATTTAGAATAGTAATAATTAGAAGTTGGTCCAGTTAAAGATATTACTCACCCACCTTGTCTCTCAAAATATTAGTTGTATTATTTATTTATTTCTAACATTGCAGAAATTATATTACAATGACATCTTTATATTATATGACATCTTTAGGATTTGTGCAACAACCAAAATAAGAAACCGCTGGTTTTGGAAACAGGCTTCTCTGTTTACTTTTCTAAAGTGTCCTTATTTAACCCAATTGCAGTTTCCCTTTCCCTAGTAACCACACATTCACCTCAACATGATCATGTTTGTTTTTCTTCTTGCTTTCCCTTACAATTTGTTGTGACCAGAATTGTTAAATATTGTATAAATCAGACAGTCAAACCACAAAGGCAGCATATGCTGATTTCAGCAGAAATTCCATCTCCAGTTCCTTTGCTGTGCCTGGGTAACTTTGCAAAACATCCTAGGGGCTGTATGATCACCCACTTTTGGCTTTGAGTTTGGGATACTTTGCCCTGAGGTCAGTAGGGAATGACTACAGAGCAGAAGCAGAAGGCTCAGCCTGTGAAGGAGAGAAAGCAACTCACTCTCAAGTGATTCTATCTGATTGACACTTGGTCTCAGGTTCTCTAGAGTGACATGTGCAGGTCTTCACAGCTCACAGTGCCAATGTACAGATGGGGGAGATTGCCATACTAATCCCTCCAGACATAGGTGCCGACTTTCTAATTTTCCCAGGGGCGCTTGAGCCCCCCACTCTGCCTCAGGCCCCACCCTGCCTCTTCCCGCCCCGTTCCACCTGCCCCCTGAGCACACCCTGCCTTTGTTTAGCCTCCTCCTACCCGCACCACCTGCACATCGCTGAACAGATGATCCGCGGTGGGCAAGAGGCACTGGGAGGATGGGGAGGAGCTGATCAGCAGGGCTGCCAGCCGTGCTGAGCACCCACTATTTTTTTTCTTGTGGGTGCTCAAGTCCCAGAGCACCCAGAGAATCGGCACCTGTGCCTCCAGATATAGTGATGAGAAGCATAAGTAACATCTAAACACCTCCCAAATCTTGCAGAATTGCTCTTTCACCTTCTTTCTTCTCATCCTGTATCAGAAGTAGCTTATACATCGTTTTAATTGTATGAGTGAAGAGCTTTTTGAGGAAAGTCAAGTGAAAGAAATGGGTCTTGCATTTTGTTCTAAATACAGTGATGCCAACGGCCATTTTGATCTTTTTGGGTAATTAGTTCCATGGTACGGGTCCAGTTCCTGTGGAAGCTCTGAGTCCATGGTCACAAGTTTTCCCTATTTCAGTCAATAGTTTCATGGTTCTGGTGTAATATAGCTGTTGTGGGTCATCACAACTATGGAGGGAGAGGTAATTTCTTGGAAAAAGAACAGGAGTACTTGTGGCACCTTAGAGACTAACAAATTTATTTCAGCATGAGCTTTCGTGAGCTACAGCTCCCTTCTTCGGATGCATAAAATGGAACACACAGACAGGAGATATTTATACATACAGAGAACATGAAAAGGTAGAAGTATGCAAACCAACAGGAAGAGTCTAATCAATTAAGATGAGCTATCGTCAGCAGGAGCAAAAAAACTTTTGAAGTGATAATTAAGATGACCCATAGAAGGTGTGAGGAGAACTTAACATAGGGAAATAGATTCAATTAGTGTAATGAGCCAACCATTCCCAGTCTCTGTTTAAGCCTGAGTTAATTGTATCTAATTTGCATATTAATTTGAGTTCAGCAGTCTCTCTCTGGAGTCTGGTTTTTGAAGTTTTTTTGTTTCAAAATTGCCACCTTCAAGTCTGTCACTGAGTGGTTAGAAAGGTTGAAGTGTTCTCCCACTGGTTTTTGAATGTTATGATTCCTGATGTCAGATTTGTGTCCATTTATTATGATATTGGACTTTATCAGGAGAGACTTTGAATTAGCTTCTTTATTGAATAGAGAGGCAGTACAGCATGCAGAGCACTGGTGTGACAGGCTAACAATGACCTATATTGCTGAACAGCCAGACTGCTGTATTTTGCACCAGCTGAAGCTTTCTGAGAAGGTATGGTTTCATCCCTATACAGGAGTTTCAATAATCAAGCCTGGAGGCCATGAATGCATGGATCACAATGGCCAGGTCTGGGTTGGATAATTTGCATCATAATCTCCTGGCCAATTGCAGAGAGAGACATGTGGGTTTTCCTGCTATTGCTATTTGGGCATCCTAAACCACTGAGGAGTCCAATGCTGAACATCTCTTTAACAAGCTGAAAGCACGTGGTGCCTTCAATAGAAAAGGAAAGTTCTTAGAAGTGCTTTTGGTTTCCTAAGAAGCAACACTGCAGTTTTGCCTGGGTTCAGGTTTAGCCAGTTACTCTTCATGCGGGTAATGGTCTTGGATAGGCATTAACAGAGTTGGGAAACAGTACTGTTTCTGTATGATGTAAAGAGGTAGCTGGGTGTTGCCCATGTACTGCTGGCACTATCACCTGGATTTCACTAGCTTTCCTAATATCTCTATATTGACAGGGCCAGATTAAGGTTCTGAGGGGCCTCAGGCTAATGGGAGGGAAGGGCATAAGTATGAATTACATATTGCAAAAAAATTATGAAGTCATCAAACATTTATCTACATACATATTTACATATTATTTATTTATGCAAAATTTACAAGTTTATTCTACTGTCACTACGCTCAGCTCTTCAGACAGATACTTCTGAGTAAGAGGTAGCACAAGGGATGCTCCGCTGTCCTTCTCTTAGGCCTCCTTCCTCCTAGGTAGTGGAGTGCTCATCTGTATGAGGATGAACACTGCAACATTCCCAATCATTCTAAACATTTAAAAAACATTTTAAAAACCGTATTTACTTTACAACAATAATTTAGTTATATATGATAGACTTGTAGAAAGAGACCTTCTAAAAACGTTAAAATGTGTTACTGGCAAGTGAAACCTTAAATTAGAGTGAAGAAATTAAGACTCAGCACACCACTTCTGAAAGGTTGCTGACCCCTGGCCTAAGGCTATAGCCTTATTAGCCTATGTGTTAACTCAGCCCTGCATATAGACTTGGTATAATGTGGGGAAGAGGACTGAGCCTTGTGACACCTCTACAGGTGAGGGCTCTGGTGGTGGAGGAACAGTTCCCCTTAATAACTTTCTGGATTTGGTCTAAGAGGAAGAACCCGAACCATCTCAGGGCATTTCTGTTAAACTCTACAGTAGTGGGGCTCAAACTTTTCCTGTCATGCCCCTCTCTCACCAGTAATGGAATCTGTCCACCCCCACTCCCATTACTGCCCAGCCAAGGCTTCCTCAGCAGAGAAGCTTGGGTTGAAGGCGGAGCTGGGGGCAGAACTGTGAATACAGGGTATCATAAACAGATAATTCAGGGTTAATGCCTCTTTTACCTGTAAAGAGTTAAGAAGTTCACCTAGCCTAGCTGACACCTGACCAATGGGGGAACAAAATGTTTTAAAAGAAAGGAGGGAAGTTTTCGTTTGTTTTAGTCAGTTTCAGTTTCAGCCAGAGTGAAAAAGATCAAGGAACCAGCCTCTTATCAGAATAGTAAGTTTTAGAAAGGGATAAATAGGTTTATGTTTATTTTCTTTGTAACTTGTCTTGGTACCATTAAGGGAATTATCAGATTTGGGTATTCTTGTGTGTATTAAAGTTTTTGCCCAGGGGAACATCCTCTGTGTTTTGAATCTGCAGTCTGTGAGAGTCGCTGGTATGCTAATCTCTCCCAGAGAGTTTTCTTTTACCTTTCTTTTCTTCAATTAAAAGCCTTCTTTTTAAATACCTGATTGATTTTTTCCTTGTTTTTAGATCCAAGGGGGTTGGATCTGGATCCACCAGGAGTTGGCGGGGATGGGTAATTTCTCCTTGTTTTAAGATCCAAGGGGTTTGGATCTGTGTTCACCAGGAAATTGGTGAAGTCTCTTAAGACTACCCAGGGAAGAAAAGTAGTGCTTGGGGGTGGTGGCAGCAATACCAGATCTAAGCTAGTAATTAAGCTTAGAAGTGTCCATGCAGGTCCCCACGTCTGTATCCTGAAGTTCAGAGTGGGGAAGAAACCTTGACAAGGAGAAATGCTGGGGCTAGATGCAGAGCTAGCCTGGGGGTCTGAGAGGGAATGAGGGCAGAGCTGGACTGAAGGCAGAGCAGAGGGCGGAGAGGAGCTGCAGCTGGGGTTGGAGCTGGTGTGGAGGCAAAGTAGGGCTGGACGGTGTTTCCTCCCCACCCCCCATGGAGCTGGCCCTGGCCCCACCACATGCCCGCCTGAACATTCCACTGACAATCTGGGTACCACTATTCTACAGCCTCTTGGAGACTGGATGGGAATATTTAGTAATCAGTGGTATCAAATGCTACAGAGACCATGAGTGTCTTTCCCTTGTATATGGATAGCAGAAGAACAAGTGTTGTCTCAATAACATGCTCTGGCCTGAAGCTTGACTGAGGATCCTCAATACTGACATTTCAGAAGTGTTAGTGGGCATGACCTGTGATGTGTTTGTTTTGCGAATGACAAAAAAACAATGTCACAAATCCAACACCTTTCACAAGAACTAATTTAATTTGAAAAGACTGTAAAAAAGGACCCAACTTGCCCCCAAACATTAGCACAGAGTTCCCATACCAGTCATCTGAACTGGCAACTCACTGCACGTTTCCACCTTCAGGTTGTTATGTCTGACACATTTTACAGATTCTGAAATCTTCCTGCAAAGCAGCATTGGGTTACATTCTAGTCTGACACTACTGTAATTCCAGACCCCCTGTACTGGGATAGATTTACTTGAAATTGATACATTTCCTTATTGTCAATAAGATTCCTTATTGGCAGAAGCTGCAACGGGATGGCAATTGCTTTGCCAGCTCATTTTTTGTCTTGGATTGGTGCTGGGGCATTTTTTTGGATGGCTTCATTTGCAGTTTGTGGCCCTTCAAGTTAAGACGATGGAAGGGAATAAATGATCATTTTCCAGCTTTGTGTTACCACCGTGCCCTCGGTTATATGAGGACTCCTCTATCCCATTTTGATCTGCAGCTACATTTTCTATTCTATTTGCTGGTTCTTAAAAGATCAAAAGCCTTTTTTTTTTAATGTTTAGAAAAGCACATTAATTACCCCGACAGGTTTGGTTTGCTGAAGGTTGTGTGTATTATCCATTTAGCTGGAGGTTTATCATGCTGTCATAATAATTCATCAAAGAAATCACAGTTTGCTGACAACGCTGGTCAACTGATGTGACCCACAAGGGACCACCTGTGGTGGACCTAATGAAACCGCCTGTAGCTCTTACTCCAGCATTTCTGGCATGCTTTATGTGCTACTGCACCTCAGGCACATGTTATGTATCTTCCACCAGACCTTCAAGAGACAAGCAGAGTGATTCAGAGAGTGCTGATAAACGTAGAAGATATGACTCACAGCTGCCCATGTCACCTTTTCTTCTGAGGTTACCATGGCTGTAAACAAGGGAGAATAGCAATGGCCAGACAATCAATTTACAGAACACTGAAAAGGTCAAGATATTATAGTATGCTGTATTGCACAGAATATATGAGGTACTAAAATTCCGATGCTTCATTCTTATGACAATAATTGCAGTGCAAGGTTAGAGTGGCACAAAATTCAAGTGTTGTGACAAGTACGCATAGCAAATCCATACCTATTTCAATTACATGCTTACTGCACTACTTTTGTCTGGTGCTCTTTGGACCATTAATATTTAGGTATTGTGTCTGAGCACAAGCAGCTTATTTGACCAGCAGTTCAAGCTGGAAATTGTAATATTTGTTTTGTTTCCTACAAGACTGACATTATTCTGGTTCTGAAATGTGGGGTAACCTTAATCAACCTGTCACCTGCTATAGTGGAGGAAGTATTCACTTTTTTCCCCTCTCCAGCCTCTTCTCCTTCTCTCTCTTCTGCTTTCCAATTTTCACTTCCATTCTTTCACGTATTATTCCTCATTGTGGGAGAAAGGAGTTCTATTGGCTTGATTTTGACTAGCTGTTCCTTTTTAACTGGGGCCAATCCCTCCTCTATGCCCAAATCATCAGCATGACTGCAACTTGGCCTGCCTCCATCATTTGGGTCTTTGGGACAGAATATTCCACTTTTTAAGCTCATGGCTCCAGTCAACTTTGAACAGATGGGTTATGGGAGTGGACATGGACAGCACGGACTGTCTCTGGAGTTCCAGAATCTTGCACATTTCTTCTTTATCACCTCATAAATCAAACCATCCTGAAGGAAGTCTCACATATCCAAATGCTAGGGGTAATAGAATCTGCCCCTCAAGACAAAAGGTACCCAGAGCTCTACTCCATAATAGCATAGTTTGAAAAAAAAAATCAGGAGGAATTCAGGCCATCTTAGCCTGCAAGAGCTGATGGGGTTAGTTAAAGGAGATTAAATTTATGTCTGAGACTCCAGCTTCCATTATCACTGCATCTCTCCAGGAGACTTTCTGAGTTCGGTGGATCTCATGGAAGCTTATTTGTATCTTCCAAGCAGACCTAGTCATCAGCATTTTTTCCCATTTTGCTACAAAAACTCTGCTATAAAAAAGTTACTAAGAGTGTTGTACAAGCTTGTTTCTAACGTTAACCTCCCAGCATCACCAAATGGCACTTCAGAGTACTTTTGCTTTGTAATAATGAAAATGTAACTTTTATAATGGCCAGTGGTTATTGTAGTTGTGCTATAACAGTTTATAGGGTTATTTTAATCTAAAATACATTGGGTTTTGCTTCTTAGGTCTCTATTTGCTTTAAAGTTTTTGTAAATGAAGCATAAGTGAACTAGAGCGCATTTTCTGTGAATCTGAGGTTGAAAGTGCAAGCCAGGGTCTGAATGAGCTCTCCCTTGCCATCTATTGACAAACTGGGAGAAAATATCTCAGGAGCAGACTATATTTGCATAGATACACCTACTTTGCCTATGTGATCAGCAGACAGACCTGTTTTGCCCAAGTGATCAACCCAGCTGTTCTGGGTTAAAATTCACTTTAGTCCTGAATGCAGGGGTAATGAAATTATTATTTCTTATTGTATCTATGGGCCAGCAGAACTGTACTTAATATGCCCTAATTCAGAGAGTCATCCTAAACTGAACCTCACTTGCCAAGCAGGGGGTAGTGATGTCGCTGCCAAGTGGCCCCTAGAAGTAATAGGGGTAGGTGTTCATATGTAGTATGAGGACTCTATTTAATTATTACTAAGTATTGTTTGATTCTCTAGTGCTTAATAACAGAACTGGTAAGACTCAAGTTTGAGTTCTTGTTTATACTCACTGATCACTAGAACTGAGAATGCTGATGGGCAGTTTTAGGAGACTGAACCTTAGGCCTGGTGTGGTGGAAGACAATGCAGAGGGTAAAGCAGCAGTGAGGTTCCCCACTACATAGTGAAATCAGTAAGAACTGATATTGTTAAAAACTGGTCTAAGTGGTGGAACCTCAGAGCACTGAGGGGCAGAGGCAGCACCAGGGGAGTTGCTCAAAGTCCCCCTCTCCTTCAGGAGTGGCAGGCGAGCCCATGGGAATGCAATCCTGAATTCTGGGACTTCACTGATCTTGGACAACTAACCACTGTGAGTGAGGTGCAGCAGAGGGAAAGGGAAACGGTAAGTTAAAAGGACATTTGTCCATCAGACTTTCACACTGCAAGGTGGGAAACTGAGGCGAGGAACTACTGCTCAAGATAGTGTGAGGTAGATGTTTACTTATGGTTTGCATACTTTTGAATTGTTGTTGTGGTGTTTTTCCAAATTAATGTTGTGTTGCTTCTGCTCTTAATAAAAGTTTTCTTTTGTTACAGTGCTTGTGAGTGGGGAAGTATTGTCAAGTAGGGTTTAGTTTCCCTAGATTTTTGGGTAAGGGCTAGAGCTGGTTCTGGTTTGTAAAGTTAGAAGGAACCCCTAGATATAGAACCTGGCCCTTTATGCTTCCTATACCACCTGGCAGAAAGATTACAAAAGTAATAGCTCAAAATCAAAGAGGACTCTTCAGCAGCCAATTTGGATCCCCAGCTGAGTATCCCTTCACTTGAAGATAGCACATAGAACATCCAGGGTATGGGACTGAGAGAAACTGCAGCAATTGGGAAATGGAAGATCCTAGAAAGACTAAGACTATAAAAAGAACTGAGCAAACTGGTAAAAAGCTGTGAATTTGAATTAAGGGAGCTGAGAGTTGACCCTTTCCTCAGAGTCAGACTGGCATTACCAATATTATATCAGCAGCTGACAGTCATTATTAAGGTTCCCTGACACTTCCAATTATAAGGACCTGTTTTTTCAGTCATTTATAACTTTGCCAAATTTCAGACATTTAGGCAAGGGAAAATACATTGTTTTTCCCATGTTGAAAAATTTTGGTGACATTTTCTTTGAACAGATTCACTTCCTGTGTGCATTGGAGCAAGGACCTGAAATTTGGTCTTTGTGTCAGGAATGTGTCTTTTTATTGTCTCTGTGAAAATCCACCCAAATTTGGCCTACTTACAAGATTTTGAAAAATCTCAGTTTGTGCATGCTGGGTAGAGATTTCTTTGATTATTAGCAGCTTGAGCCACTTACAGCTCCTAGTACTGAGCAGACTGTACAGATTAACTGAACATGCTTTCTCAGTCCAGGGCTACAGGGGCAAAACTGGAGTTTCCCTGGAATGACCGCTCCTTGCGGGCGTAGGGTTGAGTAACCAGAAGTGAGACTCTAGGGAATCTATTGCTCATGTGCCCTCAGTGTCCCCCCTTGCTGGCACCCAGGCAGCATGGAGATCAAAACTGTGATTCAAATAGATGTAAGCAGAGTCAGGATGAGCCCTACCCTGACATCTGGTGGTGAATTATGGGGAGTGTGGAAAGGAATTTCAGGTATTTGCATTGGCACACCCACCTCACTTAGCATAGACCACGGCAGCCTGGGATGGTTATTTTGACAGCTCTGGGATCCCCAATTTCTTTGTTATTGGGGCAGGAGGAAAAAAAAGTGCTGTCACCCTAATTATGTGAATGAGGAACTACGAGACTGCTTTATGACAGAAATAACTCAACCTCAACCAAGTAGTACTTGCTAGACAAGGGACATGGGTTCCAAAACCCAGTGAACTGAGAGAGGTTGGGGATTGGTGTGCACATGATGGTATGGGCCCCTTTTGAGGGCCTGGAACACCAATTGCACATCCTCCTGTTATAACCTTAGTCCCAGATCTGGACCTTAGCGTCCAAAATATGGGGGTTAGCATGAAAACCTCCAAGCTTAGTCACCAGCTTCGACCTGGTACCTGCTGCCACCACCCAAAAAATTAGAGTGTTTTGGGGCACTCTGGTCCCACTGAAAAACCTTCCCTGGGGACCCCAAGACCCAAATCCCAAATCTCATAACAAAGGGAAATAATCCTTTTTCCCTCCCCCCCCCTCCAGGTGCTCCTGGAGAGATACACAGACACAAGCTCTGTGAATCCAAACAGAGTGACTTCCCCTCTCCGTTCCCGGTCCTGGAACAAAAAGGACTTTCCTATTCCCCCAGAGGGAATGCAAAATCAGGCTAGCCAATTCAACACACACCGATCTCCCCTGATTTCTTCCTCCCACCAATTCCCTGGTGAGTACAGACTCAATTTCCCTGAAGTAAAGAAAAACTCCAACAGGTCTTAAAAGAAAGCTTTATATAAAAAAGAAAGAAAAAATACAAATGGTCTCTCTGTATTAAGATGATACAATACAGGGTCAATTGCTTAAAAGAATATTGAATAAACAGCCTTATTCAAAAAAGAATACAAATCAAAGCACTCCAGCACTTATATTCATGCAAATACCAAAAAAAAGAAACCATATAACTTACTATCTGATCTCTTTGTCCTTACACTTAGAAACAGAAGATTAGAAAACAGAACTACTTCTCCAAAGCTCAGAGAAAGCAGGCAGCCAGCAAACAAAGACCTCAGACACACAATTCCCTCCACCCAAAGTTGAAAAAATCCGGTTTCCTGATTGGTCCTCTGGTCAGGTGCTTTAGGTGAAAGAGACATTAACCCTTAGCTATCTGTTTATGACACGCCCCCCAAATTGCAGACAGTGGGGAAGCTCACTGGCGGCGATTTCCTTCTAGAACTTGAAAATAAACAGATTACTACAACACATGCACCTTTACATATACCCCTAAGTATATAACTAACAGACTTCTACATTTTAAGAACACTTTTTAACTACTGGATTCTGGGAAACTCTCACGGGAGAATGCATCAGCAACTTTGTTAGAAGCTCCTGTGATGTGTTGAATTTCAAAATCAAAATCTTGGAGAGCTAAACTCCAACGAAGAAGTTTCTTGTTGTTCCCCTTGGCAGTATGAAGCCACTTTAGTGCAGCATGGTCAGTTTGTAGTTTGAACCGCCGTCCCCAAACATATGGGCGTAGCTTTTCCAGGGCGTACACAATGGCATAGCATTCCTTTTCACTGACTGACCAGTGACTTTCCCTCTCAGACAGTTTCTTGCTGAGAAACACGACAGGATGGCAGTTGTGATCTGTTGCTTCCTGCATGAGCACTGCTCCTATACCACGCTCAGATGCATCGGTGGTTACTAGGAATGGCTTGTCAAAGTCCGGGGCCCTGAGCACAGGGTCAGACATGAGCATCGCCTTACGCTGGGTAAAGGCCTTTTGACACTCATCAGTCCACTTAACGGCATTTGGCTGGATCTTTTTGGTCAGGTCGGTCAATGGGGCAGCGATTTGGCTGTAGTGTGGTACAAATTGCCTGTAGTATCCGGCCAAGCCTAAGAAGGATTGGACCTGTTTCTTTGACCTTGGGACAGGCCACTTTTGGATAGCATCCACCTTGGCCTGTAGGGGGTTTATGGTTCCTCGACCCACCTGGTGCCCCAGGTAAGTCACTCTGTTTTGGCCTATTTGACACTTTTTGGCCTTAACAGTTAGTCCTGCCTGCCTGATGCGCTCAAAGACCTTTTCCAGGTGGAGTAGGTGTTTGGGCCAGGAGTCTGAAAAAATGGCCACATCATCGAGGTAGGCAACTGCAAATTCTCCCAGTCCAGCTAGTAGGCCATCTACCAGCCTCTGGAAGGTGGCGGGTGCATTTCGAAGGCCGAAAGGAAGGACATTGAATTCATACACCCCCGCATGGGTGACGAATGCTGACCTCTCCTTGGCAGGTTCATCTAGCGGTACTTGCCAGTACCCTTTGGTTAAGTCTATTGTAGAGATGAACTGGGCACGTCCCAACTTCTCCAATAGCTCATTGGTACGTGGCATTGGATAGTTGTCCGGACGAGTTACAGCATTTAGCTTACGGTAGTCCACGCAAAAGCGTATTTCCCCATCTGGTTTGGGTACCAGAACCACTGGAGATGCCCATGCACTGGTAGATGGGCGGATTATACCCATCTGTAGCATGTTCTGGATCTCCCATTCTATAGCAGCTTGGGCATGAGGAGACACCCGGTAGGGTGGGGTTCTGATTGGGTGAGCATTACCTGTATCAATGGAGTGATATGCCCGTTCAGTCCGTCCTGGGGTGGCTGAGAACAATGGGGCGAAGCTAGTGCACAGCTCCTTAATTTGTTGCCGCTGCAGACGTTCCAGGGTGGTTGAGAGGTTCACCTCTTCCACGCCACCGTCTTTTTTCCCGTCGTAGTAGACACCGTCAGGCCACTCAGCATCATCTCCCTGGACTGTAAACTGACAAACCTGTAAATCTCTGGAATAGAAAGGCTTGAGAGAATTAACATGGTACACTTTAGGCTTTAGTGAGGAATTGGGAAATGCTATGAGGTAGTTTACAGTTCCCAGGCACTCGTGGACCGTGAATGGCCCTTCCCATGATGCTTCCATCTTATGGGCCTGTTGCGCCTTCAAGACCATAACCTGGTCTCCTACCCTGAAAGAACGTTCTCTGGCATGTCTGTCATACCAGGCCTTTTGCTCTTTCTGAGCATCCTTTAGGTTGTCTCTAGCAAGGGCTAAAGAGTGTTGGAGGGTGCTTTGTAGGTTGCTTACAAAGTCCAGAATGTTAGTTCCTGGAGAAGGCGTAAACCCCTCCCATTGCTGCTTCACCAACTGTAATGGCCCCTTAACCTCGTGACCATACACAAGTTCAAATGGTGAAAACCCTAAACTGGGATGTGGTACAGCCCTGTAGGCAAACAGCAACTGCTGCAACACTAGGTCCCAATTATTGGAGAATTCGTTGATGAATTTTCGTATCATGGCCCCCAAAGTTCCATTGAACCTCTCCACCAGGCCATTGGTTTGATGGTGGTACGGGGTGGCAACCAAGTGATTCACCCCATGAGTTTCCCACAGTTTTTCCATGGTCCCTGCCAGGAAATTAGACCCTGAATCTGTAAGGATGTCAGAGGGCCAACCTACCCTGGCAAAGATGTCTGTTAGGGCCAGGCACACAGTGTTAGCTCTGGTGTTGCCTAGAGCTACTGCTTCTGGCCATCGGGTAGCAAAGTCCACTAAAGTCAGTACGTACTGCTTTCCTCTGGGCGTCTTTTTTGGGAAAGGGCCCAGAATATCCACAGCTACTCACTGAAATGGGACCTCAATTATGGGGAGTGGCTGGAGAGGGGCCTTGACTTGGTCTTGAGGCTTACCCACTCTTTGGCATACCTCACAAGACCGGACATACTTGGCAACATCTTTGCCCATCCCCTCCCAGTGGAAGGACTTCCCCAACCGTTCTGTTCACCCCAGCATGGCCACTGGGATGATCATGGGCTAAGCTTAAGAGCTTCCCCCGGTACTTAGTTGGAACCACCAACTGTTTTTGCGGCTGCCATTCTTCCCGGTGTCCACCAGAAAGAATTTCCTTGTATAAAAGTCCTTGGTCTATAACAAACCGGGATCGATTAGAAGAGCTGAGAGGCGGTGGGGTGCTCCGTGCCGCTGCCCACGCTTTCTGAAGGCTGTCATCTGCTTCCTGCTCAGTCTGGAACTGTTCCCTTGAGGTTGGGGTCACCAGTTCTTCCTCAGACTGTGGACTTGGGCTTGGTCCCTCTGGAAGCGATGTAGGTGATGGGGTTGTTTCCGTTGCTGGTGAACCGCTCTCCGCTGGTGCACCTGAGGGTATTTCAGGCTCTGGCTGAGCCTTTTGGGTATGGCTGTCTTGTGCTTCTGCCAGTTCTGGCTCGCTGGCGCCCTCTGGCGTTGAGTTTGAAAATGTGGTTGCACTTGCTGGTGCTGGTTGCTGTTCCAGTTCCGGGCCTGGGACTGGAGATGCTGTGGCTGTTTCAGTGGTAGGCATGGAATCCGGGTCCACTACCTCTGTCTGGGTCTCTGGTAACACAGACGGGGCCTCTGTGGACGGCTCAGGAACAGGAATGGGTCTGGAAGCTTGCCTGGTTTGGCTATGTGTAACCATTCCCACTCTCTTGGCCCGCCTCACCTGGTTGGCCAAGTCTTCCCCCAGTAGCATGGGGATAGGATAATTGTCATAGACTGCAAAAGTCCACATTCCTGACCAGCCTTTGTACTGGACAGGCAGTTGAGCTATAGGCAAGTCTACAGCTTGTGACATGAAGGGGTAAATTGTCACTTGGGCCTTTGGGTTGATGAATTTGGGGTCTACGAAGGATTGGTGGATAGCTGACACTTGTGCCTCCGTGTCTCTCCACGCAGTAACCTTCTTTCCGCCCACTCTCAAATTTTCCCTTCGCTCCAAGGGTATTTGAGAGGCATCTGGGCCTGCGGATCTTTGGTGTGATGGTGGTGTAATGAATTGCACTCGCATGGTTTTCTTGGGACAGTTGGCCTTGATATGTCCCAGTTCATTACACTTAAAGCATCTTCCATCTGATGGGTCACTGGGCCGAGGTGAGTTACTGGAGACTGGTGAGGTGGAAGGGTAGGGTGTCTGTGGCTTTACTTGGGTGGTATGTGGGGTCTTTGGCTGTCCTCGGTTGTAGGGTTTATGGTCTGTGTGCCCCCTGGGGTAATCGTTCCCCTTGACAGTAGCTTTCTTGCTTTCTGCCAGTTCCATCCATTTGGCTCCAATCTCCCCCGCCTCAGCGATATCTTTGGGTTTTGCATCTTGTATGTACCGTGTGATGTCTTCAGGAACACCATCCAAGAACTGCTCCATTTGTATGAGGAGGTTCAGTTCTTCCAAGGTTTGAATGTTGTTTCCTGTTATCCAGGCCTCATAGTTTTTTGCAATGTAGTAGGCGTGTTTGGGAAATGACACCTCTGGTTTCCACTTTTGGGTTCTGAAACGCCGACGGGCATGATCTGGGGTTATCCCCATTCTGTATCTGGCCTTGGTTTGAAAAAGTTTATAGTCATTCATTTGCTGCTTAGGCATTTCAGCTGCCACCTCTGCTAAAGGTCCACTGAGTTGTGGCCTTAATTCTACCATGTACTGGTCTTCGGGGATGCTGTACCCAAGACAGGCTCTTTCAAAATTTTCCAAGAAGGCCTCGGTGTCATCACCTGCCTTGTAGGTGGGAAATTTCCTGTGCTGTGGAGCAATAATTGGCGCCGGGTTGTTAGGGTTGGCTGGCACATGCAGCCCAGCTTTTGCCAACTCCAGTTCATGTTTTCTCTGTTTTTCCCTCTCTTCATACTCTTTTTGTTGTTTTTCCATTTCTTTTTGGTGTTTTTCCATTTCTTTTTGGTGTTTTTCCATGTCTCGGCGGTGGGCCAACTCTTCTTCTGCTTGTTTCCTTCGGTAGGCCACCTCTTCTTCTTCTAGTTTTCTTTTGTGTGCTGCCTGTTCTCTTTGGAAGGCTGCCAGTTTGATGCTTTCTTCCTTTTCTTTTATCTCCATCTCTTTTTGTTTTATTTCCAGTTGTCGCCTGTGTTCAGCTTCTCTGAATTGGTCTTTGGCCTCAATTTTTGCCTTGGTAGACATGGTTCCTGTTTTCTTGTGTTGGGGTGCCCTCCGGTGTTTCTCTTCTGAACTGCAGGCTCTCTGTTGCCTCCTGAAGTCTGCCTAGCAACAGTGCCTTTAGCTAATCTTCAATGTTAAGTAAACCTGAAAAACCACTTTATTTGCATTTATATAGTGCTGGTATGACTCTCAATGGGAGTGCTATTGTGTGACAAAAGACTCGTGATAGCCCTTAACGACTTCTTGCTTAACATGTGTAACCCTGCTGCCCCTCTAGTTGGCAGCAACAAGGGCCGGGTTCAGTATCCAGGGGTTCCGTTTCAGTAACACAATGCATAACCGGCTCGAGCCCCCACCCAGTGACCTGGGACACTCACATACCACACCCCCCTGGGCGCCTCTAGGAGGCAATACTTCCCCTCTCGCAAGCACAGAGTCTGAGTGTAGCAAAATCTTTTTTAATAAAGGAAGGAATCAATGCGGCATCCCATTGGAGAAACACCACTAACAGGGTTATAACACAAACCATAAACAAAAACCCACCTCCAAGTACGTTTGCCACTGTCCTTTTTCCGCTTAGGGTTTTAAGTCCAATCACCCCAAAGTCCAACAACCCAAAAGTCTCTGGTCAATGCCACCCCAGAGTTCGAGAGTCTATCTGTAGAGGTGTCCCCCCCCCAGCCTGGGTAGAAAGGGGCACCTTACGTGGTCCGGGGCCAACTGCCCTGCCTCTCCGTGGGTTCTGCTTCCGCCTTCTCCACGAACTGCTCCGCTTTACCAGCTGCTCCACTCTGCTCCTCCAGCCATCCTCAGGAACTGCTCCGCTCCACCAGCTGCTCTGCTCCATGAGCTGCTCTGCAAAACTGCTCAGCTCTGCTCACTGTGTGGGCCGCTCCACCCGTCCCACAGCTACTCCGCTCTGCTGCCACCAGCTGTCCCGTGATCCGCTCCAGCCGTCCCCGCAACTGCTCCACTCCACCAGCTGCTCTGTTCCACAGCATGTCTTCAGACTCCCCCACTAGTTAGCACAGTACTCAGTGCTCTCAGCTCAGTCATTTCAGCTTTTTTGTGATTTCAACTCTTAGTGATCTCAGCTCTTAGTGGGGGAGCCCCAGTGCTAGTGCACCATTAGCCCAAAGGGCGTTCAGCTCAGTAACCTGTATTTAGATTCTTGAGAGAATAAAAAAAATCAACTCTGACATTCCACAGTGGAGAGAGGAGGGGTACAACTGGTGCTTCTGGCTCCACAAGGCAACTGCACCACCAAGCACAGACACCTATCCCCAGCCTTTCTCAATTCTCTGGGTTTTGGAACCCATGTCCCATGTCTAGCCAGTACCACCCAACTGAGGGTGAGCAATTTGTCACCAAGCAATCCCACAGCTTGGGAGTCTGGGATAGGGTGGGCGTACCTATGCAAATACACTCTCTGAACTTCTTTCCACCAGATGTCAGTGTAGAGCTTATCCTGACTCTGCTTACACATGCAAGCCACAAACTGCCAGAGAGAGCAGAAAAAAAAATTCTCTCTGGTTCCCTTTTAAAACCAAACTGTTTCTCTCTGCTAAAAAGCCCTTAGCAGAGAAAAGAAAAATATAATATTCCTACTGGCTTCTGGATTCTGTCTAGATCCCACCCGCTGCCACTCATGTTATAACCTTAGTCCCAGATCTGGACCTTAGCGTCCAAAATATGGGGGTTAGCATGAAAACCTCCAAGCTTAGTCACCAGCTTGGACCTGGTACCTGCTGCCACCACCCAAAAAATTAGAGTGTTTTGGGGCACTCTGGTCCCACTGAAAAACCTTCCCTGGGGACCCCAAGACCCAAATCCCAAATCTCATAACAAAGGGAAATAATCCTTTTTCCCTCCCCCCCCCCCTCCAGGTGCTCCTGGAGAGATACACAGACACAAGCTCTGTGAATCCAAACAGAGTGACTTCCCCTCTCCGTTCCCGGTCCTGGAAACAAAAAGGACTTTCCTATTCCCCCAGAGGGAATGCAAAATCAGGCTAGCCAATTCAACACACACCGATCTCCCCTGATTTCTTCCTCCCACCAATTCCCTGGTGAGTACAGACTCAATTTCCCTGAAGTAAAGAAAAACTCCAACAGGTCTTAAAAGAAAGCTTTATATAAAAAAGAAAGAAAAAATACAAATGGTCTCTCTGTATTAAGATGATACAATACAGGGTCAATTGCTTAAAAGAATATTGAATAAACAGCCTTATTCAAAAAGAATACAAATCAAAGCACTCCAGCACTTATATTCATGCAAATACCAAAAAAAAAAGAAACCATATAACTTACTATCTGATCTCTTTGTCCTTACACTTAGAAACAGAAGATTAGAAAACAGAACTACTTCTCCAAAGCTCAGAGAAAGCAGGCAGCCAGCAAACAAAGACCTCAGACACACAATTCCCTCCACCCAAAGTTGAAAAAATCCGGTTTCCTGATTGGTCCTCTGGTCAGGTGCTTTAGGTGAAAGAGACATTAACCCTTAGCTATCTGTTTATGACACCTCCTCTCTCCACTGTTAAAGAGTAGAGCTAATTTTGATTCCATTAGGAGTCTATCTGGAGACTGCTGAGCTGAGTTCATCTTGGGCAAATGGTGCATCAGCACCAGGGCTCCCTTACTAAGAGCTGAAATCACTAAAAGAGCTGAACTGAGATCACTGAGTGCTGTGTTAACTAGTGGGGGAGCTTGAAGACCTATTGCTAAGCGGCTGGCAGAGCGGAGCAGTTTGCAGCATGTTGGAGCAGCCCATGGAACAGTGAGCGGAGTGAAGCGGTTTGCGGGGATGGCTGGAGTGGCTCATGGGTCGGCTGGAGGAGCAGCACAGCTGGTGTAGTGGAGCTGGTCGTGGTAAAGGCTGCAGCAGAACTCCATGGAGAGGTGGAGCAGTTGGCTCTGGCCAACGTAAAGTGTCCCTTAACACCCTGTGTGGGCTTCCTCCCCCAATTTCCACCCAGTCTGGGGGCGGTAAAACTTTGCAGATAAACTTTTGAATTCTGGGGTGGCACTGACCAGAGACTTTTGGGTTGTTGGACTTTGGGGTGATTAGACTAAAGACCCTAAGGGGGAAAGGACATTACCAAACATACTTGGAGGTGGGTTTTTGCTTATGGTTTGTGTTATAATCCTGTTTGTGGTGTTTCTCCAATGTTATGTCGCATTGTTTCCCTCCTTTATTAAAAGGATTTTGCTACACTCAGACTCCATGCTTGCGAGAGGGGAAGTATTGCCTCCTAGAGGCACCCGGGGGGTGATATGTAAGTGTCCCTGGTCACTGGGTGGGGGCTCGAGCCGGTTATGTATTGTGTTATTGAAACGGAACCCCTGGATACTGAACCTGGCCCTTGTTGCTGCCAACTCAGAGAAGTAGAAGGGTTACATACAGAGGGGACAAAAGCTGGACTGGGGGGACAGAAAGGAGTAGTTTGGGACAAGGAGTCTTTTGTGAAACCGTGATTGGGATGAGAGACACCGGTGCTGGAAGTGGAGGCTGGAACTGGGAACCAGGCAGAGAGGTTGAACCTGGGAGCTGGGGGCAGGGATTCTGGAAGTGGTTGGGCAAGGAAACTAAGACTGGAGGGAGGCAAGAGAATAGGACAGAGACAAGTAGCCAGGGGTGGGGAATAGAGAGGACTGGGACAGGCAGGAGAAATGGACAGAAGAGTCTATGCCCACTAAAGAACACTCCCCTCCGGCAGGGCCGGTGCAAGGAATTTTCGCACCCTAGGCGAAACTTCCACCTTGCACCCCCCCAGCCTGCACCCCCCCACGGCAGCTAACTCAGCCCCCCACCCAGGGAGCCCCCCCACAGCAGCTATCCCCCTCCCACCGTGACAGCTAACCCCTCTCTCCCCCGTCCCCCCATGGCAACTAACCCTGCCTGGACAGACTTCCCCCCTTCCCCCACCCCCGGCAGCTAACCCTGCCTGGGGAGGCTTCCCCCTTTCCCACCCCCTGGCAGCTAACCCTGCCTGGGGAGACTTCCTCCCTTCCCACTCCCTGGCAGCTAGCCCTGCCTGGGGAGACTTCCCCTCTTCCCCCCCACCCTCCCGCAGTTAACACTGCCTGGGGAGACCTCCTGCGGAAACTAAGCCTGCCTGAGTAGCCCACCCCAGCTCACCTCAGCTCCACCTCCTCCACTGAGCATGTGGGCCCTGCTCTAATTCTCCTCCCCACCCAGGCTTGCAGCACTGATCGGAGGAGACTTAGAGGTGGGCTGTGTGCTCAGTGGAGGAGGCAGAGCGGAGGTGAGCTGGGGCAGGGAGCTGTTCCGCTGTGCGCCCCTCCCTCGTTATTGCGGGCAACCCTCTCCGCGCCCCCCCCAGCTCACCTCCACCTCCTCGCCTGAGGGGGCTTTTAGGCACCCCCAACCAGTAGGTGCCCTAGGCGGCAGCCTAGTTTGCCTAAATGGTTGCACCGGCCCTGCCCTCCAGGGTGTAGAATGGAAACCAAGTTTCCAGAATCTCACCATTTCTCTGCTGTCAGCAAATGTTTGTGGAACCCATTGGCAAAGTATGTGCCTTATTTCCCTATAATGCTGGCCCATGCAGAAAATGACAACATATTTGTGCTATCAGTAACTCCATTAGATCAAGCAGATCTAAATGTTCCCCCAACACCAAATGATGAACCATGTAGATGTTAATGTGGTGTCATGGTATGGATTTGGTTTTTCAGTTTGCATTTTCAAAAACCACACACAGCTGTGTTAAAAACATTATTGAGGTTGCAAAGTCAAGCACTCAAAAGTTAGGAAATGCCAGAATTAAGACTGCTTTTGCAACTTTACTTGTGCCCCCTTGTGCATATACATTGTGATACAGTCTTTAATTACATAATTACACTCTAGTTTTTCCACAGGGCCCTCCCTCATTCAGTGCACAGGTTGAAGGGTGCTCCCTTAACAAGAAGTTATTCAATATTTTGTTTTCTTCTCGTGTAGCCTGATGCCTCATTTACTGTGAACTATTCAAACTCTGCTCTGAATTCTGAATTCTGAAACCTCCTAAGTTTTCAGTGCTTGACTTCACAATCTTTATAATGTTCTTTTAACATAGGTTTGTGTGTGTATGTGTGTGTAATTATATGTAAATCAAGAACCCACATACTTGCTTCTGGTGAAGGTTGTCATCTTATGGATAGATGTTTTTACACTTCAAGAAGAGAGTTCATGTCTCCTGGGACCTTGTGGGGAGATTCTGCAGAAGGATGAGTCCAGTAAAAGATAAAGAATGCACTGTCTCTCCACTGGGGAATGTGTCACTAAACTGAGAGTATTGGCTTTAGTCTCCCAGAGAGCTTTTCAGCAAACCCCAGAGTTCCCCACTGACACTAAAGGGAGCAAAGCCTTCTGATCTAAAAGACCCAATGAAACAAGGTGACTCAAAAACCTAGAGGGTGGGCAGTGCACCCCCATCACCATATATATATAATATATATATAAACTAACAAAGTCAGAAAATGAAAACAGAAAATAAAAAGAAACAGCTTGGTTAAGCAACTCTACTGCAAATACCCAGCAGCAATGTGGGTGCTTTAGAGAAAGGCAGCATCAGGTCACCCTCTATGCCTGGGATAAGGGTTTGCGCTCTAGCGTTTTCCTTGCAGTATGCACAGGCCATATACAGGCTGGCAGCTCTCATGAGTGTCATGCACCCTGTGGTGTTGTGGTGCTGTGAAGCTCTTGCCCATGGCCTAGCGAGGAGCTGCCCTCCACTCAGGAGCTGCTGCTGGAGACGTAGTTCTGGCTGGCACCCACTAGAGGCTGCTTTTCGTAGCCTGGGCAGATGGCTTTGGGGCACAGATCTCAGTGGCTGCCAACAGAGACTGCTTGTTCCAGGCTTGCAGCTTCCTCCAGGGCCACAGCACCTTGCTGGGAGGAGGGAAGTAGCCACAGGGCCAAACCAGGAGCCAAGAGCACCAGCTCCAAACTGCAGGGAACAAAGTCAGAGGCTGGGTCCCAGCCAGGGCGGGGGCAGAAGTGTTAATGGGACCCCTGCAGGAAACTAGCACACTGACACTGAGCTGCTTTCTTCTTCCCACTGCTTCTGGATTCCTGCCTGGGGCAGTACCTACTTGGAGAAGGATGGAACTCTGGGAATAGGGCCTGAGAACAGGCGGGGGAGCAGGGGAGCACTGACCAAAGTTTAAGGTGTGAGTGAAGTGGAGGGCCCAGGATTCTGTCTTCCATCATTCCAGAGACAGGTGCTGGAGGCCTCCTCAGTTTCTACGTGTGCCCTTGGGGTCTGTGTCAGGCTGACTTTGCACACAGGGCAAGATGAAGACAGGAATTGTGGTGTTGTATAAATCTCATGAGTTATAAGATCATCTGCTGATTTTTACTTATTTATTTGTCTGTCCTATGACTTTTGATCTTGTGACATTGGCAATACTGGCTGTTCAGAGTCTTGGGTTCCTTGTGTCAATGCCAGGGGCTGGTGCTTGCAGAAGATAAGATGTGAACTTGGGCTCTTCCCTCAGTTCCCCCTTTGTCTCTTCCAAATTTCAGAACTGCCTCTCCTCAGCCTTTTACTCCTCCTCCCCTTGTGGAAAAATCCCTGGCTTTTAATTCATGCAGAGAGTTTCTAATGACTTTCCCCAACACCCACTGGTTATTTTCTGAAGATGTGGGTGCTAGCTGTTGTGATATTTGGATTAAAACCAGTGCTCCAAAAAGAGGTCTTCAGCATTTGCTTTCATATTGGAATCTTTCTTGGAAGCAGTTCTGTATTTACATGAACTGTCCTGTTTGTGCAGTGAAGGGAGACATGCAAGGGTTACACATGGATGTGCAGGTGAATGTGCCATCCAGGGGAGTTCAATTCTTGCAAAAGGCTTTGTGTATTTAAAGGTAAAATATCCTGATGTGGAACTGTGCAGCCTTAATTAATTATTTTTACTTACACTCCTTTTCCTTTAATCAAGAGTACAGTGCAGCTTTTGTTTTGGACATTTACATTTATTAGCAAATGTGGATTACTAGTGATAAGAGGTTACAGCGTTTTCCTAGTTGAGTATGACCTGTTTGTGCAGTTCTATACCATAAAATACACAGGATGTGCAACATGGCTAAGTTAACATTTATGGCAGAAACTTTTAGAATTTCCTAACTTTTTAAACCTTAACGTTACATGAACACTGGCTGTTTGCTTTTAATATGCAATATACTGCTGGAAGCAGAAACAGTACACAACTTTTTGCCATTAGGTAATTTATGAGTCTTAAAAAGTAAATGTTGTTCAAGATGCGGAATTACCATGCATAGGTTACTAATGCACATGGCAAGTGATATTGAGCAATTCTTTATGACTGGTGGGAGACTCCTCCAGGAGTTGTGGACAAGGTCACGTGTCCTTTGGTGATGTAATTTCTAAGGAAATGAATGTACCTAGTCCACAGGGACTGATGTATTATTTTGTCATTGTATGCTTTTCTTTGTTTTGCCACTCCACTTGCATGAATGCACATTAGCTAAGATAATTGATCTCATTTAAATACACAAGCCAAGATACTGCAATTTTAAATTAAAGTGTTGCCCTTAATTACTGTAAATATATTTGAAATAAATTTACATTTAAAGCACTCCATCCTTTGCATCAAATATATGCATTTATATCCCACAGGAAGAGAGTACAATGTAATTTGATATAATAGTTTCCTATGCAGTTTTGCAAATCTGAGTTACAGCTATCTCAAGAGTACTTGCAAAAAACTTCCCTTCCTGGTAACTTTCCTTTATTAAGGATGAAAAGCCTTGACAAGCAGAATGTGTTAGATATTACGATCACCTTTCTTATTGCTAAGGTGCCTCTCCCCTTAGGATTTAAGCATCTCTTTATTATTCCCTGGTATTATTAGCAATAGCATGTTGGTTACGTACAATAAATGGCAAAAATATTGAGTTAATGTAATGAATTATCTTCTAAATAAGATTAGAAGCAACTTTCCAATAAATAGTTAAAACCACTGCAGAGGCTCCTCACTGGTAAATAATTTGGCTTAAAAAACATTTGACAGACATCGTCTTTGACCTGAAGGGTTGCTTTCCAGTGCACTATTGATGAAAACACTTTTCTTCAAGTGGTTACTATTTGTATTGCCTGGTAGTCTGAGACAGACAGACTCCCACAGCTGTATAACCTGTGAGGCGCAATGGTCAGAAACAAGAAAATATGCCTTACAGGGGAGAAGTGTAACCACACAACTTTTTTGGAAGCGGAGAGAGACCGTTACAAACAGACTAGAACTAGACAGACAGGAGTTGGTGTGGTGTGTGTTGCGACCTGTTCAAAACAAAACTCTGCAGGAACATATTGTAAACAAAGTAGCCTAAGATAATTTACTAATCCTGTGATTGGCTGCTTATAAAAAAGAAATGACCTGCTCCTTGAGTCTAAGCTTCCCAGCTGCTTGGATGATAATTATCTTTTCCTCTTTTCTTGGAGATGCATCACCTGAAGTTTTGTACTGTGCTTTATTATTAAGGATATTACTACTGTTGGCCTCCCTTCTGTCTTGCACCTTAGAGAGAGGCAGGCATAAGTGCCCCTCTACTTTCTATTGCACTTTGGAAACTACGAACAAAAATCTATATTATTCTGTTTAGATGGCATAACTAGTATATTGCAATTTATGGTGAGATTTGGATAATTGGGCATCTGGGGAAACTGAATATCAACACCTGCCTTATGTTACATCCTTGCCAATGGTCTTTTTTTTTTGTTTCCTAGCATTAAGGTCTTGAAGTATTGCTAGCTGTTGTTTCTCCCATATCTTACCATTTTCCTAAATGGAAATTGTTGGTTCAAGTGCCTGTAATTGTTTAGGAGAGGCAAACACCTCACGATACAGATAGTAGATTTGGGGGGGGGGGCTTTTCACTCATTTCCCCCCCAATGTACTAGTGGGTACAATTATGACAGCAGCAGTGTTGATTTGCCCTCATAGTTGTAATAAATCCCAGATCTGGCTAGCCGGTGATGTTTAAGAGGGAAGTTTTCTCAAATGGGATTTGGGGCCTTTTTTGCCTGTGGAAAATCTCTCCCTATGCCACCACTGGCTAAGTTTTCCTCCTCTTATGCAGAGGGAGGTGAGAATAAACCCACACCTTTGCCACACCTCCAGTGTAGGAAATGGGGAGCCCTGGCATGTTGACTTAGTGGCTCTTTCTCCCCAAGGGTTGGCTCTCTGCCTGGAAGTCTTTGTCTTTCCCCTTCCTGCCCACCCAGGCTTCCTTTCTCCCACTCTGTGGTTGGTCTCCCTGTCAGGGCTGGGAGAAGGAGAGCGTGGGCACCTGAGGCTCTTCTTGCCCTTTCCCCAACAAGGATGGGAGCAGGTATGATGCTGTCACCAGCAACAGAACAGATTTGGGCCATCTGAATACTGGGAGGCCAAACATTCCTAAAAGCTGAAATAATTCATCAGCCCATCCCCAAACATACTGGATCAGACCAAAGGTCCACCTAGCCCAGTGTCCTGTCTTCCGACAGTGGCCAATGCCAAGTGCCCCAGAGGGAATGAACAGAACAGGTAATCATCAAGTGATCCATCCTGTTGCCCATTTCCAGCTTCTGGCAAACAGAGGCCAGGGACACCATCCCTGCCTATCCTGGCTATTAGCCATTGATGGACCTATCCTCCATTAATTTATCTAGTTTTTTTTAACTCTGTTATAGTTTTGGCCTTCACAACATCCTCTGGCAAGGAGTTCCACAGGTTGCCTGTGTGGTGTTTGGAAAAAATATTTCCTTTTGTTTGTTTTAAACCTGCTGCCTATTAATTTCATTTAATAGTTCATGTGTTATGAAATACAGCAATATTTGGCTTTCTTCTGTAATATATTTACAAGGGCTGCGTGGTACTACTTGCTATGGGTGAAAGCTGCCCCTCCTATGGGCTAGACTTGAACAACCATGGAGCTGCCCCAGGAAAGTGGGGAAGCTAAATTGATTTGAGTGGGATCATACGTGGGTAGTCTGAAACAGGCCAATGTGGCAGTGTCCAAGGGGGTGGAGGACATTTGTAGGTCAGAGGGGGTGAGGTGGTAGCCTAATGAGTTGCTTAACTAACTATGTCTATTCACTGGCCACAAACTTTGTGTGCATCTGCGGGTTGCATTTGTTGCTACAGTTTGCTTTGTTGTCTGGCTTCAGATCGGGGCCAGGATTCCATCCTCTAAACCCCTATGTAGGTCTTGCAGGTATAGCTCATCTGCTCAGGCTTGGCCTTGCTCATGTCATTTTGATATAGGGGTAATTAAAACCAGAGACGCTGGTTAACTTTCAGGTGTACTTCTTTTCTTAACCCCAACAATTGCAGGTGCAGGGACTGTTTTCTGGAATATTGTTCATACCTTTCCCCTCCCTTTTTGTCCATCTTTTGTGTTTAGATTGCAACTGTCTAGGACTGTGCGTATGTCCAGTGCTTAGTGCAAATGAGCCCTGATCTTTGTTGGGGCCATTGAGTACTTCTGGAATACAAATCATTCATAATGCATAGGGCCTCTCATAGAGAACAAAAATAATACTTATGCCTTGTGTGTATCACTGGACATCACATCTGTATTTCAGTATGTTCATTGCAAGGTCGCTACAGGAAACTTCTAGTTAACCCCCACCCCCCAATCAGCTGGAAACGATTTTAGAAAAGCTGAGATTTTTTCTCAGGCACTATCGCTTTAAATTCCAGCTGTGCGGCTGGGAAACAGCACCACTCGCAGCAAAGCGCTGGGCTGGGGCTGCTGGTGTGAGACTGTCCTTTTGCTTCCAGGCTCTGGCAGCCAGGCGAAGATCTGATCACCCTGCTGAGTCCTCTGGGGGAGGGAGAGAGGAAGGGAAGAGGGAAGGAGAGAGAGAGAGAGAGAGACAGCGAGACATACACAGAGGAAGAGGCATACAGCTCCTGCTCGGGGCTCATCTGCTCACTGGATCAGTTTCCTCCTTGGTGGTGGAGAGGATGAGGGTGGCTTCCCCCCCCCTCCTCAAGATGATTTCCATAGTAACCTGATCAAGTGGTGCAATTTAGCAAACTGAGGATTTTCACTAGCCCCCCAGAATGACATCTGACAGGTAAGGCTACAATATCCAGTGCATAGATATTTAAATCACTTAGATGCTTCAAAAGTTCTTTTAAAAAATATAAGCTACCCAGATATAATTCTGCTTATATTAAATAATGATGCAATTCCAGGTGGCTGAAATATCTCTTCCCCCGCCAACACAAAGTCTTCCTCTTTTTATTGTCTAACAATTCTGCCCCTTCCCCCCGCCCGAAATATTGTCCTAAGAGGGTCAAGTGATGGATTTCCAGAGAAGAGTCTGGACAGGCACTAATGCAGAGGGCCAAGCATTTGGCTCTGGGGTAGAGGAGTAGGTTGGAGACTGTCTACTTTGGAAATGCTGAGTGTTTGCTCCAGCGGCTTGTGCGTGGATGGTGGTTTTAATGCAGCAACAGCAGCATCACCTACATGGCCAGAACCCAGGCAGGCTTTGGGGGCGTTGGAGCAATGAGTGGGATGTGTTGCCTGGGGTTTCCATCACACGAAAGGAGGACGCTTGCTTACCTTCTTTGTTTGTTTCTTTCTAGACTGGTTTTTTATTCCCTTCCCTTTGTTTCTCCCCTTTCTGGTGTTGCCCCTCAATCGCTTCCTTGTTTCCCCCATTCTCTCATCTCCTTCCTTCCTTCTTTTGTTGTTTGAGTGGGGGATTAAAACCCACTCATGGACTTTACCTTAAAATCTGCAACATGTAAGAACGCAGCCACACAACCAGACATTTTCAGTCTGGCCAACACCTAACTGTTATCACTATAGATCTATATGTTAGTACTTTGTGTTGGCTGGAGAGAGGAGACGTGTATTGTAAATCTGTATTGTATGTGGCATTAGACATTGATCTAGGAGCTGGTACCTTCATTTCCCGAAGCAATCATTGAAAAGAAGTTAATATTTTGATTTGTCTCTTTGGCCATATTAATGTTTAGCTGTAGAGGCTGGCAGAATAGGGGAGTGTGGGCAAAAGGAGGGGGAGGTGGGTGGGAGGAAGGGGCTGTAGAGACGGGCAGTTTGTGTGTGTGTGTGTGTGTGTGCGCGTGGGGGGGGGAGGGGGGAGAAGCACCAGTGCCTGCCAGTTGGTGTGTGTGTCTGAGGGGAGAGGGAGAAAGTAGAGAAAAGCAGCCTGTTGTTAATTGCCTAGGTTACAGTTCCTGACTCTTTGGACTCTTCTGTGTCCTAGTGCCCTCCATATTAGCTCACACTGTGTGTGCAGCAGGTCCAAGAGGAGGTCTCATCTGGTGCTCTCTGGGGAAATGATCCAGAGAGGTACTGAGCACCCACAACTGCCTTGGGAACTGGCAGTGCTCAGCATCTATAGGTGCTATGTAAAGAAACATTAGGCTGTAATACTTCCATCTAAGTTCAGTTGTTGGGTTTAGTGTGAGGGTACTCAGTGCTGTGGGTGGCCTGTGAGATAGAGAGGGTCACACTAGATAATCTTGTGGTCCCTTCTGGCCTTAATCTCTATGAATTAGGGGGATTTCTTGGCCAGGATAACCTAGAATCTATTTATATAACACTAGGCTCCTTGGCCACTCAAAAGGGCCTGACCACTACTCTGACAAGTGACTGTAACATGGCTTTGTGTGGTTCCACATTTCTCATCTCATTTACTTTTAAATGAAATTTGCTCAATTTACATGTATCGAGATATTAGTTCAAGCTGCCAGCCCTGAGAATTCAGTCTGGGATCTAAGAATCATGCTGTGTTCTTTCTGTTTCATGCATCCTCATCAGCAAGAAATGTTCTGCAGAAGTTCTTTCTCCACTTGTACCTGTACTCCCTCATTGTCTTCAAATATTGACCTAGATTACACCTGCACAACCCCACTGTCTCCATGTTGGGGCAAACAGGTGTAGAACATGTACAAGACTGGAAGGTACTCAGATACTGCAGTGATATGTGATATAAAAGACTATGTGAAATAGAATTGATGAGGCCAGAACTTGACCACGCAAAATGAATTCAGTTAATAATTTCTTCCATTGTAGCGCTTAGATTACTGGTGCTGACAGGCTGCAAATTGTGCACCCAGCTATTTTATGTTAATTCTTACTAAAATGATTGCTGATATTTTGCCCTTTGTTTGTTTTCTCCCTAAACTTGTTTATTTCACTTCTATATAATGTCTTGTCTTTTAGATTTGTAAGCTCTTCGGGGCACAGACTGTCACTTACTATCTGTTTATATAGTGCCTAGCACAATATGTTGGCTGATCTGGTTGAGGTTTATAGGCTCTATCATACAATGAATGATTAATAATAATAGGTTAATAAGTTGATAGTATTACGAAAGTCCAAAGTGCATACGGTGGAAATAGTTTGAAATACAAGGTCAACAACTTCTATGTTATCAATTTTACATTTATCTTGCATACTTACAAAGTTGCCATTTGGGGAAGATGGATCTTGTATTTCAATATAAAGGAAACTTCAAGCAATAATTGGGTTTTCAAAATGACTGAGCCTTTTTCAATGTCATTGATAAGCTATAGTTAACTCAGGGGTCCATGCTTGCTACAGGGAACAAGATAACCTCTTGAAATGCAGCATTCTACTGGAGATGGCTTAGGGCTGCAATGTTCTGGTGCAATATAAATTCTACCAACTAATAATATAAATGTTGGTGCTTTATTTGCTTGTATTTTTCAGTGCCCACAATGTGCTAAAGCACTTGCCAGACATAAAAGAAGGCATAGTCCCAAGCCTGAAGATCTTGCATTCTTAAAACACCTTGCATTCTCAAGTGGAGAGTAGGGTAAAAAGGTAGAACAATAAATAATTATGGTAGCTGTCTAATAACTAGCCTATTCAGACAATGCAAAGGTTCAGTGACACACATGACACACGTCTGTAACTATATTACTTTATGCTAAAGTCAAGTCATTTATAATTAGTTGTAGGCATTATGGTGGAGGTGGGACTTTGAGGGACCACTGATAGTTTGCAGATGATGCAAAGATTCAGGGAGTGAAAAATAATGAAGAAGATAGGTCACAGATATAGATTGATCTGGTTTGCTTGGTAAGGTGGGTAAAAGCAAACAATATGCATTTTAATATGGCTAAATGCAGATGTACACATCTAGAAACAAAGAATGCAGGCCATACTTACAAGATGGGGAAGTCTGTCCTAGAAAGGAGTGACTCTAAAAGAAGATTTGGGAATCAAAGTGGATAATTGGCTGAACATGAGCTGCCAAAAAAAAAAAGCAAATGTGATCCTTGGAAGCATAATCAGGGGAATCTTGAGTAAGAGTAGAGGTGATTTTACCACTACTGGAGCACTGTGTCCAGTTCTGGTGTCTGCAGTTCAAGAAGGATGTTGATAAATTGGAGAGGTTTGAGAGAAGAGCCACAAGAATGATTAAAGGATTAGAAAACGTGCCTTATAGTGACAGACTCAAAAAGCTCAGTCTATTTATCTGAACAAAGAGAAGGTTAAGGGGTGACTTGATCACAGTCTATAAGTAGATACATGGGGAACAAATGTTTAATAATGGGCTGTTCAGTCTAGCAGACAAAGGTATGTTAAGATTCATTGGTTGGAAGTGGGAGCTAGACAAATTCAGACAGGCAATAAGATGTACATTTTTAATGGTGAGGGTAACTAATCATTGGGTTATGGTGAATTCTCCATCACTGGTGGTTTTTAAATAAAGACTGGATGCTTGGATTGGATTCAAAGGGAATTATTTGGGGGAAGTTCTATGGCCTGTGTCATGCAGGAGGTCAGACTAGACTATCACAATGGTCCCTTCTGGCCCTAGAATCTATTAACTACTGCATTTATCTCTATTATGCTGAGCACAATAGTTTCTAGGTACTATAGACTTTAAGGTCAGAAGGGACCATCAAGATTATGTAGTCTGACCTGCTGTACGTTGCAGGCCACAGAACCTCACCCACTCACTCTTGTAATAGACCTATAACCTCTAAGTGAGTGAATGCCTCAAATTGTCAGTTAAAGACTTCAAGTTACAGAGAATCCACCAGTTTAAATCACAAAGTGACCATGCCCCATGCTGCAGAGGAAGGCAAAAAACTCCCAGGGTCTCTGCTAATGTGCCCTGGGGGAAGAGTCCTTCCAGACCCCAAATAAGGCAATCAGTTAGATCCACCAGCCAGACACCAGGGAAAGAATTCTCTGTAGTAACTCAGAGTGCTCCCCATCTAGTACCCCATCTCCAGCTGTTGGGGATATTTGTTACTAGCAATTGCTGATTGCCTACAATGGCATGTGGCCCATCTCATCATACCACCCCTTCCATAAATTTATCAAGCTCAGTCTTGAAGCCAGTTATGTTTTTTCCCCCACTGCTCCCATTGGGAAAATGTTCCAGAACTCCACTCCTCTGATGGTTAGAAACCTTCATCTAATTTCAAGCCTAAATTTGTTTATGGACAGTTTATATCCATTTGTTCTTGTGTCAACATTGGCCATTAACTTAATAACTCCTCTCCCTCCCAGATATTTATTCCTCTGATGTATTTATCGAGAGCAATTATATCTCCCTTCAGTCTTTGTCTGATTAGGCTAAACAAGCCAAGCTCTTTGAGTCTCCTCTTGTAAATTAGGTTTTCCATTCCTCTGATCATCCTAGTAGTCTTTCTGTGCACTTGTTCTAGTTTGAATTAGTCTTTCTTAAACATGGGAAACCAGAATCGCACATGCTATTCCAGATGAGAGCTCACTTTGTCTTGTATAATGCTACTAAATAACACTTCCTTGTCTTTGCTGGAAATACCTCACCCGATGCTTTCTAGAAGTGCATTACCCTTTTTTGTGGTTGCATCCTGAGATTGACCAGTACACTCAGATCTTTCTCTTCCTCTGTCACGTCCAGTGGGTAGGGTTTCAGCTTATAGAAAACAGCAGATTTAAGGAGCCAGTTTTTGGTGTTACTATGTTCTTCTTTCCTCCTGTAGGTTATATTTCAGTAAATCTTTTGGAGGAAGGAGGGTATGCTGGTCATTCTGAGTCTTCCATTATTAGAGTAAGTTGTGTCCAGATAAATTAATCTTGCATCACACTCAAAATATATGAGACTTGTCTTAGTCTGAGTTATGGCAGGAGAAAGTTCTAGAGCTGGAGGCATTCTACTGAAAACTCACCTCCTCTAGCACCTGAAAGCTTCCCCATGGTCTCCATCAATCATAGCATCCTCTGGAACAAAGCAATCTAGATATTGACCCCAATCCTGTGTCATACTGAGCTTCAGCTCCTCTTGACATTTGTGCAACCTGACAGCGCTCATGCCTTACAGGAATAGGCCTTGCTGTGTACAAACATTATCATTTATTTTGTATTAAAGTACAGTCTAGAGAACTCAGTGAGGGTCCAGGCCCCATGTACAGAGTACTGTACAAACAGAGGTATACATAGGGTCCATATTTCAAATCAGAGGGAAAGTTTTTTGAGGCAATCTAATTTGACACACAGCAACTGAGTGTAATAAACTAAAGGAGGAAAGACGGGGGATAATGGGTTAACAAAAATATATAGATTGGCAAATACTCATCTTGATGGCTCCAGACCTCTTAAAAACAATTTGTATTAAGTAATCAAAATGAAATAAAATCAGCTGTTCTCAATTATCTCACAATGTAAACATCACTGGTTGATTCTTGTAGTCATCACAGCAGAATTTTGTCTTCTGTTGGTATTTGAAATACAGGTTGTCCATGATGTAGGCTGGACCTAACCAAATGAAGTCTTTTAGATAAAGAAAATGGTCTGACACTGGGTGGAAGTGAAGAGTATGGCTCACTGGCATGACATTTTCTCTCTGAATTGTTCTAGGCAGGAGATATGCTTCTGCGTGTGGAACCAGTCAAAAGTTCTCTTAATGTAAGTGTAAAAATACATGCGAGCCAGTACAGATCTTCCGAAGAACTACTTGAGTGATAGCTGCAGAGATTTCTTGTAAGCTATCACCTTACCAGATTTTATTGAAATCTTCCCATATAAAACACAAAAAAGAAAACTTAGACAAGATTTCTGAAAAATATGCACATGGAAGAAAAAAGATTTAATACTAGAAAGCCAGTTGAGTGGGGTGATTTCCAATTCTATGAAGAACTCTGATTTGAGGGATAACATGATTAAAATATGTATTATTTTGAAAAGGGATGCCTGTGCTATTTTGATGCTCTTGGCATTAGCAATGGAATTATTAGCTACGTGCTTTAGAAATTCTCGCTCTATCTTTTCTGAAAACCATTTTGGTGAACAGCTGTCAAAGGTGTGTGAAGAATTATTAGCAGTAAATCATGAGCCTTGGTCGTACAGGTTGAACCTCTCTAGTCTGGCACTCTCTGGTCTGGCAATATCTGTGGTCTGGCATGATTTTATTTTTTTATGCTTTTATCTATTTATTTCCTTGTGCCAATACAGTGAAATTGTGTAACAACACTAACACTTTGTTATGAAGAGAGCCAATAAGCCTTGGCTAGGCTGTGTTGCAAGCGTTGGTCTATTTATTCGCCTTGGTGAGATAAAAATAAAAAGAGACCCGCTTGCTACAATATTGACCTCATGGGGTTCGGCAAATTCTCTGGTTCGGCCCCAGTCAGGTCCCAAGGGTGCCGGACTAGAGAGGTTCAGCCTGTACCTGAAAATCTGAAATCCTGAGCAAATGGGAAGAGCGGTTGCATTAATAGTATCTGCTTCACTCATTTCAAGTATATTTTACAGTGACTTCAAATATTTTACAGAGATTGAATTCCCCTCCTCCCAAATCATAATTGCAACATCTAGGTTTTTGTGGGCAAGTAGAATGACTTAAATTCACACAAACACCTTGCATTTGCCAACTGAGTTTATGGATGCAGGGGTGAGTGTTCTTCAGTTTTATATTATATGACAGCCCATCTGGAAAACTGACTGCAGGAACAGCCTGATAACTTGGTAATGAATACTGAGATGCAGGCAGTGTGCAGTAGATCATTACAGTTAAAGTCTATTTACTAAAGAGGAAAAGATTTGATGGCAAAACTTTAGCATGACCATATAATTGTAGGACTAGAATATTCACCCGGTGACCTGAGATGTAGTTCTCTCTCCCATCTCCTACTAATTATTTGGAAGGGCAGTTACTTATAGTATTAGATATATACTCAGATAACATAAAGAGAGAGAGTGAAAAAATGACGGGGGTCATCTGATGATTTTTTTTTTTCAGATCAACACAACAAAATCCAGACACTCTGATCTCTTTTTAAAGACATTGCAGACAAATGTATTATCATTCCTTTAGCAAAATAATTCCAGTCAACTGTCCTCATGCAGAAGCCTTTGCTCACACAAAGCTGATTAGTCATCCCAACAGTGAGAATAGTTTTAAAATAAGAGCCAATAGATCTTAAGTTGAAATATTTACAGGAGAATTACTTCAGTTATTTAAAAGCATGTCAGTATGCATCAAGCATCATGAGTTATGCTACAAACAGTTAAATAGAGAATGCTAGACTCCAGCTAAAATAGAATCATTTTATTCAAAAGCATTCCCCTGGGTGGCTTGGAAACAAATTAATTGGAGGACCTTGGTTCATATGTTTTGGACATGCTCTCCTCCAAATAGCTTTCTGTTACAGAAATTATGGAAGGTATATTAAGAATCTATATAGGGCCAAATCCTAAAATCTTTAGTCTGTGAATGGGAGTTGGCTTGAATAAGGACTGAGTAAATGGGAATGAATACTGAATTAAGAGCATCGGTATTCAGCCTATAGTAAATTTTTCCAAGTGCTTGCTTAAGTCAGGTTGTAGACTGCTCACTGAATAAAGCCACACAGAAACATGCAATGTTCAAAGTCATTTTGTACCTTTCTACTGAGCTGTGCTCCATGGCTGTAGACCTGAATCTGGGCCATCATTGGGGACAGTGTGGGAGGTTTCCAGTATTGGGTGTTTCCTTGGTAGAAGATACCAAGTAATAGTTTTAAACATGACACTACTGCTTAAAAGATGCAGGTGATGATCTGAGCTTAACACAAATGCATTGTTAGTTTAGATGTCTGCGAATGATGACATTTGAATCCACATTTTCACTGGGCATGGTTTAAATGATGTCATGATCACCTGGTCATTTTAATATTTCACTGCAACTGCTCTTTTTCAGCAGGAGACAGAACATTGAGTCAGTTTTGATTAAGCATCTTTAATTTGACATTGAAAGGTGGATTATGTTAGAGACAAGACATAAATTACTTTCTTGTTTACTGTACATTGGCTTTAGGATTTTTTTTTCTGTGATCTCATCCATCGATGAATCAATTAAGCACTACCATCTCCTTACTATTTATTCTGAATACTTTGATAGAAGCTTAAGATGCCATACACTTGGTTCATATTTTCAGTCTCAGGTTTATTACATAAGAGACCTTAGTGCATATATGCTTTTGGATGTCTTTAATTACGTATATGTTGTGAACAGTTTACAAATTAAGTGTGGAAAAAAGGCACCCCTTAAGTCATCCTGTGAAAGCTTAGTAAATAATTGGTAAGTCAAATCCGGGTACACTGGAAATCCATGGAAAATATACAATTCAGTTATTTACATCTTTACAATTTTATCTCTGTGGAATGTTCTTTCAAATGGATAGCCAACGACATTGGATAAGGCATGTTGGCTACATGTTTGCTTGAATGCAGAATAGTGAATCATAGAATATCAGGGTTGGAAGGGACCTCAAGAGGTCATCTGGTCCAACCCCCTGCTCAGAGTAGGACCAATCCCCAACTAAATCAAAATAGTTAACAGCTTTGCGTTTTATATTATTATTAGTTTTCAGAGTCAACACCACACTGAGATAAGTGAAGCAGCCCAAATTAGTCTCTTAGAGCTACTGTTACCATTTTTCTGTATGCAGACGGAAGAAGATAGCCCTGCACAGGTTTACATTTGAAGGGTTAATTTTACAAGCAGAAAATTCTATTCTATTCTAGTTATTCTGCTAAACCTCTCACTATGAATCTTCAGACTGTTTTATTTTTAATGAAAACATTTTGTAGAAAAAATTGGAAATACCCAAATTGAAGACTCTCAAAATCTGTGGGATTTGTAGAACTTCCATGCATTTAGATTTTCATTACCCTTACTCCTACCATTCTGGGTTATTACATTCCCTATAAATTTGCACCATATAACAGAACTGTTCATATGGAACTAGATGGCATAATGGATTACTGGACTTTGCTTCCCAAGTTACGGACTCAAATTTTGGGTTAGGTCACTAGTGGACTGACTATGCAGAAAGAAGACTCAAAGTAGTCAGCAAAGGATTTCTTCAAAGGCTAATTTTATAACCAGAAATCAAAAAATGTAATAATAGAAAACTCTTCTGTCCTGGAGTTTATACCAGTCCTCTGACCCTGAATGTGGAGGCTTTCTTTCTTTAAGGGCATTCTTCCTGTTCTGTCTCCCCAGCATTCACTCTTAAAGTTCATTCCCAGAGTACCCATGCAAGAGAAAGGAAAAAGCCAGAATGCAGGAAGTGCCCCTATACTCTCACTCTCAGAAGTGAAAGTGATTTTGCTTCATTGCTGTGCTGGATATTTGTCCATCAGAAAGTCATCTCACAGTTTGATGTTATCCTCCTCAAATAAGGGCACACAAGTGAAATAGCATGAGTTGGGGTTAGGAATTAAGTGTATTGACAGAACTAGATAGCAAAATTTGTATAGTCCTTGCTTTATATTATTCCTGATAAACTGGATGCCTTCTGGTATGGTGTGCCTTATATATACATACATACATACATATTATTCCCTCTATCTTAAGAGCACCAAAGGGTTAGTTGGCAACCTAATTTCAAGGTAAATCCTTCAAGTAAGTGGAAGGGAGAGAGGAAATCTGACTCTCTTCCGACTAGTCTTAAAGCAACTTGGCCTGAGTTTTTCTCTGTGTATTTTATCAAGATCATACATAGCTCTTAATTCAGAAATTTTTTACTTCAATATAAGTTTAGATATGTTAGTAATTAAGAACCTGGTGCAAGTGAATGCAATTCCATTGACATGATTGGAGCTGTGCAGACTCGCACCAGGTCTGAATTTGGTCCCTCATGTTTAAATTGATGAATACAATTTAAACTGTATTGTTTATAATACAACTCCAAGCTCTGGTTAGCAACTCCACTATAAGACTGCTCTTCTAAAACTTTTTCCACTGAAGTTGATGGAGATTTTTCTTCTACGATAATTTGACAGCGCTCAAGAAAAGCTCTCTTCCTGTAAAGAGTGCAGTAATGTTAAGAATGGGAAGTTTCATTTGCTTCCTTACATTTTTTTTGAAGAGGATTGGTGTCTCAGAACTCTCAAAGGACCAATGTTTTATTGGTGAATAGAGATGAGATGGTAAAAGCAGCCCACTTTCAATCTCTTCACATGCTCCTCCAGTCTACAAGTCATGATATTGTCTCTCTGTCATAAACAGATAGCTAAGGGTTAATGTCTCTTTCACCTGAAACACCTGACCAGAGAACCAATCAGGAAACCGGATTTTTTCAACTTTGGGTGGAGGGAAGTTTGTGTAAGAGGTCTTTTGTCTGTCTGCCTGTTTCCTCTGAGCTTTGGAGAAGTAGTTCTATTTTCTAGTCTTCTGTTTCTAAGTGTAAGGACAAAGAGATCAGATAGTAAGTTCTATGGTTTCTTTTCTTTGGTATTTGCATGAATATAAGTGCTGGAATGCTTTGATTTGTATTCTTTTTGAATAAGGCTGTTTATTCAATATTTTTTTAAGCAATTGACCCTGTGTTGTATCATCTTAATACAGAGAGAACATTTGTATTTTTTCTTTCTTTTTTATATAAAGTTTTCTTTTAAGACCTGTTGGAGTTTTTCTTTACTTCAGGGAAATTAAGTCTGTACTCACCAGGGAATTGGTGGGAGAAAGAAATCAAGGGGAGAGCTGTGTGTTGGATTGCTAGCCTGATTTGGCATTTCCTCTGGGTGAAGAGGAAAGTGCTTTTGTTCCAGGATTGGGAACGGAGAGGGGGAGTCACTCTGCGTAGTTTCACAGAGCTTGTGTCTGGGTATCTCTCCAGGAGCATCTGGAGGTGGGAAGGGAAAAAGGATTATTTCCCTTTGTGGTGAGACTCAAAAGATTTGGGTCTTGGGTCCCCAGGGAAGGTTTTTCAGTGGGACCAGAGTGCCCCAAAACACTCTAATTTTTTGGGTGGTGGCAGCAGGTTCCAGGTCCAAGCTGGTGACTAAGCTTGGAGGTTTTCATGCTAACCCCCAAATTTTGGACGCTAAGGTCCAGAATCTGGGAATAAGGTTATAACATGGTGTAGCAGCGGTGGGATATAGACAGAACCCAGAAGCCAGTAGGAATATTATATTTTTCTTTTCTCTGCTAAGGGCTTTTTAGCAGAGAGAAACAGTTTGGTTTTAAAAGGGAACCAGAGAGAATTTTTTTTTCTGCTCTCTAGCAGTTTGTGGTTTGCATATTAAGCGAGAAGACTGTTAAGGGTCTTTTGTCATGCAATAGCCCTCCCATTAGGAGGCAAATACCAGCACTTATATGCATGCAGATAAAGTGGTTTTTCTGGTTTCCCTTAATTGAACATTAGCTAGAGAGAGAAAAGGAAAAAAACACTGTTGCTAGGCAGACTTCAGGAGGCAACAGAGAGCCTGCAGTTCAGAAGATAAACACCGGAGGGCACCCCAACACAAGAAAACAGGAACCATGACTTCTAAGGCAAGGATTGACGCCGAAGAACAAATCAAAGACGCTGAACACAGGCGACAGATGGAGATGAAAGAAAAGGAAGAAAGCCTCAAACTGGCAGCCTTCCAAAGAGAACAGGCAGCCCAAGAGGCAGCACACAAAAGAAAACTAGAAGAAGAAGAGGTGGCCCACCGCCGAGAAATGGAAAAACAACAAAAAGAAATGGAAAAACAACAAAAAGAGAATGAAGAGAAGGAAAAACAGAGAAAACATGAACTGGAGATGGCAAAAGCTGGGCTGTATGTGCCAGCCAACCCTAACAACCCGGCGCCAATTATTGCTCCACAGCACAGGAAATTTCCCACCTACAAGGCAGGTGATGACACCGAGGCCTTCTTGGAAAATTTTGAAAGAGCCTGTCTTGGGTACAGCATCCCCGAAGACCAGTACATGGTAGAATTAAGGCCACACCTCAGTGGACCTTTAGCAGAGGTGGCAGCTGAAATGCCCAAGCCGCAAATGAATGACTATAAACTTTTTCAAACCAAGGCCAGATACAGGATGGGGATAACCCCAGATCATGCCCGTCGGCGCTTCAGAACCCAAAAATGGAAACCAGAGGTGTCATTTCCCAAACACGCCTACTACATTGCAAAAAACTATGAGGCCTGGTTAACAGGAAACAACATTCAAACCTTGGAAGAAGTGAACCTCCTCATACAAATGGAGCAGTTCTTGGATGGTGTTCCTGAAGACATCACACGGTACATACAAGATAGAAATCCCAAAACTATCGCTGAGGCGGGGGAGATTGGAGCCAAATGGATGGAACTGGCAGAAAGCAAAAAAGCTACTGTCAAGGGGAACGATTACCCCAGGGGGCACACAGACCATAAACCCTACAACCGAGGACAGCCAAGGACCCTACATACCACCCAAGTAAAGCCACAGATACCCTACTCTTCAACCTCACCAGTCTCCAGTAACTCACCTCGGCCCAGTGACCCATCAGATGGAAGATGCTTTAAGTGTAATGAACCGGGACATATCAAGGCCAACTGTCCCAAGAACACCATGCGAGTGCAATTCATTACACCACCATCACACCAAAGATCCCCAGGCCCGGATGCCTCTCAAATACCCTTGGAGCGAAGGGAAAATTTGAGAGTGGGCGGAAAGAAGGTTACTGCGTGGAGAGACACGGGGGCACAAGTGTCAGCTATCCACCAATCCTTCGTTGACCCCAAATTCATCAACCCAAAGGCCAAAGTTACAATTTACCCCTTCATGTCACAAGCTGTAGACTTGCCTACAGCTCAACTGCCTGTCCAGTACAAAGGCTGGTCAGGAATGTGGACTTTTGCAGTCTATGACAATTATCCTATCCCCATGCTACTGGGGGAAGACTTGGCCAACCAGGTGAGGCGGGCCTAGAGAGTGGGAATGGTTACCCGTAGCCAAACCAGGCAAGCTTCCAGACCCATTCCTGTTCCTGAGCCGTCCACAGAAGCCCCGTCTGTGTTACCAGAGACCCAGACAGAGGCAGTGGACCCGGATTCCATGCCTACCACTGAAACAGCCACAGCATCTCCAGTCCCAGGCCCGGAACTGGAACAGCAACCAGCACCAGCAAGTGCAACCACATCTTCAAACTCAACGCCAGAGGGCGCCAGCAAGCCAGAACTGGCAGAAGCAAAAGACAGCCATACCCAAAAGGCTCAGCCAGAGCCTGAAATACCCTCAGGTGCACCAGCGGAGAGCGGTTCACCAGCAACGGAAACAACCCCATCACCTACATCGCTTCCAGAGGGACCAAGCCCAAGTCCACAGTCTGAGGAAAAACTGGTGACCCCAGCCTCAAGGGAACAGTTCCAGGCTGAGCAGGAAGCAGATGACAGCCTTCAGAAAGCGTGGGCGGCGGCAAGGAGCACCCCACCGCCTCTCAGCTCTTCAAATCGATCCCGGTTTGTTATAGACCAAGGACTTTTATACAAGGAAATTCTTTCTGGTGGACACCGGGAAGAATGGCAGCCGCAAAAACAGTTGGTGGTTCCAACTAAGTACCGGGAGAAGCTCTTAAGCTTAGCCCATGATCATCCCAGTGGCCATGCTGGGGTGAACAAAACCAAGGACCGGTTGGGGAAGTCCTTCCACTGGGAGGGGATGGGCAAGGATGTTGCCAAGTATGTCCGGTCTTGTGAGGTATGCCAAAGAGTAGGTAAGCCTCAAGACCAGGTCAAGGCCCCTCTCCAGCCACTCCCCATAATTGAGGTCCCATTTCAGCGAGTAGCTGTGGATATTCTGGGCCCTTTCCCAAAAAAGACGCCCAGAGGAAAGCAGTATGTACTGACTTTAGTGGACTTTGCTACCCGATGGCCAGAAGCAGTAGCTCTAGGCAACACCAGGGCTAACACTGTGTGCCTGGCCCTAACAGACATCTTTGCCAGGGTAGGTTGGCCCTCCGACATCCTTACAGATTCAGGGTCTAATTTCCTGGCAGGGACCATGGAAAAACTGTGGGAAACTCATGGGGTGAATCACTTGGTTGCCACCCCGTACCACCATCAAACCAATGGCCTGGTGGAAAGGTTCAATGGAACTTTGGGGGCCATGATAAGAAAATTCATCAACGAATTCTCCAATAATTGGGACCTAGTGTTGCAGCAGTTGCTGTTTGCCTACAGGGCTGTACCACATCCCAGTTTAGGGTTTTCACCATTTGAACTTGTGTATGGTCACGAGGTTAAGGGGCCATTACAGTTGGTGAAGCAGCAATGGGAGGGGTTTACGCCTTCTCCAGGAACTAACATTCTGGACTTTGTAAGCAACCTACAAAGCACCCTCCGACACTCTTTAGCCCTTGCTAGAGAGAACCTAAAGGATGCTCAAGAAGAGCAAAAGGCCTGGTATGACAGACATGCCAGAGAACGTTCCTTCAAGGTAGGAGACCAGGTTATGGTCTTGAAGGCGCAACAGGCCCATAAGATGGAAGCATCATGGGAAGGGCCATTCACGGTCCAAGAGCGCCTGGGAGCTGTAAACTACCTCATAGCATTTCCCAATTCCTCACTAAAGCCTAAAGTGTACCATGTTAATTCTCTCAAGCCTTTCTATTCCAGAGACTTACAGGTTTGTCAGTTTACAGTCCAGGGAGATGATGCTGAGTGGCCTGACGGTGTCTACTACGACGGAAAAAAAGACGGTGGCGTGGAAGAGGTAAACCTCTCAACCACCCTGGAACGTCTGCAGCGGCAACAAATCAAGGAGCTGTGCACTAGCTTCGCCCCATTGTTCTCAGCCACCCCAGGACGGACTGAACGGGCATACCACTCCATTGATACAGGTAATGCTCACCCAATCAGAACCCCACCCTACCGGGTGTCTCCTCATGCCCAAGCTGCTATAGAACGGGAGATCCAGAACATGCTACAGATGGGTATAATCCGCCCATCTACCAGTGCCTGGGCATCTCCAGTGGTTCTGGTACCCAAACCAGATGGGGAAATACGCTTTTGCGTAGACTACCGTAAGCTAAATGCTGTAACTCGTCCGGACAACTATCCAATGCCACGTACCGATGAGCTATTGGAGAAGTTGGGACATGCCCAGTTCATCTCTACAATAGACTTAACCAAGGGGTACTGGCAAGTACCGCTAGATGAACCTGCCAAGGAGAGGTCAGCATTCGTCACCCATGCGGGGGTGTATGAATTCAATGTCCTTCCTTTCGGCCTTCGAAATGCACCCGCCACCTTCCAGAGGCTGGTAGATGGTCTACTAGCTGGACTGGGAGAATTCGCAGTTGCCTACCTCGATGATGTGGCCATTTTTTCAGACTCCTGGCCCGAACACCTACTCCACCTGGAAAAGGTCTTTGAGCGCATCAGGCAGGCAGGACTAACTGTTAAGGCCAAAAAGTGTCAAATAGGCCAAAACAGAGTGACTTACCTGGGGCACCAGGTGGGTCGAGGAACCATAAACCCCCTACAGGCCAAGGTGGATGCTATCCAAAAGTGGCCTGTCCCAAGGTCAAAGAAACAGGTCCAATCCTTCTTAGGCTTGGCCGGATACTACAGGCGATTTGTACCACACTACAGCCAAATCGCTGCCCCATTAACCGACCTAACCAAAAAGACCCAGCCAAATGCCGTTAAGTGGACTAATGAGTGTCAAGAGGCCTTTACCCAGCTTAAGGCAACGCTCATGTCTGACCCTGTACTCAGGGCCCCGGATTTTGACAAACCATTCCTAGTAACCACAGATGCATCTGAGCGTGGTATAGGAGCAGTGCTCATGCAGGAAGCAACAGATCACAACTTCCATCCTGTCGTGTTTCTCAGCAAGAAACTGTCCGAGAGGGAAAGTCACTGGTCAGTCAGTGAAAAGGAATGCTATGCCATTGTGTACGCCCTGGAAAAGCTACGCCCATATGTTTGGGGACGGCGGTTCCAACTACAAACTGACCATGCTGCACTAAAGTGGCTTCATACTGCCAAGGGGAACAACAAGAAACTTCTTCGTTGGAGTTTAGCTCTCCAAAATTTTGATTTTGAAATTCAACACATCACAGGAGCTTCTAACAAAGTTGCTGATGCACTCTCCCGTAAGAGTTTCCCAGAATCCAGTAGTTAAAAAGTGTTCTTAACATGTAAAAGTCTGTTAGTTATATACTTAGTAGTATATGTAAAGGTGCATGTGTTGTATTAATCTGTTTATTTTCAAGTTCTAGAAGGAAATTGCCGCCAGTGAGCTTCCCCACTGTCTGCAATTTGGGGGGCGTGTCATAAACAGATAGCTAAGGGTTAATGTCTCTTTCACCTGAAACACCTGACCAGAGAACCAATCAGGAAACCGGATTTTTTCAACTTTGGGTGGAGGGAAGTTTGTGTAAGAGGTCTTTTGTCTGTCTGCCTGTTTCCTCTGAGCTTTGGAGAAGTAGTTCTATTTTCTAGTCTTCTGTTTCTAAGTGTAAGGACAAAGAGATCAGATAGTAAGTTCTATGGTTTCTTTTCTTTGGTATTTGCATGAATATAAGTGCTGGAATGCTTTGATTTGTATTCTTTTTGAATAAGGCTGTTTATTCAATATTCTTTTAAGCAATTGACCCTGTGTTGTATCATCTTAATACAGAGAGAACATTTGTATTTTTTCTTTCTTTTTTATATAAAGTTTTCTTTTAAGACCTGTTGGAGTTTTTCTTTACTTCAGGGAAATTAAGTCTGTACTCACCAGGGAATTGGTGGGAGAAAGAAATCAAGGGGAGAGCTGTGTGTTGGATTGCTAGCCTGATTTGGCATTTCCTCTGGGTGAAGAGGAAAGTGCTTTTGTTCCAGGATTGGGAACGGAGAGGGGGAGTCACTCTGCGTAGTTTCACAGAGCTTGTGTCTGGGTATCTCTCCAGGAGCATCTGGAGGGGGGAAGGGAAAAAGGATTATTTCCCTTTGTGGTGAGACTCAAGAGATTTGGGTCTTGGGTCCCCAGGAAAGGTTTTTCAGTGGGACCAGAGTGCCCCAAAACACTCTAATTTTTTGGGTGGTGGCAGCAGGTACCAGGTCCAAGCTGGTGACTAAGCTTGGAGGTTTTCATGCTAACCCCCAAATTTTGGACGCTAAGGTCCAGAATCTGGGAATAAGGTTATAAGGGACCAGAGTGCCCCAAAACACTCTAATTTTTTGGGTGGTGGCAGCAGGTACCAGGTCCAAGCTGGTGACTAAGCTTGGAGGTTTTCATGCTAACCCCCAAATTTTGGACGCTAAGGTCCAGAATCTGGGAATAAGGTTATAACACTCTCTCAGTAAGCTCACTTAATTGTTTCATGCAGCGGTTTTGGTGTTAGCAGGCTCCAAGCATGGTGAGATGCTAAAGGCTTGTGATTGTTCATAAGTCTTGTGGAAGGAGTTCCATAGTCAATGGCCAGCCAAAGGGAAGACTATTCTCTTCATCTACTAGTCTTATCCCTGTTGTTGATATTTTCCATTGCTCTTGCAAGAAACACAGCAGTCACCCTGTATCTAGATTGTAGGTACTATTGGTACCAACAGGAACTCTTCACATAGGTTGGGCATACAATATGGACTAATGCAAGAACAGTTAGTACTTTATTACACTTGTGTCCTGGATCCTAAATATGTATCAGACACAAAATACTCTCTCTAGGTCAAATTTAGGTCTGATGTAAGTATGTACAAGTCTAGTGCTTTTGAATGGACTTGCACAGGGTCCGAATTTAGTTCCCATATGCCAAATGGAACATGTTAATTGATATTAATTCGCTAAGAAAACGTGTGTGGTTTTATGTGCTTCTGTGGTATTTACTAACCAAACAAATTGATTTTTATTTGGCTATGAGCAAGAACAGGGTAAAATAGCATCTGCATACTGTTCCTCAGTGTTATGAGGAAAATTAAAAGGTCATTGATTTCTCAGATGCTCAAATTAATGAATGAGTTGGAACTTGCTTTCAAAAAGTAGTAGGCCAACAATGTCACCTGCCATTTGTGTTTGGATGAGGGCATGCATGTAATGCGTTCATCCCTTTGCCTGCTCTGTTCTTATGAGCAGATACTGAAATTGAAATTTGCAGAAGTTCTGTTTCCTGAGATTTTTTGTGTGTGTGCAAAATTACCATTTCAGGGTATGTTGGCATAAAACAACTGATAGTGTTCAGTGACCTATACCCGTAATTCACTCTTTGGGGGATTGAAATTGATTTTCCTCATCTCTGACATGCAAAAATCTAGTGTGTGCCCCTTGACTCATCTCCTGAAAGTGTACACTGGACTAATTAGCAGATATTGAGGCATTGGCTTTTAGAGCAGCAGAAATCTGCCTTGAGAGCACCAGAATGAGCAGTTATGTCGTGTGTTATGATTCTCACCAGCATTTATCAATCCCTGTGAGGATTTCCATAGTCACCAGGTACAGCCATAAAAAGATGTTACTGGAGTAAGACTCTCAATGATGGATCTTCCCACACTCTTCCCTCTCTTACTGCCTCTGTGCTACCACACATGGAACAGGGCTTTAAGCTACATAGTGCATTCCCTACCAGCCCAAACCCTCCACCTGCAGCAAAATGGTGCAGGTTCCATGGCCGGGGGAGACTCCAACCCACTGAGGACATTGATTGGATTTCATCCCTAATGCTAACCACTCTTACTAAGAGTTGTGTTCTGGATTCACATATGGTGGACCCATCTATGACACAAACATGATTTAACCCCTGATAATATTAATCAGAACTTCTCTATGGAAGCCATCCCTTCAGTCAGATGCACGCATACCTACCTGTGAAAACCAACAAGCCAAATTTGGAGTAAGGTGCAGTTCTTTGGGGGAAGGTTCAAATTCTCCTGGTCAGTAAATGTGTTTTCAAAAGAGCAGAATTTAGCCATAACATAAAGCTTCATTGCCAATCTGTCCTGTTGAGCCCAGGTATATCAATTGGTTTAAGAACAGTGGTTTGTTTGTTTGTTTGTTTATTTATTTATGTATTTATTTTACATTGTGCTGCAAGACTTAGGTGCACTAGGATGAGTTAAACACAAAGTTAAAACCTTGACTCTGATTCTCATTGATTGCCCCCCCATTCCCCTCAAATTCCATTGCTCCCTTAGGCCTGGTCTACACCACGCGTTTAAACCAAATTTAGCAGCGTTAAACCGATTTAACCCTGCACCCGTCCACACAACGAGGCCTTTTATATCGATATAAAGGGCTCTTAAAACCGGTTTCTGTACTCCTCCCCAACGAGAGGAGTAGCACTGAAATCGGTATTGCCATGTTGGATTAGGGTTAATGTGGCTGCAAATCGACAGTATTGGCCTCTGGGCGGTATCCCATGGTGCACCATTGTGACCTCTCTGGAAAGCCATCTGAACTTGGATGCACTGGCCAGGTAGACAGGAAAAGCCCCGCGAACTTTTGAATTTCATTTCCTGTTTGGCCAGCGTGGAGAGTTTACCAGCACAGGTGACCATGCAGAGCTCATCAGCACAGGTAACAATGCAGTCTCCTGAGAATCGAAAAAGAGCTCCAACATGGACTGCACGGGAGGTACTGGATCTGATAGCTATATGGGGAGAGAATTTCGTTCCAAAAGACAAAATGAAAAAACATTTGAAAAATTTTCCAAGGCCATTATGCAGAGAGGCCACACCAGGGACTCAGTACAGTGCCGTGTGAAAGTTAAGGAGCTCAGACAAGCCTACCAGAAAATCAAAGAAGCAAACGGAAGGTCTGGGGCAGGGCCGAAAACATGTCGCTTCTACGCTGAGCTGCATGCAATTCTAGGGAGGTCCGCCACCAGTACCCCAATCCTGTCCATGGATTCCGGGGGTGGTAATCTCAGCCATGCCTGAGGATTCTGTGGATGGGGAAGATGAGGAGGAGGAAGAGGAGGACGAGCTTGCAGAGAGCACACAGCATTCCGTTCTCCCCAACAGCCAGGAGCTTTTTCTCACCCTGACGGAATTACCCTCCCAGCCCTCCCAAGCCACTATCCCACACAATGAAGCCACGGAAGGGACCTCTGGTGAGTGTACCCCTGTAAATATAAAATATGGTTTAAAAGCAAGTGTTTTTTAATGATTAATTTGCCCTGAGGACTTGGGATGCATTCGCGGCCAGTACAGTTATTGGAAAAGTCTGTTAACATGTCTGGGGATGGAGTGGAAATCCTCCAGGGACATCTCCATGAAGCTCTCCTGGAGGTACTCCAAATGCCTTTGCATGTAGTGAGTAATCTGGTATCATTGCATGACAAAGTCTAGCTGCATATGGTCCCGGTGTTTGCTGGCATTCAAGCAACATCCATTCTTTATCTCGCCGTGTTATCCTCAGGAGAGTGATATTGTTCATGGTAACCTAGTTAAAATTCAGGAATGTAATTAAGGGGACAGAGATGGCCATTCCTACTGGGCTGTTTGCCTGTTGCTTAAAAGAAATCCTTCCTTGCAGGTAGCCAAGCAGGGGGACTGGGGGAGGTGTTTGGCGCTGAGCTTTTTCATGTTTTGCTAGTAGTGATCTTCCATGATACCAGCCACGCGGTGGGGGGAAGAGTAAAGCGATCATCCCAGAGAATTGGATGGAGGGAATGGTTTCTGTTGCTGCATGTTAACAGGAAAGAAGCAGCACTGAACGGGATTTGCTTGGTATTTGGGAAAGGAGGGCACTGTGTATATGAAGGCTGCAGAAGCCAAAAGACAATGGCTTACCATGGCCGCATGCAAGCTGAATTTTGCTGCCCGAACCTGCGTCTGTGAGATCTCTAACACCAGAGCCGCAGGCGCTCAATATTAAGATGCAAAATGCGACTTTGTAGTGAAATCACATGTGCTATGTAAGGTGAATAGTGTTGTTCACCATGAAAGAGTATAAGCTGTAAAAAGTATCTTTTTAAATACTTCTCTCCCTTTTTTCCCTCCCTCATGCAGCTGCAAATTTTTCAAGCCTCCCTACTCCATCCCAAAGGCTATCTCAGATAAGGTGGTGGGGAAAAAAAAGACGCGAGACGAAATGTTGTCAGAAATCATGGAAGTGACCCGCAATGAAAGAGCTCATCTGAATGACTGGAAGGACGTGGTATCAAATTACAGGAAAGATGCCAGTGAATGTGAGGACAGGAGGGACGCTCAAGATGAGAGGTGGCAGCAGGAAGATCAGAGGTGTAGGCAGGAAGATCAGCGGTGGCGGGATGCAACTCTGGGGCTGCTGCGTGATCAAACTGACATGCTCCGGCGTCTGGTAGAGCTTCAGGAACAGCAGCAGGATCACAGAGTGTTGCTGCAGCCCCTGTGTAACCACCCTCACCACTCAACATGTTCCACATCCTCCTCACCCAGACGTGTAAGAACGCGTGGGGGGAGGCTCCATGCACTCGCCCACTCCACCCCCGTGGACAGCCCAACCAAAAGGCTGTCATTAGTTTGAAATTTTTTTAGTGGCTTTTTCCTTCCCTCCTATCCTCCTCCCAAACCACACCCAGGCTACCTTGTCAGTTCTCTCCATCTTTTTATAATGAATTAATAAAGAATGCATGATTTTTAAATGATAGTGACTTTATTTCCTTAAGCAAGCTGTAATCGAAGCAGGAGGGTGGATTGCTTACAGGGAATGAGTCAATCGTGGGGGGGGTCATCAAGGGGAAACACAGCAGTCACATCGTACCCTGGCCCATGATGAAACTGGTTTTCAAAGCTTCTCTGATGCGCATCGCTTCCTGGTGTGCTCTTCTAATCGCCCTGGTGTCTGGCTGCGTGTAATCAGCGGCCAGGTGATTTGCCTCAGCCTCCCACCCCTCCATAAAGGTCTCCCCCTTACTCTCACAGAGATTGTGGAGCACACAGCAAGCAGCAATAACAAAGGGGACATTGGTTTGGCTGAGGTCTGAGCAAGTCAGTAATGTGCACCAGCGCGCCTTTGAACGGCCAAATGCACATTCTACCACCATTCTGCATTTGCCCAGCCTGTAGTTGAACAACTCCTGACTACTGTCCAGGCTGCATGTGTATGGCTTCATGAGCCATGGCATCAAGGGGTAGGCTGGGTCCCTCTGGATAACTACAGGCATTTCAACATCCCCAACTGTTATTTTCTGGTCTGGAAAGTAATTCCCTTGCTGCAGCCGTTTAAACAGAGTAGTGTTCCTGAAGACGCGAGCGTCATGAACCCTTCCCTGCCATCCCACGTGGATGTTGGTGAAACGTCCCTTGTGATCCACCAGTGCTTGCAGCTCCATTGAAAAGTACCCCTTGTGGTTTATGCGCTGGGTGCTCTGGTGCTCCAGTGCCAAGATAGGGATATGGGTTCCATCTATCGCCCCACCACAGTTAGGGAATTCCATTGCAGCAAAGCCATCCACTATGACCTGCACATTTCCCAGAGTCACAACCTTTCGTAGCAACAGCTTAATGATTGCTTTGGCTACTTGCATCACAGCAGCCCCCACAGTAGATTTTCCCACTCCAAACTGATTCCTGACTGACCGGTAGCTGTCTGGCATTGCAAGCTTCCAGAGGGCTATTGCCACTCGCTTCTCAACTGTGAGAGCTGTTCTCATCTTGGTATTCTGGCATTTCAGGGCAGGGGAAAGCAAGTCACAAAGTTCCATGAAAGTGCCCTTACCCATGCGAAAGTTTTGCAGCCACTGGGAATCGTCCCAAACCTGCAACACTATGTGGTCCCACCAGTCTGTGCTTGCTTCCCAGGCCCAAAATCAGCGTTCAATGGCTAGAACCTCCAAATTGCAGGGGCCCATGATTTGAGAGATTTCTGTGTTCATGTCCTCATTACTCTCGTCGCTGTGCTGCTGTAGCCACCTGGTCTTGCAGGTCCTGGTTCGGCACAGACTGCACAATAATGCGCGAGGCGTTTACAACGTCCATGATTGCTGTCTTGAGCTGAGCAGGGTCCATGCTTGCTGTGCTATGGCGTTTGCACAGTTCACCCAGGAAAAAAGGTGCGAAACGGTTGTCTGCTGCTTTCACGGAGGGAGTGGTGAGGCTGTACCCAGAACCACCCGTGACAATGTTTTTTGCCCCATCAGGCACTGGGATCTCAATCCAGAATTCCAAGAGGCGGGGGAGACTGCAGGAACTATGGGATAGCTATGGGATAGCTCAGTACATGGACGCACACCGCCGAATTAATGTGCTTAGTGTGGCCGCATGCACTTGACTTTATACAATCTGTTTTAAAAAACTGGTTTCTGTAAAATCAGAATAATCTCATAGTGTAGACATACCCAGAGTGGTGTCTGAGCAACTTTTTGTGATTTAGTGCAACCTGCCCCCTCCAACCATCCTTCTCCCCATCCACCCCCTCAAAAAATCATGAAAAAATTCCTTCTGCTGTACATAACATGATGAAGACCTATTTAGTTCAACTAAAGGGTTTATGAAAATCAGACCTTAGTAGTCAGAGATGAAAAAGATGTATTATATCATTGAGTCCTTTCCATCTGAAAGGAAAGAATACAGGAATAAATTCTGTGTTGACGTGCATCCTTTGTGCCTCCAGTGGGATTGTGCTGGATTCAAACTGGCTCAGATACTGGCCAATAGTCTCTGGATATGGGATGTAGGGATTGATGCGTCACCCGGTTCAATAGTTTTCTTTGCTTTTTTGAAAAAAGTTACTTCAAAACAAATGTGGAATTTTTAAAATAAGCTTTTAATTGTTAATTTTCTGACACTTTCTTTTAGATAATTTATACATTTTGAAATTAACTCCAAAACACTAGAGTATATCCATACAGAGATTCATGCTAAACAGCACAGTGGTTGTTCAGATTAATTGTTCAGATGAAATTAAGAGTCATGTTCTGCTCTCTAGTGCACTGGCACAAATCTGCAGCCACTTTATTTATATCAACAGATTTACTTTGGATTAACGTAATTATCGCTAAAATCAGAATCTGGTCCAGAATACCTGATTCTCCTCTTGCTCACACCAGTTTTAAACTGGTGTAACTACACAGACATCAGAGGAGGCACTTTTGTTTTGTAACTCTGGCAAGTGAGACCAGGTCCATGATCTTTAAAAAATTAACCCGACAAACTCTTCAGAGAAGAAATGATACTGTTGCTTATCACTAGTGATCAGGTTTCTCGACTTTGGAACAGACATCAAATCATGTTTTCTGTACAGCAGTGTTCTGAAGATTGAGTGCTAAATAGTTACTACTTTCCAATCATGTGAATCAGTGGGACAGAAGGCAAGACTAGTCCAAGAGAGTGTTTGAAAGACAAGAAGGAGCAGATCATGCTAATGGGAAAGAGGCTGGCGGTAATCATACATTAAAGACCTGGGGATATTAACCTTTGATTTGAACATGTTTTTTTCATGTTTGATTTATAGTTGAAATAATTTTGGGGAAAGGTTTCCTTTGGCTTTTCAACAATACAGAAACACTTCTGGTGAAACATTTCCCTTTATTTTGCTTGTTTACAGAAAGGGGGAAATCGAATGGTATTATTCAGACTGACAGTCATTTGATTGCATTTATAGAAGTAGCCTACTGCCTCTTATTTGGAGCCTATACAATTTCATTTGGAGAGCAACACATGCTGCATTCATCGAGGGGATTAGCTGAATTCCATGAATTAGGAGGATGACCCTGCAGTGTATAATATGTTTGGCTACATGAAAAGCTTTCATTATGTTTCCTCCTGCTTTTTATGTTCCTGGAGTTTGTTTGTTTGTTCAGACCCTCCTTATTTATGCTTTTGTGAGTGAACTTTCATATAAACATAGGACAGAAGTCTGTCCTTGCATAAAAGCATGAGACCCTGTTGACTCCAATGAGAACCATATGCCATCTCAAAGCAGGATTGGGCCTATGCCTTGTGTAGGGTACGTTTGCTGGGTTGAGTCTTAGTCTATTTGAATAGTATATTTTACATTTTAACTTCCAGGATAACAAGTTGCCCTTTTCATAAATGACTCACTGTCATCTTTCCAAGAGAGATTAACTGAATTCAGTGCAATTTGCTGTGTGTTGTTCTTCTACCTTAAGAACTGAGATTCTATCTTCTCACTCTGAATATTAAGGCTGATATTCTCCAAGCTGCATAAGGGCTTTGGGCATTCAATTCCCATTAAGTGTCCAAATCCCTTAGGTGCCTACAAAAATCTCACCCTAAGATCTCTCTTGAAAAAGCAGAAGTTTACCTAATGTCTTTAGCCAGATTTTCTCCTTTCCTTAGCACATGCAGCTAATGGATATGTATACTATAAATAGATATCTGCCACGCTGTTAGCCTTGAGTCCAAGGGGGGTCAGCCTTGTAGTAGTTTTCCCCCTCCCAACTCCCACCTGTATATTTATAAAGAGCTTTGGGATGAAAAACTCTATGTAAATAACATGTTCATGTTTTGTAATGATACTATGCAGGGAATTTTTAATATCTTTGCATAAAATACAACTGTATTAACATACCTTCCTATTCTCTATGTAAATCTCTAGGTACAGTATAACTTCATGTTCTTTGCATAGTCTCTGTTGAACTTTAGTTATGTTGAGATTTAAAAAAAGGAGTAGATGACAAGAGTGAAGCCCATTCACCATAATAGTGTAGCATCTTCATTGTATAATAGAGAAATATACCCGATCAGGTAGCTTCTTCAGTGATGGTATTAAAATAGAGGCATTCTAAGAATGAACCAGTGTGAATGACTGATGATTTTCTGAGGGAATAAGGTTATATCGTTCTTGATAGAGTTTTCAGTGAAGTTTACATGCATGTGAATGTAACTGCTAGATGTGGGAATGCTGGAATTTGAACTGCCAGTGGCTACCTAAGGTAACTGAAGTGAAGACAAATGGGTCCTTGAGGACAACTGAAAGCAGCATAGTTGGTGAGACAAAACCTGTTAATTTTATGTAACTTCTGATTTAGGTCAGCATGACAGTGCAGTAAGCTGCATATAAGGTGAAAGCCATTGCTGAAACTCATACCTAGATAACATGCATGAGTATCTTTTGAGGAAGAAAGACCATCAAGAGTACATCACATCCACACTCTGCACATTCTGCTGGATTTTAAATACACTTCAGGGTCCTGATCCCAGGCTCATTAAAGGGTCTGATTGTCTAAGAAACAACTTCTCCATTTGCAGCCAAGATAGGTGTGCCTGACAAAAGTACAGTGCCTAATATAGCTCGGGGTGAAACTCTTGGGAGCACGGGGCACTGTTCTCAGCAGAGGCCTTGGACTGTACAACTCCTTATTCCCAAAGAGCAGAATGAAGCTAAACCAGATTATTGACAGTGAAGGACCTGCCATTCTCAATAAGGCTTCGCTCAGTAATGAGGTATGAAGAAAACTGCTTGGATGGGAAACAAGAAGTGTGAAGAGCAAAAGGGTAGGGCAAGAGAAGCAAAGAATGGAGAAGAGAGTAACAGATGTGTGATGCACAGAAGTGCTTGAAACTGGCTGATTTTTTTATTTCCTGGCCCCGATCATAAGATCTGGGTTGACTTACAGTATTGCCAATACCAAATGTTCAAAAATCATGAGTCCGTGTCCTAAAACTCCTGAGATTAAAAAAATCACATTGTTTTTCATCTGCCTTTTGAGATGTTTGGGGGCAGATCTTCCCCCCGTTTGTGTGTGATTATTTCAGGTTTAAAATTCAACTTGCATGTACTCACAAAAATGAGGCCATCCCACAGGCTAATCAGAACGGTACTCCACTTAACTCCTTCTAACCCTTGGGCTAGAGACTTTCCATTCTATCCCTTTCCACTCTCTCTCATCACTGACCTGTCTCTTGCCCCATCCTCTTAGCCCATTCCTGGTCTCCATCTCTCCCCCATATACATTCTCTCTTCATTCTCCCCACATAGTCCATTATTCTTAAACATGCTTGTCCCCAGTATTACATCTCACATTCTCACTCCTCATCTCATGTTCCTCTTCATTGCCTTACTATCTTCTGCCTGAGACAACCACAGGAATAAAGAACAGGAGTATTTGTGGCACCTTAGAGACTAACAAATTTATTAATTAATTTGTTAGTCTCTAAGGTGCCACAAGTACTCCTGTTCTTTTTGTGGATACAGACTAACACAGCTGCTGCTCTGAAACAGGAATAAAGGGCAGCCATCTTCCTTAATGGCAGACCGTGGCTTTAGTCCCACTGTAAATAATGGCACGAGCCATTTTGAATAACAGCAAAAGTTAGCAAGACACGAGGAGGTCATGAGACAGTTTTTAAAAGCATCTGCTCTTTTGAAATTGGTGATAAAATTGCAAGAATTGACAATTTGGAGGTTACAAAAGTTTCTAGCCTTGTCAGAGGGTAGGGGTCAGTATCCAGTGATTCCACTGGCTCCTGTTACAGACAGTAGTCAACTTGGCAGAGAAATTGAGTTTTAATTATATACCAGACATCTAAGATATATGTCATAATTATGGATGCATTAGAAACACTTCAGACACTTTTTATTTTAAAGATTTTTCTTGTTGCAGCACTGAAGATAATGGTTTAAAATACTATTTTCCACTTGGCAATTGTATTGCAATACCTTCTGAATGGGTTGGTTTTAAAGGAATACTGAATGCAATAGTGTTCTGATCTGTATGCCAGATGATCAAATGTGGATTGGTCCTTGCTGCATCTGCACCCTATCAAAAGATTATTAGGATGAGGCTTTATAATGTCACCCTTTCTCTTTGGGGGCTACATTCCCCTTCCCCCCCTTAATATCCTTTAATCTTTTTTTCATGTAGAATTTGGTAAACTCTGCAAATTGTGCTGAAATAATGCAAATAGAATTTTTGCATCTTGGTTGCCAAAAGCACATTTAAGGGGAATATTAGTTGCACTGCAGAGGCAAATATACTCAATGAGCTGAAATCTCTGCTACTCAGAGGCACCACTCAGTTGACGTAAATGGATTTGTACTCGTCTAGAGGTTTGATCCTGCAAGATGCTGAATACTGTGGCCTTGATACAGAAAAAAAATTTAAGCACATTCACAGTTCCATTGACTCCAAAGTTAAGCACATGCTTAAGTGTTTGTCTGGATCTGGGCCACAGAGCTCAGAGTCTTGGAGGATCAAGCCCTATGTTAACAGTGAATTTGGCTCAGTCATTTAAGGCCACCATTTGTAAATTTGGTTGCCTAGAATTAGGCACTTAAATCAATAATTAGGCCCCTATGTAATGGGCCTAATTTTCAAAGATGGCACCTTTGTTGTTTCTTCAACTCTCTGGGCCTTTATCTATGCTCCCACAGCGCATGGGATTACCTCTCTATCCATGTTTCCCCAAGGCACAGTCTTCTCATTCAAATGCATTCAAAACCAGCATCTTCTTTACATTGTGTACTAGCAGTGAATTAAAGTGACTTTACAAGAAATTAATGGAACCGTCAACATGTGCAAATGCTTGATCTGACTACTGTAACCGATATTCTTCCTCACCCAATTTGTTCTATTATTTTTTACTCTCACTTACTGTGTCAGAACTAAAATAGATTATACGTCGTTCAGGGCAAGGACCATGCCTTTATATTTGTTCTGCAAAGCCACAAGCACATATTTGACAACTATGTAAATAATAAAAATAATATTAGCTGAAAGTTTAGCCTGTGTTTATGACCTTGGGCCTGGCTCAAAAATGGAAATTGTAATAAAACCCCAAACCAGGTGAATTGCAGCTACATTCATAATATTTTTGCATCACTCAGGGCCCATCCTGCTTTCATAGATTTTAAGGCCAGAAGATACCATTAGATCATCTTCCAAGACCTCAGTAGGGTAATGCACACGAGAAAGGTGTTCAGGATTTAGCTGCACAACCCAATTCTGGCTGATTTAAAAACCCAACTATAGTTTCCCACAAAAAGAGCCCTTTGGTTTTCTGTGCATTCCATTGAAAGACGTTGGGTTCCCTACTGTCATGTGACAAAAATGCCCAAGTCCCAATGCCAACATGGGCTTCTAAGTCATTTAAGTGCCTTCAAAACTTGTACACGCTTTTCCGCTCAAGGAAACAGGGCGATGATGCAAAGCAGTTTTTTCCTCCTTTAAAATTCAACACGTTTTATTATAGCAATGGGAGGGCTGAACAGCAGCAAACAATGGGTGTTTGCTGCCATTTACTGTAATGTAGGGATCCAGGGCTCTTTATGGTTACAATAAACAGCAATAGTTCATTTTTTTTTGGAATATTGAAAGGAAAACATTCCATTTTTCTCCCGTTCATCACACTGATAAGAGCCCTATCTTTTCCCACTCTCCTAATGCAATAGCCTCTCTCTCTAAAAGTCTTATTATAAAAGAAGGCAAGGCAAATACCTAATACTGAAAAAAGTGCCTTTCTCCTAGTCAGAGGAGGGTGGCCAGAGTTCAGGGGTAATACTCAGGTTTAAAAGCATCCTTTGTTCCCTCTCTTCCCTAGCCTTTCCTCTCTCCTCTTTCCCCCCGTCCCCTTTCTCACCCAGTAGTAGTGAGCTATCTGAACAGCTCTCTCCTGTCATGAATACATTTAAGATTGATGAGTGTACTGTTACACAAAGAGAATACCTATCAGAGAAAACAAATCAGACTCATCTATCTATACCATGTGGCAGCACATGGCTGGGAAAATGATGAAAATGTTCCCCTGCATGCAGGACACCTGAGAGCACTGTGCTTGTGGATGTCTGGGTGGGTCCTTCAGTTATTTCCATTTCTCCCCCTTTTATTTTCTTCAACTTGCCACCCACCCAAGGAGCCTTGACATGCCACTCTAAGAATCTCCTTCCCTCGCCAGATGCCAACAATGCTGTGTGTACCCGGGATGTTCTCTGATTCCCCACCTGTAGCACATTTCACTGCTACTGCTCTGCCAGGCTGGCTATGGGCTAACTCCATTCTGGTCTACTTCTACCTGTCTTCTCACAGAGGGATCCAGCCATTTGCAGATTGTAAATAATGCATCTCATTTGCAGGTCCATTACAACTGTTTGGTTCTCCAGTTCCAAGCAGTCACGCTGATTTTATTAAATCTAGTAATTTTGGAATGTAATCTTTCAGACCATTCCAGAAGTCTGCCAGGAAGAATATGTGCATGCTATTTTCACAGATGTCAGACAGGGCCTTCCTGCAGCTCCCACCTATCCTAGTGGGAATTGTGTGTTTAAAGGTCAAATTGGACCTGCAGTGTGAAGAAAATATCTTGTCATAAAGTAGCTTGAACAAGCACTGGAAAAGATTATTATTAATTTCCATTGCATAGTGCCTATGAACTCCCAACAGAGACTAAGGCCCTCATTGTACTAGGCATAATACAAACTCCAACCTGTCACACGGAGCTCACAATAGGATTTAGATGATATACCACAGATGTATAAACAGACAAACATAGTGATGAAGAGAAGATAGGAAGGACAAGGTAATAGTAGAGACAATGTATTTCCATAAAAGCAGCAAAGAATCCTGTGGCACCTTATAGACTAACAGACGTTTTGGAGCATGAGCTATCGTGGGTGAATACCCACTTCCTCAGATGCGGAGTCTTTACAGATCCAGACTAACACGGCTACCCTCTGATACTTGACAGTGTATTTCCATGTATGCATTATTAAAAACAACAATCCTACATTGGCAGGAGACAGAAATTAGGAGGTCTTTAACTTCTGTTTTATTATACAATGAATAGTCTCTGTCTTAGTGGCAAGAACCTGTGTGCTAGTCTTATTGGATGTGAAATGAATCTAGCTGCACACTTTCTACTATGCTTAAAATTGGGATTCTAACCTTTCTATGCAATTTAATCAAAATACCCTGTAGACACTGTGAGGTAATATTTTGTGATGGTGACTTTCAGATATTGTCATTCTCATGTCTTTTCTAATATGCTCATTAAACAAGAGTCAGCTGCAGTCCATTCTCCCACACGTTCCGCTACTGGTGAGCTTGGGGCTGACGTGAAAAATCCATGGGAGTGAAGCAATGCACTCGTTACATGATGTGGGTCCTAGGCTTCTTTTCTACTGTTGAGATTGCCAATTGAGTCAGATCTCATCTAGCGGTTTGGTGATCTAGTCTGTTCAGCCAGGTAGGAATGTATAGCAGTTGAATTTAAACACAATCCCAGGGGTGAACAGCTAGTGTTTTATGCAACAAGCTGCCTTTTAGTTACCATAACAACTTGGTGCACACTTTGTAATCTTGGCACTCTGCCTCTGATGTACTACAGTCATTCTAAAATGGCTTTTATTTTATTCTTGTAAAATCTCTTGGTACATAATAGTTCTTTTTGACTAAAGGGAAGAAAAACCCAGCAGGCCAAAGTCCTTGCTTTTCACTGTGTTTGTGCTGACCTTTCTAAATCTCATTGGTATATTGAACATGTGGATACCAGAATTATGCCATTTTGCTTTCTAATTGTAAACACTGGAAAGTGTATGTGTAATAGATATCCATACACACACACAAATACCACTTGCAGATGAAAATTTCAGTGTTCTGGAGTTGAAGGTCATAGTCGGTTTTATACAGCAACAGTAAAATATTACCCTGACTGTAATGGCATCATATTGTTCCCATAGTATGCAATGACTGGAAGCTTAATCAGGATAGAAGCAATGTGACATAGGTTATTAGTATAAACCTTTCATCACTGTAAAATTTAAAAACCACATTTAATTACATTGATGTTAAAGGGACACTGTCAAGAATGATATGTCAACATTTGCCTTTTCTCTCTTCTCTATCTGTGTGAAAAGTCCATACAATTTCACATTTGACCTATTCTCCTCTAGTTTCTTTAATATAGTAAATTTTCATCTGAGACTAATATAGTATTGTCAATGCTCATGGTTTTTATCACAACACTAGTGAGTTGGGGATCACAAATTTTCTCTAAGTCAAAATGGCCACCATCTCTGATTATGGTCAGTGGGGCTGAAGACAGCAAGATGGCTACCATTTTCCTATGGTCTGTCTGCATGTGGAAGCAAAGCTGTCCTTGATAAAATTGGCTACAGTGCCACCTCCCCTATTTTCAGTGATACTGAAGTAGGGTTGACAACTTCTACTTACACAAAACCAAACACTCTTGTCCCACCCTTTCTCTGAGGCCCTGCCCCTGCTCACTCCATCCCCCTCCCTCTGTTGCTTGCTGTTGCCACCCTCATTCATTCGCTCATTTTCAGCAGGCTGACTCGGGGTTGGGTTGCAGGAGGGGGTGAGGGCTCTGGGGTGGGGCTAAAAGTGAGGAGTTTAGGGTGTGGGAGAGGGCTCTGGGCTGAGGCATTGGGTTGGAGTGTGGGAGGGGGTGAGGGCTCTGGCTAGGGGTGTGGACTCTGGGCTGGGGCCAGGGCTGAGGGGCAGGAGGGGGCTGTGGGGTGGAACCGAGGGGGCTGGCATATGGGAGGGATCTCCAGACTGAGGCAGGGGGTTGGGATGTGGAAGGGGGTATGGGCTAGAGTAGGGGGTTGGGGTATGTGTGGGGGGCAAAGGCTCCATCTGGGGGGTGCGGGCTCTGGGGTGGGGCTGGGGGTGGGGGGTTTGGAGGGCATGAGGGGAATCAGGGCTGGGTCAGGGGGTTGGGGTGCGGTGGGGGAGTGAGAGCTCCATCTGGGGATATGGACTCTGGGGTGGGAATGAGGGGTTTGGTGTGTAGGAGGGGGCTCCAGGATGGTATTGCGGGGGTTTGGAGAGTGTGAGGGGGTCAGGACTAGGGATGGGGCAGGGAGTTGGGGTGCAGGAGGGCATCAGGGATAGATGCTCCAGGTGGCGCTTACCTCAGGAAGCTGCTGGAAGTAGCAGCATGTCTCTCTGGCTCCTACGCGGAGTTGTGGCCAGGCACCTCTGCGTGCTGCTCCATCTGCAGGTGCCGCCCCTGCAGCTCCCATTGGCTGTGGTTCCTGGCCAATGGGAGCTGCAGAGCCAGCACTTGAGGCAGAGGCAGCATATGGAGCCCCCGCTTGCCCCTACGCGTAGGAACCAGATGAGGGACATGCTGCTGCTTCTGGGAGCCATGCAGAGCCATGACAGGCAGGGACACTGCTTTAGCCCTGGCCCCCACTGCGCTGCCAACGAGATTTTTAATGGCCCAGTCAGTGGTACCGACTGGAGCCACCAGGGTCCCTTTTCAACCAGGCGTACCAGTCGAAAACCAGACTTCTTGCAACCTTATATTAAAATCAGACCCACAATGAGATGACTGCCACTCTAAGCTAGACAGGACACAAGGACTGTGAGGAGCAGCAAATATATTGTGAATGGTGTATGGGGAGAGTGAGGGGAAGTAGTAGGTAGATTTAAGATGTGCAGCAGAATGGAATGGGAAATGAAATGGAGGGGGTTCAGAGCAGGGGGAGGCAAGGTGATTGGTAGGGGGGAGTGCTACTCGTTATCCAGCAGAGAAGTGTGTCGGGGTGTTGGGGGCAGAAGGAATCAGGGAAATGTTGTTTCTTATGGCTAAACCAGTCCTATATGGTTTTTACTGAGACATTGTTGTTCGTATGAAATATTGATATAAGTTTTTACATAGAAACACTGTCAATATAGGTTCATTTCTGGAATATTACAAATACTTTCAACACTGAACTTCAAAAAAAAATTTAATGAAGGGAGATTATATAACACCGTGCTCTCTAAGGATGCTGGTTACCCCTTGGGTGCCCATTAGCTAATGTTGATTAGTTATGTCATGTATTTGTGAATGTCATCTGTTCATTTCTTGCAGTACTAATAAACATAAAAATTTACTCATATTTAATAACAGTGTATTTCTTTTCTGTTGTTTTATACAATGTACAATACTGATTTTTATAAGACTCTCCTACCCGACACATTCCTCTGCACCTTGTTGAGCGAAATTCAGAAAGCAGGAGTTAGTGTAAAGTTCTTTAATATGTATATCTGTAAGTCATCAGCCTTAAAAAGTAAAATAAATTCTGTGTGTCAAGTGTGAATTTTGATGCATTAATTAGTTCAGTGATTCTCAAACTATTTACCATCCAGCCATTCTCTTATTAAAGGCAGTTCCCCTATTTTAGAGATGAAGAGAGGGCAAATGGAGTCTCTTTCTAAGCAGCCAGGGAAAGGCATGAATCTTTGTATGCATTAAAAATGGACTTGGCAACCTGAAATTATGACACATGCATTGGCAGAGAAGTAGAGGGAAGTTTAAAAGTTGAAAACAAACTGAAAAACATGATGTGACAGCGTATAAAATCTCATGAGTTTTGATCTCTTGAGGTTAGCAATACTTCTAATGGGAGTTCAGGCCTCAGTACAGCAGAACACTTAAGCACATGCATAACTTCAAGCATGTGAGTAACCTCCCTGAACATAGGCGCCAACTTTTACCTATGCTGATGGGTGCTCGCCCCTGGCCCTGTCCCTTCCCGCCCCTACCCCTGCCCACATTCCAACCCCTTCCCCAAAGACCCTGCCCTAACTGCGCCCCCTCCCTGCCTCTGTTGAACTCCTTCTCCAAATCTCTGCCCTGGCCCTGCCTCTTCCCAGAGCATGCTGTGTTCCCCCTCCTCCCCCCCCCAGCACTTGCTGACATGAAATGGCTGTTTTACACTGGGAGCTAGAGGGGAATCAGGGATGCGGAGTGCTCAGGAGAGAAGTTGAGGGGGGTGGGGAGCTGCCGGTGGGTGCAGAGCACCCATCAGTTTTTCCTCATGGGTGCTCCAGCCCCAGAGTTGGTGCCTATGTCCCTGAATTCAAAATAACTTCTTTCATATTAATGTTAGGTGTGTGCTTTAGTGCTCTGTTGGATTGGAGTCTAAGTGGACTAGATCTGTGATCTTTACTTTAACAAAGCCTCAAGGACTAAGGAATCACTATTGACCAAAATTTCAACATGGCCTTCAAGTGGCTTCAAACCAGCAGGGGTGGCTCTAGGCATTTTGCCGCCCCAAGCATGGCAGGCAGGTTGCCTTTGGCAGCTTGCCTGCGGGAGGTCCGCCAAAGCCATAGGACCAGCGGACCCTCCGCAGGCACGTCTATGGGAGGTCTGCCGAAGCTGCAGGACCAGTGGACCCTCCGCAGGCAAGCCGCCAAAGGCAGCCTGCCTGCCGCCCTCGCGGCAACCAGCAGAGCGCCCCCAGTGGCTTGCCGCCCCAAGCACGCGCTTGTGCCATAAACAGATGGCTAAGGGTTAATGTCTCTTTTACCTGTAAAGGGTTAAGAAGCTCAGTGAACCTGGCTGACACCTGACCAGAGGACCAATGGGGGGACAAGATACTTTCAAATCTTGGTGGAGGGAAGTCTTTGTTTGTGTTGTTTGTTTTGTTCGTTGTTCACTCTTGGGACAAAGAGGGACCAGACATATACCCAGACTCTCCAAATCTTTCTGAATCAGTCTTTCATGTTTCAAAATTGTAAGTATAGCCAGGCAAGGCGGATTAGTCTTATGTTTGTTTTCTTTCAACTTGTGAATGCTTTTCCTTTTGCTGGAAGGATTTTTACCTCTGTTTGCTGTAACTTTGAATCTAAGGCTGGGTGGGGGAGGTCCCTCCAGTCTATATGAATCTGAATACCCTGTAAAGCATTTTCCATCCTGATTTTACAGAGATAATTTTTACTTTTTCTTTCTTTAATTAAAAGCTTTCTTTTTTAAGAACCTGATTGATTTTTTCCTGTTTTTAAAATCCAAGGAATTGAGTCTGAAATCACCACGGATTGGTGGGAGGAAAGGAGGGGAGGAAGGTTAATTTCTCCTTGTGTTCAGATCCAAGGGGTTTGGGTCTTGGGTTCCCCAGGGAAGGTTTTGGAGGAACAGGAAGTGTGCCAAACACTATATTTTTGGCTGGTGGTAGCGTTACCAGATCTAAGCTAAGAATTAATCTTAGAAGGGTCCATGCAGGTCCCCCACATTTTTATTCTAAAGTTCAAAGTGGGGAAAAAAACCTTGACAGCTTGGCATGCTGGTGCCTGAAGCCGCCCCTGCAAACCAGCCTCTATATTTTGCATCAGTAGTTTTGCATTTGCAAATGTTTGTGAGGCTCTACAACAATTGCATTCACCAAACAGATAGTTAGAGATAAAACTACCTGATATGTGAATGGAAATTGCTTTCTTATGCAAAAATTTGGGTATAGATGTACAGGCATATTCTAAAAATGTTGCTTTATCTATTCAAATACTATTGTTGCTTGAATATTTTTTTTAAATGCCCAACATTCGTGATTCAGCTATACAATAACCTGTCTGTGTGTGTGCAATAAGAGGTTACGGTTTAAGGACAAGAGTTTCAAAAGTGATTAGTGATTTGGGGTACCTTAATTTTGGGGGGTCTACTTCAGACATCTTATAGAGGCCTGAATTTCAGAAAGTGACATATACCCATCCTCTGAAAATCAGGCCTCAAATTGGGGCACCCCAAATCCCTAACCATTTTGAAAATTTTGGTCTAAAACAATTCAGCAGTCATTGCAAGGAACAGTGAGTACAAGATTTATTTTAAAATTGTAAAATACTGTAACTGTCTTTTAAAAAATAAATAAATCTCAAGATAGAATGTTTTTCTGCCAGATTTCTGAAAGACATTACACTGCTTGGTTAACCTCAAGAACTCATCCTCCTGCAATGATAAGTTGAAAACATAAGAAACCTTAAAATGAATTTCCATGTAAATCCAGATGAAAGTCATAATCCAGTAGAGAAAGTCTGCTTCTTATTGCTAAATCACTGTAACTGCCTCCTTCTCTTTCAAACCCACAGGAATATAGTGGAAAAAAGAAATTTACTATCTCTCTATGCATATATCATCCATTTGTGATTCCTGGCCCAGCCAGCGCCATCAAAAATTTAACCACAATCCCTTGAGTATAGATGGTCAGCGTATTAGTGTACTATTCAACTGAGTCAGTACTCCAGTTGGTCTCTTAATTCAGAGCGGTTTTCCATGTGCTCTTCTAGCCACCCTGGTTTATATTATCCAGACAAATAACAGTGCCATGCAAATATTTTGAGGGATTTATGCGTGACCAATTTTGATGAAACTCTCATTTCCTATTTACTACGTTTTAATTTTCTATAATACATCTCAGGTAGCTCAGTATTTTCTGAATTTCTGAGATAATAGTATTCTGGTCAGAAAAATGTGAAAGGCTCTGAAGTTATTGTACTTTTCAAGTGCTGACTGTATTATTAGCAAGAAGAATTTGCTTTATATGGTAATTTGAGGCCATAACCAAAAAGTATATACTTTCACTAAAAAGTCTTTCTATGTTTTTTCTTCTTTATTTCAAAATTATAGTTTAAAAATCAGCAGACAATAAACTAAGTGGTTGTAGGATAACTTTTAAAGTAATTTTGGTACCGTAAGCAATCAGAAACATCAACTGCGCATTTGTATGACTCCCAAAATGCTGACTTTGTCTTATTTTCAATAACATAATAAGTAGTTGCATAGCAATACTAAATTTTAAAAACAAAAAGGAATTATTGTGAGGTGCTAGAATGTTTCATGTACTGAATGATGAAATAATATTTCAAGTATTTGTATTATGTTAAGCACCAGATAAGGAAAATGTATTTGAAAACACAGTTCATATTAATATTTATAGAATGGTAGTTTGTGTAATTGTTTTGTAGAGTGTTTTGCATAGCTATTGCCTTTCAGTATTGGTAGGGAAAAGACATGCAGCATAAAAGGAAAAGGAGGTGACTGAGCAGAAATAATCTTTCTGAGACTTTTTGCTTTAGAAAAATTAGATGTCTGTAGGGAAACAAAGAATATGCTAGCACTTCACAATACTGCTCCAGTGCAATGGCAGTGAAGCTATAAAAATTAGAGTAAAAATTCAGAGCTTGAATGAGAATGGAATTTTCCATTTACAGGGAAATCTCTTCAGAGTCAGATGGAAGTGAACTGGTTTTGAGTCAGTTTTATTCCATTCATTTTTTCCACTACTGTGTTCAACTTCTCCGATGTTAAAGCTTTTGAAGCGTGATCAAACATACTATACCAGTTTCAGAGCAGCGGAAATGAAGACAGCTAAGGTGTTTTTGCTTTTCATAGCTTCAAATACTGTTTCTCCATTGTGACTATAGTACTTATCGAAATCATTTGCAGAAACACAGTAATATGCATTTATTTTATTTTATTTTTTATAACTTGGTGCCTGTGTGTACATGGAATCCAGTTGTTGACTTATTGATAGTCTGAAGTGGACAGCTAATAACTGTGTTATGATTTTGTGCCCTCAACTCTTCTGTTCTGATTCTTTCTTCCTTTATTCTCAAACCTCTGTTCTGTCTGATACTCCCCCCCTCCCCTGCATCTTTAGACCCTGAGTCTAAACTGTTGCCTCCAGCCCATGTATATTTTCAGTAGTGCTCAAATATAACTGAACATGTCCAGTTATCTTTCTTCCTATCTCTAATGCTATTTGTTTCTCCCATCTAAGTATTTCTCTCATCAGTTTGCTTATAAGATATCTATGTATATTTCAGCAGTTTTTCAGACTACCAACTCCATTACAATTAAGAATGAGGTGAAAAATTTACATAGCAATAGTGGAGAATACAATTTCTTCATTAAGATTAATTTCTTTGCATCTTCTTAAGGCCCCACTTTAGCTATGTCCACCATGCAGAGTTCATGGAAGGAGTAGGGGTCTGATTCAAATTTTGAAAGGGCAAGATCATTTGATGCACATCTTTATATAGCTGGCGCTGAGGTTTAATACCAATAAAATAATGAGCTAGTGGTATATTCCTCAACTGGAGAGCCTTTCTTTTTTTAGCCACAATACAGTTGTATGTTGTAATAAAATACAGTCTTCAATAGGGCTCAGAGTACATGTGCAAAATTTAATCAAGCACTCAAATACACAGAAGTGGACAGAAAAGACCAGGTCCCACAAATGCCAGTATATTTGGACTATTCTGGATCAACATGCAGAATGAATTGAATTTCAAATCCAAGATACACTGCCAGGAATGCTTTGGCCGCACATGCTAACTCAAGTGCCTCAGTTGGTCTCAGATGATGAGGCAAATCACTGGGTGCAACACAGCCTGCCAGTTTTTATTACAGCTTTTACTGCCCTTGGAGATGGTTCATATTTATATGTTTAATTTTGGGTGATTTCCTTCTCCCTCAAGTTTGTCTTTCTCCTTCTCTCACCCCTATTTTGCTGATTGGGAGAAAATTACTGTTCTTGTTCTTCTTGTGGAAATAGTCATGCAAGAGAGGATACAGGTTCCATGAGTGTCTCTTACATTCCCTGTTCCAAAGGCTTCACCAGGAACAGTCTTTGGGGAGGCAGGGGACTATAAGGTCCTTGCTAGGAACAGTATTTGCAAGGAAGGCACTATGTTTTTCCCTCTCCTCCAATGCACCACCTTGTTTTACTAATAAGTTCTGCTTCTGTCAGGGAAACGTAGCACCATAAAAGATGGAGATGAGCTTCTCTATTGGTTGAGGATGGAGTGCTAGCCCTGCACTGGTCTCTTTTAACCACCACCAGTGCGCTCTTACTACTGGCACTGTCTGTCTCTTGCTCTCCATGTCAAATGTCAGTGCTGAGATGTACCATGTTAACCAAACTATTTTGACTAGTCAGCAGGATACCCGCAAGCAGTTATTTTGCTAATGTCAGCGTTTTCTACCTGCAGAGGAAAAATGCTAACAGTTTCTGTGTGTCCTTTATTCAGTGCGATAGCTACATTTCACTGTCAGCTTATATTTCACATTGCATCTTGTGATCTGATGTAATTGGATGCATAGTGCAAGGAACTATTTTTATTATCTACAGCATGATAAATAAGATTTGATTGAGAAGAGCATTCTACAATAGCTCAGAATTAAGAACAGTACAGAGTGCTTCCAAGTCTCTAAAGAATGGCCAGAATTATGGACAAAGACCTGGTTTATCATGTACTTTTCTTGACTGCCTCATTGTTTAAATAGCTACTGATAAATGAAGTGCACAAAATGACACTAAAATGATTTGTGATGTCAGCAAGCATTGCTGCTTAGAAATGTCAGGTTGCTGTCAGGGCCGGCTCCAGCATTTTTGCGGCAATTTGGCGGCAGGTACTTCCCTCCAAGAGGGACCGCTGAAGAGCCAGATGTGCAGCCCCTTTCCGTTGGCTGCCCCAAGCACCTGCTTGCTGTGCTGGTGCCTGGAGCCAACCCTGGTTGCTGTTGTTGCATTGAGAAATCAGAACCCAACTTTGCCTGTTGTGTTCAATTCAAAATCAGAGACTGTGTCTGTTCCCTTCTGGTGACCTGTGAGGAAAAGGTCTATTTTGCCCAGAAGAAGTGGGAAAGAGAAAAAGGAAACAGCCTGTCTGTGTAACGTAGTTGATATATTAGTCATTTTTAGAGGAAATTAACATTAATATTTCTGATTTAAAATAATTTATCAAATATTTCCTGTTTGAGGTTGGTTAGAGCGACATATTACAGCGTGTAGCTGTGGCTGAATAGCAATATGGATTAATTATGACCACCAGCTATTGAATCTCTTATTATATTTTTAATTTGTTCCTACCACTGACTATGGGATGAATGCCAATACACAGCTCTGTCAGCTAACAAAGCCTATCCCTCCCTACTCAGTCAACAGAGAAATTAAGTTAGTGGGAATTTTTGCCTAAAAGTGTAAGATTGGACCCGTAGTTTCTGCTGACTAGTAGGTATTCTTTGGTGCTCAACGAGTTCTTTTGTTTCTTCATTCATTAGTGTTCTATACTAAAAACACATAGAGTATAAAAAGTGTTCTGTGGGCTCTGTAGTTGGATTTTTTGTTATGGAGAAATTTAAAGGGACAACCTAGTTCAAATCCTAGGGGGTCAGATTGTGCTGGGACCTATATATGTGCATTTGGTGATGGGAGGAAAGGGCACAAGGAGCCTTCCCCACCACACTACTTGTGCCTCTCTGCACATTAGCCAAGCACAGTCGTGACACTTTAACTCAGAAAGCATAAGGACTCCAAGTCTAGTCCCACTAGACTCCTCAAAATGAGTGGCTCTGTGATTCGGCTCCCACTGGTTAATAGATCTTGCCCCCAAAGGAAGGCACGGGAAGTGCACATCTTTTTCAAAGCTGGGGATGCAGTCTCTGCACTCCTGGGCCTTGTCTATAAGAGAAAAATAAGTACCATTAATTAAATTCACCACTGGTGCAGGATTGTATCGATAAAGCTCAGGAGTTTTTAACCACCATGTGATCTAACCTGGTCCAGCAGACATGTTGTTAAAATGACTGAATTCTGCCTACATTACAGCTGATGTCAATGAATTTTGGGTCCTCATTTTGCAGTGTATATGCAACCTCCCCTTGAGCTCCAGGCAATGTTGTGCCTACTCAGACACCATGTAATATGGTGGTGAGGTAATGCCCTTCTGTACTACCCCTTAAGTAACTGGTCACAATGAAGCCTTGATTTTAAAAAAGAAAAAAGTCTTTGAAAGCCAAGACCCGAACTCCTTGCCTGGACAGAATTTCTGTTGACTTCAAAAGTCTTCTGAAATCAGTGAGCTCTGGATCAGGCCTTTAGCTCAGACAATGAAAACAGATTAATGCCTGTGACTTTCTGGTTCTCCTGCACTACTATGAACATGTCTGGACTGTAAGCGCTACTGAGGAATATTTGACTCCAAACAGTTTTGCATGGATTTTTTTTGTTATTTTTTTTTTTTAATCCTGAAAGCACTTCTACAAATTATGGCTATGCTCCTGAAAAATATCAAGTGTCATCCTGTGAGTTGGTTCATTTAAATCCTGTCTCAGGTTTTGTAAAACCACGTTCTTATTGATTTTTATTAATAAATCCTGAAATAGAGCTCTCAGCTATCTAGTGACAGTATTCTTTTGTTTACATATATAAATGCATGTCTTTAGATTACTAACATGGATGCATTTTGCTAGTTTACTATGTTTGTGTATAGGTTAGCTACCATTTAGAATTGAATTTTGTACATAATTTTTGGCACATGTAAATGACACCTAGATTATACAGACCAAATTTTATTCCTGGATCTTGAGGCATTTTTCTAAGAATGGATAAGTGACTTAGACAAGGCCACACAACAGGTCAGTGGCAGATGCAGGAATAGCATCCTGATGCTGAGAACCCAGCCTATTCAGTGGACCATGCTGGTTTATAAAAAGGAGTTTAAAAATCACTATGACTTCAATGAAGAATATAAATATATATAGGCCCAACCCAATTCATGTTTCACTTCAATTAATACCCAAGCTAGGGCTCAAAACATTACAGTCACATGGGGGTGGGTGGCTGGGAGGGTGAGAGGGGGAATAAGAAAACTTCAATGTTCTTGTCTTTGGCATTACACACTTTTTAATTAGTTGTGTTATTGTAGCTGCTTTAGTCCTCTGACTTTTTAAAACACTGTTTTTTTTTAATGTAAACTTGCTTTCTTGTATATCCGATTGAAAGCCAAAAGGCATTTCCAGTTTGATGGTCTCATGGGATATACCCATGAATTCCCAGCAGTGTGAACAGACAGTCTAGATTCAATTAAGCAGGTTGGTGTATTCACTCATTCGTAACAATATGCTACAGTGGGCCGCAGCTAGGGTTTTGGGTTTTTTAAATAAATTGGATAAAAATAAAATCTCTACTTTATCTACAATTTTTTCTTAGCTGCAAAATTACCTTTGTGATATGTCTTTTCAGTTTGTGAGAGCAAACACTCTGAATTTTGATGTGTTCCTGCCATACAGAAATTGGAAGTCTTTTGACTTATTTTAAGTAGTATTCTATGAACCTTAATGTTAATTTTTTTGTTAAGTCATCAGGTCATTACTTTTTTTTTTATGTTAATAGAAAAAGCAACATTTATTCAGACAGGAATATTATAGCACATTATATGGAGCAAGCAGCTGTAAGGTACACAAATTCCTATGAGGTTACAAAAAAATCTCTGCCCAATACGTTTTAATCAACAGGCACTCTGCAAAATCACTGATAGACAATAATATTCATTTGTATCACATGTTGTACCATGGAGATGTTTTGGGTTTGTAATGCACGTTTAAGAAAATCTTTTCAAAAATAAAGCTGTGTAAGCAATGCTTTAAAAATGCTTGAGGGGATCATTTTATTAATCCTATATGCAATATCCTTCCTGTCAAACAGTAGAATTTAGATGGCAGAATCAATAATGTAGGGGCCACATGGGAGTTGCTAATACACAAATTAGAGCATGGTGCTTCTGTGCTTGATAAGCAAGAAAGCCTGTATTCTTTCAGCCTTTATTGCCATGCAGTCAAGGAGAACTATGGGCAGAAACAATCCAATAAAATAAAATGGAATATTTCATGAACTGAGATGGTTACTAACAAGAATAGAAGTAGTTCTTTAAAGCCATTGCTGCTCACAGTAACATGGAGTTTATAGTTTAGCAACAAAAGGCAAATTACCAGTGCCTTCCTTTAAAAGTCTAACATAGAGGCAAACCAAAAATCTAATAAAATATAGTAACATTAATATGCATTTTCTTTTTCTTTCTGGTATACTTGAATTGTTTTTTTCGCTACATAGATTCTTTCTATCTATGATATCTGTTCCATATAGCAATGTTCTTTCAAGTTGCTCTGTGAAAATATTAAGGATGTCAATTAACTATAATGAAGTAATGTAATTTATTGTCTAATGGTTATAATAATGATCTAAATATATTGAACATGAGGCACCAAGTGACTGACTGCTCTGGTAATTGCTCAGATATATGCTTGTTTTCGTAATCAATGCATTACTCAGACTATCTTCAGTGGAATTTATTACCTCATTTTCAGTTTCAAACTACTTAAATATTCAGCAGCTAGTCCCACAGAAAATTACGATCTCCACGGCAAAGAATCATGGTGTCAGAGGTCATGGTGGTTCTTTTTCATGTCTTTGAAATGACTCTTTAATATTCTAAAAAGGGCAAAAAGCGTGCAATTTGCATTTAAAGCATTGCTCTCTGATGTGTTACATTCCAATGAGTATATCTTTTAGATAGTGGACATTTATCATTGTATTGCTCTTGAATCTGGAAACACGGCAGAAGGTAGCTGAAGAACCTTTACAATCATGCAGTTCAAGGTAATACATCAGAAACTGTCACATGATTACTATGGTAACCATCAAGACTGTGGTGTCGCAAGCTTTACAGAAGGGTAGGTACAATTTTCAGCTCATCAAGTGTTCCTGGTGATTTACTTGTTGACATTGTACATTAGATATAGCAGTGTTAATGCCCTCTTGAATCACAAGGGACTAATGCCAATCCCCCATTTTATAAGGTGATATGCCATAGTGACCTCAGGGAAATATTTAAAATTGTAGAACTGCATCTGTGTCAGTAGATGTCGCATAAAACAGAATAAATTACTGGGTTTAGAATGCTATTTTAAGCTGTAGTAACTTTGTCTGAAAGGTATTCTCTAAATACTGTTAGATAAAGGAATTATTAGGATTTGGGATGAAAATCCTATGTTTGCGTAAGCATTTGTAATAAGGGGTACATTGTGTGAGGATGTGATTGCAACATCACCCAGTTCTGTGCTGGCAGGATTGTGACAGCTGTTATACAATATGGTGATTTGTCTTTGCTGTCCCACGGTATTCTCCGTGGAAAGGATCTGAATTTCTGAATCACTATTGCAAATGCTTTTATGTCTTGAACTGATTGTTTGAAAATGGTACATAATTTGCATTTAAGGATTACACATTAACCTGGTTTGGTTCTTCCATAGGCATATTGAGCCCCTTGTACCTTGGTATTGAGTAGGTGGGCAGAATAGTCTAGTGGGTAGGTCAGATTCAGGAGGCTCTCAGAATGAATAGATCACTTAACCATTTTGTGGATTTTTTTTTAAATTGTTTTGTTTGTGTGTGTGTGTGTGTTGTTTAGGGGTACAGGGCAGGATCCCTTACGCATCTAAAATCAACCCAATTATAAAGTATAAGTAAAAGCCAGATCAGCATATTGGCTTAGGTTTTCAGATTAAAAAAACATTGCAGTAAGAAACATTCTATTAGACTAGCATTCCTAAAAAAGAGCTGATTTACTGTGGAGAGGATGTTATCCTGTTTGAAATAATCCAGAGATTTGATGCCTAGCAGCATTCACCCATCCATTCATTCTTCTCAGATAGTTCCATGTGGTTTGCTGTTTCAAGGGTCTTTTACATGAGACCATAAAAAAAACCAAGGTTCTTTGTACTCTGAATAGGAGTACTTGTTGCACTTTAGAGACTAACAAATTTATTTCAGCATGAGCTTTCGTGAGCTACAGCTCACTTCTTCGAATGCATAGAATGGAACACACAGAGAGGAGATATTTATACATACAGAGAACATGAAAAGGTGGAAGTATACATACCAACAGGAAGAGTCCAATCAATTGAGATGAGCTGTCATCAGCAGGAGAAAAAAACTTTAGAAGTGATAATTGAGATGACCCATAGAAGGTGTGAGGAGAACTTAACATAGGGAAATAGATTCAATTAGTGTAATGACCCAACCATTCCCAGTCTCTGTTTAGGCCTGAGTTAATCTAATTTGCATATTAATTTGAGTTCAGCAGTCTCTCTTTGGAGTCTGTTTTTGAAGTTTTTTTGTTTCAAAATTGCCACCTTCAAGTCTATCACTGAGTGGTTAGAGAGGCTGAAGTGTTCTCCCACTGGTTTTTGAATGTTATGATTCCTGATGTCAGATTTGTGTCCATTTATTCTTTTGCGTAGAGAATATCTGGTTTGGCCAATGTACATGGCAGAGGGGCATTGCTGGCACATGATGGCATATATCACATTGGTAGATGTGCAGGTGAACGAGCCCCTGATGGTGTGGCTGATGTGATTAGGTCCTATGTTGGTGTCACTTGAATATATATGTGGACAGAGCTGGCATCAGGCTTTGTTGCAAGGATGAGTTCCTGGGTTAGTGTTTATGTTGTATGGTGTGCGGTTGCTGGTGAGTATTTGCTTCAGGTTGGGAGGCTGTCTATAAGCGAGGACTGGCCTGTCTCCCAAGATCTATGAGAGTGAGGGATCATCTTTAAGGATAGGTTGTAGATCTTTGATGATGCGCTGGAGAGGTTTTAGTTGGGGGCTGTAGGTGATGGCTAGTGGTGTTGTGTTATTTTCTTTGTTGGGCCTGTCCTGTAGTAGGTGGCTTCTGGGTACTCTTCTGGCTCTGTCAATCTGTTTTTTCATTTCAGCAAGTGAGTATTGTAGTTTTAAGAATGCTTGATAGAGATCTTGTAGGTGTTTGTCTCTGTCTGAGGGATTGGAGCAAATATGGCTGTATCTTAGAGCTTGGCTGTAAACAATGGATCGTGTGGTGTGTCCTGGATGGAAGCTGGAGGCATGTAGATAAGTATAGCAGTCAGTGGTGTTAGGTAAATAAAGCAAGTCCTCACTCACCTCTCCAGCACCCGAGTTCCTGCGGAGTTGGTATGGGGCACACAATTCTGTCAGAGACCAGACACCAATGCGTTGATCAACGGGCTCACACTATCCTTAGCTCTAAAAGCTTTAGATTAAGTGTGGCGCCTTTATTAGGGGTGAGCATCAGTATTTATACACAGAAGTAAACAAAGTGATTAACAAAAGATAATGGTCATGCATAATCAATTAAGATTTTACAGGAAAAGCAAGTTAACAAGTAAATGCATAGAGATAAAGGCTAATGGCTACTTGAGAAAGGGGGTGTCATGAGTAGTTTGTAGGTCAGTGTTTTGTTCAAAAGGGTTCAGGAAGGATTATGCAGAGACAGCCAGTCTGGGTGTGTTTTGGCTCCCCAAAGTTCACCAAAAGTTTAGACCCAACAGTGGTATAGTTAGTATAGCAGCCAAGCTCTAAAATACAACTGTATTTGCTCCAATCCCTCAGATAAACACCTACAAGATCTCTATACAGATCTCTAACACGGCTGCTACTCTGAAACCTGTACTCTGAATGAATATTTAAAATTCTCAAGGCAGTTTTCATCAAAGTAGGTCTCACTGTCCATAAATTCCCTCCATGACACAGCTGGGAAGTGTGCTATCTACCTAGTAGTGTTTGTGTTCAGCTTTTGTTGAAATCTTTGTTTTTATGCACTTTTTTGAATCTCAGGAAGCCATTTATTGGCTGGAAATAACTGAGGCTTTGTCTTTGTTTTTCAATTCTTAGATAGTGGAAATACCACACAGATCAGGATTGTGCTATTTAAGCCCCATTCATGGCTCCCTGAGGCATTAGAAAGCTGTGGAAAGCATCAAAAGAAAATAATTGAAATACAGATCTTCAATCCCCATTTGCACACTATCTCCCACTTAAGCTCTTTTAGAAACATCTAGTTTTGACTTAGTTTTGACCTTTCAGAATGGTCAGTACATTCTGAATCTTACTCCTGCCCATGTCCCAATATTGTGGGGCATCTATTCAGGACATCTGGAGCCCATCTCTCAATAGCTTCTCTGCTGACTGCTATTCCAAGTCCTTTCCCTTCAGTGTTGCCAACAATTGGAAGGAAAAGCCATGGAAAACAGTACTATAGGGTCAGCCTTATCTTCTGTGGAGAAATCTTCTCACATTTGAATAAGGATGTTGCCACAGGTCTCCAGGCCCTATAGTCTCCCAAAATGGGAAGGAATGGATTTTGTGGGATCAGTGAGCAAAGGGGGGTATGCCATTGAGTGACTTCTCTTCCTTTTCTATTCCCCCCTGGATGTTTTTCTCCTCTGCACATATAACAAGGGAGAGACTATGGGCCATATGTTGTAATATATTTTGGGATCCTTGAGGATGAAGTGGTGTATCTGATATCATAGTTATCTCCCAATGTTGTTATGCCAATTTACTTCAGCTGAGGATCTGGCCCAGAGTAACTGCACTATAGAAGCTGCATACCAAAGCTCTTCTCAGTTACACTTTGACACAAGAACGGGTGAGTGTATTTGAATTTCACTAGTTCAGTTTCATTGATGTCCCTTTTGAAAGTATCATCATAGAAAATCAAAAAGGGAGGTAGCCATCTGGCAGAACAAGGCCACCCCGCTCGATCTCTAGGTGGGCTGTTAAGGTAGTCTGGCTGGATATTCAGTTTATATCCATCATTGGTGGTCTTATCTCACTGCCAAAGCTTTTGGTGACCATGTGATCACTGGCCATGTTGCAGCATTACTTGAAAAACATGCTTGATAATTTGCTGGTCTTTCATCTTAATAATATGTCAATACCAAGAAAGCTTCCAAAATCAAACCAGTGCTAATGGAAGCAATTGCTGGGCTTGGCTATCATATCCTCATTACTGACCGTTTTCTGCCACTTCAGATGGAGCAGCTGATAAACATGATGGGAATCAAAATGTCAGTCCTTCTGAGGTCAGTACATTCAGGGTGTGAGAGTGTTTACACTGAAGCTGACCACCTGTGACAATCTGGGCATTTGTCCTTGTTGCTGTAAGTTTCTCTGCCACTCAGGCAAAAAGGACCAATGGAACCTTGTGAAAGAGTAAGATTGTTTTGCAAGTAGAGGCGTTACGGTTTAGGTGTTTAGAGATCAGCATGGAAGTGATAACTCAAAGTGCATATAAACCTAAAAGGTAGCCAGTAAACTTTAAGTCAATACTGGGAACAGAGTGAGACTCTCATTTATTACTTCATGCTCCATAGTGAAGTCTGTCTCATATGATTTAATGGAGAGACTTGTTCCTTAATAAACGGTCAGTTTTCTTCTTTATTAAGATTTCCCTTAACCCAATAAAACAATGTACACACACTGTTCTGTCTAATTACTTGTGTTCTATGGATCAGTTGTGCATTGTACTGCAGGACGGTGGGATTTATGGGGTCAAACACCATAGAAGTAAAATACCGTGCATTACAAGAGAAGGAAAATTGCAAAAGAAAGAGCATGGTTTTGGTTAAAATTATGATGGAGATAGATGATATCTGGTATTACTTTCCAGACCACAGTTACTTAAAAGACTGTAGTTTAAACTTCTCCTTTCTGGCAAGTTAAAACTGGAGGTTCATATGAAACATTTATCTTGGCTTTGCTGCTAAGTGGCAAACAAATAAGCATTCATGTTTTCAAAGCCTTGCTAGGGTCCTGTCTATGCTGAGATTTAAAACCATTTAAGTACCTTTCTAGACAAACATGATTGAATCCAGTTCTTGTTAGAAAGCTGCTAATATGGTTTCCATGACCAGCTCACACAAAGGTCGTTCTGCATGTTTTAGCCAAGTTACTTACCTAGAGAGAAATTGTTAGCCCCCCTAATAACAAGAGCTATGTTCAAAAGATCTTTTCTGTAGAGGTGCTAATATCATTTCAAATATCTTGAAAAACAAAGCCTAAGAAGAAAATACTAACTTAATATCACAAATGTCATAGACAATTTAGTGATAGGCAGGCAATACCTTTTATTTTTTGCAGTTTTGCCTATGCAAAATTGAACTTTTGTCACAGAATTGTGATTCAGAAACTAAGCTTTCATTAAAAATAAAATTGTTCCCAACATTTATGGTTGCAAAGAAAACCTTCCGAATGCAAACCAGTGTCTTCTGACAACCTAAAACGATGAATGAGAGGAGTAAGATGCCATATTCATCTCAGTGGGTTATTAATTAAGAAATCTAAAGTTGACAATTTCAAAATCTGTCTGATTTAAGTGTTTGACTGCTAATCCTTTTAGCAGACATCCAGCTAATTTGCCATCCCACAGTCCCAAAATAAATACGGTACTGATTATAGCATTTATTTTTATAATTAATTTAATTTAAAAAAATAAAACTAGAAGCTGCTGCAGAATTTCCATCAAATGCTACAGATTCCTGCTGCAAAATTTAGGTCCAGTGTTACACAAAGACTACACAGAGCCTTGGTAAAAGTTGTACTTTTGATAGACTTTGCTGCACCAAAAATGAAGTTTGTGTGCATTTGAAAAAAGAAGTTTGTAATCAGAAAACCTGAGAAATCTCACTGCAGGATTTCCTTTTCTTTGTTCCTCTTTATTGCATATAATGCTTCTGTCCCTTCTGATTCTGGGGGCTGCTATCAGACAATTGCTTTTGATGGCTTCTAAATGTTGTTCTTCCACTCCTCTTTATGCATTTTTGCATCATCATTTCATCCTATTTCCACAGTTTTCACTGATTCCATTCCTAAGCGCCTCCTGGATTCTACTAATGTTGCGACCTTCTAATAATAAGAAGGCAGTGATGCTATGGCAATTTTCGCTGCAACGGTGCTCTGTGAAGACTGCCCATCAGTCCAGTCTGCTAAGATAGGTAAACACTGATAAATGGGGGTTAACCCAATTATTGTCAAAGTTATGCAGTAGCAGAGTTAGTCTTTTATAATGATCTGACTTAGTGCTATTTATATACTGACACTGACCAGTTGTTATGTGTTTTATTTTTTAAAAGCAGTGGCTTTAAAAAAGGCTTAAAATGAAATCCATTGTTTTTTAAGGTCCTGAATGTTGGAAAGAGAAAACAGAATGACTTTTTAAAAAAAATTTATATTTTGATAGGATTTATTTTGTTAAACTCTTGTTCTCAATTCATAAGGAGACTCAGCCTCCTGATATTGAAGGTGAGGAAAGTCATCCTTGCAGAAGGGGAAATCCAGGACAGCTCTCTGAGTCATCGTTGAGATGCCTGAGTCTTGGGGGGGTTGGGTACAGTAGTAAATATGGGAAGGCCCTGCATCTCAAGAGGCAGTATTTCATGGGCATTCTACAGTCTCAAAGAGTGGGGCAATGCTAATAGAGAGGCTGTGCCTTAAAGGGAAAAAGGGCATTGTGTGTGGGGGGGGAAGGAGTAGTGAGGGGGTGTGTTATATATGAAATGCAAGCTGAGTGGCTTTCTGAGTGTGAATAGGGAGCTATGTGGGGATAAAAGGTGTTTCTGGGGCAACATATTTGGGTCTGAAAAATTTCTCACAGAATGGGCAATGACATGAGAGCACACATGTTGGGGTCGGAATCTGTGAAGAGCTTCCAAGGGTGTGGAAGTGCATTTTTCTTGGAGTGGACAGGTGGCTGAGGGGAGTGCGTATTCTATGGAAGGTATCTTGGGGGTTCAGAGGGCAGGTGTTTCACAGGTGGAGCACATGCAGTGTCTCTCCAGTGGAGGAGTATATGGAAAAATCCAGAGAGAGAGAATGTTTGGGAAGGAGCAAGCCACTAGTAGCCTTTTCCAAAACGTCTGCCCCTTCCCCCGCCCCCCGGCTGTAGGAGAGCAGCGTTGCATGTACCACATTGTGTATCTTATTTTCAAGTCATTATCTTTGTAGCCTATTTCATCTGCACATCAAGTAATTGACTTTTCATGTCATACAAACCTAAATATATTGTTTTAAGAAGCTAGGTGGACAGCAACATAAATCAAGTAGGAGCAGAGCATTGTTCCGTGTTTCTTGATCTAAATTGAGAGTATGCTGTAATGAAACTTAAAAAGAAATAGAGAGGCAGGGTTTGCCGCAGCAAAGTATGTGATTGTGACTGACAACCCATGGAAGGGAAACTGAAGGCCCCACACATGCAACTGACCATGTCCAGGGTCAAACTCTAGAAAAATAGGACCAAAGCTGTGCAAATGGACACACAAGGAAGTGCACACAAGGAAGAATTTCTACCAGTCCATATCAAAAAGAGCCGTTAGCCTGGTCTACAATTGAACAATTTGCCAGAAGCTTGTGTTGGTATGGTTTAAAAAATAAATAAATCACATGCCGATAGTCGCAATGTTGTACTCAGTAGTAGTCATCTTCCTTTTGAGCTTACAAATGTTTGACAAACAACAGGGTTACTCAAACTTCATATCCATGAAAAAGGAACAATGGAAACAAACCCATTTGAATTTATAGATATCGGGTTTTGTTTTTAATACAGTTTTATAAACCTTACCTCTCCATTTACATTTCTGGGTTATTTTAATTTGTTTCCCTCAATATCAATTAATGTATATATTATCAGTGGTTAGAAGTACATAGGAAGGGAAATTTCTGTGTTTAGTGGCTTTCTTTGTTCCATTGCTGTTGATTTTTGTTGTTCCCTTCTCTATCTGAATTTTTTCCCATTTTTTCTATAGGGTTTTTTTGGTTTTGCTATTCTTTCTTATGCATGATTTTTAATGGAGATTCTTATTATTTAGTTTAGTTTCTTATTGTTTAGTGGAATGGCTGCTTCACATCTAATGAGCAAGTGACTTTTCTCTGCTCAGACGTGTGCAGCCAGTGAAAATTTGTCTCGTGTTCTCCAAAGCCTGGTGGACTCATGGTCTAAATTTACACGCCTTCGAGATTGTTCTGCAGTATTGTGCCAAAGGTTGTCGTAAAATGTAGATTCATTCCTCTTTTATTGATATCCTCCTAGCTGTACTTTCTCAGAAATATATTTCTTTCACATCTAGGCTATGGGTTCAAATTTTAGTGAGCTCAGTAGTGACTGAAAGCCTGTGCTATCCCATAGTTATTTGACCTACAGCTTTCTAGGCACAATGGTGCACAGAGGACCACAACAGAAAAAAACAGACCTTCACTGTCAATCTCAGCGGAGAGGCGAAGTATGAAATGGGGATGGAAACCGGTTTAACACCCCAATAGGTCGTGGTCTTTCCACCTCAGGCTAATACACTTCAGGGGTGAGGTATGGAAAGGTATGCTGCCATTATCAGTGCTGTACACATTCTGTGGATGTACTGGTTCTGTCTCCACGGATGTTGAGCCAAATGTTATGCACATTTAATACTCAGAAGCAGGCCTTCATTTTTAAAATACTGTGCATACAAATGTTAGCACAAAGCTTTCAGCTTCTTCTCTCCATTTGTAACTTATTGCTTCCAGTGTTTCCCACGACTAATGTCAAGCTTACTGGTCTGTAGTGTCCTAGATTCTCTATGCATCTTTCTGAATATCAGTGTCAGATTAGCTTTTCTTCTGGCCATGGGCATCTCCTCTGTTTCTAAGGAGATTTTCTTTGGCTTGTCTGCTAAAGGTTCTTTTGTCTGTCCGAATTTCTTTCAGCTGTTTGGTATTGATCTGGCTATTGTGTCTGAGACCTCAGATGCTCTGAGGTTTTTGTAAAATCTTGATCACCTGAGCTGAGATCATCCCCTCCACTTGTGCAAGTGAAGGAGAACTAAGGCAAGTAGAAGGCCTGGAGTCAGGCTGGAAAGGGGAGGAGTGCTGTCTCACCATAGGGCAGCATTAACTCCTGTGCAATCCATTCCAGAGCTGCTAATGAGCAGCTGCTGGAAAACTCAGCCAGTGGCAGCATGTGGAACAGCAAGGAGTATCAGCTGTTCACTCAGGATAGCTCCTGAGTCTGCAGATCTTGGGACTGCCCTTTCCCACTGATCTGTGAGAATTATGGGGCTGTGAAACATCTGCCTGGAAGTCTCCAAGCCATTTCCAGTAGAGGGGTTGATGTCCTGAAAACTACATGAGAGTTACTTCATGGATTTCTCAGTCCCCTTCTAACACCATCTTGGGTTTCTTTGGTTTGTTTTCTTTGGTGCGAGGGGACAGTCTGGCCCTTGTTTTTATGTGATATTCATTCTCTTCAACATTTCCCCTTTCTCCTCAGAAAAATATTTCTTTCCTTGGTGTTTTGTATGAACGCACAGAGTACATTTTATTTTATGGCAGTGTCTTCCTGTTCTGCAAATAAATTACTTTCCAAGTTGCTTAGCAGCCTTGCTGTCCCCTAAATACTTAATAAAACAGGTATTTAACAAATAAATGTCATTTGTAGTGAAAATACTGACTTCCATTTATGCTAGACACAAGTGACCGCACCGCATCTTAAGTGAGAGGGTCATTGTCCTGGCTTGCTGGAGGAAGGGTAGGAGTGCTTTACAGGTGGTGGTGGTGGTCGGGGAGACAGCAGGTCAGAAGTTGCTGCAAAAAAGGGGAGGTGGGGGGTCAGCGTGGTGATGCTGACTCATTCCTTGGGAACGGAAGTGTGGAGAGCTTGAAAAAGGGCATGCCTGGGCATGAGAAGCCCATTCTCCATGCAGCATACACCCTCTCTCCCCTTGAGGTGGCAAGTATCAGGTTTGGTTAGGACCTGCTGCAGCCACTCCTTTTTAGAGAGACCGGGAAGGAATTTTTCCCTTACCACCATATTTTTTGCCTTCCCCAGCAGGTGTCAGGGAAGACCTATTATGGTGAGGAGGAAAGGGGCTTAGGCTATATGTCGCAACTCATTTTGTAAGTGTGAGATGGATGTCCAATGCAGGTACTCCATAGGGAAGGCCTCTAGTGACCAGCTAAATGACCTGGTACAGGACTTAAAAAGGAAGTGTCAGTTAAAGGAACAGGATGGGGGGTGGTGGTGGTTTGGGTCTCGTCTGATTGATATAGCAGGGAGCCAAACCCACTTTTTTATAGCATACTTTAACCCTCCTATGAGCGGAGCGGATGATAGGGTCCCAGCAATGGATTGGCTGGGGGGGAACCTCTATGGAAAAAGAGGAGGAGCTGGCAGAAGACCCTCGAGTAATTAGGAAATGAACATGGAGTTGCCTCCACTGTACACTTTTATCTGATGGGTAATCCCAGACATCTAAAAATAAAGTTGTGGTCTGATTAAATCTGTATCAAGTGCCTCCTGCCCTGCTTCCAGTATAGCTGGGCAATGAAATAAACCTTAACATCAGGTAAGTACTACTAGGTGCGCACTTTCAAAAATCAGGCCACTTTTTTAGAATGCCTACCATTAGGCACCTGCTTTTGAAAATCTTGACCATAAAGTTAATTATATTTAAGGGCTGTCTGGTATTTCAGTATAAAAACTTAAAGCAATGCCCAGGGTTATCAAAGTATACTGCTGCATTTGGGACTGATTCCAGACATACTCAGGTCATGCTGGAGAGTGAATGACTTAAGGTAGATAATTTAACATTGTAAACATGCTTGGGGATATCCTGGATGGCCTCTTGGGGAGGGCTGTTTTTTAATAAAAGTGATCTTCAACATAGGTTTTTGTGTATAAGTCTATTGCTTCTCCTAGTATGAGATCTTCAGAACAGTTTAAAACCCTCTGCATTTACCCCTCTTTTAATTTTCATTCTCCTCTTGCCAGGTTTCAATTGATTCCATGATAAAATCTTTTTTCTGTGCTTGTATTTCTGGTTCCTTTCTTTTCTTTGTCAGGCTTTTTGCATTTATGTGTACAACACAAATGGAGTGCCCTCTGCATGACCTCCGTACCATTTTCTGAAGTCTTAAGCACTATTTCCTGGTGTCTTTTGCTCTCTAGACTTTACGGTATCTGCTTCACAGCCCAGTACTATTTCCTCCTGTCTACTGATTTGCTTGTTTTATTTGTTTCTTACGTCTTCTCTGGTTGCTATAAAACCCTATCCTCTCTTCTTTTCCTGTTGGAAATGGCCATTGCTTGGGTTAGGTAATTATCTGCTGCCCACCAGATCTAAGGGCTGGAAATCAACTGGTGTTATGAGGGTTCACACAGGTTGCAGGAAATAATTAGCCTTTGATGCCTCCCCAGTTCATCCAATGGCAAAACACTGAGGCAAACCTGGTACCAGCTACCCAGAGCCAGCCGAGACTTCCCCAGGACTCCAGATCAAGGAGCCAAGGGAGGGCCCTGCTTCCACTCAGGGGTGAAAACACTGTAAGAGGGCTCCATCCAAGCCAGCCAATGTTTGCATTGCAGCTACACCCATCTCTGGACTCTAGGCATTCCAATGGGTGGCAGAGAGGAAGCTGGTACAGTGGGTTTTGTGGTACAGAGGTTAGGGGTGGGGAATTTGTTGCATTATTAATGTTTTAGTATTTCTTAGTTAACACTAATCCCTTCCTTCCCTAGTGCCTGTCCCCAGTAAAGGACCCCTTTGTTGCATTTATTTTTCGGTGTTGGATTTTATTGGCGGGGATTTGTATTATTGTACACTGATGTGCATGTTCAAACTGAGGATTTGCACTTCTAGACACATGCATATCAAGATCTTGCACTTTTGCATCCAATTGTCATGCAAAATAGATGTATTTTTGCAAATACAACCTACCAGCTATATGCCAAAAACTGGACTATGTGGACAACCTTTAATTTATTTCTAACACATTTTAAGTAGCTGATGTACCAGAATTTGTTTAGCAGAGATTCAAAACTACCATGGGTGGGCGCAAAATAAAGATAGCAAATAATTATCTGCAAATTTAACACCATTAATTTGGGCTTGAAGAAGGACTGGGATTGGCTGGCTCGCTACCAAAGCAACTTTCCCTCTCCTGGAATTGACACCTTCTCATCAATTATTGGGAGTGGGCTACATCCACCCTGATTGAATTGGCCCTGTCAACACTGGTTCTCCACTTGTGAGGTAACTCCCGTCTCTTCATGTGTCAGTATAATATTGCTTGCATCTGTAATTTTCTCTGTGTCTGAAGAGGTGGCTTTTTTATCCGTGAAAGTTTATGCCTAAATAAATCCATTCGTTTTTAAGGGGCCACCAGACTCCTTGTTGTTTTTTGTGGATACAGACTAACATGGCTACCCCCAATACTAGTCTAAATAAATGTAAGTCACAGCAAAACTATGTTTACGGCCACATTGTACCTGACAGGTATGGGCCTATTTTGGAGATGGTGCAGAGCCACATCACCCCAGACTCATAGAGGGTGCACACACAACACCTTCCCTTAAGAGGAGATATGAAACTAATCCCATGCAACATCTGGCTAGAGTAGAAAGAGGGGGTCAGTATGTGGTCTCTCCTAGTCCCCTCTCCTTGATCGGTGCCACAAGGCATGCTAGGAAGGAGCAGTCCCTGAATTCAAGAAACACTGTCATCTCTTCCAAGTAAAATCTGTTGCTTGTTATTGCTCTCAAATGTCAAAGATAGATCGAGGGGTTGAAAGTGTCAATATGTTATTAATTCTACAATAGCAAGTTCCTGGCACCAGTCATTCAGATAAAGCTTTGTGATAAAGTGAAGCAGTTTAAAATAACAGCAAGTTCAAGGCAGATACAGTCCTTCAGTTGCGGTATCTTCAGGTGAAGAACTGAGATGAGATTGGTGAACTTTGATTGATCGTTTGTTAATCACACCAACAGGCTGAGCTGACACAGCCGTCTGCCCTTACAAGGTACTGTGCTGCCATTCATTACTATCCTGTCAGTCACACTGACTTGTGCAAGAAGTACTTTCAAGAAAAATTAAACCAACGCACGTAGCAGGTGGCACAGGTGCAGCTCATGTGAATTCTAGTCAAGCGCATTTCACGGGGGCCGTGGAAACAGAAAGCACAAGTGCCCTGCTGGTGATTTCAAGCAGTGTGGGGAAGAAGAATTAGATTAAAGTGCAATTCTGATCAGAAAAGCAACTCTTAAAAAGCACCATCTTGCTCTGCCTATGAGCGCTTTGTGGCATTGAGCCATAGCTGCTTACTTTACTGCTATTAGCATTGTGGGGCCAATATAGCTGTGAGACTGCAGGCTGCAGGGGCAGTCCTGTGTATCAGAGTCCTATGTGAAGCAACATAGGGACCCCATGCAACTTGTGTATGCCAGTGCCTCCTTTCTCCCACGACAGTGAACTTTGTCCTTCATTGGTTTATAAGGCTCAATAGCCCCTGGTGACAACTCTGCCTACCCGGACTGGTAAATCATGTAGTGGATTCCAAGTGCTGCTTTCTCAGTAGTGGAGGGGAGGGCATTTCAACAGCTGTTGTGGCCAGCTCATTCTAGAGGATCACATGAGAAAGTGTGGATGGTGCTGTGCATGGCACTGTGTGCACATATGTGATTGTGATTGTGTTGGTCAAAGGCCACCCTGGTGGGTTGGATTCTGTTCTGCTGGATTCTGTTCTGCCTTGTGAACCATCAGCAAAACTCATCAGCTATAAATTCTTGTTGAAGGAGCTGTTGTGCAGGAGACAGCAATTAAAATAGCTTGATTTACTTTGAGATCCCAGGTTGAATTTGCAGTACTGGCAGATCAAAAAAGCATATTTGGAGTTGCAAACTGACTGCACTTTATATGTGAGTTAGTAAGGGAGAATAAATATGGAACTCCACAATGTCATTTTTACAGTTACTTTCAGGGTATAGCCACACCTTAATGAATGTAAGCTAAACTTTTAAACAGCTTTTCACTTACTTGGAAGAATGTTTATTTGCTGCCATCACCTTCATGTAGAAATATTTTAGATGCATTTTGAACCCTTTGCATAACAATAATAAAATGTTTCATAGCTCTGTGTGTGTGTGTAATTGTTAGTTCATTTTCCTATTTTTATTCTAAACAGCAATGCAGGAACTTTATTATGTCTTGCAGACTACTAAACAAATAACAATTACGTGACCCACAGAGACCAATTAAAAATAGTTCTTGGCTGTTTACTCACAACTTTTACATGGGGCAGCTTGAAAATTGTGCACCAGAATCTTAGCTATTCATTGCCCCCAATATCCTTCATTTAACTTCAGCAAGCTGTCTGATTGCTGAGGGAGGGTCAAGTGGTAACAGCAATTCTTTTCTATTAAGAAAATTTCCAACCCTATGTGAACCTCTTCACAAAGGGAATTTCTCTCTTCTCCCACCGTGATATAAGCCAGTAAGTGACGGTCATGCCCAAGGCTTCTATCATGTAAAGCTTTTGGCTACAAGGACCACAATGGGGAATTACAAAGAGAAGTAGATCTGTGAGTGGGACATGATGTTGTGCAACATCAGAGTGCAGAGGTGCAACAATAGGGAGATTATGGCACAGAGAGAGATTTGGATAGTTAATTGGGAAAGTGTTGTCATTTAGGGCTGGTCTACACTTGGGGGGGGGATCGATTTAAGATACACAACTTCAGCTACGTGAATAGCGTAGCTAAAGTCGAAGTATCTTAGATCGAGTTACCTACAGTCCTCACGGCGTGGGATCGACCTCCACGGATCCCCTTGTCAACTCCGCTACCGCCGTTCGCATTGGTGGAGTTCCAGAGTCAACAGGAGCGCATTCGGGGATCGATATATCGCATCTAGATGAGACGCTATATATCGATCCCCAAGAAATCAATTGCTACCCGCCGATATGGCTGGTAGTGAAGACATACCCTTAGTTTTATAGCAATGATGCTGAGAAATGTTCAGAGTCATTGTTAATGGGACAGCTTCCTGTTATGAAACAGTGTTTCATAGAGGTGAGGACACAAAAGTTAGGTTTTATAAGGTTGTAGTGAATCCCATTCTGTAGATAGCAGAGAATCAAAATTGTGTGACTAAATATACTTTTGTTCTCTTCCCACTATCCACCCTTGATTTGACCTCCCACTCCACCCATGGTGTTTTATGATGCATTTCTTGACTTTATAAGTACATCTTCTCTTCTTTTTGTGTTTAGAATTGAAAGAAAATAAAAATGTTAGGGCCATATGATACTATGTGGATCACACTGAAATTAGGGTTTATTTATGTGTTTTAGGATGCTGAAAGCAGCCTTGGTATTTCAGGACACCAGTGTATGTTCTTATCACCACATTTTGGCTGATTTATAACTTCTCTAATAGTGTTGCATACAAGGGGAAAATGGCATAACCTAAAGTATGTGGTATGGAACAAATGGCATAACCTAAAGTATGTGGAAAAGGGCCAAACCATTGGGGAAGGGTGGCACTTCAGGAGAATATCTGAATTGTAAGTTTAATGCCTAATACTAGGGGAGTTAACTGGCTACACGTACTTTAGCACGTGTCAGCTAAATCAGAGACAAAATACAAAAATCCTACCATTCAGGAACATTGTGGATTTGTGACAGTCTCTAAAAGATTGGGGTGCGTAAATCAATGATTAGTTAGTGAGACATTTCCCTCCCTGCCAGATAAAATTGTGCATGTTATTTAAAGGAAACTTATACCTATTTTCCTTAATAAAGCATTCCAAAATTTCAAGAGAGTTTGGCAACATACTTCAAAACTTTATTGCTTCTGGATGAGCAAAAAGCCTGGAGTGGGTTTTTTTTTGTTTATCACTGTCTCCTATACGAGACTATATGCGCAACTGACTGGAAATTCTTATCCAGACTGAGGTTGCAGTATTTCATTGCACATGTAAAGCACTTCATGTACATGCTTTCCGGCTGCAATATGACAAGTTGCCTGTGTTGTACCGCAAACTAGCTGTGTTGGTGAATATTTTAGCTGACTTTTCCTTATGACACATCCCTGTAATCCCTGCTGATAAATATGCATTTTGCACTATATAATTATTTGCTCGATGTATCTTAATTATTTTAGGTTGGAAGCATTCAAGCAATGAGTAGAATGCTGCTTGGGCAAATTTTATGCACACCTCTTAGGCTCCTAGGTACACAATATTGTGTGCCTCTATTATACAGTCATACATATATAAGGAGCCAGGCACTCAGGCAGCGGCACAGTCAGCTGCAGTGGCGCAGGAGGCGGCGAACAGAGCGGCTAACAGGAGAGTTTCAGTGGGAGTGCTGTTGGAGGAGCAGGTTTGTGTAGTTTGTGGTGTTTGTGTGTGAGTGAGTGTGTGTGCAGGCTGCTAGGGGCTGTGTGCTGGGAGCGAGGCTGAGCCCTGAGTTGGGGGCGGGGCTTACCTGATTAGGCATGTACATGGTCCTAGAGGGAGCACCTGAAAGGAGTTTCATCTGCATGAAGTGCCGCCTGATAGAGCTGCTGGAGGAAAAGGTAAGGGGACTGGAGATGCAAGTGGAAACTCTGCCTGAGTTTAGAAGGGGATTTGAGCAGATGATGGAACACAGACATGATGAGGCACAGGGGACAAGCTCAGACGAGCGGATAGAAGCAGGACCAAAGGACTCTGAGGAATCGCACTGTCGCCAGGAAAAGGCAAGTCTACGTGATTGGAGACTCTTTACTGAGAAGAGTGGATAGGCCTGTAACTAGACCTGATCGGGAGAACAGAAGGGTGTGCTGTCTGCCAGGGGCTAAGATACAGGATGTGGACCTGAGGCTGAATACGATCTTAGCGGGAGCGGGAAAGAATCCGTTGATTATCCTTCATGTGGGAACGAATGATACGGCTAGTTACTCGCTGGACTGTATCAAGGAGGACTATGCCAGACTGGGGAAGAGGCTCAAAGACATCGAGGCTCAGGTGATCTTCAGTGGGATTCTACCGGTTCCTAGAGCAGGGCGACGAAGGAGTGACAAGATTATGGCGATCAACAGATGGCTTAGGGAGTGGTGTTATGAGGAGGGCTTTGGGATGTACGGTCACTGGGAAGCGTTTACGGATAGACGACTGTTCGCTCAGGATGGACTTCATCTAAGCAAGGAGGGAAATAGAATTCTAGGATGGAGGCTCGCCGACCTCATCAAGAGAGCTTTAAACTAGGAAGTTGGGGGAGATGGTTGGGAGATGTTCGGGAGATCTCCACGCCGGAATATAACCTGGAGAGGAAAGTAAACAAAGTGAGAGGGGATACCCTTGCGGTCCCGAGATTTGATCCAAGGAGGAATAGTGGAGTAGAAACCAGAGTAACGGGTGATGCTGGTGGTAAAAGGTCTCTGCACGACGGGGGAAAGAATGTCACTGACGCCAAACGCTGAAAATTAAAAGGTCTGTACACTAATGCGAGGAGCCTAGGTAACAAGATGGAGGAACTGGAGTTACTGGTGCAGGAAGTGAAACCGGATATTATAGGGATAACTGAAACCTGGTGGAATAGTACTCATGACTGGAGCATGGGTATTGAAGGCTATGTGCTGTTTAGAAAGGACAGGAAGAAAGGCAAAGGTGGTGGAGTAGCCTTGTACATCAATGATGAAATTAACTGTAGCGAAATAAGAAGCAATGGAATGGATAAGACAGAGTCTGTCTGGGCAAAAATCACACTGGGTAAAAAAGCAACTAGACCTTCCCCTGAGATAGTGCTTGGCGTGTGCTACAGACCGCCGGGATCTGATTGGGATATGGATAGAGACCTCTTTAATGTCTTTAATGAAGTAAACACAAAGGGGAAATGTGTGATTATGGGGGACTTCAACTCCCCAGATATAGACTGGAGGACGAGTACTTGCAAGAATAATAGGGGTCAGATTTTTCTGGATGTGATAGCGGATGGATTTCTTCATCAAGTAGTTGAAGTACCTACGAGAGGAGATGCCATTTTAGATTTGGTGTTGGTGAGCAGTGAGGACCTCGTAGAAGAAATGGTGGTAGGGGACAACCTTGGTTCGAGTGATCATGAGCTGATTCAGTTCAAACTAGATGAAAGGATAAACAAATGCAGATCTGGGATTAGGGTTTTTGACTTCTCGAGGGCTAATTTTAAAGAGTTAAGGAAATTAGCTAGGGAAGTGGATTGGACGGAGGAATTAGTGGATTTAAATGCGGAGGAGGCCTGGAATTACTTTAAGTCGCAGCTGCGGAGACTGTCGGAAGCCTGCATCCCGAGAAAGGGGAAAAAAACTATGGGCAGGAGTTGTAGGCCAAACTGGATGAGCAAGCAACTCAGAGAGGGGATTAGACAAAAGCAGAAAGCTTACAGGGAGTGGAAGAAAGGCAGGATCAGTAAGGAAAGCTACCTTGGTGAGGTCAGAACATGTAGGGATAAAGTGAGGAAGGCTAAAAGCCGCATTGAACTGGACCTTGCAAAGGGAATCAAAACTAATAGTAAAAGGTTCTACAGCCACATAAATAAGAAGAAAACAAAGAAAGAAGAAGTGGGGCCGCTATACACTGAGGATGGAATGGAGGTTAAGGATAACCTAGGCATGGCCCAACATCTAAACAAGTACTTTGCTTCAGTTTTTAATAAGACTAGTGAGGAACCTTGCGATGATGGAGGGATGATAAACGGGAATGTGGATATGGAAGTGGATATTACCGCAACTGAGGTAGAGGCCGTACTTGAACAGCTCGATGGGACGAAGTCGGAGGGCCCGGACAATCTCCATCCGAGGATATTAAAGGAACTGGCGCGTGAAATTGCGAGCCCGTTAGCGAGAATTTTTAAGCAATCGATAAACTCGGGGGTTGTGCCGTATGACTGGAGGATTGCTAATGTAGTTCCTATTTTTAAGAAAGGGAATAAAAGTGATCTGGGTAATTATAGGCCTGTTAGCTTGACGTCCGTAGTATGCAAGGTCTTGGAAAAAATTTTAAGGGAGAAAGTAGTTAAGGACATAGAGACCAATGGTAATTGGGACGAATTGCAACACGGATTTAGTAAAGGTAGATCATGTCAAACCAATCTGATCTCCTTCTTTGAGAAGGTGACGGATTACTTAGATAAAGGAAATGCGGTAGATATAATTTACCTAGATTTCAGTAAGGCGTTCGACACGGTTCCGCACGGGGAACTGTTAGTCAAATTGGAAAAGATGGGAATGAATATGAAAGTTGTAAGTTGGATAAGGAACTGGTTAAAGGGGAGACTCCAGAGGGTCGTATTGAAAGGTGAATTGTCAGGCTGGAAGGAGGTCACTAGTGGAGTCCCTCAAGGATCGGTTTTGGGACCGATCTTATTTAACCTTTTTATTACTGACCTTGGCACAAAGAGTGGGAATGTGCTAATAAAGTTTGCGGATGACACGAAGCTGGGGGGTATTGCTAACACGGAGAAGGACAGGGATACTATTCAGGAAGATCTGAACCACCTTGTAAACTGGAGTAATAGAAATAGGATGAAATACAATAGTGAAAAGTGCAAGGTTATGCATTTAGGAATTAATAATAAGAATTTTGGATATACGTTGGGGGCGCATCAGTTGGAAGCGACGGAGGAGGAGAAGGACCTTGGGGTACTGGTTGATAGCAGGATGACTATGAGTCGCCAATGTGATACGGCTGTTAAAAAAGCAAATGCGATTTTGGGATGCATCAGGCGGGGTATTTCCTGCAAGGATAAGGAGGTGTTAGTACCGTTATACAAGGCGTTGGTGAGACCCCATCTGGAATACTGTGTGCAGTTCTGGTGTCCCATGTTCAAGAAGGATGAATTCAAACTGGAACAGGTTCAGAGACGGGCTACAAGGATGATCCGAGGAATGGAAAAACTGCCTTATGAAAGGAGACTCAAAGAGCTTGGCTTGTTTAGCCTCGCCAGAAGAAGGCTGCGGGGGGATATGCTTGCTCTATATAAATATATCAGGGGGGTTAACGTTAGGGAGGGAGAGGAATTATTTAAGTTTAGTACTAATGTAGGCACGAGGACGAATGAGTATAAACTGGATATTAGGAAATTTAGACTTGAAATTAGACGAAGGTTTCTAACCATTAGGGGAGTGAAGTTCTGGAACAGCCTTCCGAGGGAAGTAGTGGGGGCAAAAGACTTTCCTGGCTTTAAGACAAAGCTTGATAAGTATATGGAGGGGATGTTATGATAGGATCGTTAATTTGGGCAATTGATCTTGGATTACCACCAGATAGGTCTGCTCAGTGGTCTGCGGGGAGATGTTGGATGGAATGGGAACTGAGTTACTGCAGAGAATTCCTTCTTGGGTGCTGGCTGGTGACTCTTGCCCACATGCTCAGGGTTTAGCTGATCGCCATATTTGGGGTCGGGAAGGAATTTTCCTCCAGGGCGGATTGGCAGGGGCCCTGGAGGTTTTTCGCCTTCCCGTGCAGCGTGGGGCATGGGTCGCTTGCTGGTGGTTTCTCTGCAGCTTGAGGTCTTCAAACCAATTTTTGAGGATTTCAATAACTCGGTCCTGGGATAGGGGTTGTTATAAAATTGGATGGGTGGGGTTCTGTGGCCTGCCTTGTGCAGGAGGTCAGACTAGATGATCAGATTGGTCCCTTCTGACCTATGAGTCTATGAGTCTATATTGTATACTATTGGCCTGTGTTTGTGACATTTTTGCTAAAAGCTGCCTGGCAGTAATAATACATTTTATAGCTGTCTTTTTGGATTATCAGCTGGGCCTGTCTGTGCTGTCCATTGATTCTTATAAGCATTAAATGTACTTCAGATAATACTATAGTAGTATAATAATTTTGGCAAATTGAACTTTCAGGAGACAAATTAATAGACTTAGACCAATATTTTTCAAAAGTTGCCTCTGATATGGCAGAGTGGGTGTTGTGGGTGTCCAACTTGATATCTGGTACCTCAAGATAGGCACTTGAATTGAAGTACCCAAAATTAGAGGCCTCTACTGGTTTTTTTTCCACCTTCCTCTGAAGCATGGGGTATGAGCCACTTGCAGGTTTAAACCAGTGTAAATGGTGGATTCTCTGTAACTTAAGTCTTTAAATCATGATTTGAGGATTTCAGTAACTCAGCCAGAGGTTAGGGATCTATTACAGGAGTGGGTGGGTGAGGTTCTGTGGCCTGCAATGTACAGCAGGTCAGACTAGATGATCTCGATGGTCCCTTCTGGCCTTAAAGTCCGCAAGTCTATTTGTAAACTTTGGCCTTATTCGCCACTGTGTGAAATATGCCAGAATGAAGCTTCTTGTATTAATAAATCTAGCCCCATATCTGGGACTATCTGTACTGGCTGGACACTGCAGGCCAGCACCTCAGAAATACAGTCAAACTACTCCCATAGGTAGAATCACTGACTGGGACTGTTGTGCGTGAAAGGCACCTACTTTTCTTTGTTATGCACAGAGATTTTAATTTTAACCTTTTATTTCTTCCAAACGGCAGCATCTGGCTCTTGAAACCTTTTTAAAAAAAAAAAGAGAGAGAGAGAGAGTTGAGCATAGTATTGTGTGAATTGGAATAAAGCTTATTTACCTAGGAAATTAAAAACGAGTACACAAATATGTAAAGCATGATTAAGTGCCATATGTGTGATTCTTAAATAGGTACTTGAATATTCAGAGGCAACCTATGAATGGGTTCCCTTGTTATCAGATGTTAGGTTTTTTTATATGGCCGCAAGTATATTGTGGTTTTGAAGGGGCTGGTATAGATTGTTGTAGCAAATAGTCATTTATTAATCATATACAGTCTACTCCTGATTATCCAAAACCCTATTATCCAAACCTCTGCACTAGCTAAATCCCTTCCTCGTCCCCAGGCATGAGATATATGCGTCAAAGGTCATGTGTCTCTTACTGGGGGACAAGGAAGGGAATTGGTTAATGTGGCAGTTCAGATAACAGAGCAGAGGCCCCTGGCCAGGACTGTGAAGAGGAAAACCCTCTAATCATGGGGGACGCAACCCTGCTGCTGAATAGCTCCTGCAGCAGTGCAGGGAGCGCACCGCCACCCCACTTTCACAGGTGTGAGGGATTGGGACCATGACAAGCCTGTACTCTGCCCCACCAGGACTGCAACTTTCCCTGTACCTCATGCCTGAGGCATTGGGTGTCACCAGCCCTGTGGCAGCCCAGGGAGCCCTCTGCAGCCCCACCATGATGAGAGTGAGTTCGCAGGGCAGAGCAGAGACCCTAGGCCAGCGCTGAGAGGAAGAGGAGTCGTCCCTGACCAGAGGGGAAGCCATCCTGCTGCTGAATGGCTCCTGACCTTCAGGTTGTCCAAACTCCTGATTAGCCAAATAAAATCTGTCTCTCCCATGCTATTGGGACAATCGGGAGTATGCTGTATAGCCCATGTTCTTGCTTGTTTGCTTTATTTGACCTAGTCCAGCAGTAATCTGAGTTTCCTGGTTCATAACTGCCATTTAGGCTGGGATTTTCAAAGGAGCCCAAGGTAGTGAGGCACCCAACTGCCATTTGGTTTTCATTGGCATTTGGGCAACTCCCTTAGGCTTCTTTATGTTTTGGGCCATAAGCATTCATGAAGCAGGCTCTGCGCAGGATGCTTATTTTGCTCTTGTTAGAGTTGATTTGCCTTAGGTAAATAATAATTACTAAATATTTGTATCACCATAGCAACTATAGGCCTCAACTGAGATCAGGGCCTAGTGTTAGGCACAAACACCTAGTGAGAGACAGTCCATGCTCTGAAAAGCTGACAATCTAAACAAGCAAGACTGACAAAGGAAGCTTTATCATTCTCATTACACAGATGGAAATGGAGACAAAGGAATTAATAGAGCTTTTCAGTGGCCCAAAGAGTGCCTAACTCTCATTGTAAATCAGTATCTTTTAAAAATCTCCCTGTAAGTGACTTGTGCAAAGTCATACAGGAAATGTGTAGGAGAGCTGGGAACTGAACACAGACTGCCTGCATCCCACTCCATTTATGTCTTTCTGTATAGTTTAAAAGGAATGTGTTGCCTTATTTATACCTGGCTGGAGTGTTTTAGTGAATGCAAAAGAAACTGACATTTCATAGCTGGTAAATTGTATTAACCAAGCTATTATGCGGTGCTTTTCCTTAGTAGGTTTCAAAGCACTTTGCAAAGTAAAGCAGAATCATAATCCCCTTTTACAGATGGGGAAACTGAGGCACATGATAGTGAAGAGTTACCTATGGTCAGCCAGCAGGCCCGTGGCTGAGTCAGAACTAGAACCCAGGTATCTTGAGTCCCACTCCAGTGTTCTGTCCACTAAGCTCACTGCCTATGGAAGAATGTGGGAAACTCATGGGGTTACTCTCCAGTAATTGTCTTGTCAATTTTCAGATTTTTTTTAAATGCAATTAGTGGCATGATGCTACAATCATTTCAGTGAAGGGAAGGGCTTCCATATTTAGATTGAGAACATTTGTAGATTTAATCATAGATAAGAAGTAGGTTTAATGATGGATAGGGCCCTACTAAATTCATGGTCCATTTTGGTCAATTTCACGGTCATAGGATTTTTAAAATAATAAATTTCATGATTTCAGCTACTTAAATCTGAAATTTCACAGTGTTGTAATTGTAGGGGTCTGATCCAAAAAAGAGTTTGGGAGATCACAAAGGTTATTATGGGGGGTTACAATACTGCTACTCTTATTCTGCACTGCTGCTGGCGGTGACGCTGCTTTCAGAGCTGGGCAGCTGGAGAGCGGCGGCTGATGGTTGGGAGCCCAGCTCTGAAGGCAGAGCCACCACCAGCTGTACCACAGAAGTAAGAATGGCATGGTATGGTATTGCCACCCTTACTTATGTGTTGCTCCCTTCAGAACTGGGCCCTCAGTTAGCAGCTGCCACTCTCCAGGCACCCAGCTCTGAAGGCAGCAGCGCAGAAGTAAGGGTGGCAATACTGTTACCCCCTAAAATAACCTTGTAACTCCCCTGCAACTCCCTTTTGGGTCAGGACCCCCAATTTGAAAAAAGCTGGTCTCCTCCATGAAATCTGTATAGTATAGGGTAAAAGCACAGAAAAGACCAGATTTCACTGAGGGAGACTAGATTTCACAGTCTGTGGTGTGTTTTTGATGACTATGAATTTGATAGGGCCCTAATCATGGAAGAGAGGTTTAATGCCAGTGTCCATAAGTGGTTTAATGCATTACAAATGCATAAAAAAGTGAGTGGTTTTGTGTGGATAAAAAAGATGTATTGGCTCTATTTCCTCCTTCAAATGTCTAAGCTTTCTTGCACTTTTCTGAATTATCCCTTTAGGAATCTGTGTCTGATATGGAGGAGAGGGTGTGGGTATGGGTATGGGTATGTGTAGTTACGTGCATCTCTGTTCCTTCTACTACACCTATGTCAGGCTTTTCAGATTGATGCACTCTGTTTTGTGAGTTGGGGCCATATATCCGTATTGTTTTAAGAAAGCTTTCCATTTTCATTTATTCCCCTCCTCTTTCCTTTGTCTGCCTCCCACTGTGTAGGTTCTCTGAACTAATAACATAAGTGACAACCAGTGGTAATAATGAGGCTGCAGACTTTATAACTGAACACTGTCAATGCTATCCATTAAGTCTGCAGTGTGTGTGCTGGCTCATTAACACAAGCCATTATAATTTTTTCTCGCTGTGGTGTTCTCCCCACTTCCACAACATGGCATTTGTTCAAATAGTCAGTCCCTTATTTTTTATATGCCGAGATGCAGGAATGAGTTGCGAAGTGCTGCTGTAGTTATCTGCTTGGCTGGTGACACATTACAGGCCTACCAGCTGTAGAGAGCTGAAGGACCAGGTCAGGGTTGGAGAGTTTTGTTGATTATGTACCTAAAGACAGAGATGCAGTTCTGCTAAAACTATAGCTTCTGTCTTTCAGATTTCACACATCTTGAATGCCTAATGCCAGTGGGCATATGAATAGTTGTATGTAGACATAATTTTAAAAAAATCAGGGAGTATAGTGCACTGAACTGGGAGTCAGGAGACTTGGGTCCAATTAATTCCCTGGTTGTTTTCTGATCTGCTATGTAATGTTGGACAAATCACTTGACCAGTCTGTGATTTTGTTTCTCCTCCCATCATCTGTCTGTTTTGTGTATTTATACTACAAGAAATTTGAGCAGGGATTTTTTCATTTATGTTGTGTTTGAACAGCATCTAGTGCAGTGGGGTTCCTCTTTGTGCATTTAGGCATGGCTGTCATTCAAATAACGTATAGCAAAAATAAATCTGAATGATTTAAATTAGAGCTGGAAAAATATTGATTAGAAATATCCAGTCCATCTCTAAACCAATGCAAGATTTTCTTCATCAGTACATATTCTAGTGCTTTTTTTCTAATGTGTAGTATAAACACTCGCAAGCAAAAGAGTTTGCTCCTGTTACCTTGGGAGATTATTTGACAGTCACTTTCAGGAAACTTTCTGCATATTCAAAGTAAGTATTCCCTCTTACTTTCATCTCATGGATTCTAGTTCAATCCCACCCCTCCTCCCTTTTTAAATTTATCAGAGGTAATTGGTTCACCTCCTATTTTACTATTTCACAGTATCAGTGGATGTCAAATACTACCTGGTCTCCAGAGAGGCACCTTTGCAAAATTTAGGATTTTAGACCTTAAACCTAAATATATTAAGAGGAGAATTCCTGGACCTAAAATTAATAGAGCAGCCTTGTATCATAACCTAGTCCCAGATTTGGACCTTAGCGTCCAAAATATGGGGATTAGCATGAAAACCTCCAAGCTTAGTTACCAGCTTGGACCTGGTAAAGCTGCCACCACCCAAAAAATTAGAGTGTTTTGGGGCACTCTGGTCCCCCCAAAAACCTTCCCTGGGGACCCCAAGACCCAAATTCCTTGAGTCTCACAACAAAGGGGAATAAACCATTTCCCTTCCCTTCTCCCTTCCAGGTATTCCCTCCCTGGGTTCCTGGAGAGATAAACAGAAGCAAACTCCATGAATCTAAACAGAGGGATTCCACCCTCCCCGTTTCCAGCCTTGGAAAACAGAAGTAACGAGAGCTAATCTCTCTTCCCCCCTCACCCAGAGGGAATGCAAAATCAGGCTAGTAAATCTAACACACACAGATTTCCCCCTGACTTCTTCCTCCCACCAATTCCCTGGTGAGCACAGACTCAATTCCCTGGAGTTCCCCACTAAAGGAAAACTCCAACAGGTCTTAAAAAGAAAGCTTTATGTAAAAAGAAAGAAAAATACATAAAAATGGTCTCTCTGTATCAAGGTGACAAATACAGGGTCAATTGCTTAAAAGAAATATGAATAAACAGCCTTATTCAAAAATAATACAATTCAAAACACTTCAGCCACTACACCCATGTAAATACAAAAGAAAAACAATAGAAACCTTACTGCCTTACTATATTTGTACTTACAACTTGGAAACAGAAGATTAGAAAGCAGGAAATAGAGAAATCCTTCCCATAGCCAAGAGGGAGTACAGGCAGAAGACAAAGAACTCAGACACAAACTTCCCTCCACCCAGACCTGAAAAAGTCTGGTTTCCTGATTGGTCCTCTGGTCAGGTGTTTCAGGTTACTTTTTTTCAGGTGAAAGAGACATTAACCCTTAGCTATCTGTTTATGACACCTTGTCCTTGTATGTAGAAAGCAGTAGTGCTTGGAGCACAGGCCTGGGAGCTGAAGACTCCGGAATTCTGGTCTCAGTGATGGCCGAGTCACTTCACTCTCAGCATGGATGGGCATCAACTCTAATGATCTACTCTTCCATGGGTTTTATATAGCACCCATCACTGTACCACACAGTCGTTAATGTGTTTATTCTCCCAACTCCCCAGGAGGATGGGCAGCAGCATTGTAACCCTTTTACAGGTAAGAAACAGAGCAGCTAAGTGACTTGCCCAAGTCACAGAAGTAGTCTGTGGTGGAACAGGAGTTGAACCCAGGTCTCCCACGGACCAGGCTAGCACTGTAACCACTGGACAAGTCTTCCTTTCATCCTTTTTGTGCTCTGTTTCCCACACTGCTTTGGAGGTAAGAAAAGGAGGTGCAGTAATTCAAAGCTCTTATATAGTGTTTTTCATTAGTAGTTCTCATAGGCCTTTACAAAGGAGGTCATATTATTATCCTCATTTTACAAATGAGGAAATCGAGGCAAAAACAGGTGGTGACTTGTCCAAGGTCACCCACCCAGCCAGTGCCTGAGCTGGGAATAGATACCAAGTCTCCTGAGTCCAAGCCCAGTGCTCAGAGTGATATAATTGAATTCCAGGGGGTTTTATTATGTCTTTTATGACTTCACCCATTTGTGAAGAAGAGCGAAAAGTGTCTGCCTGTTTGGTGGGTTTAGGGACTGTGTTGACTTGTTTTGTTTTAATCTGAAGCTATTGTTGGTGAAGGAAGCTTATATTGTTCTTTACTGGGAATCTGCTGCTATTTTTTGTTGCTGTAAGATGCTTTTTATTTCTATAATATACAGATACCTAGACATCCCACCTTAATACTATGACACTAATATTTTGATTTAAAAAAACAGGCCCCTAAATCAGCAATATTGTGCATAGAAATGATTTTCACTCTTTTCCTGAGACTTTTCATACTGTAATGTCGTTCTCTACAGGGTCTGATAGTGCAATGTGCAATATTTCATCATGATATCTGAAAAAGCATTAAAATGTAAATTAGAATAACTGAGTGAAATACAGTAAAGCTCATTGCAATAGGTTAATAGACAGCATCTGTGCAGGTTCTGAATAAAATGTTATGTTCACTTTCAATAAATGTTTACAACTTGTTTCTGTTGATTGACAATACACACTAGAACCTCAGGAATAATACACAGCTATTAGAATTTTCTCCAGGATATAAACATCTTAAAAAAACAAACAAACCTGGACCTTGATGTTATGTAACCTGAAACATTTCTTCCTATGCGCACCCTGCCTCCCATCTCCCCTACTTAAAGATAAGTAAGGAAAAGCTTCATGGGAGTTTTTAAAAATATAGAAGCTGCTTCTTTAAGGTAACATTCTGCTTCTTTCCAGCATCAAAATATAGTTGACTGTGGAAGCTCCAGAGTAACACCTTCAAGGTGCAACAGCGCACAGCTTTGAAACTGACAAGTTGAAGCTTTGATTTGTATTCTTCTGACAGCCTGGGTCCTTCAGATGCTTCTTTTAAAGTGGTAAGCAAGAAAACCATAATTGTGTGTGTGTATATATGATTGTGTGGCTGATATCCTGCTATTCAGGGGGAAATAATACAGTTAAAAGATCTAAACAACTACCAAATGTACTGGCAAATACATCTGACGAAGTGGGTATTCACCCACAAAAGCTCATGCTCCAATGCCACAGGACTCTTTGCTGCTTTGGCAAATACTGTTGCTTAATAGAGGTGGCTATTTTTAATGACAAGTCAAACATATCTATTTTGGAAAGCTGTGGATAGTTTAAAGTAGTCTCTGAAGAGAATGAGTTGCCTGTTAGGGAGTGATCTGTAGTATAAGTTTCAACGTATGTGTTATCTAATACCTGTGCTTCTGTGTTTCAAAGGACACTGAGCTGAGGTTCCTATTTTGTTGATATGTGATGTGAGGGAATCATAATGTTTCAGTTAAGCTGTGTTTTAACTCCAGATCTCATTCTGCCTCTTGTTTTTCACACACATATACATTTTGTAATATGGCCTGCATGGAAGAAGTATGAAAACTATAGTATTGCCAATCCCAGGCATTCAAAAATCATGAGTCAGGCCCCCATATATCATGAGATTGTGTTAAAAAAAATCATGAGAAATTTAAAGAAATAATACATTTGGGATTCTTTGTATTTGTCTTTGGTGTTTGAGCCTTGAGAGCATACTTCGGTCATGTTTCTGAAGTTTTTTTCCACAGTCCCAAGGATCTCCTTTTTTAAATGAAGCTGAGCATTTCATGCAATTATAGAATTGAAGGACTTTAAAGAAAAACACCAAATATCATGAAACTTGTGATAAAATCCCAAGAATGGGCAATATGGAAACTAACTCCAGGATCGAATAATTTATACAACTATGCCACTGACATCTATTTTACCCTGGTCCTAAAAATCTGAGAGAACCTTTTTTTACTCTGGAGTAACTAAGGTCTGGATTTTTTCAGTAATTTAACTCCGTAGATTCAAGCAGAAAACTAGGTTTATGGGGCAGTTCCTCTTGTCCAGCCATAGTGTGCATATCACAAGATTTGTGTGTTGGGACAAAGGTAACTTTCAGCCACTTCTTTTTCAGTCCCCAAACCCTGGGGTCAATGTGCACTGGTTGGGGCTAGAGGCTGCTGTAACTAAGACCAGCTGCCCACCATCCCCAAACAGCTATGTAGTGGCCAGGAACCTTTGGCATGTAGGACACTAGGAAGTTTAGACTTGAAATTACATGAAGGTTTCTAACCATTAGAGGGAAGTTCTGGAACAGCCTTCCAACGGGAGTAGTGGGGGCAAAAGACATATCTGGCTTTAAGACTAAGCTTGATAAGTTTATGGAAGGGATGGTATGATGGAATAGCTTAATTTTGGCAATTGATCTTTGATTATCAGCAGGTAAGTATGTCCAGTGCCTGTGATGGGATGTTAGATGGGATGGGATCTGAGTTACTGCAGAGAATTCTTTCCTGAGTGCTGGCTAGTGAGTCTTGCCCACATGCTCAGGGTATAGCTGATTGCCATATATGGGGTCGGGAAGGAATTTTCCTCCGGGGCAGATTGGCAGAGGCCTGGAGGTTTTTCGCCTTCCTCTGCAGCGTGGGGCATGGGTCACTTGATGGTGGATTCTCTGCAGCTTGAGGTCTTCAAACCAAAATTTGAAGACTTCAATAACTCAGACATAGGTTAGGGGTTTGTTATAGAAGTGGATGGATAGGATTCTGTGGTCTGCTTTGTGCAGGAGGTCAGACTAGATGATCATATTGGTCCCTTCTGACCCTAAAGTCTATGAGTTGTGGCCTGGCCACACCCAATTCTTCATAACATACCCCTAGAACTGTCGGTGGGGTAGGATAGTGGAACAGGAGCCATCGTATCTACTGTAAACCACCAAAGGAATCTCCCCCCACTACCAGTGTTATGGGGAATCCTCAAGAGACTAGTTAATTTGGGTTTAGTGCTACTAAGTCACACAGAGCAGCCAGATACAGTGTTCTCCATACCATACTTAAAGGTCGCAACCAAATAGGAGTGCAACTATAGTCCTGGATTAGTGCGACCAGATGACCCGATTTTTGGGTCTTTTTTTTATATAGGCTTCTATTACCCTCCACCCCTACCCTGATTTTTCACATTTGCTATCTGGTTATCCTATCCTGGAAAGAGCTGGAGGCAAACTGACAGCACTTCAAAACAGGTCAGGTTAGTTTATTAAAAACCCATTTTGTAATGTAGATGTTATTTTTAATACAGTTTCAGATGTAAGCCTGTGGGCTCTTTCAGATATATCCAGAATTTTAGGAAAGATCATCTGCCTGGATGTAACCCGGAAATACTGCCCTTTTGTTGATCAGAACTTGTGTGTGTTACATTTATACTGTTCTCTTCTAGAGAAACAACAGTTAAAAACAAACAAAAAACCCTTGTGCTTGGAAAAGCTACTCATCTTGAACACTTTCCTTTTCTTGCTCCCTGGTTTAGATCAGTAGAATGCTGGATATACTTGATTTGTTTCACTCTCTAGTCGAGTTTCCCATACTCCAAAGAATGATGATTTCATTTATTGTGTGGCATGTAGTACACCTTTGAAGCTACATACACTTCAGGACCTTTTATGACCTTTGTTAAACTCCTTTTTAAAATATACAAATACAATAAAATTATATGGGAAACTATTTTGAATATGTAATCTACTTCAGATTAAACTGTCTCGAGATTTTTTCCATGGTGGAATTAACATTAAGGATTTAATTTTTTTTATTAATATAGAAAAATAAAAACCCGCTGTGTTTGTGAATATATATGTGCTCTGTTTCTTTTTAATTGATTGGGACTTTTCTTTCACTACTTCATGGAAAATCTTGGGTATCTCTATGGTCACTAGATGGAGGAGTGTGCTACAGCTGATTTTGCTGCCTTTAGCTTTCTGATGCGAGACATGTGGGTGATCTTTAGTCATTCACCCTGGACAGCTCATCAGGTAACCATTTTGAATGCATTGTTCTACTGATGAGACAGGCATTCCATAGACGATTTTAAAGCACTATTCACCAGAAGATGAATCCTCTCCAGTGCTGAAGTTACCTGGGAGTGGTATTATTGTGTTGGGAAATGTGACTGCAATTGTCAAGATGTGTATACATCACAAAAACCTGATTTTTGGCAGTTCTGGGTACAAATGGCACCCTGATAACAGCACATAGATTGTGATACATGCCATAATAAAAGTGTCTGGCACTAGGTAAAGTGAAACGTCAACAAAATATTTTGAATAGTGAAGTATGCATGCATGTTTCCTAGGAGGGCTTTCCTTTACATTTGGATGAATTATCTACAGAACTGTGGGGCAAATATAAATAACTAGGTAGTGCAGGTGATGTGTATTAAGGTTGCCCCATTTAAGACCTTTTCCATTATAGGACCCTATTTTCAAATCATAGACTTTAAGGCCAGAAGGGACCATCATGATCAGCTATTCTGACCTCCTGCGCATTACAGGCCACAGAACCTCACCCATCCGCTCCTGTAATAGATCCATAACCTCTGGCTGAGTTACTTAAAGTCCTCAAATCATGATTGAGAGACTTCAAGTGACAGAGAATTCACCATTTACTTTAGTTAAACCAGCAAGTGACTTGTGCCCCATGCTGCAGAGGAAGACAGACACACACACACACAAAACACGAAACCCCAGGGTCTCCGCCAATCTGACCTGGGGGAAAATTCCTTCCCAAGCCCAAATATGGCCATCAGTAAGACCATGAGTGTCTCAGCAAGACCCACCAGCCAGACACCTGGGAAAGAATTCATTGTTGTAACTCAGTCTCCCCACATCTAGTGTGCCATCTTTGGCTATTGGAGATAGTCACTACTAGCAGTCACAGATCAGCTATGTGCCATTGTAGGCAGTCTCATCATATCATCCCCTCCATAAACTTATCAAGCTCAGTCTTGAAGCCAGTTAGATTTTTTCCTCCCACTGCTCCCATTGGAAGGCTGTTCCAGAACTTTACTCCTCTGATGGTTAGAAACCTTCTTCTAATTTGAAGCCTAAACTTATTGATGGCCAGTTTATATCCATTTGTTCTTGTGCCAACACTGGCCATTAACTTAAATAACTCTTCTCCTTCTCATCTCCCTCCCTGGTGCTTATCCCTCCGACATATTTATAGAGAGCGATCTCCCCTCAGACTTCATTTGGGTAGGCTAAACAAGCCACAGTCCTTAAGTCTCCTCTCATAAGACAGGTTCTCCATTTGGATGATCATCCAAATAGCCCTTCTCTGCATCTGTTCCAGTCTGAATTCATCTTTCTTAAACATGAGAGACAGGAATTGCACACAGTATTCCAGATGAGGTCTTACCAGTGCCTTGTATAATGGTAATAACATTTCCCTAGCTTACTGGAAATATCTTGCCTGATGCATTTTAAGGATTGCATTAGCGTTTTTCATGGCTGCATCACATTGGTGACTCATAGTTGTCCTGTGATTGACCAATACAGCCAGGACTTTCTCTTCCTCTCTCTTCCAACTGATATGTCCCCAGCTTATAACTAAAATTCTTGTTGTTCTTGGTCTCTTAGTGCATGAGCTTGCATTTTGCACTATTCAATTTAACCCCATTTCTATTACTTCAGTTTTCAAGGTCATCCAAAACTTCTTGTGTAATATTCAATCCTCCATATTGGCAATACCTCCCAACTTTGTGTATTTTATCCCAATTACCTCTATGTCCTTTACTATTTTCTCTTTCAAAATTAGTTCCAAGACACTGCGTACAGCTGAGGAAAAACTAATTGGCCTGTAGTGTCCTGGATCACTTTTTTTCCTTTCCTTTCTTAAAGATAGGTACTATATTAGGAATTCTCCAGTCATAGATGAATTCATTAAAAATCCTTGCTAATGGGTTCACAATTGTTATGTGCCAGTTCCTTTAATGTTCTTGGATGGAGATTATCTGGGCCCATTGATTTGGTCCCATTAAGATGTTTAAATTTAAATTCCACCTTGGCTTTGGTAACTTCCAAATCGTCATTTCCATTAGCCACCCTGCAATTACCCATGAGCGCCTCATTACCTTATTAAAAACTGAGGCAAATAATAACTGAGGCCATGCCTAGATTATCTTTAATCTCCATCCCATCCTCAATGTTTAGCGGTCCCACTTCTTTCCTTGTTTTCATTTTATTTATATGGCTATATACTTAAAATTTGCTTAAAACTTTGCCAAACTTTAGCTGTTTGGGTTGAAATTTTCCCTGCTGGGTATGTGTCTCAGACTGGTGTTTGTGTGGGGTTTTTTTGGTTTTGTTTTTTTAATGAAATTTCTAGCAAAAATTGTTTGGCCATTTGTCAGAATGAGGTTAGGGAAAATATTTTGTCTATATTAAAATCTTATAGCTACCTCATTCAGAAGCTCTAGCACCTCCTTGTTTTAGATCAGGTACTTGAAATTGGTGTGTGTGGGGGGTTGTCTTAGTGTAGAAATGTGGCTTTACTGTTCCTGTGAAAATTCATTCAAATCTGACCATGATATGAGTTTGGGAGGTTTGGGAACAAACTGATAAATTAAACAGTAATAAGTCACCAGGACCAGATGGTATTCACCCAAGAGTTCTGAAGGAACTCAAATGTGAAATTGCAGAACCACTAACTGTAGTTAGTAACCTATCATTTAAATCAGCTTCTGTACCAAATGACTGGAGGATAGCTAATGTGAGGCTAATTTTTGAAAACGGCCCCAGAGGTGATCCCAGCAGTTATAGGCTAGTAAGCCTGACTTCAGTACCAGGCAAGCTGGTTGAAACTATAGTAAAGAACAAAATTGTCAGACACATAGATGAACATAATTCGTTGAGGAAAAGTCAGCATGATTTTTGTAAAGGAAAATCATGCCTCACCAATCTGCTAGAATTCTTTGACGGGGTCCACAAGCATGTGGACAAGAGGGATCTGTTGAATATAGTGTACTTAGATTTTCAGAAAGCCTTGACAAGGTCCTTCACCAAAGGCTCTTAATCAAAGTAAACTCTCAAGGGATAAGAGGGAACGTCCTTTCATGGACTAATAACTGGTTAAAAGGGTAGGAATAAATGGTCAGTTTTCATAATGAAAAGAGGAAAATAGTGGTATCCCCCAGAGGTCTGTATGGGCACCAGTACTGTTCAATATATTCATAAATCAATGGTATGCTCACATCTTGAATACTGTGTGCAGATGTGGTCACCCCACCTCAAAAAAGATACATTGGAATTGGAAAAGGTTCAGAAAAGGGCAACAAAAATTATTGGGGGCATGGAACATATCTGAGGGGAGATAAATAAGACTGGTATTTTTCAGCTTGGAAAAGACAACTAAGGGGGCATATGATAGAGGTCTATAAAATCATGACAGATGTGGAGTAAGTAAATAAGGAAGTGTTGTTGTTTACTCCTTCTCATAACACAAGAACTAAGGGTCTCAAAATTAATAGGCAGCAGGTTTAAAACAAACAAAAGGAAGTATTTCTTCATACAATGCATAGTCAACCTGTGGAACTCCTTGCCAGAGGATGTTGTGAAGGCCAAGGCTACAAGAGGGTTAAAGAAAGAACTAGATAAGTTCATGGAGGATAGGTCCAGCACAGGCTATTAGCTGAGATGGGCATAGATGGTGTCCCTAGCCTCTGTTTGCTAGAAGCTGGGATTGGGTGACAGGGGATGGATTTCTTACGTTATGCTCTTATGTTCTCTGAAAATCTAAGTTCACACATGTTCAGTGGTGTAGCTGGTTGAAACTCAGAATTTCTGTTCTGCAGGAAATTCCAGTTTGGAATGAAAACAGTAAATCTGGAAATTTTAATGTGAAATGAAATATTTGAAAACTTTTTTGTTGTGTCAATCAATGTTTTGTTGTGGTAAAATTGAAATGTTTAGTTCACATTTTGATTTTTTATTTTATATTAAATTATGACTTTCAATATAAACTGAGCTAAACTTTCAAATGAAAAGTAATTTTGAAATGTAATATCAAAATGCTGTGCTCTGATAAGGTTGAAATGTTTTAAATTCCAATTACACTTTGCTACAATTTTTTAAAGCAACATTTTGTTGAAATTGACACATTTTTGTGGAAAGTTTTGTTTTCAATTAAATGGCAATTTTTTGATGGAATATTGTTTCACTGGAAATTTTTCAACTAGTTCTATTCAATAGGGACTTGTTAGTTTGTCAGATAAGATGCAGGAGTGTTTATCTGCCCTTGAGCCCATTCCATCCCAGGTCTGCAGAGCTGAGATAAATTTTCCCTGCTCCTTCTGGCAGCCAGCGGTGGTGGTGGCACTAGGCATAGGAATTGAGTTTAGGGGCAGAGAGAGGGGAAGATTTTTGGTGAGACCTTAGAAATCAACACTCTGTCTACTTTGCATGGATGCTAATGGTCCTATGAAGCTCTTCATAAACATTGGTTTTGTGTGAGAGTTCTGAATTTTCTAACTTGGTTACTATGGTGATGAGAGTCATATAAGTGAGTGCCTCCTTGGTCAGAAAGTTCTTTCCTCACTCCATACTGTTGTGCAGTGTTCCAAAAATTGCTTGCCTATAGCCATCCATCTAATCATCAGTGGTGTGTAGACATTTATATTGCTAAGCACTTCATGATGAAAGGCTTTAAAAACCATCCAATATGATTGAAATTGGCCAATGTGGGCAAGTTGAACTGATTTTGCCCTCCTAACTCCTTTAACATCTTGAAAAAATTAGGTGTGCAAATTAAAGTTTCTTCCAGTTACCTGAGCTCTGACTTTTATGCTGTGAGCACTTGAGGTCAGTCCAGCTGAAATCAGTAGGCAAATTGACCTCAATGGGAGTTTGATCAGTTCTTACTCAGCAGATTGCCAAAGCCCTAATTGAATTTGATAGCAACAGTAGTGCCTTGTTTTCACTTAGATTAATGAATAATATCTCTTTCCTTCATTTTATTCTAATGTAAAGTAAAATAAAATAAATCTGAGAGTCCAGAAATCTTTTTGACAGAACATGGAATATGCAAAGGGATGCAGTCAGTTTCTTAAGTGACTCTCCTGTTTGAAAATGCAGTACTTACTATTGTTAAGCTAAATCCTAAGATAACTATAATTGAAATCAGTTAGAGGAACTGAGGTCTAGTTATAGGGTACTGGGTGATGAGTCAGCTATTGGTTCTATTACTGGCTCTGCTACCAACCAGCTGTGTGACCTTCTGGAAGACACTTCGCTTTTGTGTAGATAAAACACAGAGATATTTTTTTCTCTAATAATAATACTCTATTGGTCTATAGTACTTTTCACCTCTACATCCCAAAGCACTTTACAAAGGTATCACTTACCCCATTTTTCAGATAGCAAAGCTGAGGCACAAACACCTAAAATATGTTTAAAAACCAGAAATCCTGAGGTTGTGTCACAGTTTTTTTTAAAATCAATCCTTACGCAGGCCAGTCCCCCACTGCAGTCAAACTGAATAAAGCCCTCAAGGTTTGCCATCAGTGTTTCATTTCCTTGCTTCTGTGAATTACTCTTAGTGTTATCTGAATTTAATGATTTTGTGTCTTAATTTCCTATTTTTCCTCCCAAAATTGAAAAAACATTTAAAATCAGGTTGATATATTATAGGGCACACTCAGACCCAATAGCATATTCATTTTAGATGGTGATCTTGATATATAGTGCCCTTGATTTCATGAGGTGCCACTCCCAAAAAAACATGAAAATATTGTTTTCAGTTTCATTGGGAATCTGACCTACCATTAAACATGTATTCATATGTATGTTTAGAAAACCACACAGGCTTTTGCTAAACATGCTTGTGAACATGAACCGTTTGGAGTTTAGCCATAATGTACAAATATATTTAAAATCACCATGCTCCACTGAATTCAATTGAACATGCTAATTCAACAAGTTTTATTCATGAGCAACTACACTATGATTTCTCTCTCTCTCTCTCTCTATTTTACATGCTTACAGTTTTGGATTTAAGTAACTAAAGACCAAACTTTGGAGTTTTCAGGGATTCAAATTGTTAAGATGGATTATGTCTTTTTTTAAATACAGTGATGCAGATTTTTTACCAACTTTTTATAAACTCATTGAGTTTCATTAACTGGTTCAGAAGGAAGCCATATCTGAACTTATTACACATGTGATAAATGTGCAGACCAGAAATTCATGGATTGCATGTACTCATATGGATCTCAATTCAGTATTTACTTAAGCAGAAAGTAGGATTTTTTAGGGGGTGTGTCAGGGGAAGAGTATATATACACCAACACGCACGTATACCACAAGGTATGTTTCTTTTATTAACACCATTTGATTTAAAATTGTCCCCTTATTGGTTTGTATTATTGGAAAGTGCTGCAACAGAACAAGTAATAACAAAAATAACTCATTAATGACTGTTTTTGTTTGGCCTCGGTCCAATGCCTGCAGCTTGATGTCTGAGGAGTAGACAGTCTGTAGCATTTTATCCGTCTCCTAGTTTGGACATCAGAGATTGCCTGGATATCTGTGGACTAATTCATTCCTAACTTGTCTTCAGCAATAATGTCATAAAAAGTCAATAGCAGCGTACAATTTTGACATTTACTGCTTGCATTATTATTTTAATACAGCAATATGAATGAAGTAGAGGGTTTGGACTTGTTGGCTCCATGTTACAATAAGGCTGTTGTCAACTTGGCAATAGTGCAGTGTAGGGCCAAAGGGTCATGGACTGAAACTGTCATTGCAGAGTCTGGATATCTTCTCAGATCAGGGTTTAAGTGCTCACCACCTAATAACCAAAAAGCTACTTGTGACAAGCTAGGGGTCTGTTTTCAAAGTAATACGTAGGAATTAGACATACAACTCTAACAAAGAGGAAATTGGGTGCTTTATTTTTACATTGTATGGGGCAAATTTACAATAAACTATAACAAAACATTACTCCTGATAGCTTTTGTTTTGGGAGTAGGCAGGATTGTACTTGAGGAGAACAGTGTGTTTCCTTACTGAAATGCATGCAGCATTATTTTTGTGTAGCATAATGTACAATGTCCTGTGCTGGTAGAACTGTTAATCCTTTGACTCAGACCCAGATTCAGAAAGGTGCTTAAGAACATGTCTAACTTTAAACATTTTCTTTCTGTTTTGACATTTCTTTCTTGCTATTCTATGATTTAAAAATATCTCCTAATGAGATATTGTGGTTCCACATGCACTGTAATTGTGAGAAGTAATTTACAACAGACATTTGAGGGATGGAGGGGTACATGTGTCAAAGATTTAAAGGTGCATGATGAAAATTGGTAGAATGCGTGATTCACAAATGAAGAGAGCACAGTAATGTTACATAAGAACATAAGAATGGCCATACTGGGTCAGACCAAAGGTCTTCCAACAGTGGCCAATTCCAGTTGCCCCAGAGGGAATGAACAGAACAGGTAATCATCATGTGATCCATTTCCTGTTGCTCATTCCCACCTTCTGGAAAACAGGCTAGGAACATGATCCTTGCCCATCCTGGCTAATGGCCATTGAGGGACCTATCATCCATTAATTTATCTAGTTCTTTTTTGAACCCTGTTATAGTCTTGGCCTGTTATCCTCTGGCAAACAGTTCCACAGATTAACTGTGCATTGTGTGAAGAAATGCTTCCTTTTGTTTGTTTTAAACCTTCTGCCTTTCAATTTCATTTGGTGGCCTCTAGTTCTTGTGTTATCAGGAGTAAACAACACTTCCTTGTTTACTTTCTCCATGCCAGTCATGATTTTTTAGACCTCAGTCATATCCCCTCTTAGTAGTTTCTTTTCCAAGCTGAAAAGTCCCAGTCTTATTAATCTGTCCCCATACAGAAGCCATTCCATACCCCTAATAATTTTTGTTGCCCTTTTCTTGAATGCTCCTTTAGTACCTTGATCGTTCAGTGGCCCCACTGGTTGTTTAGCAGACTTCTTGCTTCTGATGTACTTAATTTTTTTTTGCTATAACTTTTTGAGTCTTTGGCTGACTGTTCTTAAAATTCTTTTTTGGCCTCCCTAATTATATTTTTACACTTCACTTGCAGAGTTTATGCTCCTTTCTATTTTTCTCACTAGGATTTAACTTCCACTTTTTAAAGCAGCGGTAGGCAACCTATGGCATGCATGCCGAAGGCGGCACGTGAGCTGATTGTCAGTGGCACTCACACTGCCCAGGTCCGGGCACCCAGTCCGGGGCCCTCTGCATTTTAATTTAATTTTAAATGAAGCTTCTTAAACATTTTAAAAACCTTATTTACTTTACATACAAATATAGTTTAGTTATATATTATAGACTTACAGAAAGAAGTCTTCTAAAAACGTTAACATGTATTACTGGCATGCAAAACCTTAAATCAGAGTGAATAAATTAAGACTTGGCACACCACTTCTGAAAGGTTGCCGATCCTTGTTTTTTTGCCTTTCACTACTTCTTTTACTTTATTGTTTAGCCACGGAGGCACTTTTTTGTTTCTCTTTCTATGTTTTTTAATTCGGAGTTGACATTTACGTTGAGTCTCTATTATGGTGTCTTTAAAAATTTCTCATGCATCTTGCAGAGATTTTACTTTTTGCACTATACTTTTTAATATCTGTTTCACTAACTTCCTCATTTTGGGGTGGTTTCCCTTTCTGAAATTAAATGCTACAGTGTTGGGTTGCTGTGGTGTTTTTCCTGCCACAAGGATGTTAAATTTAATTATATTATGGTCTCTATTACCAAGTGGTCCAGCTATATTCACCTCCTGGACCAGATCCTGTGCTCCAGTGAGGACTACATCAAGAATTGCCCCTTCTCTTGTGGGTTATAGGACTAGCTGCTCCAAGAAGCAGTCATTTAAGGTAGCAGGAAACTTTATCTCTGCATCCCATCCTGAGGTGACATGTACCCAGTCAATATGGGGATAGTTGAAATCCCCCTTTATTATTGAGGTTTTTTTTTTATTTTAATAGCCTCTCTAATCTCCCTGAGCATTTCACAATCACTATCACCATCCTAGACAGGTGGTCAGTAATATATCCATACTGCTATATTCTTATTATTAGAGCATGGAATTACTATCCATAGAGACTCTATAGTACAGTTTGGTTCATTTAAGATTTTTACTTCATTTGATTCTATACTCTCTTTCACATATAGTGTAACCCCACCCCCCACCCCCAGCACCTCCTGTTCTGTCCTTCCGCTATATTTTGTACCCTGGTATTATTTGTTCCATTGATTATGCTCATTCCGCCAAGTTTCTGTGATGCCTATTATATCAATATCCTTGTTTAATATGAGGCACTCTAGTTCACCCATCTTATTGTTTAGACTTCTAGCACTGGTGTACAAGCACTTTAAAAACTTGTCACTTTTTATCTGCTTGCCATTACATGATGTAATTGAATGGAACTTTTTTCATTTGCCTGTTTATCATCTTTCATCCTCTACTTCTTACTAGGATGTAGCAAATCTCCATTAATAGATCCTTCTCTAAGGGATGTCCAAACCACGTGCTCCTCAGCACCTATCAGCTTTCCCTCAGCCCTTAGTTTAAAAACTGCTCAACGACCTTTTTAATTTTAGATGCCAACAATCTGGTTCCATTTTGGTTTAGGTGGAGGCCATTCTTCCTTTCCCAAAAGTTTCCCCAGTTCCTAATAAATTGAAACCCCTCCTGCCTACACCATCGTCTCATCCACACATTGAGACCCTGCAGCTCTGCCTATCTAACTGGCCCTGCCTGTGGAACTGCAAGCATTTCAGAGGTCTTGGACTACAATCTCTTACCTAGCAGCCTAAATTTGGCTTACTGGACCTCTCTCCTATCCTTCCCTATGTCATTGGTACTTACATGTACCATGACCACCAGCTCCTTGTAGCACTGGATTCAGAGTTGAAACAAAGCAAGCAGGAAGATACTGATCAAACATTGAAAGATATTTGTTTCAAAGTACTATTGTGGAGTCTTAAAGCCATGTTAGGATCCTCCTCACTTCTATTGTTCTTCAGAGGCTTTTTCAGCAACATTCAGCCTAATTTAGTTTTCTCTTGCAATAGTCTATTTAAATTAGTATTAAAGAACTGTAATACAAAGGATTAAATACAAAAAAGGACTTTTCTAGCCCAAGAGCCCTGGTTGTAACCTTGGATTTGTGGCCAAATTGCTCTGTCACAATGTTCTTTTATCAGTTTCACTTGTTCTCTGAAGAGCTAGATTGTGATTTGGACTACATGTCTTTTGCAATGGAGGAGGAGACAGTAAGAAAACCCTTCATACTTGGTTCCCTGCAAGTGGGACTAAATTATGCTACTTATCTGCTTACTCCCTTTCTCAGAGCAGTTTGGAGAGGAATAGAAATTGCCTTGGGTCCACTTATCCTGCTTGTGGTAGTCCAGGTGGGGGTTGGAGTAACAGTAATCTGTTGCTGCTAAGAAGAACACGTGTCCACCCTCTGAGAACAAGTAACTCATGGATCACTGAACAATGGGATAGTATAGGGGAAGATTCACAGGTCCCTCTAGAGCACAATGCCTCCTGGGTAGTACTGCTCACACAACACCACCCCTGGCTAGGGTTTTACTAGAGGCATGGTCTAGCTGTGAGAACTTCTTTGGTAGTAAGAACCATTTGAGGACCTATATCGTATATTTTCAGTGAGATGCTGTCTAAAATGGATTCAGTACCTACTTCCATCAAGTGGAATATGCTTGGTGTGTGCTGTCTCTCTGACTCATAGTTTTTATAGCTCTGTTTTCATTTGCAGTCTTTTAGCCATTCAGACTCTGCATTTGATCAAAGTCATTTTCTGCAAGTCTGGTTCAGGCCTGGTCAGTATTCGGATGGGAGACTTCTTAAAAACAAAGAAAACTCCATAACAACAAAGCCCTCAACATGTGGCATTGTTGAGGATTCAGTGGGTGGCACTATCCTCTGAGCATGCAAATCACCAGTAGTACAGAAAGACAGTGGGAACAAGATTTCTCTAGAGACAAAGAGATTAGAGAGTAGTAATTCGCTTGCCAAACCTGGGGCATGCCCCTTGACATTTTCAGTCATCCACAGCCAGCATTCCACCCCCTTAGTTGGAACAGTGGTAGTGAACTCCGCATGCTCCCTGGAAGTTAATGGAATCACTGATGCAATGGCTTTGCCTTGGCTGTCCCCTGGTCTGCCCCCAGATCCTAACTCCATGTTGGGCTCAGTGCACCAATGTGTGCAAAATTCCCCAATGTTCCCACTTCACAGCCACTGCCTACAAAAGATTGGACTTACCACAAAGTTCAGATCCAGAACTGAACTGTCTGAAAGTTTGGATGTGTTTGAATGAGGGTTTTTTGTGTGGGCCTGACTCTATGGTCTATAAACCTATCCTCTATGATTTATACTAGAGATCCCAACTGCTTGCTCTGTCTAGTGTTTAGCTGATATCTGTAGACGTACTCTTGATCATCCGTTTCCCGCTGTTGCTGGTTGCTACAAAGTCTTCATGTAAATGGCCATTCCTAGCTAGTCTATAATATAGTTCAGCTTGGGCAATTAAGGCCTCTATGGCACCACATCTCCCGGAGTCTGAAACTGATTATACAACCCCTGGAGCCCAAATGTCCCACCTGAATTAAGCAGAAACCTTTTTTCCCTGAGGTGTTTAGCTGAAGTGCTGCATTTCTCTCCCAGACGCTGAGAAAATTCAGTCTGTATAGTCCTTATGAAAACAATGTTAAAATTAAACATGGCGTGGAAAATTTACATCATGTCACACATGCTTTTAAAAATAGCATCTTGTTGATGACATTCAAACAACAGCATTTAGTTGTGGTATTTTCACAGCTTTTTAAGACATTTAATGATATTTGACATTGGAAATGAAAGCAGATTTTCATTATATTTCAGTGTGCTCTGGGTTAGCAGTGCCTAGGTTGATTATGACTGCTGTCTAAGGGCATGTCTATACTGCCCCACAGTTTGGATTACAGGAGTGTGAATATCAGTGCACACCAAAGTATTGCACTATTACCCCCAGTATGGACACTGTGGGTGTGAACTTAAAGGCTCCTACTTTGCACTAATGTGGTCCTGTGTGAAGAAGACTACATTAGTGACCAAACAGGGCTACATTAGTGCAAACTAGGAACCTTTAAGTTTGCTCCCATAGCATCCACATGAGGGAATTACAGTGTAGTCCTTTGGTGCATGCTGGAAATCACCCCTGCCCCCCAGTCGGAACTAGTACAGGACAGTGTAGTCATACTGTAAGGCTGTGAGCAGGGGTACTGGAACAATTTCTATAGCAGGGGTGCTGAAAGCCATTGAACCAAACTGTAAACCTTGTATATGATGGAAACCACTTCAAACCAGGGGAAGCTGCAGCACCCCCTGGATCCCTAGTTCCAGCACTGATGGCTGTGAGAGAATGGGCCGCTTAAAATTGCATTCAAAAGCTTTGTTTACTTTAGGTGCTTTCTTTTAATTGGAGCAGCTGTGGCAATTTTTATTCATTTCCTCATCCACGTTTGGAACAAACTTCCCATTAAAAAAGGGAGTTAGAAGTGCTGCGCCTTCATAGCCAGAAGGCATGTCAGTCAAAATCAGCAGTGGCTAAACTGGATGTTTTGTAGTGGAGACTGTTATAGTTAGCAAATTCTCTCCAGCACCAGAGTTCCTTCCTCTTAGCACTGTATGGGGCATGAGGGAGTCAATTACAGCTCTCTGATTCTGCTGGGCAGCTCTAAATCATGCTTTTGGCATGGGGTCCTCAAGAGTGGAAAATTGGCGTCGTATTGTGGAGGTCCATGACACTGTCTGCCCATTCCTGATATACTGCCCCCAAAGTGGGGTCGGAGTGGGGGGAGCAGGGAGAACAGAGGCTTCAGGCCTGGCAATGACACAGATAAGCAAGCAAGGAGTTCCTCCAAGCCACGGATTCTCTACTAGTGATGTGTGGCAGAATAACAGCCCCTTTACACTACCTGAGTGGTGCAAATGGGCTGTAACTGGGCTCAAAAATGGACCCTATATTGTCTTGTGTATTGGCTGGTCCATTCATACATGTGTGTGCAGAGTAGGGGCCAGAGATTAGCATGTAGAATGGTGGGACCCAGAAGTAAGTCTATGGGGGGTAATGCATCATCACCTTCAAGTTTTGCTGAAAACTGCAATTGATTTAAGTGGGGAAAGAATCGATCCTCATCCCTGTAACTGCACTTGCTTAGATGTGCTGTCCTCCGTGAAGAGCCGGGGCCCTCAAATGCAGTGGGACTGCAGGGGAGATACAGCACACAGATGACACACAAAAATGTCAGCAGATCCTCAGCTCCGTGTCCATCTCAAACGCATGATCTCGGTGTCCACTTCTCCCAGATCTTTGAGGATAGGGCTGTGGAGCATGCAGCTTCTCACTGGGATGGCCTTGGGGGCATTCTGGGTCTCATTCCATAGCTAGGAATGGGACAGAACAGGAAGAGTGCTCTCACTCAGCTTAATTTGAGAGTGTCGCTAATGTAGGAGACACAATCTGGCCCCTATACTAGGATCTATGTGTAAAAATATCTGCATCTTTATATAGGAATAGGTTTACCATGTAATCAATGATAGCCACCGTAACAAAGTCTGTATTGATGCAGCTGGCAAACATATAAATAGTCTGCCTGTAGCAAGAACATGTTGTCAAGTCATTAACTAAGCACAACATCTTGCCCTGATAGTCTCCTGCAGCTCAAAAATCCATCTCTTGTTCCCAAACTGTAATAGCCAAATATATGTTTAGATAATAGCAAAATTACTTAATCAGTATTAAGAGTCACAGAAACTCCCCCATAAAAGAAAGGAGGTTTCTGATTAAGATCTTGGGGTTGAACCAGGTATTGTCCTCTGTTAGACAGTCCAGAGTACAGACCAATGTTAAATGTCTGTTTGATTTGGGCCTGTAGGCTTTGAGGTTCGGGCACAGCTCTGTGCTCAGTCACAAATAAAATCTGTTTCAATCTTTTACAATCCCTTTTTCCTTACATTTTTGTGCATGTGCATCTCTCCTGCAGAAGCCTGAAAGGCCTGACTTGCACAAGCATGGTATGAAGTCACACCCCAGTGTGTGTGCTTGCCTCAATATGTCTTTCTTTACACAATCAAAGAACCAAATGTGTATTTCCTAGGGCTTTGTTAGAGCAGGGAAAGGACACATGTTAACTGAACTAGCCCTGTTTTTGAGAACAGCCACAGAGATTCCAGTGGCACTCTTGAAACTGTGGAGCAAGATAGTAGCCACAATAAATAGGAGAGTTTGCACCAGACAGCGTCCCTTTCACTGAGGTGTCCCTAATGACCTTTTCTCTGAGTGGCCCAAGGGCTGTTCCTTACATTGGCTGGTCACTATTATTTTAAAAGGACTGTGACACATTAACATTTTAACTGTCTCTGGATACAACACGTTTGGGCCTGTAGATTGTGGGGTTCTGCAGTGGTGGGAATGTGGTCTACTGATTAGGAAATAAGGACCAGGAGCCTGCCAAGACCCCTTGGTTCTAACCACAGCCTTACCACCATCTTCCTGCGTGATCTTTGACCAGTCACTTAACCGCTCAGTGTCTCAGTTTTCACATCTATAAATTAGACCAAAAAGAAGCTCTTTAAATGAATATCCTTCTCATCTCTCCCTTTCCCCTTGCTCCTTGTACCCACTTAGTTTGGATGCTCTTTGGGGCAGAGAATGTTTTTATTATGTCTAGTACAGCATCCAGTATAACAAGGCCCCAATGGTAATACAAATACATAATGGTTATAATATAATATAGAAAGAATTATGATATCCTCAAAGCCACCTCCCCCCCAGAAGCATTACATACATTTATATTTGAGGCTTAATATTATTATATTGCTTTTCAGTGAATGGTCATGGGTCCTCTCTAATTGGCACTGTGCATCTTTCCCATTGTTAACTTCATCACTTCTCATCCAGTTGCTTCATTATGTTGCCTACTGATTGTGTCTTGTCTCAGTTTAGATCATAAATTCTTTGTAGCACGGACAGACCCTTATTGGCAAAATGAGGCCTTGATCTGATTGGCATCTCTGGCTGTTAATTTAATGAAAATAATAAATAATAGCAATTTCCCCCTGAGATTACAGAGAACACTGCGCTATTGGTAGTGTGGACACACTTATCAATAGAAATTTTAGTTTAATACACATGGCTGGAGTAAAGTGAAATATGTGATGGCCTGAGATTTATGACTGTTTGTATAAGGGAAGCAAAGGTACAATGGATACACACAAACATAATTGAAGTGCTTAGTATTAAATGTTTATTCAGGCTTTATGCAAGGGTCAGGGGATAGCTTTATAAGTCATATCAATATAAAATGATATTACAGTTGTGAAAGGAGTGTGTTCCTCTGAATTTTATTATGGAAGAAAAATATAAGTTATTCTAAGTAGTGGATGATGTAATTCAGAGTTTGAAATGAATAGGTGTAAAGTACTTGTGCCTTTTTTAAATTTTATAGGCTCTAATTCCCTGCGCAATATGTCAGTGCAACAAAGCTAAATGCTGTCTGCAGAGATGCCTGATTTATTATCAGATTGTTACACTATTAAGGAATACACAACAAGAAGGAGATTTTAATGGATTGTGGCAGCGAAAAATGTATGATCTTGCCAATATGGAAATACTCTTTAGTTTTCTAGGCATAGTCTTGCCCTCACTGACACTTCTACACTACCCGCTGGATCAGGGGGTAGTGAGCGATCTATCAGGGATCGATTTATTGCACGTACTGTAGACGTGATAAATGGATCCCCGATTTCTCTCCCGTCGACTGCTGAACTTCAGCGCGGCGAGAGACAGAAGCAAAGTCAATGGGGGAGCCGTGGCATGCCACGAGGATGCGAAATAAGTAATTTTATTTCGACCTAAGATACGTCGACTTCAGCTACACTATTCTCGTAGCTGAAGTTGTGTATCTTAGATTGATTTTCCCCCTCCCCCAGTGTAGACCAGGCCTCTGGGTGACCAGACCACCACATTAAAATATTGGGATGCATTGGGGTGCCATCAGCCCTGCTCACAGTCCACCCCCGCTCCTCCCAGACTCCGCCCCCACTCGCCCCCCTGACCAAGCCGTTCCTCATCCTCTGGCCTGCCACTGGCTTGCTCAGTTGCCCACCCACTGCTTGCCTCCTCACCTGCTTGCTCGCCCACCCACCGCTCACCTCTTCATCCCGCTGTCTGCCACTCACCCCTACGGCACTGACTTCCCCTCTGCTGGGTGGGTGCTCGCCCACCCCCCACCTCTTCCCGCCCCTGCACCACCTTCTCCCCACCCCCATTCGACTCCCTTCCCCCAATTCCCCACCCTTGCCCTGCCTCTTCTCTGCCTCCTCCCCGAGCACACCGCATCCCTACTCCTCTCCCCTCCCTACAGGAAAGCGCTAAGCACCGCCAAACAGCTGTTAGGTGGCAGGAAGTGTGGAGGAGGGGAGGAGTGAGGACGGGGGGAGAAGGAGACAAGGATGGGGGAGCTTGGCTGCAATTTTTCTCTGTGGGTGCTCCAGCCCTGGAGCACCCACAGCATCAGTGCCTCTCTCCCGCTTGCCTCCTTACCTGAATATCGGGACAAATGGCTCCCTGATCGTACATTGATCAGGACGTGGGACAAAAGATTAAATATCGGGACAGTCCCAATTTTATTTGTACATCTGGTCACCCTACTGACACTTGTACAATCCCAATGAAGCCAGTGATGAGTGAAGTCAATAGATTGCACAGATCCAAGAATTTGACCCTGTGTGTCCAGTTACAGTACTCCTAGGGAGTGGTCAGTGTGCAAAGGCAGTTACAGTAGAACCTTGGGAATAGAAGTTATCCGTAACTCTGAAACATTAGTAACTCTGAACAAAACACAGTTTGGGCTCCAGATCCAGCGGCTGAGACCCCAGGCCAGGTTTCAGCAGCAGCTGCGCTCCCTACTCAGTGCTAGGGTGAGTCTGCAAGCTTGTTTCCCTCCTCGGTGTCTGTGTGTGTGTGTGTGTGTGTGTGTGTGTGTGTGTGTGTGTGTGTGTGTCCTCCTCCCAGGGGAGGGACAGTGTAAAACAGCCTGTCCCCCTCCCAGCCAGAGGAGGGCTGGTAAAAACAGTGCGTCCCCCTCCTGGCAGGGAGGTGGAGGGGTGAAAGTGGTGCAGACCCTAGCGCTGCTCCTGCTCTGCTGGCCTTGGCTACCTTGGGCTGGCAGCTCCTAGTGTCTTGCTGTAAGTGGCAGCCCCATGGGTGGTAGTGTTGGTGGGGACAGGTAGCCCAGCTGTGTCTACCTTTAAGATGCAATACTGGCACAGTGCAATATTTGCAGGTTTGGTTGGTTTTTTTTTTTTTTTTTTTGGTTTCTGCTGCTGCCTGATTGGTTACTTCCAGTTTTACATGGTGTCTGGTTGACCGGTTAGTCCCTAATTTTTGAGGTTCTACTGTATTTGTTTTTAGAAATTGCCTTCACAATTACTTATCTAAGCCCATCTGTCAATGGACAGTCCAAGGAAGTAGCAGCTCTTAACTTTTTATCCTCCCATGGCAAGAAAATGGATTATTAAAACAAAATGAGGTTATGGTTTGACTAATCTCTTCACTGTCGTATAATAAGAATAATGTTAATGGCATCCTGGCAACAAGCAGCTTTTATGAGTATCCAGTGCCTTGGCTATGTTTCAGTGTTTAATCGCTCTGCCATGAACAATATTCCTGAAAGAGTAACATGCAGTGAGCGTTCTGATTCATCAAGAACATCCACCACAGGATTATTAAACAATTAGTATCGATAGGTCATATTTTCATGGGCCATTAGTACATGCCTCAAGTGTTTTGGGAGGTACGAGGCTGCAGTAATAGCTTTATTTCAACAGAAATAGAAAATCTGCATACTTAAATGAATGTAGCAGGTTTACCAAATCCTGTTAATTTTCTTTAAGTAGCCTTTTTATAATCTCCTACAATCTGTTTTACACCAGAATGGTTAACTATAAATCCTACTGATCCTGCAGTCCTTACGCAGGAACATTCCTGTTAATAGGAGTACTTACCTACATGCCTCCAGCTTTCATCCAGACCACACCACAGGATCCATTGTCTACAGCCTAGCTCTACGATGCAATCACATTTGCTCCAACCCCTCAGACAGAGAGAAACACCTACAAGATCTCTATCAAGCATTCTTACAACTACAATACTCACCTGCTGAAGTGAAGAAACAGATTGACAAAGCCAGAAGAGTACCCAGAAGTCACCTACTACAGGACAGATCCAACAAAGAAAGTAACAGAACGCCACTAGCCGTCACCTTCAGCCCCCAACTAAAATCTCTCCAGCGCATCAAGGATTTACAACCTATCCTGAAGGACGATCCATCACTCTCACAGATCTTAGGAGACAGGTCAGTCCTTGCTTACAGACAGCCCCCTAAACTGAAGCAAATACTCACCAGCAACCACAGACTACACAACAAAAACACTAGCCCAGGAACCTATCCTTTCAACAAAGCCTGTTGCCAACTCTGTCCACGTATCTATTCAGGGGACACCATCATAGGACCTAATCACATCAGCCACACTATCAGAGGCTTGTTCACCAGCACATCTACTCATGTGATATATGCCATCATGTGCCAGCAATGTCCCTCTGCCATGTACATTGGCCAAAGCAGACAGTCTCTACGTAAAAGAATAAATGGACACAAACCAGACATCAAGAATTATAACGTTCAAAAACCAGCTGGAGAACACTTCAGTCTCCCTGGTCACTCCATTACAGACCTAAAAGTCACAATATTACAACAAAAACAGACTCCAACAAGAGACTGCTGAATTGGAATTAATTTTCAAAATGGACACCATTAAATTAGGCTTAAATAAAGACTGGGAGTGGATGGGTCATTACATAAAGTAAAACTATATCTCCATATTTATTCCCTCCCTGCTGTTTCTCTCACACCTTCTTGTCAACTGCTGCAAATGGACCATTTTGATTACCACTTCAAAAAGTTTTTTTTTCTCTCCTGCTGGTAATAGCTCACCTTAACTGATCACTCTTGTTAGAGAATGTATGGTAACATCCATTGTTTCATGTTCTCTGTGTGTGTGTATATATATATATATATATCTTCCTAGTGTATTTTCCACTGCATGCATCTGATGAAGTGGGCTGTAGCCCACGAAAGCTTATGCTGAAATAAATTTGTTAGTCTCTAAGGTGCCACAAGTACTCCTGTTCTTTTTGCGGATACAGACTAACACGGCTGCTACTCTGATTCCTGTTAATGTTAATTGAGAATTAACCCTGAGTAGAAACAGGAGGATGGTAAAGTAAGGTGAAAAGAAGGAATTGGAATCAAAAAGAGTTTTGCCACTGACTTCAGTAGGCACAGAAGCCTACCCATTATGTTTTGCTAGGCTGAGGATGGTAGATTTGAATCCTTTATAAAAAGTGACATAGTCACGGTCAGAGTTACTTCTGCTGCCGTACATGTATATGTATCCATAATCCTCCTTTTCTGTTCACTGTCCCTCAAAGCTTTTCTGGGGAAAAGAATCCAGGAACTGAGCTGGCTCTAACCCATTTTTCTTGAAATATTACATTCTTCTTCTGACATACTAAAGATTTGTTAACTTAAAGATACGACAGGCGATTTAAGCCTATTTTTTAAAGAGGTTGAAGCCAGGCAATTGTAATAGGAGTTTGAATTAAAATTCCATTATTCTGAAGTAGTCAAAGTTCAGACATCATTAGTTGCCCTAGACATAAAATGAACCATTCCTATCTTGAGATATAAATTATCGTTTATTACCAAAGCTACATAATTGCTTTAATTATTCACAGCATTTCCCGGGATTGATTTGTCTATGGCTTTTACAGACAATTTGACTTTATTTTAAAATGATAAAGAGACATGCAATATAAAATTCTTCTATTTGTGGTATATTTAGCCTTGGAAACATTAATTTCCCCCCTAACCCAGGGTAGCATTTTTCTCTTTTCTTGTTAATTACAAACCTAACTCCTGAGATGTCAAGACCGTAGCTATCCATGTTAACAGAAGTATGGATTTTCACATTTTGCTTTGAATTATTGCCTAGTATAAAAAGATACTTAATGAAAGATTATCTGACATTAAAAATTAGCTTTCACATTTGCTGATTCCAAAGAATAATGTTAAGATAACTTGACAGCCATGATAAATTTAGACGATGGAAAACAATATTTTTTTAAGATGTGTGATTTCTCTACGCTTGTGCATCACAGTCAGCATTTGGGTATTTCATTTCAGCTATTTTATGCTCAACAGTTTCTTTTCCTTGAACTATAATTTATTGATTTTTGTCATTTATCTAAATGCTGTTATGTGAAGACACACCAGAGACCTTCAGGTTTGAATAGGATAGAAACAACAATGATTGGTTTTTTTCATAGATTCCAGGACTGGAAGGGACCTCGAGAGGTAATTGAGAGATGGAGATTCCACAGCCTCCCTAGGCAATTTGTTCCAGTATTTAACCACCCTGACAGTTAGGAACTTTTTCCTAATGTCCAAACTAAAGCTCCCTTGTGGCAGTTAAAGCCCATTGCTTCTTGTTCTATTCTTAGAGGCTAAGATGAACAAGTTTTCTCCCTCCTCCTTATGACACCCTTTTAGATACCTGAAAACTGCTATCATGTCCCCTCTCAGTTTTCTCTTTTCCAAACTAAACAAACCCAGTTCTTTCAGCCTTCCTTCATAGGTCATGTTCTCAAGACCTTTAATCATTCTTGTTGCTCTTCTCTGAAGCCTCTCCAATTTCTCCACATCTTTCTTGAAATGCGGTGCCCAGAACTGGACACAATACTCCAGTTTAGGCCTAACCACCGCAGAGTAGAGCAGAAAAATGACTTTTAATGCATCCCAGAATCATGTTTTCGTTTTTTTTGCAACAACATCACACTTTTGACTCATATTTAGCTTGTTGTCCACTATAACCCCTAGATCCCTTTCTGCCATACTCCTTCCTAGACAGTCTCTTCCCATTCTGTATGTGTGAAACTGATTGTTCCTTCCTAAGTGGAGCACTTTGCATTTCTCTTTGTTTAACTTCATCCTGTTTACCTCAGACCATTTCTCCAATTTGTCCAGATCATTTTGAATTATGACTATCCTCCAAAGCAGTTGCAATCCCTCCCAGTTTGATATCATCTGCAAACTTAATAAGCGTACTTTCTATGCCAATATCTATGTCGTTGATGAAGATATTGAACAGAGCCAGTCCCAAAACAGATCCCTACGAAACCCCACTTGTTATACCTTTCCAACAGGATTGGGAACCATTAATAACTACTGAGTAGGGTTATGCACCCACCTTATAGTAGCCCCATCTAAGTTGTATTTGCCTAGTTTATTGCTAGTTTTTTTATTGCTAGTGTATTGCCTAGTTTATTGTTTCAATATGTTTATCGTTTACACATTTCTGTATTTTGAAAGTACCACACAGGTGGTATTTGTAAAGTAAGAAAATGTTGCCCCATCTTGTAGTCTGATTTGTATGGATGTGGGGCCTCAGTACCTATTCAGACTACTATTGACTTAACCGGAACTACTACTGGGCAAAACTGTCCATGCAGTGAATTAGATTGCAGAGTTGGGGTCCAGAAAATAAATCAATCAATTCAGGGGAGATCTTTACTTTCATATAGTGAAAAAATGTTGGGCTAACTCCTGCAGCATTTATTCACATTACATAAGAACAGCTATACTGGGTCAGACCAAAGGTCCTTCTAGCCTAGTCTTCTGACAGTAGCCAATTCCAGGTGCTTCAGAGGGAATGAACAGGACAGGTAATCATCAAGTGATCCATTCCCTGTTGCCCACTCCCAGCTTCTGGCAAACAGAGGCTAGGAACATGATCCCTGCCCATTCTGGCTAATAGCCTTTGAGGGACCTATCCTCCCAGGGCTGGCTTTAGGAACTGCAGGGCCTGATTCAGCAGCAGTCCGGGTCTTCGGCCGCACTTCGGCAGCGGTCCTTCACCCACTCTGGTCTTCTGGGGCACTGAAGGACCTGACGCTGAAATGCTGCCAAAGACTCAGACCGCTGCCGGGTGAGTAAAAATTAAAAAGTTAGGCTCTCTTCCTCTAGGATGCAGGGCCCTCTTAGGCACGGGGTCCTGTTTAGGGGAATCAGAGGAATCAGCCTAAAGCTGGGCCTTTATCCTCCATCAATTTATCTAGATCTTTTTTGAACCCTATTATAGTCTTGGCCTTCACAACACCTTCTGGCAAGGAGTTCCATAGGTTGACTGTTCATTGTGTGAAGAAATACTTCCTTTTGTTTGTTTGAAACCTGCTGCCTATTAACTTCTTTTCATGATCCCTAGTTCTTGTGTTCTGAGAAGGAATAAATAACACATGCTCATTTATTTTCTCCACATCTGTCATGATTTTATAGGCCTCCATCCTATCCCCTCTTAGTTGTCTCTTTTCCAAGCTGAAAAATCCCAGTTTTTCATTAATCTCTCCTCAGATGAAAGCTATTCCATACCCCTTTTCTGAGCCTTTTCTAATTCCAATATATCTTTTTTGAGATGGGGCAACCACATCTGCACACAGTATTCAAGATGTGAGCATACCATGGCTTTATGCAGAGGTGATATTATATTTTCTGTCTTATTATCTATCCCTTTCTTAATGATTCACAACATTCTGTTTGCTTTTTTGACTGCCATTGGACATTGAGTGGACGTTTTCGGAGAACTATCCACCATGACTCCAAGAACTCTTTCTTGAGTAACAGCTAATTTAGACCCCATCATTTTATATGTATAGTTGGGATTATGTTTTGTAATGTGCATTACTTTGCATTGATCAGCACTGAATTTCATCTGCCATTTTGTTGCCCCGTCACCCAATTTTGAGAGATCCTTTTGTGGCTCTTCGCAGTCTGCTTTGGACTTAACTATCTTGAATAGTTTTGTATCATCTGCAAATTTTGGCACCTCATTGTTTGCCCTTTTCCTCCAGACCATGTATTAATATGTTGAACAGTACTGGTCCCAGTACTGATCCTTGGGGGATACCACTATTTACCTCTCTCCATTCTGAAAACTGACCATTTATTCCTACACTTTGTTTCCTATCTTTCAACTGTTATTGATTCTTGAGGGGACCTTTCCTCTTGTTCCATGACAGCTTACTTTGCTTTAGAGCCTTGGTGAGGGACCTTGTCAAAGGCTTTCTGAAAATCTAAGTACACTATATCCATTGGATCCCCCATCACCACATGCTTGTTGACTCCCTGAAAGAATTCTAATAGATTGGTGAGGCATGATTTCCCTTTACAAAAACCATGTGGACTCTTCCCCTGGCAAATCATGTTCATCTCATTAGTAATCTCATGTACGATTACTTGAGGAATCTGTCTATGTACAATTTATTAATTGCAGTTTGATGTTAGGGGTCTTCCTTTTCTTTATCTGTTTCAGGCTGCAAACTCTACTTTGGGGCTTGCTTGTTTTCTCTGTTCTCCTTTTACCTCCATGCTGGACTGTGAAATTCCAAAGCATGGTGCACAGGACTAACAATGGAGGGTTATTAAGCCTGGATTCACAAGGAAGCCCCTTTTGACAAAGAAGAAGAAAGAGTCTGCTGAGCGTGGCTGATAACTAAGCAATGGCCGACGTGGTGAAGGACTTTGATCATCTGCTTAAGCTGATAAGGAGTCACCTGACAAAGGGGACTGGAAGCTAAAACAAAAATGATCTCTTACTGGCCATCTCAGATAGAGATGAGACAAGACCAGATAGATACCAGGTTTCAGAGGAGAAGCCATGTGCAAGAGGGCAGAGAAAGGGGAAGGATCCTGGACTGCTTAGAAGACACTGACCCAAATCCCCCAAAAGATTCCAGAGTAGTGAGGAAACTGGGATGGGGATGCTTAAAGGTGTTTTATTGTTTTGTCTGAATCCATATATTTCTTGTGCTGTCTCAAGAGTGGTTGGTTTTGGAAACTTCTGGAAAGTCTCTGTTTTATGTGTCCTTAGAGAAGTAAACTGTAACCCAGAGTGTTCACAAGGTGCAATTCTGGGAAAGGCTGTGCTGAAGCAACCATGAATGAGGGGTCAGCACTGGTCCTGGTGCAGCTGGACTGTCAAGTCCCATTTCTGTGAAGGGGAAGCAGAGACCCTGTGCCCAGGAAGCATGCCAGATAGCATCCCAGATAACCTCTGAAGATAGGACTGTCATAAACAGATAGCTAAAGGTTAATGTTCTTTTACCTGGAAAGGAGTAACCTGAAACACCTGACCAGAGGACCAATCAGGAAACAAGACTTTTTCAAATCTGGGTGGAGGGAAGTTTGTGTGTGAGTCCTTTGTTCTGGTCTTCTGCCTGTACTCTCTCGGCTATGGGAAGGATTTTTCTATCTCCTGCTTTCTAATCTTCTGTTTCCAAGTTGTAAGTACAGAGATCATAAAACAATAGGGGTTATTGTTTTTTTCTTTTGTATTTACATGTGTGTAGTTGCTGGAATGTTTTGAATTGTGTTCTTTTGAATAAGGCTGTTTATTCATATTTCTTTTAAGCAATTGACCCTGTATTTGTCACCTTAATACAGAGAGACCATTTTTATGTATTTTTCTTTCTTTTTACATAAAGCTTTCTTTTTAAGACCTGTTGGAGTTTTCTTTAGTGGGGAACTCCAGGGAACTGAGACTGTGCTCACCGGGAATTGGTGGGAGGAAGAAGTCAGGGGGAAATCTGTGTGTGTTAGATTTACTAGCCTGACTTTGCATTCCCTCTGGGTGAAGGAGGGGGGTGGGGGAGAGATTGGCTCTCTCTCCTTGTGTTTCCAGGACTGGAAATAGAGAGGGTGGAGTCCCTCTGTTTAGATTCACAGAGCTTGCTTCTGTGTATCTCTCCAGGAACCCAGGGAGGGAACACCTGGAAGGGAGAAGGGAAGGGAAATGGTTTATTCCCCTTTGTTGTGAAACTCAAGGAATTTGGGTCTTGGGGTCCCCAGGGAAGGTTTTTGGGGGGACCAGAGTGCCCCAAAACACTCTAATTTTTTGGGTGGTGGCAGCTTTACCAGGTCCAAGCTGGTAACTAAGCTTGGAGGTTTTCATGCTAACCCCCATATTTTGGACGCTAAGGTCCAAATCTGGGAATAGGTTATGACAAGGACAAGAAGCAATGGGCTTAAATTGCAGCAAGGAAGGTTTAGGTTAGACATTAGGAAAACTTTCTAACTGTCAAGGTGGTTAAGAACTGGAATAAATTGCCTAGGGAGGTTGTGGAATCTCCATCATTGGAGACTTTTCTGAGCAGGTTAGACAAACACTGTCAGGAATGGTCTAAGAGATCATTAGTCCTGCCACAAGTGCAGGGGACTGGACTGGATGGTCTCTCGAGGTCCTTTCCAGTTCTATGATTCTCTGAGGTTAAGGAAAGAGACAATGCTGGAGCATACTCAGAGCAAGGGAAGGTTATGACACATGGGTCCGTCATGTTGGAACCATGCCCAGAAGCAGTATGGTAAACGTTGAGCAATTTTGTTGAGGCTGTGACACTGTTGACTTCCTCTACTCATTTGAGAAAGAGCTGGCACTTGAGGCCCTTCACTTGAACTGTAGCCCTCCACTGCTCTGCCAGTCACACATAAACGATGTGTATTTCTGCTACTATGTTGTGTTATAGTCAGGGCTTTGGAGCAGAGCCCGGAGCTGGAGTGCGGAGCAGCTCCAGAGCAGTGGAGCTGCAGGTTTTTGCCTGGAGCTGGAGCAGAGCCAGAGCACAGCTCCAAAGCCCTGGTTATAGCAGGAGACAATTGTATTGTCTGGCATTTTTAAGGCTTCACATTTACTATGGTAGCTTTATAGCTTTATTAAACAGGCTTGAGGAAGAAAGTAGCTTCATTCAGTTTCTGTAAAGATTTAGTTGACTGTGCAGAAACTAGTGAACAAAGATCGTTTTTGTTAGAAAATATTATTAGCAAATGGCATATTTTTTTCAGGAGGCTTTGTATGGTGGGTGCTTGAGGGGGTGCGGGAAGAAAAAGCGTGACAACTAATTGTGTAAAATGTGATGTGCAATATAAAAAAACAAATAAGATAATGGGAAAAAAACGTATTAACATTAAACACTAATTGCCTATCATGCCATGACTCAAGCCTTGCTGAGTCTGCTACGTTATTGGTTAGCAACATTTCAACTACTGCTTACTCCTACACCTTTCAGTTCCCAAGCTTCATAGTCTCACTTTGTAGTTTTAGGCACTCAACAATTTCAGATGTTTTTTTCTTGAACTGTCTTCTCCTAGTTAGAAAGGAGATAGAACTGTGTGAAGGCAGAGTGGTGTCCATAGTACATTAAATACCTTCTTATCCAGCTTTGCCAATAGATTTGAACATTTCTAAGCATAATTTTAAAAATATATTTATATGAAGGGGAAGATCCTCAGCTGGTGTGAATTGTCATCACTGTATTAAAGTTAAAGGAGCTATGTCACTTTATCCCTGTAAATATCTGTATATATAAATTTTGAATTGAGGAGATTTGTGTGTGTGTGTGTGTGTATGTACCTATTTTTGCAATTATCAGAGCATGATACTGGAAGCCAGAGTTATGTTCCTGACCCACTCAGTGACATACTGTGTGATCTTGGGCAAGTTGTTTTACCCCTGTCTGCTATCCAGATTGTGTGTATCTATATCTAATGTTACACACAATAACTACATTAAAAGTATGTTAAAATAGCCAAGTCAAGCACTCAAATGTT